>NC_133814.1:8172500-8912500 GCF_043250625.1 Sebastes fasciatus
CTCCTGGCTTTAGGATAAGGATTTTATTAACTGCTGAGCAGACAAATAGTTTTTCAAAGCCCATAGAGCTGTTGTGGTTTCTGTACCTTTGTTTTATTACATTTGATGTAGTTTTTTTTTTTTTTTCTTGTCTCTGTGGAGGAAACTTTTTGTAGCGTGTTGTCTTTCACTTTTTAATTAGTCCAACTAGGAGGAAGACGGTGTCAACGTGCATTATGTCACCTGGTGAAGATCCTCCCAGAGTGGCAGCAGTCTGTCTGTTTCATCATCCAGCTCTAACATATCAGTATACGGCTACAAATGCACACTAATAACTGTTTTCCTGTCATTTCTTGTGTACATAAATAAATTGATAGAAAACAGCCTAATTTAATCAGCATCTTAGCACAACAGTACAGGAGCCATGGTAACAGATACATGATGAAATAAGAGCAGCTAAACAGTGAGTGTGTGTGTGTGAGAGGACTGAGTGGAGGTTTAACCAGCTGACTGTCTGTCGCATTGCTCAACACATATTGGTATCATGTCATCACCAGTTTATATTTTTTCCTTGCTGGGCAAATAAGGACCAAGAAAACACTTTAAAAAATAAAAATCCTGTCAGAGTGAAAAGAATTCTCCCAAAAACATATTTAGACAATCATGGGACATTAATACTCACCATCAAAACACGGAACAATAACAACTGAGGAATTCAGATTAATTGCAATTAATGCATATTAAGGCTGTGGATCGATTAAAATATTTAATCACGATTAATTGATTAATTGTCCATAGTTAATTGCAATTTTTTGTGCAATTTTCTTTCAAAATAATCACTTTTTTGTATCTGTTCCAAATGTACCTTAAAGGGAGATTTGTCAAGTATTTAATACTCTTATCAATATGGGAGTGGACAAATATGCTGCTTTATGTAAATGTATGTATATATTTATCATTGGACATTAATTAACAACTCAGAAGAATGACAAATATTGTCCAGAAACCCTCACAGGTACTGCATTTAGCATAGAAATATGTTCAAATCAAAACATGGTAAACTGCAGCCCAACAGACAACAACAGCTGTCAGTGTGTCAGTGTGCTGACTTGACTATGACTTGCCCCAAACTGCATGTGATTATCATAAAGTGGGCATGTATGTAAACGGGAGACTCGTGGGTACCTATAGAACCCATTTTTATTCATATATCTTGAGGTCAGAGGTCAAGGGACCCCTTTGAAAATGGCCATGACAGTTTTTCCTTGCCAAAATTGAGCAAAATTTAAGTGTTATTTAACCTCTTTCCGACATACTAGTATGACATGGTTAGTATGACTAGCTTGTCGCGATGGTTGGTACCAATGGATTCATTAGGTTTTTCTAGTTTCATATGATGTCACCATCTTCACTTTAGCATTAAAACTGAGCCCGCTCCAACCTTAATTAGTGGCGTTAAAACGAATTTGCGTAACGCGCTATTATCGCGTTAACTTCAACGGGCCCTAATGAATATGCAATTCATTAAACCGCATTATCAGATTAGAAATAGATGACAATGACTGGCCAGCATTTTTACATAAAGCTCATTTCAAACAGGTGCAAGCGTTCCCTTACATACTAATCATATATCATTTGGGTATGCTGTTTAAAGTGTTGCTTTCAGGGCTCCATCCAGCCCCTCCCCTCCGTGTGCCGGCTCGTTTTCATGGCTGTCGGCATCATTTGCCTCTCCCTTCATCTTATTTGTGTATTCTGGTTAATTGTCTCCGTCTCTATTCTGCAATGCGTTGCCTTTTTTTAATTCGGCCCGCACTCCTTTTGCTATTCCTGCCTCTTTGTTTCTGTCAACTTGTTCCATCAAATCAAAACCGCATCCCCCCCACTCCCCTCCTTCCTCCTCTCTCTCATCCTCCTTCCTCTCACTCTCTCTTCTCTCACGCTCTCTGAAAACAAATTGTATTCTATAAATGTTAATTAGCATGCCATGGTCTGGGGGATAAGAGTAATGGTGTACATGGGGCGCTGGTGGAGAAGAATTCATTACCACCCGAGACACCTGCTAGATTATAAACAAGTAGCAAACACTGATAATGCTGCTGTTTTGCCTGTCTCCCTAATGGAGAAGTTTACAAATGGACTTTTAAAGGAGAGGAAGAAAACTTATCACAAAGAGAAAAGTTTATTTTACATCAGTTACTGATTGAGATGATGATCCTAATAGCTTTTAGTTTTATTGTTGCATATTGCAAGCCTATTGATGACAATAGAGTGCTACAGGAATGAGTCCTAAAACCCTGAAATGAGTTCTAGCACTTCCGGTTCCCTCCTCTGGAAGTCAATGGGATTTTTGAATGGGTTTTTAGTTAGCTGCCTGAAATAAGGTCTGTGATTCACACAAGCTGAAGACATTTTAACGTTTTGTTCTACGACATAAAATACATCAATAAATATCCCATTCGTGAATTTTGAAGCCTTAATGTGTCTTAAAAAAGGCGGTTGCTAACAAGCAGCTAAATGAGACTACTAAACGTCATCACGCCGACTCGTCCTCCTTTACAGCCTCGTTGTGTATACTCGCGCTCATGCGACTGTGGTGTAGTCCGCTCACAGCCTAACGTTAGCTTTTTACTTCTGGCGATTGCATTCACGCTTCAAAAATCATAAGAGGTGTGTTCATTTGTGGAGATTATTTTGCTGAACAAAACCTGTAAGTATCATAAACGTGTGTTTGCCACAGAGTTTATTTTCTGCAATAATCCAAAACCCAATGGAAAAATCCCGTTGACTTTTCGTCGAGGGAACCAGGGCGATGCTAACTTCCTGGTTGGCCTACAAAAATACGTCCTCCCCGCAGTACTCTATTGAGGTAGTAATTTAAAGTGAGTAAAACTGCCGTTTAAAGACATGCTCTTGTATTCACTTGTTTGTTTTTTTACAGGGAGTTACATTACAACAATTTAAAAGATTGGCAACCATCAACAAACTAGCTAGCTAGCTAACTAATTAACATTAACTCTGTGAGTTGGCTGACTTTCACTTTCATGGTAGACTTACCACGAGCCAGGGCTTTAGTAAGACCAACTTAATCGAGTCCAAGTCGTCCAAGACCAGGTTCAGTCGAGTCCGAGTCACAATTCCAAAGGCAGTCGAGACCAAGTCGAGGCTGAGTCCTAAGGCAGTTGAGACCAAATCAAGGCCGAGTCCTAAGGCAGTCGAGACCAAGTCAAGGCCGAGTCCTAAGGCAGTCGAGACCAAGTCAAGGCCGTGTCCTAAGGCAGTCGAGACCAAGTCGAGGCTGAGTCCAGAGCAAATCAAGTCCTGTTCAACACCAGAATAGCCAATAGTGTAATGTAGTGTAGTGTAATTGTTATTGTCTCTCATCAGCTATGATACAACATAGAATAAGTAATTATTTCATATTACACAAACTAATGATAAAAAACAGAAATTATAGCATTACTAATAATAAGTAAGCATTATTAATTATATTATTGTCTATTAACTAAGTTTAATTAACAATCAATTTACCATTTATAAATGATGGTTATTATTAGCAAAAGGCCTATAGCAATGCTCATGCTCACCATCTCTCCGTATTTGTACATTGCTTTTCATTTTGGATTTGGCACATCATGTAGGGTAAGAAGTGTGCAATATCAGTACAGTTTTATTCAAGCAAATATAGGGAATCTTTAGGGTCTTAATCACCGCAGCCGGGATTCGTTTCTCTGTTTCAGCCCCACAGCACGTCTATTTTTACATTTAAATGTTGCTCAGTGCAGCTTTAACCTACATGTAGATCTCCCAGAGCAGACCATTAAAACCTCCACGGCTCATAAATATGATTATAAAATTACAATTCACCCTGGTTTGCATTTACTCTATAAGCATCTTTAGTGTTACCCACTGTTAACGGATTAACTGCAAGTTTCCTAATCCAAGTATTAATCCATCAAATACTGTGTTCACCCTGCTGTGCTTCTATGTCATTAAAGGGAGAACACTTCCCTCCTCGCTGTTTGAGGTAATTACTCAAAGCAAATCAGCCAAATATTTAGCCAAATTTATGAGCGATGGCAAATCCAAAACAAATGAGTTCATCACGTTAAATGTGTTACCTGAAGTATTATGCATCGTCTGAGGTAGTTTATTTCTCTGGAGGTAAATCTGGTGTTTAATGCCAACTGATGTTACGGGGGTGGAAGCAATATTGATTATGGTGACGTTCAAATTACAACGACAATCCTGAAACATGAAATTAGGGCTGTCACTCGATTCAAATATTTAATCATGATTAATCGCAAATTGATCGCACATTTTTTTATCTGTTCAAAATGTACCTTAAAGGGAGATTTGTCAAGTATTTAATATATCAACATGGGAGTGGGCAAATATGCTGTCTTATGCAAATGTATGTATATGTTTATTATTGGAAATCAATTAATAACACAAAACAATGACATTTATTGTCCAGAAACCCTCACAGGTACTGCATTTAACATAAAAAATATATGCTCAAATCATAACATGGCAAACTGCAGCCCAACAGGCAACAACAGCTGTCAGTGTGTCAGTGTGCTGACTTGACTAAGACTTGCCTCAAACTGCATTTGATTATCATAAACTGGGCATGTCTGTAAAGGGGAGACTCCTGGGCAATGCTTGGTATTTCCTCAACTGATCTCAACATGGCTGCCGGGTCACAGACTTTCTCATTTTACAGCTAAACCGTGCACTACAAGATGATTCTGAAAACATTTGAGGAGAGAAATAGGCATTACAGTAACATAGTATTGATTCATATTTGATCAGCGCTGCCTAGTTTGACTGTTTGATCGAAGTTCGCGAGTGATTGACAGCTGCTCTAGAGACTGCTCAGCTCTGATTGGTTGTTTTCCTCCGGTCTGTGAAACTTTGCAGATGCCGTTAGGAGCACCGGAGGACACCGGAGGACACCGGAGGACACATGCATTACTGTCAGGATATAGTGAAAAAAATAACTTTTTTAATCAGATTTTCTCCAATTCTACCCACTGCAGTTTTAATGCTTTAAAGAAATAGATATTAAAACAAATTTGCATTATTATCGCGTTAACTTTGACAGCCCTGTATGAAATATAAAGATTCTTGTAAACCCTGTCTTTTGGCTGGTCTACTTTTTTATCACACACACACACCCACAAACACACACAAAACAAACAATGCACTGTCCTTTTCTCTACCATCTGCTGAAGTGATGGTAAACAAGATAGAGGAACCTAGAGAATAAAAGGCAAAACAGCAAGGGAGAGCAAGGGAGTGAAGCAGAGTGGAAAATGGTGAAAGAATAAATGAAAAAAAAAAAGAGGCCAGGGCCTCTCATCAATATTTCATTTGCACTGAAAACAAAAGGGGGTGAGGTGGGGCAGGGGGATCTCTTCAGAGACACTGCTGAATTCAGCAGGAACATAAAACCTGCCGAGTCGAAAGTCAATACGGGCGAGCGGTGGCGAACGGCTCCTTCCAAAATGACACCCTGCGAGTTGGGAGCGGCGGCGGGGATCAGCGGGTCCTCAGTTCTTGTTAATACCAGCTGACTCTGTTTAAACACACAATGTAACACACAAACTGCAATGCTATTTCCTCCCCCCATCTCCACTCTTGCGCTACGTTAACTTGCTGAAGCGGTTTGCTGCAGGTGAAGCACCCACTACCTCTACCCCCCCCAATCTTACTTTCGTGACAAATCGGTAATAGACTCAAAGGATCACTGGAACACTGCTGCCACGCTTGATCTCTCGGCCCCCAGGCAGCACCAAGAATGGAGTGTGTGATTCATTCCTCTAAATGGGTGTTAAATCTATTTTGGCTTGCTCTTTATACGCATTATTGCTTGCGTGAGCAAACACATGACGTCTACAGTATTCTTCCTGCCATGTGCATTATTACATTTTCTATCTTCCTCTGAGGTGAGAGATTATGTTCTTCTTTATTTAGGCACAACACAAGGTTCCTCTAAGCACTATAGCCTTCAGTCAGTCTCCATTTATGTACATTGCTCACTTTATGCTCCTCTCAACACGGTCTCGCGTCTCAACACGGTCTATTCACGTTCGTGAAATAGTCCCGAAATTTAATCCATATGATTCTTGTACATTGGTGACGCTCAGCACGACTTTCAACAACGTATTTTTAGTGCGTTTTCATACGAATGTCCAGCAATGCATGTGTCAATTTCCGCTCCAGTCTTTCCAAAATGAATTTACTCGAACAGTGGTGTCCTGGTTGAAAGTCTTGTGTTTGTTTATACAGGATACAACAACCTCAGCGCTAGGTGCCTCCCAATCCTACGCACTGCACCTTTAAGTGAAATTAAATGGCAATTCAACTTGCTTATCAAGCTTATTATTGGAACCACTTTCTACCAAATAATTAGTCCCGATGAAAACCTGGACTAATAAATTCAAAACTTTCTACGTGGCTAGATACAATGACAGAAAATATTTTTTTTGTGATTTGGGTTTGACCCTTTAAAACCACTCTGTGTTTTTTACAGTGGAAATCGCTGCTTATAAACTGCTTATATGGATCAAAGAGCGTGGTGTAGATGCTATGTAGATGCTGTTTAAATGATTTGCATAGTAGTCCGCTTACATGACAACATCTGGAAAAACATTTTAAAAGTATGTTAGACTAACGTTAGTTTAATTTCTGCTTTGTTTTTTTACTTTACTCCCGTGAGTAATTTGCCTAGTGAACCATCTGCTCTCCGGCTGGATACCTGCAGGCTGATGCTGCGTGCACATTGATATCAAGACGGGAAAAGGGAAGTCATTTTCTCTGAATAACAAATGAATGTGCACAGGGAAAGCAACCTGTGGTTGAAGCCGCCCTCGTCAAGTGGTCTGATAATGCCTGGTCACGTAATGCCCCCAAAGGGAAACTTTGTGTTCTGCTGCGGCACACCTGCGGACCGGCGCCCGTCTCCCTCCACGGTGCCATACAGAGTGAGAGTAGTATGAGGAGCCCCGGCAAAGGGGCGCCGTTCTGCATGCACGCTCGCACTACAGAGCCGGCCTAAAAACGGCAATGCCTCCCTCTCGGTGAGGGAAAAGGCAGAAGAATTGTCTGCGAGCCAGTAAATAGTGAAGCGGTCTGTTTCATTACTTTGTATTCATGTAATAAATATACAAATGTCACTCAGACGGTAATCTGCATGAGAAATTATACACAACAACAAAAATCCGGTTATAATAATCATCCGCTCAATAGTGATCAATTTGACCCGGACAGACGTGATCACTATAAGCAGTTTACACTGTACTAAGAATGTAAAATAGAACTAATTTTCCGTTGACTTGCATGCCATTTTTCATCTATAGTCCTGGGGTAAATCCTTCCCAGCATCTGAAGGAAGTTGTGTTCAGAGGATATTTTCTTCACTTTTCCTTTCACTTCACGCTAGTTTTTGTGTTTTCTCTGTTCAATAGCTGGAAGCAACTTTTGAAATGCTGCTAAGAGCCCCACAAAGGCTCAGGCCAGCAGAGCTGATATTTTTTGCACCAAACTTCAACTTACCAACTTAAAATTGCAGGAATCCATTGTGTCCCCTAGAGCTGTATTGTTGTTAGTGTAGCAGTATGGGCTCGAAACAACGATTAGAAAATTCTGCGTCATATTAAAAGAGGAATGTAAGCAATATTATGATGGTCAGTAGAAATTCATATATAACCTGAAAATCTGGCCACTACTGAGCAATTCAACAGTACAATGCAATCAATGAAACCTCATATCAAGGGGGGTATTACACAACTGGATTTTTATAAATTTTTTTCTTTAAATGACGGTGGCTGCTTTTCCTTATTTTCTGCATTGATGTAACAAATGAACAAATAAAAAAAGAAACAAAGAAATAGACTTTTCAACTCTGTAACTCTCGTTGTATAGTGAAACTGAATAAACACTTCCAACAAAATCAGGGACCAATTGCTTTTTTTTCGGGCTGTCTGTCGATTGAAATATTTAATCGCGATTAAGCGCATGATTGTCCATAGTTAATTGCGATTACTCACAAATGAAAGGGAGACTTGCATTAAAGTATTTAGTACTCTTATCAACATGAGAAATATTGTCCAGAAACCCTCACAGGTACTGCTTTTAGCATAACAAATATGCTCAAAAATAACATGGCAAACTCAAGCCCAACAGCCAACAGCTATCAGTGTGCTGACTTGACTATGACTTGCCCCGAACTGCATGTGATTATCATAAAGTGGGCATGTCTGTAAAGGGGAGTCTCCTGGGTACCTATGGAACCCATTTTCATTCACATATCTTGAGGTCAGAGGTCAAGGGACCTCTTTGAAAACGACCATGCCAGTTTTCCCTCACCAAAATTTAGCGCAAGTTTGGAGTGTTATTTAGCCTCCTAAGCTAACTCCTAAGCTAACCTCCTAAAACTAATATGATGGTTAGTACCAGTGATTCTCCTTAGGTTTTATTTTAGTTTTACATGATACCAGTATCTTCACTCTAGCTTTAAAACTGAGCCCGCTACAACCTAAAAATCGCAAGTTGCGTTAATGTGTTAAAGAAATTAGTGTCATTAAAACGAATTTGTGTTATTATCGCGTTAACTTTGACAACCTTAGTTTATTATAATTAATAGTTGTTTATGAAAATAAAAATCTGAATTTTTGTCTTGAAAACATTGTGATGGTGATGGCATCTGTTGCGGTTTACGGGTCTAGGGTCAGGGTTCTGGGGGGTTGAACCCTAACCCTAGACTGGTGGGGGGGCCCCAAATCCAAATTTTGTCAAGGGAAACAAAAGGGCTGGAGCCGGCCCTGCCCATTGCCACATCAAACTTCTATTCCAATGCAGTAGTGACAGTGTGAGCTGCTGTGCAGTGACCTGAACTCTGTGCCCTATAGACTGAGGAATCTTTCCTCTACAGCAATAATTACCAACCGAGAAAATGCTCTGAATGTCAAGGCTCAGACAAAAATCAAATATTCATCATGGCAGCCCCCCATTTATCGCATTATAATTGCATTCCAATAAACTGCTCTTCAGGAACAATGTCATTTCTGCCATTTTTTTTATATCATCTTTACACCTCTGCATTGTAATGAATTATTATTATCAGCCCTGACACAGGTTCCTTCCTATCTTCTCCCACTGTTCCCTCTCTCTGTGTAATGAATAAATAGACTGGGATTATCAGCTCACTTGTAGTCCACCCACATTTTGTATTTGAAATGAGCCACACTGTGTTGGCAATTTGCCTTCATCTAGCTCCGGTTGATAATGCAGAGCCAATTAAATGGCAGCAAATTGTTGCTTTTGGGGAAGTCATACATGAAAGGCATGCATTCCATATAAGGTGCAACAGAGATTGCGTAGGCTGTTTTTATATAAATGCAGAAAATCCTAGGAATGATGATTTGTTTGGCATCATCAGTCAAGTTGTGCGCCCTGTTTTTGTTAACCCTCAGGCAGCCAATCCTTGACACAATCTGAAACACATTACAGGAGATTTGGACGGCTTGGTTGAAATCCTTCGGAGCAATTCTCATAACACCAACAAGTATCAGACCTTTAAGCAACCAAAGCATACAAAGAGTAAAACGTCTTTTATAAAATGTTATGGCAATAAGTAAGATACTGAATGTCACCCACTACAAGGTGGCCAGGTGAAAGGTTTGGTGCAAGGAATGATACGGAATAATAGGAGACAGAATTGCTAGTTAGATTAAAATGGGTTTCAGCTGTGAACCTCAGGCTTATCAATTCCCAGCCCGGACACAATATTTTGCAAGGCATTTAGCGTGCAATAAGGACGCTGTTCTTGCTTTTGCCATATCGTGTGTATCCCATGTAGTCTGTACTGTAGCCCTCAAGTGTTTTTTCTGCGGACGGTATTCCTTCATTTGTTAACACATGGTTTTTAATCAGATTTTTTTGCAGGACAGTGTTGTAGAATATGCAGTGACTTGGAGAGCTCCATGAATGAATATAGTACGGGCTTTTGATTGTGGATTATTACTATTATTTACAAATTACAACACGTTTCTTAACCTTTCCTCTGTCTGACAGCAGCAGCTGCAGCAGCAGAAACGCAGCTGGTGTGAACAGCCAACGCATCAATCACGCAGCCGCCACGCGATGCAGCCGCCAGCCGCACGCCGTAAGGCTGAGTGGCGCGCTGTATCTGGCTGTCTTTCATACATCCACGTTTTCCATCGTTTGAAGTTCGACTGGTGCTGTTTAAATTACGTAATTTCATTGCACCCTCTTACTCTTGGATGGAAATGTGGGTTAATATGAATTTTCTTTTGCCAATTTTCTGGAAAGTCGGTTACAATTGGCACTACATTTGAGAGGAAACTTGACTTGATTTAACATTTAAGTACTTTTTTTTTACCAACTTGACTAGTGGGACTAGCAAAACTAAATGGAATGCAGCCAAAATTAAGGTAATTAGTTACACATGTGGTTGTCATGTTATGACATGCCAAAATGTCTGCCATGAAAAAGGTCCCTCGGACTGGAACATCTAAATGAAATGCAGCAATGACGAATGTTATTTGTTACAGCCGTGTAAAGACCCATCTCATCAAAAACTCCTCATTGTAATTGACATTCTAACTCTGTATGAGCCTGCAAGCTTTTTGGTTTTCACAGACGTGTGTGTGCAGTTTTTACTTGTGTACCTGGGAGTAAGTTTATCAGTATACAACAGTACATGAAGTGGACTGTGGAGGTGGAGTAGGTACTAGCTTTTCTGAAACCAGTGTACAGCAGTAACACAGAGTGCGAAAGGTTAGGTAAATGCAATTTCTTGGTCTTGCTGAGGGAATTGTGAGCTGTCACTGGAGGGAAGAGGTTAGAAGGTTAGAAAGAGATTAACACTTGTATTAGTGGCCAGGCTACACATTCATATTGCTGCAGAGTGGAATGAAAGAGCAAAGGGAAATACACTACTACTAATGAATCACACGCACACCCACACACAAATGAGCTAAACCATGTAAAGTCCTATGAGACTCTGGCAGGATTGAATTGAGTTCTTTGCTAGAACAGTAAGTACAACTACAGAAGCCTTCGGAGATAAAAGTGAACTACTGACCAATTTAATCATAATAGTAAATCACTAGTCTACAGTATGTTCCATTTATAGGGATTTTGAAGTCAATTAATTATTCCCTTCAAAACCAGAATGACAAGATCTGGAAGAGGTCAAAATTAGTTAGGTTGCATTGCAGCCCGGGCCTTTTGCTGCATGTCCTCCCCTCTCTCTAATAAAGCAGAAATGCCAAAAATAATATCTTTTAAAAAATGAATAAATAAATGAGTTAGTTAGGCACATCTATGCAGTAAGTGACAGTAGGCAGTTTATTTTTGGCATCATTGGGCAAAAATTCCATAATAACCTTTCAGCATATTGTAAATCTAGCCCATGATGGAAGACTTTGACCAATCACAGGTCATTTCAGAGAGAGAAAGCATTCCTATTGGCTGTGCTCCGGTCATGTGACCAGTGCTTGGCGTTCCTTCAGGAAATCTCAACATTGCTGCTGGGTCACAAACTTTCTCATTTTACAGCTAAACCATGCACGATAAGATGGTTCTGAAAACATTTGAGGCGAGAAATAGTCATCAACGCAACATAGTTTGACCGTTTGGTCGGAGTTCCCGAGTGATTGACAGCCGGCTCTCATAGACAGCAGATGGACAGCAGATCTCAGGCCAGCTCTTACTGCTTGTTTTCCTCCGGTCTGTGAAATCTTGCAGATGCCGTTAGACAGGTTACCTGCTTCATGTACTACTGTCAGGATATAGCTACCGTTTTATGAAAATAACTTTTTTTTTAATCATATTTGTTCCAATCTTGCCTACTTCAGCTTTAATGAAAGCAGTTGCATACCGTCTGGCACGCCATAAATGTACAAACGACATTTTGAGAAATATACTTATATACTTTGTTGCTGAGAGTTAAATCAGAAGATATATATACCACTCTCATCCATACAGTAAATATGAATCTACAGGCACTTAGCATAGCACAAAAACTGGAAACAGGGTTAAACAGCCTGGTTCTTTGCAAAGGTAAGATCTGCACCTCTATAACTCAATAATTCGGGGAATCTATTGACAGAAGTCGAATTGCTCACTGGTTTGTACGTCAGCAACTGAACGCATCACCGTTCAAACGCAGTTCAGTAAATAAGTCAGTAAGTGAACGCATCACCGTTCAAAGGTAATTCAGTAGATACGGCAGTAAATTAACAAGAGGACGTGAAGAGCTCACGGTTCCTTTTCTGGTGGATGGCAAGCAGGTGGGGTCAACTTTGTCAAATTAAAAAATTATTGGAATTATAGCAAATCTTTTGTCACAGTGCTTCTATTTTTGAAAGACCATTTCCCACTACAGAAAACAAGGTCACAACCATATGTCTGAATAAACCTGAATTTGCTCTAATTGCTGTTACTAGGGGTGTTATGTCCTTGCTTTTAAAGCCCAAACGGAAATTTAAGTTATTTTATGGGTGTTACGTGAGCCTATGATTATGATTTCGGAGAAATGTGTAGCCTGAGGCTAGACCAGTAGGAAACCATGTTTTATACACTGCCTTTTGTCCCATGCTCGCTAATAGAAATGTATTACAGGCTCTAGGCATATGTTCAAGGAACACTGTGCTGATTCTCAACATGATTTCCATGTATTTGTCAATGCATGCATGTCTTCATTTGCACATCTACTGACATCTACTGACTACAGGGAGGCTGGCTGAAATAACTTCTATTTTATCATCTCTGCCTGACTTCCATACAACAGCAGTGTGGTAACAGAGAGGACTGTATGCCCACAGGGAACGCTTTTAATGGAGTCAGATCAGTCTCAGTGTTAATGAATTCACACAGAAGGATTCACAAATGTATTTTGTGATGTATATATGAATGACTCTCTCCACAAAAATATGTTTCAATGCACAGAAAAATAGTTTTACATAAATGAAAAAAAATCCAAAAATTGTTTCACAAATGTATTTTTATGTACAACTAATTTTGTGTGCATTGAAAAATACTTTTGTTGAGAAAGTCATTTACAAATACATTTGTGAATCCTTCCGTGTGCATTCATTAATATCGAGACTGATCTGCTTTATAACATTTATAAGTTCTTAGCACTATGTTCTTGTCAATGTCAAACTTGTTAAGAGTATTACTTACATATTATTCACTCGAATTAAAAGCTACGTGGACTCGGCTACATTTTCATTCTCTAACTTGAGATGACCACTCGCCACCCACTCTGCACTGTTTTACATAATAATGATTGATGTGTGCAGAAGAGCAGAGAACGGTAATAGAGTGCCAGTCAGTCAGACGCTGTCAATCATGCAGAGGTGAGCTAAACTAGGAATGAGTGGGCAGCCACTGGCTCTTAAGTTCATCTGATATTCTGATTAAACAATGGATACTTCATATAGCTGACCACTTAGTGTTCAGACACTGATGCCATGCAGAGTTAACCTGCATGGTTTGTTACAGCCCTGACACAATAGGAACGTCAGGAGCGCGTGGCGGCTGCGTTACCTGTTGTTTTTTTAACCTGTTAACAGGTTAGAGCATCTACACTGCCCGCGTGAGATGCACGTCTCAGCTGCGTCTCTTCTAGAGAATAGAGGTCTCACCTATTTTTTACGCAAGCCGCGTGCGTCTCACAGCAACAACAGACAGTGAAAGTGATCTATTGACAGTATATTGACATCATACCAGCAAGATTACTACAGTTTCGAGGTCTGTAGAATATATTACGGAGATGAAAAAAAACACACTTCCTGCTTTCATTTAAAAATAAAAGCCCTCAAGCGTTTTTTCTAGGGCCAGAATTCCTTCATTTGTTAACACCAGGCTTTTATTCTGAAATATGTGCCGGACAGTGTTGTAGAACATGCAGTGACTTGGAGAGCTCCATGAATGAATATAGTACGGAGTTTTAATGGTGGATTATTACTATTATTTGCAAATTACCACACGTTTCTTAACCTAGCCACCACGCAACGCAGCCACCACGCAACGCAGCCACCACGCGCTCCTGACGTTCCTAGTGTGTCCGGGCTGTTACACTGAACCATCTGAGAAGCCGTCAATTGGAAAGTGTTTGGAAGGGGCGGGTCATGCCTTCGCCATGGTGGGAAAAAATATATTGTGAGCGGGAAGGACAAATGAATAATAAGCCACGTGCTTCTGTTCGGGATAACGGGCTGTCGGGACATCTTTCGGACTATATGGGGTTTTGGAATAATGGGCTGTCGGAACAACGACATGGCACCGATTCTGGCGCCCAACAAGACACCAAGATGATATATCCAATGTGTAACGTTAGCCTACTACTCTGAGGTGATTCGTGTTTGCCTCTCCTCTATTTTGCCTCCAGCTAACACACTGTGACGTAATCATGACGTCGGCAAAAAAAGGGGTCTACATATTCAGTGCCAGATTTCAAAATCTCCTCTTTCCTCTCCTTTTGTACATAGATAATACCACGTGGCGACAGGGTGCATATTGATACACAGAGTGGGTTTGAGAGAAATGAAAGGAGTGGCTTGGGAAAAAAAGCAAGCAGCATATCATATTTTATTTTTTTATTTTACTGCTGCTGACGCAACAGCAAGCAGCAAATATGTAAGGACAGTCAAGTGAGCATGCATGGAACATTATCGTTTGACTGATTTATGCACTTTGTATACTCTATGCAGAACTGAGGCGGCTGGAGGGATATTTACAATAAGACATTGTTTGCAGGTAAAGAGGCATTTAGGCTGTTTAGAATGCAGCACCAGCCCTCCGAGGATGTCTATGTGCAGCAGCCTCGCTTTCAACGCCACTGACAGCCTGAGGACACAAAGCAGCTCTGTGAAAAATGAACTCATGCCACTTAGCCGCTGTAGAAAAGAAAAAAAAAATACACCTACGAGCAGAGGTCTGAAGTGTACAGGTTTGCTAACGTCGCTCTTCAACATGCATAAAATGACCCCTGGCTTGAAAACAAAATAACACACAGTATGCATACTGTAGAGAGATGCAAGAGACAAGAGGGAGGGATGAGAATAAAAAAGTCATCCAAATACAATCTGACACAGAGAGAATGTACGATGAAAGGACGCATGTACGTGCAAACATAAAATATGTAGGATGTAAGCATACACACACATTCAGCATAAATGAAACACCAAGGGGAGAGAGAGAGAGAGAGAGAGAGATAGAAAAGAAGGAGCAGGAGGAGAGAAGTTAAACGTGGCTTTGTCCTCACATCTTTAACCATGTGAGAAATGGTTGATCCACTTGGCTACACCACTGTCTCCACACTCCAATCTCCTCCATCCCCTCTTCCTATCAATTACCTTCTGCTGTCATCACAATTGTGTCCCCCAAGGTGAAAGCAGAAAGAGGACCTGGTTTGTTTCTCACCCTTTTTACACACTATTTATTTTCATATATCTTTTTTCATTTGACCAGTGAAATTGTTGGAAATGTACGGTTGAACTTAAACATAACCGAGGACGACCATGACCAAAAGTCATGACGTGAAAAAGGAAAAAAAAAACAAGACTGATGCCATATTGACGTTATTGTGGGGAAAAAAAGCTTTTGCACGTGACGCGCCATTATTGTGAACGTGGTTGCCCGCGTGGATGCCCGCGGTGCGTCGAGCGGAGCACAGGTGCATCGAAAGTTCAAATTTGCCCTGAGTGGCGTTGACCTTTGTGGGCGCAGCAAATCGCCGTTGACCACTGCTTGAACTGAAAGGCGGGACGTGCAGCGCACAATCCTTGTTTTTCAGCTGTAATGTGAATACAGAGGCAAAGTTGGACATTGAGTGACCGCCCCCTCATTTGCATAATGAGGCAGAAATGCATAAAGAAATATGTAAAGATGTATAAAGAAAAGGATACAGAAATAAACAAGTTTGAGGGAATAAATAATGGGTGAAATGAAAAGGGAAAATTGTGCAGAAATAAAAAAATAAATGGATAAAAGCATAAATACATAAATAAATGCATACATTTAAAAATGTATATAAAATAAATTCAAAAAAGTAAAAACATAAATACAAAAATAAATACATTTAAAATGAATAACAATAAATACATAAATAAATGGTAATCAATACAAAGATAAATAAATAAAGAAGCAAATTAAAATATAAATATCAATTTATATCACATTTTATCAATTAATTGGCTAAAAAATACATTTTGGAATTCTTTTTTACTATATTTAATGACATATTTATTAATTTATCGAGTCATTTATTTAATGATTGATTGATTGATTTTTGATTTTGGTCAGTTCCGTCCTCCATACATGGGACCTTATTTTGTATTAAAAATATGAACGGTAGTAAACGGCGAGAGACAAACAATTTTTTGATCCCGTTTGAATTTCGACATCAATCACACATATGATGTTTCTCAATTTAAAACATAATTTTGCAAGTTAAGAAAGTTTGCCGAAGGTTCGTCGTAGTATTATTTAGTTTTGTGTGAAACCGTTCAGTGAACTACATCTCTCGTCTCGCACAACATACGTCACCAACACTAGCTAGCTAGCTAACTTAGCTATGACCACACATAGAAGTAACGCTATCTGACCTGATGTGTTTTATCCAGCAACTCCTGGTCTTTTTATCAGCCGGGAAGAGAAAGAGCGAGCGAGACCCGTTGCTGTCTGACGGCGAGGTAATACGGCTGTGGATGGGTGCAGCAGAAAAACGTATTTCATCCTCCTAAAAAAAATCAGTGTAGTGTACTCTATATTTTGATTATTTTATAACACACAGACAGTCCGTTTGGAAAGGAACTGAAGCCGTTATCTATGCATCTTCACAGCCACCAGACTCCATTACTGTATATGTAGCAACTTCATCTTTTTGACACTAAAAACCTGCCCTTTAATATTTACAGAAGCAGTTTTCACTTGTAAATTGACATTGCATATTGTTGTGCATTGTTATTTTATATATATTGTTTATATATTCATATTGATTTTATTTCCTGTGCACTAGAAACCTTCATTGTATGCGTAAACGTACATGGCCAATAAAGCTGATTTGGATTCGGAATGGCAGATCAATTTACACAATAATTTAAGTAATGTTAAAATCTTAGGTAAAGGTATATCCTAGGTTGTTTGTTTATTAAATCATTGCCAGATTAAGGTTGATGCATTGTCATACTAAAGTAAAGAAATTAGATAATTACTAAGAACAACAACAGCCTCTAGCAGCATCTATTCTACCACGTCAGAGTTGATTAAAAAATCTCCTCAAAACCTCCAAGGGGTAAGAGGGTAGGCAAGTCCTTATTGCTACAGGAAGCAGAGAGGTTTGGTGCGAAATTTTCTGTAATTTCAGACTTTAAATGCCACTCAACTGACATACTGTAGAGACCACAGTGCATGAGCAGCGGTTGAGAGTCCTCCATTAGTTTAGTATGACCAGAGCCTTCATTGTGGCAAGGAACAGCAGAGTTACTCCGCTGATGTCCGGCAGCGCTCTGCCTGCAGAGCTGAGACGGCTGCACCGCGACAAGACTGTGGCGAGGCAGAGGATGTGGGGCAAGAGTGGGGTGAAGAGGTGCCTGCACCCAAAGGAGAGGGAGCTGCCACGGGGCCCGGCCATGCAGAACTGACATCTCCTGCTTCCTCGCCTCCTCTTCGCTCTGTAACCTCCAACATACTGCATGTCAACTCTTTTCTGCATCCTGACCCAAAGCCGACCTCGTCCATCAAGCAACAAATGGTATAAAATAGATACATATTAACCCAGGGAAAATAAAACTTTGAAGAATTACGCTCTAGGCCACCAAGAAGTCAGTGATTTATATTAAATGATATAAATTATTTAAAAAAGACAGACTGCCAGACGCTGTTCTGGGTCAATAACCCCGGTAGTTGCCTGAGCGAATCATTCAAACTAGGGCTGTCAAAGTTAACGCGATAATAACGTGTTGACGCAAAATCATTTAACGCCACTAATTCATTTAACGCATTAACGCAACTTGCAATTTGTAGGTTGTGGCGGGCTAGAAGACCTAAGGAATCCATTGGTACCCATCATGTCATACCAGCTTGTTGCGAAGGAGGTTAAATAACGCTCGAAACTTAACACTAAATTTTGGCGAGGAAAAACTGGCATGGTCATTTTCAAAGGAGTCCCTTGACCTCTGACTTCAAGATATGTGAATGAAAATGGGTTCTATGGGTACCCACGAGTCTCCCCTTTACATACATGCACACTTTATGATAATCAAATGCAGTTTGGGGCAAGTCATAGTCAAGTCAGCACACTGACACACTGACAGCTGTTGTTGCATGTTGGGCTGCAGTTTGCCATGTTAATTTTGAGCATTTTTTTAATGCTAAATGCAGTACCTGTGAGGGTTTCTGGACAATATTTGTCATTGTTATGTGTTGTTAATTGATTTCCAATAATACATATATACATACATTTGCATAAAGCAGCATATAATACCCTAATTCAAACCTCACGCCCCCGGTGTGTAAAGGCCTTTTGTCTAAGAAGGCATAGTAATGACGTACATTAAGGATGGAAAAGGAAATGTGTGTCAGAAAGGCTTTTAATGTTGTTCCGTCATCAGTGTGACAAATCTTCACTGAAGAGTACACCTAAGTCCAAATGTCACCATGCAAAGCAATGTAACGTGATGCAAGATTTATTATTATTTAGCATGCTCCTCATACACCAGTCCACCATCTTTCATTAACGTAGACCAGAGAAAGCCCATGAGAGAAGCGCGTATTTGCATTTTGTATAAAGTGGTGTTTAATAAATTCACCTCTCTCGGTGTAATGATGTGATGAATTAGTTAGGGGCCGATCACTTTTTCACATTAGCGCCGTGCTTTGATCACCTCCCTGTGAACCATAAAAAGGGTCAGCTGCGGTTTCGCATCAGAACTTCGGGAAACTTTGACACAACGAGGAGCTTTTCAGAACATCGTCTGAGGATCTGGGGATTCCTCTAAGTGCGTGTGCATGTCCCATTGTCAGAAGCATTTTCAGAGGAACAAGAGAGGAAGGAAATGTTCTAGGCTACTTACTGCAGGTAAATAGGTTGTCTATTAAAGTGGTCCCATGGATACTATGTACATTGAATACTAAAATCTATATGGACATTGTTTTTTAATGGCCTTTTTCATGTATTTCATGTTGAATGAATCAGAAAGTTCCTTTTTAAACTTTGTCATAACATTGACTACTTGCTAGTCCATGAACACGTATGAGGCCACTGCCGAACACTTGGCGTTGTCGTCACCCAGGCGGATTGTTAGACCGAGCCTGTGATGGCAAATTAAAGAGCACTCCTGTTTCACAGCAGTCGTTTACCATCACCTCCATTATCAACCGTCAGGCTGATTGTCTTTGCAGTGCAGGGTTCATATAGCTCCACAGAGAGAAAGAAAAACACAACTAATAATACATATATGAGCCGCGAGGAACCTGCAAAGAAGAATGGGAGGATATAGTGGAATTTCATTCTGAGCAGCGAGGTCTACAATACGTAATTAATAGAACAATATCCTGCTTCTATTCAATATGGTTTCTCCACTCGAGCCTGCGGAGTGAGTTGTGTCTGTTTGCTGCTGCTAAACCTGAGACGAAGAATACAATTTGCCGAAGACACGATCGCAGCGGGTCATTGCCTCGAGGGGTCCGCGCTTCTAAACAGACTAAATGTACAAACAAGCAATTATTTTCTAAATAACCAACCTCCACTGATGGGATGTGAAAGAAACTCTAGCCTTAGCAATCTGCGGGTGGCAATTATTAATTTGGACATCGGAAACCTTTTTTCTTCGAATAGAAAAAAACAGTAAATTGCTAATGTGGCTCCCAGGTAGAATGCAGAGGAATGGCTTCACTGGGCAGTCATCAGTTATAAGTCTGTGTTGGTAATCATTTATAATCTTTAAGAACTTTTGTATCTGAAACACTGTATGCCTCATACACCCCCACTCAGCAGCACCGTACAAAACATAGGCCCTGTGCACATGCATTCTCCGTGGGCCAACTTTCCTTCTTATTACATCTTTTCTCAAACGCGCAAATAACTGAATATTTCATGACTTTGTCAGTAAATTTCAAGTCAAGTCAAAGTTTATTATTGCCCATTATCACAAAGCATGCTGTAATTTGTATTTTAGGCAGACCAAGTGAGGTTGAAGGCTAATGCGAAAAGATGTGTTTTGAGTTTACTTTTGAATGATTCGACTGAGTTAGCCTCTCAAATTTGCGACGGTGTATTAGGACCAAATTGAGGGGAAAGAAATCAGAGATTTCAAGAATAAAGTCATAATATTACAAGAAAAGAAGTCATATTATGAGAATAAAGTCATAACTTTACAAAAAAAAAGTGTTTTTCCTGATTGGATGTTAATATGCCAATGGTAAAGTTTCATATTAATTTCATGTAAATTTAATGGACAATAAAGTATCTGAGTGAAAAGGAAGACTGGTGAATGAGGTAAAATAGTTTAGGTTGTACCAAAACAATTGTGGAAAATATCTGTATTCTTCTTTAAAATGGCAGCAGTTTTAATAAATGTGAAAGGAGCACATACAAAAACTTAAAATGCTAACAGCTCCAGCATTTTTGTCCTCCAGAAACTTTTGCCGATGCCCTTCCCGTGTGAAAGCTGTGTTACCCCTCCATGTTGGTGTAACTCGGGGGGGAAGCTGCCTCCCCACAGCCCCATGAAACACTCGCCTCAGGCCGTTTTGTCAAACTTCTCCCACTTCAAAGTCTCTTGGCATCCACCAGAGAGGCCACTGGGGCTTTGGCATCAATTTTAGATCATAAAGTGGTAGAGTGAGTGAGGAGGAGAGAGACTAAAATCTTAACAAAGACCCATCTAGAGCCAAGCATGTTATTATTGCCGATAAAGCCCGTTGGCTCAACTTGAACAACTGGGGTTAAAAGATTGGATTGGGCCAGGCTGAACGCTTCAAGGTGATTCTGCTCAACCCAACAACTTTCTATAGTCAGCACATCAGCGGAATCAAAAGCAGCATGTTTAGATTGTGTTCAAAATGGAGGAAGACATGATCCTTCAGACACGGTCGTGTCTAGAAGGTAACCCAAACCCAAATTGCGAAATCTGATCTGAGATCCACAAAAACTTGCAAAAACTCGACAACCTATCCTGACCTAATCTATTCAAGATCAATGTTTAACCTTAACTATTCAAGATCAATGCCTAACCTTATCCATTCAAGATCAATGCCTAACCTTAACCATTCAAGATCAATGCCTAACCTTAACCATTCGAGGTCAATGCCTAACCTTAATCCATTCAAGATCAATGCCTAACCTTAGCTATTCAAGATCAATGCCTAGCCTTAATTATTCAAGATCAATGCCTAACCTTAACAATTGGAGATCAATGCCTCACCTTAACTATTCAAGATCAATGATCTTCTAGTTAGCTAGGGCGTTACAGAACGTTAGTTGCCAGATCTCGCGCGAGTGTGTTGCTGAACCAGAGAAAGGTCTCGAACAAAGACAAACTTATTTGTCCGGCTGAAAAATGTCATTTTAATGTCAGAAGATATGTGACTCATGAAAAATGGGTGTAATATTTACTTTGGTGACTATGGGGTGAAAGACTCATAATCTGTGTTCACGTTCACTTCTCCCATTGGGGTTAATGGACTCAGGATCTGCAGCTAGTCTCCTAAATGGGCAGATGGTGAAATCTACGTGACACAGATACAGGAAACTGACTCTCAATGCACCGTTTTCTTTCTGAACTTTCTCTGTCTTCAAAGGCTTCAAAACTGCAGTCCACAAATCAGTGGGTGACGTCATGGTGACTTTGACCACTTCTTCTATACGGTCTATGGTTGCTACTTGGTAAATGTCCACATCTTTTGAAATCCCCCCCCCCCCCCCCACCCAGTTTGTAACCCAGCCTTTCTGTTATACATTTTTAGTCTAGGGCGGTACCTTTACATTTCAGTTCTTCACTCATTCTCACATTCAGATTAAGTAAAATGATACCAGTTGTGCAACAAGAAGCTACTGTGGACTGTGGAGGTTAATGAAGTCTGGCATGGTGACCCAACTAAAGAGATGTGTTCCCTGGAGTTTATGGATGACAGCATGTGTGCAGGTTGGACATTAAAGGTTACGTGCCACAGCCACTTAAAAGCACTGCTTAATCTCCCCTCCTCCGCTGACACAGGACTCGATGGGGAGCTGCTTATTGAGGAACGAAGATGCAACCCAGCCAGCGGCTGCGGGGCCAACGCCTGCTGCTCAGAGTTCACAGCCTCGCGGAAACATTTTAAAGCTCTTAACCCCTGCTACGGCACAGCTCACAGGATGATGAGCAGCTTGTGAAAAACTGCTTTACTTCTTCACAATAGAACAAGAAACATGTCTTTCATGTCATTCGCATTACTGCGGTTTCCAATACTCTTTCGCTGTATGTGAAAGTGATTGCCAAAACAGTTCAAAGAAATGTAATTTTTAAAGCAGTAGCAGCAGAAATCTGTGGCTATATAGGCTTTTACAAATCCAATGGGGACAATAAAGGGAAAAAAAACAATCCTCTACTACATAATACGAGCAATTTCATTGGCCAGATATGTTTTTAAGGAAACTGTTGCCTGTTTTTTTTTCAATCCAGGTGTGTTCAGACTGAATACAAAGTTAATCTTAAAGGCTGCATACAATGGAGAGACACAAGTGTTAACAAATGGACGCAAATTCGCTCTAGGTGAAGCAAACCACAGCAATAACCAGCCCAGTCGCACAGCAGTTCGTGAAATAGTCAGGAAATTTAATGTATTTATCCGTGTACATAGTAACAAATTACATATTTTTTCATGACGCTCAGCACAAAATCAATTCGTATGTAATCCACGTAATTGTGAACCAGAAAGAGAGAGCGGCGAGGGAGGAGGTCGGGGTGGAAAAAAACACAGGACTTTCGCCTAGACTGGTGTTGGTGTCCTGTGTCACGTAACCTCCGTACTTAAGTTACAGCACTTCCAGAGTTATTTTAAGAGATGAATAACGCTCCAAAATTACTCATTTGGCGAGGAAAAACTGTCATGGCCATTTTCAAAGGGGTCCCTTGACCTTTGAACTCAAAATATGTGAATAAAAATGGGTTCTATGGGTACCTGTGAGTCTCCCACACTGGCAGCTGTTGTTGCCTGTTGGGCTGCAGTTTGCCATGTTATGATTTGAGCATATTTGTTTATGCTAAATGCAGTACCTGTGAGGGTTACTGGACAATATTTGTCACTGCTGTTGTCAATAATAAATATATACATACATTTACATAAAGCAAGCATATTTGCCCACTCCCATGTTGATTTTTAAATACTTGACACATCTCCCTTTAAGGTAGGCTACATTTTAAACAGATACAAATATTTGAATCAATTGACAGCCCTAGTTAAAAGTACAGTGTGTAGGATTTGGTGGCATCTAGTGGTGTGGTTGCAGATTGCAACCAACTGAAACCCCTCCACTTTGCCATCCTTACCACAATAACACTACTTTAAGAGCAACAGAAGTCAGATGGTGGCTGGCAGTACCACGGTTTAGAGCTCTACGGCTCGCGTTACCGCAGTTTCACAAACGTGGCAGAGAACTACGGTGCCCTTACGGTAACGTAAAAACGTGAATGATCCATGAAGAGGACCCGCTCCCTATGTAGATATGAAGGGCTCATTCTAAGCTAACGAAAGTACAAATCTTAATTTCAGGTGATTATACACTAATGAAAACATAGTTATGAATATTATATTCCATTTCTGCTTATAGATCTCCCAAAATGCTACACACTGGTCCTTTAAGAGATGGGTTGAAAAAACAGAAAACTAGAGACTGGAAAAAATTATAAGAATATGAAAAATTTAAGAAACAGAGTCGGTAATATGATTGTTGATTCTGTACAATGCACTGTATGTGACATTAAGAAAATGCCTGAGCTGCATTGATCGTGTCGGCAATCAATGCAGCTCAGTAGCTGGATTGAGCTCCAAACGTCCATATCAAAGTTGTGTATTTTTCTGTATCTTGACCTCTGAACTCTCTATACTGAATATTGATCACATGCCATACACCACTGACAATAACTTCTCTCTGCATCCACTGTACAGACACACACACACACACACACAAAATTGAATTTTCCACCAGCCTTTATCAAAATATAAACTTGCCTGTGGGCAATCTGTGGCTGAGCCCGAATGCGATAGAAAGAAAATAATATAGAAAAACATTCATATTTGTAGACTTTATCATTCTGGTGAATGAGTGGCCTTCCCATGTTGGTATTGCCGTATCAGTCAGAGCCAGATTTAGTCTCTTTTATGGTAATCACCATCATTATTACTCACTTGAGGGAGAAATCATCCTCTCTCTAGCCACACGTACGTTGACATTTTCCAATACCTCTTCACAGCTCAGGCTTTATTCAAGTTATTTGTTTTCAGCCCTGTAATTCTTTTTTATCAGATTTAAAGCTTTACATTATTACCATTCTTTCTGGTTCTTGTATTGCAGTTTAGCAAAATGAGATTGACTTTTGTCAATGACCCATAGTTTATGCAGAAAGACAGCAAAGAGGAAGACCTTTTACATATCTTAGGGACTGTACACAAATTATTGGGGTAGGGAGGGGTGGTGAACAGTATGTTTCACTTTTAAAAAAGAAAACAAAGCACTCTCTTGCATTTTTACTAATTTCTTTGGACCCTCCGCTTTACTAAAGGGGTTTAGAATATAATGTATGTGAACGTACATTTTTGTTATTCAGACAAATTTGACAGCTAGACTTTTTGCGTAGTCTGTGTTTATGTGCAACCGTCCAATGTACCAACTGTACAGACTGTTAGCTAGCTTGCAAAGTGCGTAACAACCCTCAATGTGGAGGGAAATATTTTGGTAACACTTTATTATAACCATCATTTATAAATGGTAAATTAATAGTTAAATAGTTAATAGTAATTTTACTGTTAACAAACTATGAAGTTATAATAAAAATGTTTACTAATTATTAGTAATGCTATAATTTATGTTATTTTGACAGTTTATTGTTGTACATATTAAAACATTTTATATACTATATTTAAGTATTTGTTAATGATTACAAAATGATTTGTAAACCTTTAAGAAATCAAAGAAAATTGATATAGATAATACTTTGTCAATGATTAGTAATTGGTCTCTGGTCCATCTATCTATGTAATGTTTATAGATGTTTTACAAAGTATTTACTAACCATTTATTAGTGTATTATAATCATCAGTTGCAAATTTATAATAGACATCCAAATAATGTTTATAGATGATTTACAAACCATTTACAATGTGTTACAAATATCTACATATGTAATGTTTATAGATGTTTTACAAATGACTCTTTCAAGTTTACAAATCATTTGGTAATCATTAACAAATATTTAATATAGTATATAAAATATTATAATGTGTGCAACGATAAACTGTCTCCTATCAGCTATGATGCAGTATATGATTTATGAACTAATTATTGTTTGTATTGTTTGTTAACAGTAAAATAACTATTAACAAAGTTTAATTAACTATCAATTTACCATTTATAAATTGTTATTATAAAGCGTTACCAATATTTCAGCATCTGTTAGATGGATTGCATTGAAATTCTGTTCAGACATTCACAGTCCCCAGAGGATGAATCATAATGACTTTGGGGATTCCCCGACTTTTCATTGAAGAGCCATTATAACAGTTAACAGTTTTGGTTATGAGTAAAATATCTTGTCAAATACTGAGCATGTAATTTGGTACACACATTCATGTTCTCCTGAGGATGAATTTTAATAACTGTAATGATCCCTTAACTTTTTATCTAGCACCATCAGCAGGTCAAAATCTTAATTTGTCCATTACTTTGGTTCATGACCAGATAGCTGCAAAACTAATGACATTCCATTCAGCTTCAGCTGTCATTTGTGTTTGTTGCTAATTAGCAGATTTTAGCATGCTAACGCTACACTAAAATGATGAACATGGTAAACATTATACCTGCTAAAATCAGTATGTCAGGGTGCCCCGGTAGCCTAATGGTTAAAGAAGACCTATTATCATTTTCCCCTTTCCGTTCATGTAAAAGGTCTGCAAAGTTACAAAGCCCAAAGTCCACGCCAAAGGGAGTTCCTCTCCCCCTACCGAAACACAGCTCCTGAACTGCCTGAAACCGCCTTTCTTCAAGTCCTGCCTTTTCTTCTGTAACGTGGTGATGTCACCAAGTGACACCTGCCTATAACGGCTAGTTTGGCACACCCTCAAACAAAGCTAGTCAAAGCGGAGCTGGAGCGGAGTCCAAAGAGTTTTGTTTAACCAATCACAACCGAGTGGGCCATATGACCAATCAGAGTAAACTGGGCTTTTCGGGGGCGGGGCTCAAACAGAGCGTTTCAGACAGGGGGTGAAAAGAGGTGCTGCAGAAGATTAAAGCATGTAAACATGTTCTAGTAGAAACCCAAAATACAAGTATTCACCTAAAAATATACGGTAAATAGGTCCTCTTTAAAGGTCCCATATCGTGCTCATTTTCAGGTTCATACTTGTATTTTGTGTTTCTACTAGAACATGTTTACATTCTGTAATGTTCAAAAAAACTTTATTTTCCTCATACTGTCTGCTTGAATTTACCTGTATTTACCCTCCGTCTGAAACGCTCCGTTTCAGTGCATTTCAAGGGAATTGCAATGGAATTGCGTTGCTAGGCAACAGTTTGGGTCCATGTTTACTTACTGTCATCTGATGTCATTCACATACACTGCAACAGGAAATAAACTGGGACACATTTAGAATGTTTACGTTTAAAACCGTGTAATGATCTAAATATTGTATATTTGTGACATCACAAATGGACAGAAATGGCTTGTTTCAAACGCACAATTTCTGAATACAGGCTGTGTGTGTTTCTCCTTATATTGAGCGTTTTGATAGTTTAACAGTATTTATAAAGCACTTAAACCTGCTTTATGATATTAAAGACATGGAAATCTCATTTTTTACAATATGGGACCTTTAAGGTGCAGACCATATAACCACAAATCCACAGTTAGATCCCCAACAGGGACATTTGTTTTTACACTGTGGGATGATAAAAAGTTCAAAGATCCTCCCATGCTCCCCCAAGAAATGTAGACTACCCTTCCGTAAGCAAAAAGGAAAAAAACACTGTTTCAAGGTCATTATTACCATTACTTGTGAAAATTAACATAAGCATATGAAGTCTACGTAGATTATCCAAACTTTATTCTCGAGTGTACAAAAACTCCTTATGATCAACAACTGTTTGCATCTGCTTTTGTGATAAGCCACAGTCCTGAGTCACTATTTGCCTCCATCTGCGCCAAACACCTCCTCCTCCCACACACACACACAAATATGTATTCATACCCTGCTTCTTCTTCTGATCTCTGTTGCCCGGCCTATTCATCATACGTCCCCACCACTCTTCTGTTCCCCCGACGCCACCAACCCCCCAGCTCCCTTTCCCAGCCTCTCAGCCGCTGTGTCATCAGCTGTTCATCACAGTGAAAGCAGCCTCGCCGCAACAGCAGCAGACTGCCGAGATGCACCGCCGCACCAACAGCTGCCGTCGCCGCGGCCGCTTCCAACAAAACACGCCACAGCTAAGACGCCGTGGCGGGGGGGCGGCCGTGGCTGCTGGCAGTTTCACACTGACACTGATACTGATCCCTGCACGCATGTGAACACACACACACACATGTATTTCTTATACTTCTTAGGGCTTTCCACTGAATACTTTCATCCACTAACCCCTGAGCAGTACATGCCCGGTCTGGGTAAATAACTACATTAAAAACAGTTGAAGCCATAGAGAGGCTTTCTACCTTTTTTTTAAAGGGGCACATGTCATGAAAAACTTCAGCTTCCGGTCATACATTTGTGTATCTGGAGTGAAATAAGACAATAGAAAGGCAACCCGGTCAGTTTTTTGTGGACTGCCTCGATCAGAAAACATGTGATTCAACAAGCCAATCAGATTTGGCTCCCCCTTCCTATGTCACATGCAGGCTCATTAGAATATACCCGCCGACGGCTTGAGAACTACCTTTACAAAGGTGCGCCATATTTTTCTCTCAAGCCAATCAGAACATATGATTACTTGCACCGTGTCCATTTTTAGTATAGTTGTCCTTATCTTTCTATTTTCGTGAAGACACTTCTCCCTGATAAGTATGCGAGTACACCCTCACTGATGTTACACACACACTCTACAGATATGGTGCTGCAGGAAAGCTTGGCTGCGCTCACAATGTGTTACTCGTCAGAGCCTGTAGTGCCAGGTTTTTCCAGTTCAGTGCTGTAACAAGAAACGTTTCACAGATCCTCCTCCACTCTGATCTCTCGTCTAACCCCCTCCATATGTCATGTTACATGCACACACACACACACAACCACACACACTGAAAAATCCAGACGATCACATGGGGCACTTAACCCATTCAGTGAGCAAGTGTCCTTCCTGTGTCCTGGTTAGACTAACCTTTTCTTAAATGGACGGGTGGCACCACTAATCTCTCTGCTATCAGCCCATTCAGCAGCTCAGCTCTATGTTAATTGTCCCATCTCCTTCATGTGTGTGATCCCTGTCTGAGATAAACCTTAAAGGTCATGAAAGTGAATGTAAATGAGAGTCAGACAGATAGACCTGTCAGCATGGATAGAACTATATGCCCTATATACATCATGTACAAGTGAATGATGGGCATTTGCTTAACCCTCTGAGACCCGTGGGATTGCGAGTCAAACTGTAATCATGTGTGATGATGTAAGTCCCCATTGTAGCCATTTCATTGTAGTGAGACCATCCTTGAAACTTGACCTCACTGTATAAAATGACCTGTGGTGACCTCTAGGATAGTCACAGCCTCATGAAACTTTACAACCACAAACTAGAGATCTAGAGCATTCAGAGGATGGATGGCTTTCTCTAGGAAGATTGACAGTAAAGGGGTTTCTGAGCAGTTTACACAACAGTCTATCCAGTCGCCGAAAAATGCAATTCTTGCGGAAATGTCAAAATGTCAAAAGTTTTTGATCCCAAATCACAGCGTGGCTTTTTCTATGGTGTTCCTCAAGGTGTTGGTGTCCTAATGAGGTATTTTGGAGTGATTATTGATTATTTTGATCAATTCTTGAGTGGTAAAAATGGTTAAATTTAGCACCAAATCTGAGTAACAAATGGTATCAACCCAAAAATTGCTGTAACAACTTATGAGGCATAATAGAGTATGGGAATGGAAATCATATACTTCCATCATAATGTTCTAAAACCTAATACACTTTCGCAATTTATTTTAAATAATTCATTCATTCATTCATGTTTATTTCTGATTTATGACTAAAACAACATGACACACAGTGCTGCATCTCAAATTAATCTCCAGGTTCCCAGCTTTCAGATGATGTACACCACTTTTATGTGACAGCTACTGTTGACCTGCTATCTCTCAAATAGACGAAAATGGGTCTATTGTGGGTCTCTGATGGTTAAAAGGCACAGCTCCAGTGTATATGTGCATGTGTGTATGCCCATGTGCATTAGTGTCTGCTAATGACCATCACTCTGCTTGTCTGACTGCAGCAATATCGCCACTAACCGGTATCATCTCTTGGTCCTCGCCCCGGCGCACCACATATTACCATCAATCACAATAACAACAGCGCACCAGCTTGAGACAAACAGCGAGGCGGAGGTGAAGAGGCGCCTCTAAGTTTTATTTATTCCCTGCCTTCTCCCATGACGACGGGGGTTTAATGGTGTCGGCTGACAAGGTGTGCACTTAGCACGCCATGCCAAATAAGAAAGACATAGAATTGCAGCCTTCGATCTAATTGACTCAAGCCAATTCATTAGATTAATTCATCCCAGGCAACAAATTGCTTGGAGGGTTGTTTAAACCCCCCAACAATCACCCATGTTGACTCAGGGAGCGCTGGGAGCTTGTGGAGCGCATCCTGGTTAAACTAAAACAAATATACACAGAGAAATGGAAGAGCAGGTTTGAATAACAAGGGTCAATGTTATGCAAGCTTGCCAGCCACTTAGCTACATGCTGTAATCCTGGTAAATGGAGATACAATGGCAGTAAGGACTTAAAAGGTTGCAAGTTAAAACTAGAATAGTGCAAACATTTCTAAGACGGAGAGCTGCGGAGGCTGAACTAATGTCGTTGGCAGAGTTTTTGGTTAGATAATATGCTGATGTTTATTACCTCCGCCAAGGAGGTTATGTGGAAGAGTGGAGCATGGGCCAAGGCAGAACCCATTACATTTTGGAGCAGATTGGCCTTGGCGGAGGTCTGTGCTCTCCTTCTAGTTTGTGAATGAAATGAGTCGTGACAGCTAGCAGAAATCATTATAACCACGGAATTTTTTTGAATTAAGACGGTCGGGAGAGCAGGAAAGAGCTAGAAGAAGCTCGAGACTATGACATGAAATGTGAGAGAAAAAAGACCTTCGTTAAACCTTTAAATCCATTAAATGATCTGATTAAATGGGCGTTATCAGTGCTTATCAGCCTCATAGATATGGGTTAGAATGGGCCTGCTACACCAACTAGTAGGTTCAGAAGGCCATTATCATCTAAACACATGGTCGACCACCGTTATGAATACAAGACAACAACGCCGACCTCCAGTGGCTGTTGTAATTATGATGGGAGCAAAGCAGGAAGTCAGGGGACGTAGTATAAAGAGCGTCAAAGTCCGCCTGGGATGGCGGTCGGGGGCGATGCATGGGTCAAACAAACGCATGACTTTCCCTCGGGAGACTGCTGTTGGTGTCCTGTGTGATGCCAAGAGTCAACGTTGACTTATTTTATCGTACTTTTGTTTCATAACTTACGTACTTAACTAACGCCAAGTTTCGGATCTTCCAATGCCAAGTTTTGGCAATCTTTTCCTAAACCTAAAGTTATTTTGTTTCAATTCACAATGTTAAGTTTCACTTTCACTTTAACAATGTGGTAGGTGCTGTGTGGTAGTGACAACCACTGATAACGCCCATTCAATCAGCTGATAACATTTGGAATGTGTGGTAATATATAGCAGGTGTCAGTCAGTGACCCACAGACAAGCAGCCACACCATTCTGAACAACACATTCTCACTCCCAACTCGTCAAATACCGCCGCTTGGTCAGTGCCCTTTGGCATCGGAGACCGACACACGGGGTGCCCCTCTTGCGTTACTTTGGGATGGACCGGGGACGGCATGTCAAGACGCTCTCTACATGCATAGTGTCCTTTCAAAATAAACTTCTGTTTTCACAGGAAGTTAGGTTTAGGCAACACAACCACTTAGGTAGGGTTAGGAAAGTGTCGCGGTTGACGTTAACTTCGTCGTTAACCACCCCTCCCTCCTGCTTTGTGCAGACTTTCACACTATTAATACTACGTCACTTGCACCGACCGTCAAATAACGCCGTCGGTGTGTTTACATTGGAGTTAGTTGAAAGCATGGTTCGTCACATACTGTTGCTAAAGGGTGCCTTCGTTCCGAGGGGCGCTGTCCAATCGGCGGTGTCTGACGGGGTGGGAGTGAGACCTGGTTGTTCTGAATGTCCATGGAGGGACCCTGTGACTTTGTCTTCTCTGTGGAGACATTTAAAACCAAGACTTTCATCAAATGACAAAAAGACAGCATTTGTTGTTTGTTCTATGTAAAAATATGTTATGTTTATGTGCAACTGACAAGGACCTCTACTGGCCATGTGAGTTTTGATTCGTCTGACAGGAACAAAAACGGGAGTAGTGTGACATTGTTATTGGGGCCACCAAATCTCGAACAAAGGAAGTCGGGAAGGATGGATTGATGGATCTTTACCAACTTCACTATCTTTTGTTTGGAGTTCAGTTTGCAGTCTAGCTACTAAGGCTACCATGCTTTACTTTTCTGTGGCATAATTGACAATCTGATGTTGTGCTTTCTGTTCGATTTTCCAGTTGGAAACTTTCCTTGATTACAACTTGTAACCTCTATTCAGTTTTAAGAATGTGCATTTGATGTTTGCCCAATCCAATGGCTTGCAAATATATACAGAAAATCAGACATTGCTTTTCGAATAAACACACGGTCTAACTTGAAAGAAAGAAAGTCTGTTTTGTCTGCCATTGTGAGGATGTGGTTGGATTCCACAAGAATATTCAGAACATGTATTTTTTCCATCTCTACTTTACAAGTTGGCATTTGATTGTTACCAATCGACTATTTTAATATTGGAATTAGATGTCAGAATACATCAGACAGGCACCTACGGGTACTTCGCAAAAAGTCAAGGCCACGCCCCCTTTTGGGGGGATAGAAAACCAAAGATCCCATAGACTTCAATGCAATTTGACGTATGTTTGAATTGTAATTTTGACAAATTCGTATGCATTCATATCTTGTTATACAAACTTTGTTTTATACACATGTCTAATAATGATTTTGCGATCTTGCCTGAAACTGAGCATTCCCAATACCTTAATAAATTAAGGTTGATCGCCACCATGTCCCTTCAGTCTTCCCCCGTAAAACACAGTGGCCGGATATTGATTATCCAGACATCTCTACATATCTGATTGAATCCCGTTAGGCTAAGTGTTGTCTGTAAATAACCAACGTGTTACCAGCCAACTGTTTGATCTATAGGCTGAGATTTATTTGGGGACGACCGTTACCGTCTATGTGGGACACAGGATTGTTTTCCCATAAAAAGGGGCGTGGGCATTAGAGCCTATTCTGGATGACCTATTGCCGGTCTGATGTTTGGTTGATTTTACAAGAGTTTTTATAACATAACAGATCTCTCTTTAGTTTAGAATACCAATAAATTCCTAAAACCCAGAACACTCAATCTCTATTCTCTGCCTGCCACCACTTTTTTCCTCCTGAAATATCTAACAGTGGTCAATTGAAACAATTTAAAAGGTTCTAATTGCCTTCTTGCCCTTTTCAATGTTGTTCCTTAGCTCCCCTCTTAGATTTAACTCCAGCCAGCTGTACAGAAAACGAATATTCTCAGTGTGAGTGATGAAACCATGTGAAGTGTGTGTACTCACCGCTGCTGTCAGGGGGAAAAATATCAGCAGTAATAGAAGTTTGTAAGCATATTAAGCATTGACAGTAGTGCTGGTATTTATCTACAAACTGTATACCAAATGGAAATAGTCAAATCTACATCTCTGTTCTACAAATGAATTTATAAATCAGACGGAGGCATTTAGGTATGTAATCATCCGTGAAAGCAGCGACTCCCTGAAAGTCAACAACATAGAGCTTTAATTAGAAAATACAATTTATGGGCCTTTCTCTGCCTCTTACACTGTTTCCCTTACACACACACACACTTAAACACAAATAGGAGCTATCTATTTCAGTAGAGACAATGAGACAGAGGGCTTTGTTTTAATTAAAGGAACACTTCACCAATTTCCAAGCCTATTGCCATGCAATATTCATTAGGATGGTGTGTCTGTAGCATCTAAGACAGCGTTCTCTGTATCACTGTAGCAAAGTAGTTTACCTCTGCCAGGGGAGAGCCAAAACTGGCCAAGAAGCAGAAGCTGAGAGGTAAATCCCTTTTAAGGTCTTACCCCTTTCTATAACTTAAACAATGAACTGCACCCTATTCGACTGGTATCAGGCCATTAAACAGGTGTTATCGGTCACTATAAGCACCATAGGTGTGGGTCATTTGGGGCCTACTACGATGTAAAACTTAAAAGCAAAACATTCTAATGTAAAATTTAAAGAAACGTTACGTTTTGAACACAAACAAAAAGGCTTCTTTAGGTTTAGGCAACACATTCTCACTCCCTATTCGTCAAATACAGCTGCTTGGCCTGAATACAGTCTAATCGGCTGTGAACTTAGTGTTTATTTCATATACACATAATCATCGTAATATATAAAACAAAATAATAATAACAACAGCGTCACAGTCCCAAGAGAGACAAGGCCCTTTCATCCCTCGACAGCCCAGTCCCACAGTAAAGTGTGTAATAGACCCGCATGTCCAGCGGAAGAAAGGGTGTCAGTGTCACATTTTTGTGTCACCAAAACATGAATAATACACGTCTGCATGAAGGTGCAGTGTTTTGTCGTGACGGAAGTCTAACTTCAGAGGTAGTTACATATAATATAAATTGAGAAAGACCACTTATGATCGGCGGGTCTAACAAACACAGGACTTTAAAGCGGGAGACCCGTGTTTGAGAACAGTGTTTTTGTTTTTCAAGTTAAGTTATGACGGTTGTCACGTGTTCCATAAATTTTTTTACTTGCACTGTACCTCTCAAAAACATTTTTAAAAACATTATTTAAATTGATTTATTTTTGTACTTTGCTTAATTTCTTCATGTAAACCATTCCATAAATTCACCCCACAAATTAAATACACATGCTCCTCATGGTGATATGAACATGCTGATTTCCTCCTGTATTTGGAGTGAGTAGCAAGGTGTGCAAAAGTAAGTAGGCTACAGCTGTTAATGTGTCAGATACATATTTAATAAACATCTTATATCTTCTACTGCTTGTCTCATTTTCAGGTCGTAGCTGGTTGCCACTCTGTAGCGCTTGTGCCTTCTCAGCCAAAAATATTATATTATAAAAGCTCAGCCCAAAACTAGATTCAACAATGGATTTGAAAATATGTGAATTCCATAAGGGGATTCAATACTTCAATACTATTCCAAGTTGATCAAATGCCATCGAATCCTTAACCCCTATGCGTGTGTAATAACAGGGGCCTCGAAACATTTGCCAGAGAGATAAAGCAAAGTGTGTTCAACAAAGAAAAGAGAGAGAGAGAGAATATGAAAGTTAACAGCTATCAATTCGTATGCAAATTATGTTTTTTGCCGGAGTTTTTCTCTCTGAGTGCCACTGCTGAGATTTTCTCGGGAAAGAAACAAGGAAGCAATTTCTCTTAAGAAAAATAACACCCCAGACTGTGCAGTGATGGATTGTGGCATCAGATTGACAAGAACATCTGTCAGCGGGATATTTGATGGAATTTTGATGGAGCTGGTGACTGAACGAGAGTCTATGAGTGGTGAAAAGTAAGCTGAATTATATTTCTCACAGTATGTGTATAGTGCTGTGAACAACAGCCTTGGTTAGCCAGATATTGAATGGAAATGAACCCCTTTTTGATAGCAGTTTTTCAAGCACACATCCAGTTGTAAAACAAGGCACTTAATGCTCAAATGCTCCAACAGAGAAAGAGGCAGGACAGGCCAGCTTTAGAGATTTCACTGAGAAACACCAAAATGTAAATGTATAACAAACCAGAGCAGGAAAAAAAAAAGAAGTTATTTAAATGAGCTTCTTGAAAGCACATCAGATGTTGCTGAAAAAGAACTATTCACACTCAGCTATGCATAGATAGCTGTGAATAATTAATATTCATGGAAAAGGGGGGTGCTATTAAAAAGTTGTTTAGGGGCTGATTCCCATGATTTAATGTTAGCAGTGTAAAAATCATTTCTTTTTTTTTCCATTACCGTGCCCAATCTAATGAGTAATTGCGCTGCATTCTGGGGTTGATGTATTCTAAATACCTGCACCTCATTAGAATTTCCCATTAGAAAGTGTGATGTGTGATGCAGGGGCTGCTGCTGCAAGAATGAGCTCATGAACTAGAAGATCTTACCCCAGCCCCGCCAGGTACCACCGCCTTTTCAATAATGCATCGAGGAAAGACCTTACGCTTTGAATTCCTACTGAGATATGTTGATTTTTTACTTCTCACCTTTTTTATTTCATGCATTTCCAAGAAGGTGTCTGCTATCAGTAGGCCATCTTTTTTTATCTGTAAAACACTCAATTAGGCTCCCACCTTTCATATATTCCCAATCAGTCTTGAGGTGGGATTTGGACAGTCTGACAGTCCTCTCTGAAACACATTTGATAGAAGTAGTGTTCATTTAATCAAGAAAAACTTATTTAAAAAAATATATATATTTTCAAAGACTTTTGTTCAACTTTAAAAACGTAAACTATGATGAAACGTATTACACTTTTCGTATAAATACTTAATGACAACAAGACGTACGAATGGACAAATGAAGTAGTTATTATTTTAAACTGTTTGTAACTTTCAGAAATGCTTGTTAACAGCAACACCTGTGGCCGTTAAGTCAAAGAAAGTCAGCGTCGGGTTCTCGCTTGCTCGCTCTGAATAGACATGACCGAGCATCGCTCAAAACAGTGAGGCGACACACGTCAGCTAAAACCACAATATCACTCTATATTTCACCTGCTAGGCAGTAATGTTAGCTGACCAGACGGAGGTCTCTCCATGAATCACTGCTGATTCCAGTGTTGGCTTTTCCTGCTTCAGCCCCGCTGCTTCAGCCTCTGGGGCTGAAGCAGGAAGAGAAACGTTATCGTCCCCGACTGCGGCCGGAGTAAACAGGGTAGACACCGGCACCCGGTCGGAGACGATAACGTTTCTCGCTGCGGAGCCCCATCACTTCTCAAGACACGGGAAACCTCTGTTGGTCTGGAGGAGCTGCAGCAGTTATTTCTGCACAAACGTCCACTGTACATTTATTAGATATTCTCAGAGCTAAACTAACTCTTCTGCAGTGTGTAGAGTGCGCACCTGTTATAAAAAGTATCCTCAGCCCCAAATCGGACTCGAAGTCATGACCTGCCCTACTCTGCCTCTGATTACGCCTCGCCTTCGTTGGTTGGGTTAGTTAGGCATGAGGAGTGAGATAGGTTAAAGATAGGGTTGATGATGTTGGAAAGCTAGCATAATTTGAAAGTCGCCTCAGGAGCTCTGTCTAAACCCACGCCCTCCCTTCGGGGCTCCTTCCAAGGCAACGCCCCCCCCCCCCCCAAACACATGCACGAGCACCGCCGTATTGCATAACTACTTCACCAACACAGAGCGGGGACAGAACCTCAACTCAACAACGCTATCTCATGACAGTGCTACTTTTGGCTGAGTTTTCTCTTCCATTCTTCAGTAATCTTGCGGCGGCGACGTGCTTTGAGTTCAGGCTGGTGCACGCCAAGGGTATAGTACGAGCAGGGAGGCAGGGAGGCCTCTGATTGGTTCTTTCCAAGCGGACCTCGAGGCAGTGATTGGTAGACGTTTTTTACAGGATTACAGCAGCTACAAATGACGTCTTTTTCAGAGCTCATAAGTAATGGATCGCTGTCGGGGTGGGAAGACCATTTTAATTATTGTAATAAATAGTGCATACTGGATAACATCGTCAACCCTGCCTTTAAGTTTAGGGAAAGAATATCAGGGTAAACCAACTGGAGGCAGAATAGGGTGGGATCATGCCTTTGCCGTCATCCTGCCAATTAGCCATGTGCTTGGGTTCATTGCACGTTCCCCCATAATGCAATGTACAAAGGAAATTGAGGAGCAGCTCACAGCTGAAAGCCAAATTGTGGGTGGTGTTGACACAGCTCCAAAAATGTGGGAAACAGAAAAAAATAAGTGTGAAATCTTAGGAAAAACATTTTGACATCTAATTGTGAAGTTTAATTTGCAATGGCATTCCAGATTTTTGACATTCAACGTCTGCTACAACATCATACTACAAATATTAGCATACCGTATATACTGTATATAATGTAGGATGAGTTTGGGTTACATCTTTAGTCTCGCTGTTGACTAAAATTACGACTAAATCAAAATCAGCTGCCAAAGGTAACACTATTGAGTATCAAGCATGACAGGTGCTGCAGATGGAGGTCTGCCAGGAGAGACATATAAAATGAGCCTGTAATGGAAAATCAGGAAAGAGAGCGTTTAACCTGCAGTCACTTGAATATGTGTGCTCGCTCAAGTGTCGATATGTCTCCCTGACTACGCCCCGCGCGTCTGCAGATAACTCTAATCGAGTGGTTGCCGTGCCAAGTGAGTAAGAGTAAAAATGCATCTGCTTTGCATTCATCAACACCCTCCTTTGTTGTTTACCTGAATGTTTTTTTTCGGCCTACCTGCTGCTGGAAGAGATTTGTCTTCCTCCCCCTTGTTAGATCAAGGAAAAAGCGTTATGTAAACGTATACTACACACTGTACATCTCTAAAAGGTGATGAGAATTTATTCTACATTTCCATGCTCCTAAGTAGCCCACAGTTTCAGCGCACTCATGTGAAATTACATAAATAAACAATATCGCCGCAGCCCCGCACCACACATTCATTAACATGGCTCAGAGCAAACTGTGTGCAACCTCAAATATGCATATCAACTATTTATGCAGTTGTTGCGCACACCTTGGTCTACAGTATTTATTATGTATGAGGACAGCACTGTTGCTCCGAGTGTTGCAATGGCTGTGGGAGAAAAATAATCACACATACATTAAAAGACAAGCACCAAATGAAAACTGTTTTAAAAAAAAGCTCATTTGCAACAGTAAAGTGCCGGCGGGCGGAGTGTTAATGGACAAAAAAAAGCTTGATATGTGTGTGTCCACGCTGTGACCCGCTCAGATTTACATCATATCCTTTTCAGGGCCGCCCGCCGCATTAGCATCCGGGCGGGTCGGCCTGTCACTCCTCTGGTGATGAGTCCTGCAGGGAGGCTCTATGGAGCTTACAGCAGCGTGTGTGTGTGTGTGTTCATCATCCTGTCTGTCTGGTTGAGTCATGCCTCTAAGCCAACACACATGGGTGTAACCAGCGCAAGCAAAGCCCACGAGGACGTGGGGCGGCCTAATGCCGTTGTCAGTCTAACAAATGCCGCCGTCAGTCCGAGTGTGTGTGTTCAGGAGGAATAACCTCCTCCCTGCTCAAACACGACTGTTGCAGATTAGCGTGAAGAGCGCTGACAAGACAGACAGTGTTTAAAGTGAGAGAGAGAGTTGGAGAATCAGTGTGTGCTCTTCAATCTGGCCTCCGGATAACTCTTGTTCCGAGCAACGGGTACACTAATAGCTGATATATCTAAAGAGGAACGAGTGACTCACAGTTGTGACTCTACGGAAGTACTGAACTCAAGGTCTGAAATTTGCATCCGCCAAATGCAAGTAAATTGTTGGCAGAAGTAAAATCATCAGGCTATCCACTTTGGCAGGCAGGGAAAACACTAGGGGTGGGAATAGAGAATTGATTCCCGTTGAGAACCAGTTCCCAGTTGTCCGATTCCTTGGCATCTCGTGCCTCCGTGACTATCGATTCCTTTGTATTGATGCTTTCCGACAGTCACACATGCGCAATGATGCATACGCACACTGTATCATGTTTCAGTTTGTTTGTAACCAGAGCCATGGCGAAGAGAAAAAAAAAAGCGCTCAAAAGCATGGCGCAACTAAACCTGAGGGGACGCATCCTTTTTTTTGATGATAATGCAACACTGTGAACAACAAATCTCTGTTGAAATCAGCAGGAGGAGAGTTAGTAACGTTACCTGTTAGCAGCCGGTGGGCAACACAAGTCCGACTTGGTTAAATAACGGAGCTACTAACGTTAGTTGAGGTTCCATTGAGTTACATTATGGTGCGTTCAAGCTCTGACTATTGGGCGAAGGTAAATGTTATCATGATGCGTTCAAATGTAATCTCGTAAAAATGTAGTTTTTGGTGACAAACTTGAAAAAATCCAGTTGTTTGAAGGAGATGTTTTCACAGCAATATATAATAGATAATAGAGAGAGAATTATGACCTGTTTACCTTCCTAAAACTAACTTTAAGCAGCTTATAATATATAATTAGAACTATTAATGGCAAGATTTTTTTTTTAATCAAAGCAAATATTTAAATAAAAATGCAATCATTTATTTCCTAAACAAAGTGTCATCTATAGTGGTACCCACCCCCAAAAATAGGGCTCCCACGGAAGCTACGATGTCATTCGAACACTGTATTTTACCATGTATATAATGTTTTTTATATAAAATATATCGAACATTGAATAACATCAAATCTGAAATGTGTGCGTGTGTGTCGGGTTGTGAGTGACGCAAAAGACTAAATGACACAAGTTACAAAGGCAGTATCATGAGTCATTTCATTCAAAATGCTTATTAGCAGTAGGTGTAATAGCTTTCACAAGTGACATTTAAAAGCAGGATGAGGCCTTGAAGCTCTTTACACCAGGAATGAGTCAAGCACAGAAAAACAAGACGTTGGAGCTCTCACTTAATTGCTATTTGTCGAATATTCATAATTTCATCCGCGCATTTAGCGCAGATGAAAATTGAAAACATAGGCAGCGAGTGCATGGGCTGGTATAACATTTGCAATAAATACAAAGTACTGCTGAAGCAGATGGGAATGTCATTAGTTTTGCAGGCATGTCAAGTCAAGTCAAGTCAATTGTATTTGTATAGCCCAAAATCACAAATCACAAATTTGCCTCAGGGGGGCTTTACAATCTGTACAGGATACGACACCCTCTGTCCTTTACAGTGCGACCCTCTCATCGGATAAGGAAAAACGTAACAAAAAAAAACCTTTTAACGGTGAGAAAAAATTTAAGAAAACCTCAGGAAGAGCAACAGAGGAGGGACCCCCCTTCCAGGATGGACAGAAGGTGGTCCAATAAATAAAAGGTTAGGGGCTCACTAAAGTCTGTAGGAAACATCCTCCGTGAAAAAATTCCATGGCAATCCATTAAATAGTTGTTGAGATATTTCAGCCTGGACCGAAGTGGTGGAGGGTGCCATCCCTAGAGCCATGCCACTAGCGTGGCTAAATAATCTTTTTCATAGACTAGTCTGACATGAGGAGAATCTCCTCAACAACTATAAAAAATGTTCTCATTCACAGTGCTTCCTGGTTTAGAACATACTGTATCTGCACAATTTAAACTGCCAACTCAAAATGTTCATATTACATATCTGTTAAATGTTTAGCAGTTATGTTTCTGTTAAAATGTTGTTTAACATGACTTAATGAAAACTGTAAAATAAAATGATAATCAGTGCATCTCATGATGCATGTTTCATCAACTATTTCTATGCATATATATTCAGGACAACCCAATAATATTACATGATTTATTGAACACTCAGAAGTCTGATACACTGCTGCCTCCCACGTGGCATTTTATTAGCATATTGATTGCATTTGTCTCCTCTAATCCACACGATATGATGATTTTGCAAAATTTGGTTATTTCTTTATTTATAGCTTATTTCCACTCAAAGTTGGAATGCATAATTTGAAAATATGCAGAAAACCAACTGTCAGTGTTTTCATTTGTTTCATGTTGTTCATTAAAAGGTTCTCTATACGATATCCAGAGCATTAATATAGCAGCAAACAACTATTTGCAATGTAAAGATATAGTGGGGTAATGTCTACCTGAGTAGAGAATGAAGTCGCTCTCCCTCTGTGTGTGATCCAAACTTCTCCGTGCTTTGTTTGTGCATGTGCCTTCTAGTGCATGAGTCTCTCTGTTTTCAACCCGATATCACGCCAAAGCTTGTAATATACCCACCTGTCCACCAGAGGACAGTGTGTCAGTGTCACGTCTTTCCTGACAGAGACATGAATATTACACACCTGTATGACCGTGCAGTACCAGCAGGGGGCAACAGAGCCACTCACTTAGGTTCAGGCACGAAAACCATTTAGTTAGGTTAAGGGAAATCATGTCATGGTTGGGCTTAAAATAAGTATGTAAACTAAGTAAAACACATACGTAAACAACGTAACATCAGTACAGAAAACACGTGACAACCATCACTACAAAACACGTATCTTGCAAAACAAAACACCGGTCTCCCGCCTGAAAGTCCTATGTTTGTTGAATCCATCCACGTCCCCACCCGACCACTATAAGTGGTCTTTTTCACTTTATATACTACATAAGTAGCTGAGGTAAACACTACTTCTCTCTTGATTTATTACCTCAGTAAACATTGTAAACATGAGTTTATGGTCTCAATCGCTAGTTTCAAGTCTTCTTCAATACAGCATGATGTTCATCTAGTAAATTATGGTCCCATTTAGAGTCAAATAGACCATAACGCAGGGGACGCTTTAGGGCGTGGCTATCTTGTGATTGACGTGTTTTTCGTCGTGGAACTTTAACCCTTTCACAGTGTGTTTTCAGTTCATGAAAGTTAATTATATCCTCATTGGTCGCCTGGAAAGGTCTTAATCAGCGTTCGGTTGTACTTAGCTACACCCTTTCGTGTCACTTCTGGTTGCAAAAAGCCAAGATGGCGACGGCCAAAAACCAAGATGGTGGCAGCCAAAATGCAGAATTCAAGGCTTCAAAATGTTAGTCCACAAACCAATGGGTGACGTAACGGTGACAACGTCCAGTTCTTATGGATAGTCTATGTTGGAATCATTTTGTTCAGTTTAGTTCAAAGTGATTCTTAATTTCCACCTCTAGCCTAATGCCAATCAGACTCTCTCAGCTCTTATCAAATGGTGGTCATAGTCTTCACATGGGAAAATATTTTTTTCGAGACGGGGCAGAGTGTGAACTGTGAAGTGCATGACATGTATTGCTACCTTTTTCTATCACAGCTACGTCTTATTATCTAGTTATCTTTGGGTTCCTTTTGGATTGGGTGTCTTTTTTACCTGTTGCGTTTGGGTTAGGTTTTCCATGGGTCTGTTTCAAATCGGGTTCAAAATTTTGGATGTTTACTGAGAATGACAGTTTGTCATCCAGGGTCATGGGTCTTTTGACTAGAGCAAGCATCTTCAACTGTGTTGCAAAGCGCTAGGTATTAGAAGGTAACCACAAAAATGTTGCATGCCAGTGCAACACATTCTCAATCCCAACTCGTCAAATACCGCCACTTGGTCAGTGCCCCTCAGTATCGGAGACCAACTACCCCTCGGACTACCCCTCTTGCGGTACTTTTGGACGGACCGGGTACAGCGTATCAATATACACTCATAACATGCATAGTGTCCTTTCAAAATAAACTTCAAGAAAGAGGGACAATGGTGGCAGATAGAAGCTGATCAGCGTGGAGGGAGGGACACTTAAGGAACCACATGCCACATCACATTTCATCTCCTCTGGGATAAAGTCCATTCACGATTAGATTTGCCTTATTTCCTTTGCAAACATCAGGAGGAGCATCCTGTCTGACACAGAGGAAGCGGATAGTGTGGAGATGCATGAGGCTTGGAGCCAGATCCATGTCAATTTCACTTCTATCATCCCAAGACAAAGGTTACAGCACTAGAACTTGACATTTTCGGCCGACACTGGGACAAAACGTCTCTCACAAAGAGACTTAACCCCATCTTTATCCTCTTAATTGGTCAAATCCTCAACTAATTGCCTGGCAGGCAGTTATAGCATGAAATTGAATGTATGACAGCACAAAGGGGGGAGAAGAAAAGGATGGATGAACGGATGAAAGATGGAGGGAGAGAAGGAGGAGTGGTGAAAAGGCTAGGGATGAGCTGTAATTGTCCCATCTTGGTTGCAGATTAGGCCTGCAGACACTCTCCTCTGATAGGCTGTCTAATAAAAGAACACTAAATGGAGACACACTGTGAAGCTATATGGTGGGTAATTGAAAAGCAATTACAGTCCTCTCTCTCTTCACACCATTAACGCATCTAAAAAAAATACGAGCTTCTGCTCAAGATACTGATGTGCTCTCACTGCCTTTCTCCCTCTAATTTGTTCACCTCACCCTTTCTTCTCTTCACCTCACCATCTTTTTTTTTTCCTTTTTCACCCAGATCCATGTGATGTTCAACCAGTGTCTTATCTTCAAATGCACTTCAGTTTGCAAAAGACAGCTCGCAGTGTAGACGTGGAGCGGCTCTCACATGGATTGATACAGTTCTGAGGGGTTAAGAGGTTCATTTCGTTTTGTCCCTTATGAGAGAAAATGTTAATTAACTGGCAAGTAGCAGAAATGTTGATACTGAACGTATCAGTAAAATGTTCACTGACAACATATCTCTTTTGTTTTCCACCAAAATCAATACAACATCCACTCTTTGCAACTGGTGCATAATTAAACATTTTCATGGTTATGTTTTGACACTTAGATTAAGATTAGGGAAAGATCATGGTCTGGTTTAATCAGCGGTCTGAAAAGTGAAGCCAATGATGACGTGCCTTAAACTTGCATTCTCTCCAATAGCCAGCAGGGGGCGACTCCTCTGGTTGCAAAAAGAAGTCCGATTGTATAAAAATCTATGAGAAAATGAGCCTACTTCTCACTTGATTTATTACCTCAGTAAACTTCAATAGTCTTCTTCAATACAGCGTGATGTTCATTTAGTAAATGATGGTCCCATTTAGAGTCAAATAGACCATAAAGCAGGGGATGCTTTAGGGCGTGGCTACCTTGTGATTGACAGGTTGCTTCCACGGCGTTGTCCGGTCGGGGAGTTTTCCGTGTTTTCGTCTTACAACTTTAGCCCTTTCACAGTGTGTTTTCACTTCGTGAAAGTAACCTTTTTGGTTACCTAAAAATGTCTTATTCATCGTTCGGTTGTACTTAGCTCCACCCTCTTGTGTCACTTCTGGTTGCAAAAAAAGAAAATGGTAACGGCCAAAAACCAAGATGGCGACGGCCAAAAGGCCCGAGTCTAGGCTTCAAAACGACAGTCCACAAACCAATGGGTGACGTCACGTTGACTACGTCCACTTCTTATATACAGTCGATCCACAGTGACTTGAGACACAACATGATTATTAATATTTAACCAGAATCTTTCCTTTAACCAGAGTGCTTTTGTTACCTAAGCCTGACCACATATACAGGACTTAAGATGTGAACCCAGGACTCTGGTGTCACAGTTCCTGCGACTTCAGTGCGTTTGTTAAATGTTGATCTTCACTCGTTAAAAAAAACTTAAAAATCAGACTGATTGTGTAAGGGTGCTTTCACAAGCCAACATTTAGTCCGTTTTAATCAAACTCTGGTGCGGTTCGTTTGGCCGGTTGTGAACGCACAACGCAGTACTCGTACTGTGCTGTGGACCAAACAACCAAGCGAACCCTAGTGCAGCTCGATTCCAGTGAGAACATTATCCGACCCAAATGCAAGAAATGAACCCGAACGCAGGCTGCCTGCACCGGTGTTACATCGAAATGTGTGCCCATTGGAATCTGTGACCGCAGAGAGCCAGCAACACATGAAGTCACCATTTCTGACAGCTGTCATCAGAAAATGTGAGCCCACTGTACCTGTGTAAGAAATGAGGCAAATACGTGACAGAAAATACACAAAACTAAATGTAATTTAATATTTTTAATTTAATATATATTCACAAAACTCTAAAAGAAAAGCAAAAGATAGGTACAGTGGGGTCAGATTTCGGTGTAAGACCGGCATCTGTTGAGATGGATGCAGGTAAACGACAGGTTAACATGAGTGGGAGAGGACTGACCTGAACTTCTGCAGAAGTCCGATGTTTGCTTGACATCTGGGATGAGAACATACAGAATATGCTAAATAAAGTCCACAAAAAAATTTAATTTATGAAGTCTTTCCACATAAACTGGAGTAGAAGGGACTCAGTAGATAAGAGTTCAGAGTCGAGATGAAAAAGCTTTGCTCTTTCGTTCACGTCCCTCAGCAAACATGTATTTTTTTGGTCTGCTTTAATTTGTGCACCATGAAACCGAACCAAACTATACTTGAAAAACAAACCAAAAGTATCAATTTCCCTGTGATTCGGACTAGCCAAACAGACTATGGCTTGTGAAAGCGCCCTAAAACTATGTATATTTTGATGCATATCTAAATGCAGATTAAAATAATGTAACATAAAATTTCATTTATTAATATTACATTTAGAGGATTGTTTGACCTTGGAGGAATGCACTCTCTGAGTGCTTCCTTTATTGGCAGTGAATTTTTATATTAAGTCATTTTAACCTTCAAAAATATTCTCTAAACTGGAGGAGAAAGCTGGAATCACCAACAGTTCAAATGTCACATTTAAGTATTTCTGGGCTTTTATAGCTGCACTGATCTGTCACTTATGCTGTTTGGTGATGGGAAGCAAAGTTGCAGAATGTAAAACCAAAACTATAACCTGTAAGAAGCTAAAAAAATGCTTGTAGGGCTGAGGAGAACTCCAATTTTCACTACCTGCGATCCTTTGCGTATTACACATAACCCTTTGATCCATTGTTCATGTGAAATGATTGCACCTTTAAGTCCCCGGGAACATACAAAATTGCAACACTTACGCCACATTAAACCCTATACATTTTTTAGTCCACATACAGAACTGTGCAGAAAAGTAAAGGGATCTAAAAGGGAAAGGGTTTAACTTTGTACTGTTTGAATGAATATGAAAAGGGCAAAGCAGTAAACCCACCTGTAACCCTGTCTTCTACAAAATCTCACTCACAACTAAACTGCATTCTCAATTACGTTTCGAGGGCTACGTATTTTCTCCCGGATTATCAAACCGGTCTCATGGGAAGGCGTAAAAATACCAAGACATTACACGGACATTCCGCTTGTCATGAGGACACATTTTAGGCTTTTTGCGTGTCATTTGTGCGCAACGCAAACATCTGCAGTTCAGTATAGGCGAGAAAACCACTTAGTTAGGTTAATGAAATACATCATGGTTGGGCTTAAAATATGTAAATAAATTAAGTAAAACATGTACGGAAACAACGTAACACCACTACAGAAAACACGTCCCAAACGTCAATAAAAAACGTCACCAACGTAACTCACAAATCAAAACACCGGTCAACACCAGTCTTCTGGTTAGAAGTCTGGTGTTTGTTTGGCCCACCCTCCTCCCAACCCGCCCACCATAACTGGTCTTTTTTCGATTTTTATATGCGGAAATCAAGAAAGGTGTACTTATTGCAGGTTAAGCGCATTATCGTGGTATTTATACGCCTTTTCGTGCGAACGGGCTGGGATTACAGTCGCAGTTTTAAACGTGGTTAACATTGAAACAAAACAAAAACTCAACAAAACTACTTGGTTAGGTTTAGTAAAAACATCATGGTTTGGCTTAAAATAAAAATGACGGACGTCATTGAAATAAGTCAGCGTTGACGATACACCTATTTCCCGATTCAATACTATCATGATACTTGGGTGCTGATCTGATATGTATTGCAATTTTTAAGTATTGCAATTCAATATTACGATTTGTTGCGATTTTTGTTTACTTTTTTAACACTAGACCATGGGAAATCATACACTTCTAGACAGCATGTACCCATAGAACCCATTTTCATTCACATTTCTTGAGGTCAGAGGTCAAAGGACCCCTTTGAAAATGGCCATGTCAGTTTTTCTTCGCCAAAATTTACCGTAAGTTTGGAGCGTTATTTAGCTGCCTTTGCGATAAGCTAGTATGACATGGTTGGTACCAGTGGAGTCCTTAGGTTTTTTTAGTTTTATATGATGTCATTATCATCACTCTAGCACTCTGAGCCCGCTACAATCTCCGAAAATTGAATAGCGGCTGGGCCGGACGGATTTTTAAGACGTTAATTAAAAATCATAAGTTGCGTAAATGCGTTAAACGAAATTAGTGGTGTTAAAATTAATTTAACGCATTATTATCACTTTAACTTTGACAGCCCTATTAGAAGCGTGTGTTTGTGATATGTAAAAAATCAAACCCAATTCAGGAAAAAATCATGTTTCCCCCCAAAACGTAACTGACAATGCAATTTCGTTGTATGGGAATGTAATTTTTAGAGACCAGGCTGCTACTGAGCTGTCCTTCATTATTTAGAGAGTGCAGTCTGTGAACACTTAGAAGTACAGCAGCGGCGTGAGGTTTGATTCAAGTCCCCTTGCCCCGTCTCCAGTCCTCTGAAGTATCATTAATTATAAGCGCAGACGTTTCCTTAGGTATTCTAGGCACAGCATGTGTTGGTTCAAACACCAGCCTGCTCACATCAATTCCACTACTAAGTTGGTTTTCTGAGGAGTTATCAAAGATCTGTGGTTCGCTTTGGGTTACAGTGCCCTCGCCGACTCTCTTCCTGCTACATTGGCAGTCGGTGCAGCTCTTCCCATCTCATCGCCTTGTCTCCCTTTTCCTCCTCCCAACAGCTCTCCTCCCTCTCTCTTTTCTCTCTTCCCCTATAGTTCTTTTTTCCATTGCCCACAGTAACTCCCCTCTTTGTCTTCCTCTTCCTCTTTTCTTGCTTCCCAGGAGCTTTTCATTCACTCCGAGCACGACTGCTGCTGCTAGTGCTGGTCCTCCTCTGCTCCACGCTACACTGCAGCAAACACCTCACCTCCTTCGTTCTCAACCTTTATCCATGTATCCCTACATCCTCTGCCTAATCTAATTGGGCTCACTTTCTTTCATAAGCACTGTTTTGCCTATGCTCGCTCATCTCGAGGCCTTTCTGAATCTTCTTTTCTCTCAGGCTGCATTTTTCTGCATCGCATCTCTCTTCGTTACACCATTTACACCCTGAAGGCTTTAATTTCCGATGTATTTTGTGTATCATGCTTGCATAGACATGGAAGATTTATGTAGATTTAGAATCGCAGAAAATGTGGGGTTGCTTTTGAATACTTGGAATTTGAGCAAGAATGTTTATAGTATTCAGTATTATGTTCATCACTTGGGGGTATATTCTCCTTTGCCCTCTGGTTTGGGCTTATTCCTGGAGCAGATAGGGGCTGATAGCTCTAGGGCAATCTGGAGGACATGGGAAGACATGGGATTGATAGTTTGGTGAACTCAAACTAACCTCCCCAAGCCAAAAGCCATTCTGCTGTTCAAAAATGAGCTAATCCAGGGGCCAGATAAATAAAACTCTGTAGATTCATGACTAAAGCTGTGTGTTTGCTCAAAGCCAGAAATACCCATACGCATTCTTTTCGTCAGATTCATAAAGCCGTGCGAACGCTTATAAATCCCGTTGTAGACACTCTCTTAATTATCATTTGCATATAAAAAACGATGTTTGCACCGTGTTTATTAGACAGGGCAATGAAAACAAAGGAATTTCATTTTAGAAGCATGTTGGGTCAAGAACAGTCAGTCATAAAAAAAATGATTTATTCAAAAACGATTATAAAAATGATATATTAAGATAACTGCAGGATTGCAGGCCAGATGCGAGGCCCCTAATAGCGTGAGGCCCTATGCAGTCGCACGACTTGCACAGCCCATGCAACGGTTCTGCTTACCGCATATTCTTCCTATATAAATATCCAACACGTTCTCATCCCAACTTGTCACATACCCCCCCTTGGCATCACACCCCTTGGCGTCATGCCCCATGGCGTTGGCGTCACGCCCCTTGGCGTAGGTGTCATGCCCCTTGGCGTTGGCGTCACGCCCCTTGGCGTAGGTGTCATGCCCCTTGGCGTTGGCGTCATGCCCCTTGGCGTTGGTGTCATGGCCCTTGGCGTTGGTGTCATGCCAACTGCACGATTGGGCTTAAAACTACTATATTTCTACAGCAAAAATGAAACTGAACTTTGTGAACATGGGACACGAACGAACAGCTGATTGTAATGTGAAAGTGAAACTTAATACAAGGGACACAAACAGTGGTCTCCTGGATGAAAGCCTTGTGTTTGTTGGACCCATCCATTTCCCTCCCGCTCGCCCAGGGTGTGCCTTTTCGCTCTTTAAACTACAACACCCCACTCCCGGCGCCCTTTCTCTGAGTGTTTACTGTTGCTGCGGATGGGTTTACATTGTAGTTAATGGAACGCCCGGTGCGTCTCATACCGACGCTAAAGGGTGCGGTGGTACCGAACACCGATAGCCGTAATAGAGCCTCGGTATTTGACGCCCTGGTATTGAGAATTATGTCGCGAAAAGGCGTGCAAAGGTTTTTTTATTTCATTCATACGTCTGGCCCCAGGAGTTTATTTGGTAGATGACACAGCACAATACTTGTACCAAACCTTGAAACTGTTCAGATGAAATAGATGCTTCTAGGTTTCTGGCATTTTTGTTTCAGACATGCTCAAAACTAAAGCCATTTTCAACATAACAGTCACTGCTAGTTTTCTCCTCGCAGCAGAAAGAGCTTTGGACTGCTTGGGATGTTTTGTTTGTGTTCGAGCCTACCTCCACCTCCCTCCTCGCTCCTCCTTCTCCCATCTGCATCACCCTCTCCCGCGCTCTGACCTGCAGTGTAACATAACAGAGGCAACAGGGGCCTGACCTGATTTTCTTTTATTGCAATGTAATACCGCCAAGTCCCAGAGAGCAGTCTCCTGTATTACCATGTCATCACTTATTCATGACAGCCTCCAAACACAGCGCCTGGATCTACAGCCACGCAACCTGATTCTCACACCCCCATATTCACATAAACATACACATACTTGCAGCCCGGAGCATCGGGTTCACGACACAACAGGTGAATCCTGCTTGTTATATAGTACATACACAGACAGCAAGAGGGTGATGCACACTGGGGTTTTGGTTCTACAAAGAGTTGTTGGACTGGAGACAGCCAACTGAAGATCACTGTGTATCCTCTGCATCTACAGCCACACTACAAGAAATGCTGTTAGAAGTCAAATCAAAACTCGTCTGAGAGAAATGAGGGAGCTGGAGAAATACTCGACGCAGTGTGTGGTAATTTTCGATATATTTTGAGGTAAATATTTGGGTAATTTTGCAGTAATTCCAAAGGAATTTCAAATAGGTTCCTTGCTAATTATCACCTAATTACCATGAAATTTGCGGACCTGTAAAGTGAAGTGTTACCACAGTGTATAGTAAAATCCGTCTCTCAATTGTATGCATGAGACCATAATTCTCGACTTAAATGGTGATTAATTGCAAGCGACATCAATATAAACATTAATCATCAAAAATTCATCACACAAAGCTCAGAGGTCAGTTTCGCTCAACCGACTGACACTCCTTCTGACTCCTCTGATCCCGTTGAACCATCATCCATGTTATCCAGGTTGTCGAATCGCCATCTGAGCAAGTTGAACCTCTGCCATCTTTGTGGTTGCCACCATGTTCATTCATTTATTCATTATCCGTAACTGCGAAGGCAGGTTACACCCTGGACAGGTCACCAGACTATCACAGGGCTGACACATAGCAACAGACAACCATTCACGCTCACATTCACACCCTCGGGGCAATTTAGAGTCAGCAATTAACCTTCATGTCTTTGGACTGTGGGAGGAAACCTGAGTACCCGGAGAAAACCCACGCTGATGGTACGTGTCCACAGGGGCGTTTTTTTATCGCAATGGGACGCGCCGCTTCCCAGCATTGGACGCTTGATGGGCTGTCACTAGAAACAAGGCTCTCCTCACCTGATTGGACAAACGCTTTCCCTCCGTGGGCTGCTGCTCCAAGCTTTCAAACCGGAAACAATATGGCGGCTCGTTTGGAAACGTTTTTCTCTTATTTCACGAAAACAGTTCACCGAAATGTGTTTCTGAAAACATTTGAGGCGAGCAATAAGCCATGTCGTCTTGATTTTGTATCGACTAGGATTAGTTTAAAAGTTTCTCTGGAGTTTCCAGAGGCGGTGAGTCGCGTCAGGCGCCCGTGATTTGCATAAAGTAACCTGCACCTCAATTTTATGCAAATGAGGAACGGCCGTCGTGAAGCTCTGTCTCTCGAATCGCACCGCCACGCTACCAGAATGCATTGCACGGCTGCGAGTACCATAACACTCCACAACAGAAGGGCCCCAAGCTAGGTTTGAACCTGCTCCCCTCTTGCTGTGAGGCAACAGTGCTAACCAAAAGCCTTCTTAAGAACACTTCTCAGAATGGGTACATCTGACGCAATAAACTAACAGAGAGATTATGATCTTTCCCAAAGGCTGATGCCCCAGAAACATCCCAAACACAGCAAAATAAGAAGAAAAGAGAGAGTACAGGCAGAGGGCTGTAGGGACTCTGTAGAAACAGACACCATCGCAAACTTCGAGTGGGCCATAAGCTAAGCAACAATTGAGAGGGATTATTATCTATTTGTTATTATTTTTAGGAATTCCTGCATAATAATCCCCTTTTAAATTATACAGGAGTCCAAACATGTGTTGTGATAAATGCAGGTCAATAACTTTGTTGTATAGCCGATAAAAAAGACAGCTTGAGTCCTTCTTTCTACTTACTTACAGTCATAAACTGCGCATATGCTCTCTGTTTAGCTCTGTTTACATTCCCCAAGGAGCTCACTTTAATCCCACATCTTCTTCCCACTGATAATACTAATAATAGTTTAACCTCTCTTCCCCCTCCTAAACAATTTATGACCGCCATGATTATTTCACAACAACAGCCGTGCTTGAAAGCCAGTCAACAACCAACGGGGATTGTTGTGAAATCTATTACCACAAGTGTCAGTGTGCATTAGCGCTATGATTTCAGAGTGGGTATTGGAGCAGGAATCATTTCAGAGCGTCAATTCTGGCTCTCACAGTAAACTTATAGTGTTTGAAGATGAAGATGGATTTTTCTCATCAGGGATTGTTTGCATTGTTTCACAGTGTAAATGAGAGGCAAAGTAGTGTGGAGGAGTTTTTACTTTGTAGATGCTGTCAACTCATGAAGACTGGGATAATTACAGTGTGACATGGACTCTTGGCTGCGACCAGGAGGGTAAAATGGACACAATCTGTACAGGAACAAGCTGGACTGGAACACGCTGACCTTTAATACGAGTTTGGAAGGAACAGAACGAAAGGACACGAGATAAAAATATAAAACTCAGACTCACCCTCGACTCTATCGGGACCTTCTCTTGTGTGTCAGTTTGCTATTTTATAGATTTCAGATGGATGTGGTGCCATTTTGGCAGAGACATTAAAGGGATAGTTCAGATTTTTTGAAGTGGGATTGTATGAGTTATTTATCCATAGTCCGTGTATTACCTACAGTAGATGGCGGTTGGTACGCCCCCAGTTTGGAGAAACAGACAGGAGTAGGAGCACAGAAGCAAAGCGATGTACTGCTGTGGACAGGGGCAGCAGCAAAATGGATTGTAGCCGTCTTCTACCGCCTTCAGCTCATTCTACCTGATTGCCAGAGACATTATGTAATACATGGATTTCAATGGAAGTCCAGGTATTTCTGTGTCTGGCAGTCGTTCAGAATTCACAGAACCATAGTTCCATTCTCTGTGTTATGGATTATAGTATCAGGGCATGATACCAGCACTATTCTATTGTGCCACATTTCAAATAAAAAAAAAAAAACAGCTCTTAGTATATTTACATTCAGCAGAGAGTGCGCTGGTTCGACACATCTTTAAGTCAGAGAGACAAAAACCTACTGCACACTAAATTATTGATTGTCTGGAAATGTCACATCACATCAACCCGAGTGTACTCATCACACGGGAGACGGGCCCGGCATGGGAATGAAAGCTGAGCCGAGATGCATTGACATGGAAAGAAAAGTAAAAGGCTGTCGATCAGAAAGACTTTATTTTGATATCACCTTCCTCTTCAGGGCCGGCTTAAGGCGTGGGCCATACAGAGTGCTCCAGGGATGACGGACAAAAGGCCAATGGCATTTTGGCTTTTTGATTATTGCTGAAAATAAGCTCTGGAAAAACACACGTTTATGATACTATGATATATATGTTTTGTTCAGCAAGATAATCTTCACAAATGAACACCACTTTTTTATGATTTTTTAATGCAATCGCCCGAAGTTAAAAGCTAACGTTAGGCTATAAACGAACTACACCACGGTCGCATGAGTATACACCACAAGGCTGTAAGGGCGGACGAGTCGGCGTGATGACGTTTAGAAGTCTCATTTAGCCGCGTGTTAGCAACCGCCTTTTCTAAGACACATTAAGGCTTCAAAATTTACAAGTGGGGTATTTACTGACGTATTTTATGTCGTAGAACAAAGTGTTAAAATCTCTTCAGCTTGTGTTAACCACAGACTTCAGATTTCAGGCATCTAACTAAAAACACTACACAAAAAACCCATTGACTTCAAGACGAGGGAACCAGAAGTGCTAAAATGCTAACTCATTTCCGGGTTTTAGGACTCATTCCTGTAGCACTCTTTTGCCCTCTAAAAAAATAAAGATTTTAAAAATGGGTGCCCTTCCTCATTTTCTGCAGTGATGTAACAAATTAACAAATAAAGAAAGTAAGAAAGAAATACACTTTTCACACCATGGACTCTCATTGTAGTGAAACTAACTAAACACTTTTAAGCCCAAAATATCAGGGACCAATTGTTTTTTTTAATATTATAATAAATACAGTTATTTATTTAAACAACATTTTTTATTTTTGTCTTAAAACCATTGTGATGTCCGATGTGTGTTGCTGTTTACGTGGCTACGGTCAGGGTTCTCGAGGGTTGAACCCTTAAGGCCCTGACACACCAAGCCGACAGGCAGCCGTCGGACAGTTAGGGACAGTCGGTGAGCGTCTGTCGGCCTAGTTTTTTCGGCCGTTTCAGCGTGTTGAATCAGTGGTGGCGCCCGTCAGTGAAAGAAATCACTCTGATTGGCTGTTCAGTTAAAGCGAATCAGTGCACGAGAAGAGAAATTGAAGTGAGGAAAGCAAGCCAACGAGTAAAGTTTAGAGGAAAAACAGAAGGCTCTTCTTATTTTTCATCTTCATCTCATTTGATCATTCCAACACATGGATATTTTGACATGGCCATCTGGAATGAAGCTAAGTGGTGAGTGAGAGTGGTGTGAAAATGGTTGACAAACGCCGCTTTGTTTCACGTACGAATCATAACAACTGCTTGTATATGGCTGTCCTCGGTCTTCCGGTTTCCCTTTTTGAATGACGAATACAGACTACCGCCGCCTGCTGGTGTGGAGAGTAATTTCATCTCACACAGGCGCAGAACGTACTTGTTAGTCAGCTGCTGGCTGTTGGCTGTCGTCTTTGTGTGCAACTTTTTGGCCAAGACAAGGGCGACGTGAGGCGACTCAACGGTTGGCCTTCGTCGCTGCTAGTTATTTGATGTTGGGTTGGTGTGTCCGGGCCTTAACCCCTTAACCCAAATCTGAATTTTGCCTAGGGCACCAAAAGGGCTCGAGCCAGCCCTGCTCCTCTTCTCTGCATCACAATAAAATGTCAAAGCACCAAGCTTTCAAGGGCAAACAACAAAAACAACCACAACTCTAAATCTCCTCTCCCGCCATTTCCTTGAAGTCTGACGCTTTGACAACAAGACAGCGCACATTCCCTTTAAAAAAAAAAAAAAGGAGGAAAAAAAGGGAGCAGGTAACATTGTGCTTGTCTTTGCATCAGTTTGCCTCTAGCAGTATGAAGCTGCGTGATCGCAATGTTGGCTGCCACGCTAATTGTTCAAAGTGTAAAGTGGTTCCAATCAATACGCTAAAGGACTGATAAACAGAGCGTGGCAGATGAGAACGCACTGGATCGTTTCCCTCCTATACATACCTCACCTCCTAACTACACCAGCCCTGATCCTTCAGACTCCAAGGAAGGCAGATCTTTAAAGGTTTTGCCTCCAAAGAGAATCCTTTAGGACATTCAGACAACTCTTGAATGACATAATAAAAAAACACCCTGTCAGTGTTTATCATATGTTTATTTCACATCACATCAGGTGTATCGATGAGAGACTTCTGTGCACCAAGGATCTCTATCCAAAACCAACACTGCCACCTGTTGTTCAACTCGTGCTAGCACCCAGACTCAGCATTGGCATGCACTAAATGTAAATAATACAACACTGTAATGCCTTTAGTCACACGGTGTAAAGGATGGCCGTGTTGCACATTTTTGTAATCACAATCCCATCCCTCATAAATCCACTGATTAACATTTCGATCACGGATAATCCTCATCGGGGTGTCATCATGAAAGACGCAGGCTCCGGAAGTCGACGGAATCTCAATGCGCGGCGGCGGCCGCGTGGGACATTCAGAGACGTATGTGCGAGTCAGCGGGAGGTCAGCTGGAGTGTTCCGCCGATCCCTCCGCGCTCTGCAGCTGCATGCAAACATCACACGTTAAGAGTATGTGCATGAATAATAGAGCAGCCTGACAGGAAATTAACAAACAATGAGGACCCAGTCAAGCTTCGGCATTACATATTCATCTGAGGCAGCTTCACACCTCTGTCTGATCACTCGCTTTTCTTCTAGCACCTCTCAGGCTTTAAGTATATATGTGTGTATACTGTCTCTGCCAAAGCCTGTCCAGGTCAACCAACACACACACACACGCTTGTTGAGGAATATTAGAGAGCGGGCGGCTGGGGAAATAGAAAACAGTCATAAAAAAAAGAAACAAGGGAAGGAGAGGAGGAGAGGAAAAGAGAGAAAGAGAGAGAGCGAGTAGCAGCAGAGGCAGCCGAGCTCCCCAGGAATTATTGCGGAGCGTCTGTCGGTTTGCGCCTGCATTCTAAATAATGGATGAGATCCTCCAATGAGATAAAAACCAAAAATTCCATGCCGTTACAAGGACATAGACTGCCGTGAATACTAACTACCCCTGTGTGCTTTCATTTCGTTTACTGTGTGATCATGCGGGGCCCTCCTCGCCATCCGAGTGCCAGGCGCTCATAGAGTTGTGTGTATCATCACCTGCCTGGTATAAGAGATCTCCTGCACTCTAATGAGCTGGCTGCTGCTCCCGCTGTCACATAAGAAGGCGCATTCATTCTTCATACTTCTCTATTCTCATATGCGCCATACTGTTCTCATATTCTCTCCTTGATAACTCACCTCCTGTTTACTTATTTATAAAGTGAGTATAAGGGGATGCATGCTGATCTGCCGGGCGTATAGATTCTGCCCAGTGTTGTCATTGCTCTGGCCTGCTGGAAACGTGTCTGATCACCAGATTCTGGTTGTTAGGGGTCTAAACCATGGATGTATAAAGAGAACCGGATACAGCGTTGGAGGCGGGGCCCACGTTCATTCCTATGAAAGTTGCTCAGTAGTGCATGAAGCCAAAATGGCTCGAATTCCATCTGGAAAAGTACCCGGATCTTCCGCATCCATTGGGCCCATCGGACATGTGCAGTAGCGTCCGCTCAGTCACATGACTCGGTCACGGGGTCACAACGTCACGCTGTCGTCACGGCTTGCGCTGTCGTCACGGACTGGGTCTCATTCACATGAACGGAGGAAGGGAAATAACTCTGGATTCAGCTATTAGTGCCTTTTACAACTTTTAGGGCCTACTGATTTAAATAAGGACTATTAGAGTGTTCATACTGGGAAGTTGATTTACCTCCCAATCAATGGCATCACATGACGGACACAGAAGTTGTAGTACCGCCATTTGGCCACTAAGTTGGGATCAATGACCGGCACTCTTCCTGGGGGACATAGTCTAAACATGTGGGATTTCCATGGTGTGTAACATGGAGAAGTGTCTAGCTGCAGAGCACCAGGCTCAGGCCCACCTCCTCTTCAAACACTGCAGCTTGGGCATTTCCCCTCCCTCGAGGCACCCACTCGCGTCATTAGTTGACGGTCAGAGCAACTGACGCAGTAAAAAGAGCATGATAGTCCGCTTTGGGCGGGTTGGGGAAAATGTGGTGGATTGGTCAAACAAACACAGGACGTCCAACCAGGAGGCCGCTGTTCAGGTCCCGTGTGAAACTAATGTGTGAAACGTGTAAACGTTGACTTATTTTGTCACGTCAATCGTTAGTCATGTGACTTGTTAGTCCCTTAAGAGTCGCTGGTCACAAGCCATTAAGTTAACGCCAACCACAATCTTTTCCTAACCCTACCTAAGTAGTTTTGTTGATTAAACCTAACTTCCTGTGAAAACGCAAGTTTATTTTGAAAAGACACTATGCATGTAACAGGCATATAGCCTATTGACAGGCTGTCCCTAACTGATGCTAGAGGGTTACCTTGAGCGTCGTAGTTCGAAGCTTAGGGCCACTGACCAGTGGGAGTGAGTGTGTTGCGGAAATTGTGTACGCCAGAGACGATCATCAGGATACGATAGCATGCATTCATTAGTTTGAATAAGCCACACGACCTCCACCACTAACACCAAGGTAAACAATACAACCTTAATATTTCAATATAACTCGCCTATAAAGTTAGCTAACATAATGTTAAGCAGCATGTAACTTGTACTATCCTAATGTCGTTAGCAAACTAACGTTAACGTTAGCTGAAATGATTACATTAAGCTTTTTGCAACGTTAACGTTAATTTGCTAACGACAAAAAGACGGTTGCTAATAAGTGGCTAAATGAGACTACTAAACGTCATCACACCAACTCGTCCTTCTTTACAGTTTTTTTGCGTATACTCGCGCTCATGCGACCGGGGTGTAGTTCGTTTATAGCCTAACGTTAGCTTTTACTTCTGGCGATTGCATTCACACTTCAAAAATCCCAAAAGTGGTGTTCATTTGTGAAGATTATCTTGCTGAACAAGATAGATTGTTCGCCACAGAGGTTATTTTCTGCAATAATCCAAAACCCAATGGAAAAATCCCATTGGCTTTTTGAAGCAGGCATGCTTCAAATGGTTTGGTGGTACGCTTAGCACTGCTAACACATTTGCAATGTATGTATTATCTGACGTGGATTACTCAGCTGTTTCCTTGGGAAAAAAATGGTAAATAACATTTCTAATGCTGCCATGAATTATATAACAAATACATGAAATCAAATGAAACTCCGATCAGATCAGCGATTGTCAATGAGCGGTCATGTGCAGTGTTGACTACTGGAGCTCACCTCCTGCCACTGACTTCAGTTCAGCTGCCTCTATCTCATCATTTCTGCTGTGCATTAAAGCCGAGTATCCTCTCTGTCCATCAGCAGCCACTGAAGACTTCGCTGACATGCCCTTTCCGATCACACATCCTTGTGAAGGTTTCTCCTTTATGTCAGCCACAAAAACAAGATTTCGAAATAGAATGCATGTAGGAGATGTTTTCTGCTTTTCCTTATGACTGAAGGATCGCCTCCAAATCACTGATCCGACCGTGAAGTGAAGCTTACCTTAGATCTTAGACTAAATGCTGCATATCGTATGTCTTTGTTTGCATGTGGCCTTTGTATGTAGCATGCTTTCAATCAATAAGACAGCTGTTTCTGAGGTCAGAGTCGGTATGGATTGAATGCACGGACCCTTCAACAGCAATTACATGTCTCTTTTGATGTGGATTGCCAGTAAGGCTCAGAATGACATCTCTTTACACGATCTAAAGACTCAAAATGAACCCATAGGGCCAACCACAGTCTGGAGTGATGCCCCTAATCAGCTTTATCTGTGTGTATTCCTAACTAATACATGCACAAATGGCCGGTTACAGAGGATTTAGTCATGAACATCATACTAGGCTGATACCAATAGAATTCCGCAGAGCTCTGAACTGGGACCCATCTGCATCACCAGGACCCATGGTGGAAAATGGTGGCCCATTATTTCTAAACCCCTTTTATCCGAATAATGTCCCACTGGACTGAAAGCCCATTTATCCGACAGCCCGTTATCCCAAAAACAAACACCTATTGTTCTGAAAATACACACTCTCCCTGCAACAAACAGAAGCACATGGCTGATTATTATGCAATATGACGTGGTCTTAATGCTCAGGCTGATCGGAATCCATAAAAATATTCCTGAATCCGGATCATGATCTGGATTGCCACCAAAATCGAATGGATTGTTCATTATGCCACAGCCCACCCCTCCAAAAAATTTAATTAAAATCCATTATAAACTTTTGGAGTAATCCTGCTAACACACAAACAAACAAAACACTGGTGAAAACATAACTTCCTTGGCCCAAGGAAATAATAATCAGCCATGTACTTCTGTTTGCTGCCCGGAGAGTTTGTATTTTCTGAGCAGTCTGCCTTCGAAAAAAAATGGGCGTTTGTTTTCGGGATAACGGGCTGTCGGACAAATGGGCTTTCGGTTCAATGGGACATTTATAACCTAATCAAACTAAAAAACTATAATCACAAAATGATCAGTTGTGATAAAGATGTGCACATGTGCAGTGCACAGCAAGGGTTTTGGGTGGCCCATGAGCACAAACTAATTCACATCCTGTGAGAAACACTCCATGTGCAACCTCACAAATACACACATACCATAAAATTGAAAACGCACAGTACTCTCAACTTACTGAACTATCAGTGATGTAGTGAAAACATCATGGTGTGTACACCAGTGGTGATCGTGAGGCAAACAACCGCTAATTAATACCATGTCTCCCTCACATTACAAGCATGATACTACTCACTATATGTACATGTTAGCCTTAAAGTGTGGCTGACTTCCTCCCATGTGAATGTATGTGGAGTTTCTCTGGTTTATCCTTCAATACATCTCTCTTTATAGGACACTGTGTTGACAGCACAGAATCACTCAACCTGTCATCCTGCTGTATGGGAGCATCACAGCCAATGATAGCGGTGTCACTGCTACTGCTGCACGACCCCAACTACCGCCATCACTATTACCACACACACACACACACACACACACACACACACAAACACAGCTCCACAAAGCTTCAAGGTTATGCAGCTCTCTCTGCACTCAGTGTTTTCTCCATCTACTCTCCATTTCTTTCTCTGCGTCTATGGTGAAAACACAATCAGCAGGAGGGATTGTAGGAATCAGCAACCCGTTCTCATAGGGCTGGGGATCGGTAACCCAGTACCAAGTAGTATCCAGACTTCTCAAGTCAAACGATACCTTTTATTTCGATCCTTTTTGTATCCAGACCAAGAAAAAAAATGACAATTTTGTATGACTTTGCTTGCAGACAATCACCACAAGCGATTTAATGCGACGTGTGATTGGCCCACTACCGCAGCAGCTACACCCCATACAGTCTGTGGTGTGGTGAAGCGTGCCGATGCCACCAAAACGTTCAAAAGTATGGCTTTATTACACACCTTTGGTGTCTAAAATAAAACGGATGTGTTGGCATTTTATAGCTAGTTCACACTACACATATTTAGCCCTGATTTGCCGCTCCCCGACAAAAGCCCCAGATCAGAGGCAAGTCGGCGTTGGCTCCCTGCTCGCCGCTTGCACATCGTTGTTCGAGCGTTGTGTGTGAACTGTTCAAAGACGAAGACACATTCCAGATATCCAGCATGCTAAATATCTGGACCTGTCGGGGACTCCGGCCACGAGCTACAGCCAATGAGAGTGCAAGACACGGGTTGAGAGGAACAACAACCCGTTCTCATTCCCAACTTGTCAAATAATGCTGTTTGGTAAGTGGCCCTTGGTATATTGACACGCTGTCCCTGGTCTGTCCGAAAGTAACGCAAGAGGGGTACCCCGTGCGTCGATCTCTGACCAAGCGGCGAGTTGGGAGTGAAAATGTGTTGACTTTACAGTATGTGTTGCATTTGCAACACGGAGCAAAGTTGTTGCACCTCGAGGAATAAATAGTAAAAAAAAATAGTGTGGAAGCTGGTGGCTATTTTGTGAATACATGTATTTGACTTTCAAGACAGCAAGTTGTGTTGCGTGAACTAGGCATTACGCAACTGAATGCTTTCATTCACATGATGGGTATCGAATGAACTACAAAAAAAAGGTATCAAATTAAGAACTCTATTGTTGTCGGTATCACTTTAAGGGTACTGGTATTAGTACCGGTATCGTAATTTATGAAACGATACCCAGCCCTACATTCTCAATCCCAACTCTTCACGTAGCGTCACTTAGGTTTAGGCAACAAAACCACTTGGTTAGGTTTAGTAAAAGATCGCGCTTTGGGTTCAAAGCAGGGCTGTCAAAGTTAACGTGATAATAACGCATTAACACAAATTGCTCTGATCGACTTCAGCACTGTCTCCAAAGACATACAGATAGAGACAAATACATTTCTGAAGTGAGGGGAGAGAAAATGACGTATTTAAGAGAAGCACTGTCAAATAAATTCTCCGCCATCACTGGATTATTAGAGAAGCAGCTGGGCCGTGAATTGTTCCTAAATGAGGCAGTTATAGGAGTCTTGTTTTACCTATAAACTCTTCCAAAGCAAGGGGGTCTGACAATAAAAATCCGAGAGGTATAATAGGATTAAATCGGACAGAAATGCCATGAAATATAATAAAGTTACTGTTAAGTATCACATAAACACTATCAATACCTGTGGGAAAACTGCAGGAATATAATAAGTGGTCCAAATATATATTACTGTTATATACCAAAACAAAATGACACTATGGCAATAATGGTTCCATATTATTGGGGTGTTTTATGAGGGTTTGGTCCCTGGTTTGTCTTTGATGAAGAATGTGTGGGACATTCATTTCCATATAAAGTCCAGAAGTTAGATTATTTGCCAATAAATGTCACAGTGAGTCTACAAAATAATTCAAGATTTTTTCCCACAATATGACATGTCAGCCTCTGCCGGCAAAGCAAACCTTCCTCCTGGGAAGCCTAGACTTACATTCCACACATTGTCCCTGTCTAGTGATAACCTTGTACCTATCAAATGTGTGATCTCCATGTTTCAGATAAATTGAATGGGTACATGCTTCTCTGTGAGTTGAGAAAATTATACAATTGCTTATGCTCATAAAACCCTTTCCAAATATCATTGTATAGTGTCAAAGAAAGGAATTATTATCACATTTTTGAACCAGGCTGTTTTTCTAAGCTCCATAAAAATTCCAGTTTATTGCATCTTGGGTATTATTTTCATAGTTTTGATGGCATCAATTCTGATTACATTGTACTCACCAATCAACAGCCAAGGCAATGAAATCCAAAAGTCAAGAAACACAAGTAGTTTATTTGGAGGAAAAAACAGTGTGTGTGTGTGGAGAAGCCTTTTCTAATGGGTCTCGGAAAGTGATAGAAGGCAGACTCAGCGTTGCCAGATTGGAATTATCATACGCGTCATAATACGAGTCATAACAATAAGAACAAATAGACGTAAATGTGTAATTTTACAAAACTCGTGGTTAAACAACTTTTTGACACGCCTACAAATCTACCCACATTGTTTTTTGTTGTTGTTTTTTTTAAAGCAAGCTGATTGTTGCTGAAGTTACTATGATGCGTCGAAGGGGCTATGTGTCCATAAGTCTAACAATTTTCGTAGCCTACTATTAAAAAATGTAATTACAAGACAGGAGGGAGAGAGAACGACAAACGTTCATCAACATCAATGCCTACACCGAGCGTGATTGGCTGGAAAGAGGTCACATGACAAGAGATTTCTAAACACAGATGAAGGATCCATCCGGAAATGAATTAAAATGAGACAGCGCAGATTAAAACCAACAACCAATCGTAAGCGTCACAAATTATCGTACATTATGGCACTTTTGGCATTATGGATCATACATCGTGCAGAGCAAAATCATCGTACGAATTTGATAATTATCGTACATCTGGCAACGCTGGGCAGACTCAATGTGCAATGACTTAAAGGAACAGTTTGTAGCATTTAGGGGGATCTATTGACAGAAATGGAATATAATATTATAAAGTATGTTTTCTTTAGTGTATGAATTGTTGTGTTTTCACTAGCTTAGAATGAGCCGTTTATATCTACATAGGGAGCGGGTCTTTTTCACGGAGCCTGCTGCCATGTTCTACAGTAGCCCAGAAAGGACAAACCAAACACTGGCTCTAGATAGGACCATTCACTATTTCATGTTTTCGCGTCCTAAACGCATGGCACATGGGAGACATTTCATTCGGTTGCAATCTGCCTCCGTAAAAAAAAAAAAAATAATAATAATTTTAGTACATATGTAACAAAAGTGTAAGAAAAAAAAAAAAAAAACTGAATCGCAAAATATGTTTTGTAAATAATTAATATATCATCATCATTATCTAATAATAATAATAATAGAAACACACAATGCCACGTGGTTAATGTAGTGAAACAATTCTTTAGGTTTAGGCAACCAAACTACTTGGTTAAGGTTAGAAAAAAGATCATGGTTTGTGTTAAAATAACATAACAACGTAGTGTAACAACCGTAACTAGTGAAACTTAAACAACAACTGCCCTTAGCGGACCGAGCTTTCTTAACGTTATATAACAAGCGTAAACTCAACATTTAATTTTGGTTTCACACGGGATACAGCGGTCTCCTTGGTGAAAGTCCTGTGTTTGTTTGACCCATCCATTAATCCCTCCCACCCACCCTTTGTAGACATTCTCGCTCTTTATACTCATTATTATACACATCATTTTCAGTAACGATCTCGTTCCATACATTATTTCACCTATTTCACAAATGCAAAAACGTCCACATTTAACATATCCATGGTTTGCAGAAACATTTTTTCTTGGCGACCAGGCTGGTGTGATAGATGTCGCTTATAGAGCCAACCCACAGACAATTATCACACAACCATACAGTACCCATTTTAGCATCATGCAGCTCATTGCAGCACACAACTCTGCTGGTTTGGTTCAGTCTCAGAGCTCATCAACCTCATTTCCAGCAGCAGCAGGCAGCTGTTTTCAGTGAAAAAGCTCTGAGTCTGTACACTATACCTGCTTGGCACCAAGCAACAGACGGACACAGTTAAAGACTCCACATAGTGGGGCATTTAGCAGCTACAGAGACAGATATTTATCTCAGGAGTTAGAAACCAAAGCGAACCGAAAATGAGAGTGAATATTGAACTTATTCATCAGGCGGACACAAACACGACTCCAAATGAATGATGATGTTGCTGGATCTGTAGCCAAACCACAGCTCACTTATTTTTAGCAATATATCTCAGATATTGATTGGTCTGTACAATATCATTATTACGGATAGGACATAATAAGACTATAACTTGTAATAATTGTAATTATAATAAATCAGAATTTGCCTTCGATTTTGGAGATGCAGGGCTTACACTCAACAAGAGAAGTATACTATAGGAAAGTGATTTACGGAAACTGCATTATATGTGGTATGCAGCAATTAACTTTTTTTTTGTTAATTTTCATAATTATTATTATTTTTTTTTTAATTAAGTGATTAATCATTTCATTTATAAACTGTCAAAAGTCATGAAAAATCCCCCAAAAATGTTTAGCTCAAAGCAATGTCTTGTTCAACAGCCCCAAACTGATAAATTTACAATAATAAAGAGAGAAGCATCAACACCTCACAATAAAGAAGCTGTATCCAGCAGACGCTCAAAAGTTCTGCAAAATGTGTTTCTTTTTCACTAGAAAAATACTTAAAGGTGCTATTGATAACATTGATAACATTCAGCCACTAGATGTTGCATTCTCCCTCCCCCCGTTTCATTGCATTTACTTCACAACAAGATGTTGCCGGGCACTTACGGTCAATCTCAGCCATTTATCCGTTTTTTTCCACACTAACTGACGACCCAGAGATACCACGACGATGCCAACGTCGTTTTACTATTGGCTCACAAGCCTTGTTAGAAGTGGGAACCGAATGTCAGATATCTTCCACAGTGATAAACAAAACATACATTTTGGACATGCCAAAATTTTAAAATGATTAATTCACAATCATAATAATTTTTTTCAGAAAAAGACATACTTTTATTCAGCACCTTTCTAAAAGCTCTGTGGATGTATTATTTTAAAAAAATATTCGTTTGCATAAAAATATTATCAATAAGACCTTTAATACCAAGAAGTCATAGCATCATATAAGGAGCATGTGTTTCTGCTTTGCTGTTGTCAGGGGGTGCAGAGCCAAATAAGCTCATCCATTCAGTTGTATTGGAGACATTCCAAAGTTTGCTGTATCAGTCATTCATTACGTAGTCCTCTTCATGTGTACAGCTCAGGGCATGCCAGCTCTCACTATCTACTACCTACCCATCTCTCTTCTGTCGATCATCTTCTGACTGTCATACCTGCGCTCTCTCACTATCCAAACACAAAACCTCCCTCTCATATGCACTGATGTTTCTGCACAACCTGGGTTATCTCAGTCAGATCCTCCGTTCTGACAGCACATCGTGAGATATATCAGAGGCAAAAAATCTCACCCCCATCATTGATACCTGTCAAAGACGAGGGGGCTGGGTGTGATGTTACTATCTATGCGGGCTGGAAGTAGAGAGGTTGACAGGTTGAGATAAAGCCGCTGAGACAAGGAGAAGACTGGAAGAGTACGTAGAGAAGGAGAGAAGAAACGCAAAGGTCTGACACAAGCTGAGAGGAAGTTAGTACAGCAAAGAACTTTTACAGTATGTGGTGACAGGAAAGTTGACTTACAGTCAGCGAGATGTACCCCAGAATGGCCCCCTGTCATTGTTTCATCATTATTAGGGCTGTCAATCAATTAAAGTAGTTGATTTTATTGATTGAACATTTTTTTATCTGTTCAAAATGTACCTTAAAGAGAGATTTGTCAAGTATTTAATACTCTTATCAACATGGAAGTGGGAAAATACAGTGCTTGTATACATGTATGTTGTGTGTAAATGTATGTATATATTTATTATTGAAAATCAGTTAACAACACAAAACAATGACAGATATTGTCCAGAAATTTAGCATTAAAAAATATGCTCAAATCATAACATGGCAAACTGCAGCCCAACAGGCAACAACAGCTGTCAGTGTGTCAGTGTGCTGACTTGACTATGACTTGCCCCAAACTGCATGTGATTATCATAAAGTGTGCATGTCTGTAAAGGGGAGACTCGTGGGTACCCATAGAACCCATTTTCATTCACATATCTTGAGGTCAGAGGCCAAGGGACCCCTTTGGAAATGGCCATGACAGTTTTTCCTCGCCAAAATTAAGCTCAACTTTGGAGCGTTATTTAGCCTCCTTCACGACAAGCTAGTATGACATAGTTGGTACAAATGGATTCATTAGGTTTTTTCTAGTTTCATATGATGCCCGCCGCATCCTCCGAAAGAATGGTTATTATTATTAATGCATTAAAATGTTAAAACAAATTTGCATTAAGGCGTTATAATCACATTAACTTCAAGGGCACTGATTATCATATATCATCACATTAGAGTCAGTGTGTGAGTTTAATGTTTGGATCAGATGAGTGGTTCTTGCATTATGCGAGTAACACACAAAGGGACAGTCAGTAGCCCCGTTTCCACCACAGGAACTTTCCCCCAGAACTAAGAACCTTTTGAGGAACTCATTGCGTCTTGACTGCAGGGACCAGGGTCTAAATTAAGTTCCAGGGCCATTTTATTGGCACTTTTTATCCCCCAAAAAAGGCCCTAATGTGTGGGGTAGTACTTTTCATACATCAGCGGACTAATTTGCCTCATCTTTGCAGGTCTTTAGACCATGGTTTGAAATGCAGTGGGAACCTTTAGTTCCTTGAAAAGTAGTTCCAGGGAGTAAAAGTCCTGGGAACGTTTTGTGGAAATCCAGCTAGAGATTCTTTGCTTTGTAGTTAGATGACAATCTGGATTTGGTGCACTAATATATTCAGTTGTGTTAAATTGTGTTAACATGACGCTTAAAGCGCCTTAAGGAGGAGGAGAATGAAAACAGGTCATACTATTGTGATTAGCGGATGCTTCGGTGCGTACAGCATGAAAAATGTTTTTTAATAAGCTGCTTTGTAGTCCTGCATGCTGTGACCCACAGATGTGTGTGTACGCGGCTGTGTGTCATCGACTCCCATTGAAAACGACTTACTTCCTGCAGCTTTGTCCTTGTGATCTGAATGCGCTGCTGTAGTACAACGAGCCTCTTTATACGGCAACTCATTCCCTCATTCTTCTTCCTTCTCTTTCTCTCTCTGACAAGACAGCTACCAAATTGGCCGGCCTCCCCAACGCTGCTGGTGCCAAATAACGTTTTAAGTGGTCACAATAGGACAGGGAGTAGCTGACGTCTGGATAGGTACATATAAAAAGCATTTATGAGACAACTTAACAACCTCATCCTGCTATCTACTGTACTAAACTCTCCATCCACCTCCTGGCCTCCAGCGGAGTACAGGGGAGCCGCTGGACTGGAGGTAGCTATTAGTGCCCAGCGTGGAGCCCTGTGGTGTTCTTGGGGCCGGTAATGGCCCACTTTGAGGCATGGTGGGAGCTTGTCAGGGGGGGCCTAATGAAGACAAAGGGGAGGTTTGTGCAGTAGAGAGGTATGCGTGATGAGGGACTAATGCATCGTTAATGGAAACCTCTGCCGTCCTTGACAAATCGTAGGGTTGGACACGGCGCTGCTCGCACAGTGGGCGTGTTAGTGCGTTGGATACATATGTACACAGTTTAAGTATAGCATGCTGCAGGTGTGATGTGCAGAAGGTTTTCACAGCCACGCAGGTATGCTTTTAACTTTTGTGAATATAGATGTGATCGTAGCAAAACAGCCCTGCACAAGTTCCTAATGCTGGTTTGAAGAATCCAAGCGACGTACTTACATTGTTAATTACTTATACTGTACATTCAAGAAATGTTCTTATTCATTTCTTATTCATACCATTCTGGCATTTATATTTACCACAGTTATTATTATTCCCACTCCCCCCATTTTGTATTTTCTTATAAGCATTTTGTATTTACTTATTTGCACTGTGATTATTTGTTCTATATTGCACGTCTTAATGCAACTATATGTACATATTTCATTTTCTTTTATTCTCATTTTCCTATTTTTTAATTTTAAAACTTTTTTTTTTCTTTACATATATTGTGTTTATATTGTAGCATTACACACATTATGAACCAGGGGTGTAAGAAAATAGCAAAAATATCGAATATCGTAATATTATGTTCGTATCGATTTTTAATTAATAGTTTGATGAACTCAGTCAATACTATATTTAATTTGCAACGATATGCTTCCTCTCAGTGTATGTGTCCTCTCAAAGTAGTGCCATGTTACAGGGACTGTTATAAATACAAATACAGATCCCACTGTTCTGATTACATTAAAAAAATAACTTTTTTACTCCGATTTTATGCATATGGTGGTGTGTTCTTTACAGTTTTCCTAAAATTAGATTATTAAAAATCGCAATATATCACCTTGCTTAAAGTATCGCAATATATCGCAATATATTGAATCGTAACCCCTGTATCATGATACGTATCGTATCGCCAAATCCTTGCCAACACACAGCCCTATTATGTTCACATTGTAGCATTGTGTACATAATTTACACATTGTTACATACGCCTTTATTTCTATCTTCTTACTTTTTCTTTAAGTTTATACAAGAGCAACTGTAAAGCCCCAGTTTAACCCCCCAGGGATCAATAAAAAAAGTATTTCTGATTCTGATTCTGACATTTCATCCACAGTGTGCAACAGACAGCGTGCTATTCCCAGAGGTTTCATTATTACAATTGGATAAATCACTATACAACCAGACACAAAGTTAACAAGAAGCAAGAGGACATTAAAAGTTTACAGCTGTCTGGAATGCATTCTGCGTGGTCAATTAAAATCTGGCAAATGGATATCTCTGGATGCACACCTACTTTTATGATTTGTGAAGAGGAAAGTAACACCAGGAAAATTGATATCAAGGGACTTGCAAAAAGGAAGATCAGTGGCGCTGGCTCTTGCTCTATACCCTCATAGCGTTTGGAATGTAGCAGTGATGTAGCTGAAGTTACCCTCTAGTCCAGTGAAATGGGCTGTAATCTCCAAGCATCATCAAAGTGCTCCTCAATACTTAAAGTTAGAGATTGGTGGTATATTACTGTGAAGACATGGCTGCAGTCGAAAAGTATTTTTTGCTTAGGAAGGTTGAATGTGTCTTGAAAAAGGCGGTTGCTAAAAATGAGACTACTAAACGTCATCACGCCGACTCGTCCGCCTCTACAGCCTTGTTGTGTATACTCGCACTCATGCTACGAGGTTTGTTTATAGCCTAACGTTAGCTTTTTACTTCTGGCGATTGCATTCATGCTTCAAAATTCATAAAAGTGGTGTTCATTTGTGAAGATTATCTTGCTGAACAAAACGTGTGAGTATCATAAATGTGTGTTTGCCACAGAGATTATTTTCTGCAATAATCCAAAACCCAATGGATCAATCCCATGACAAAAATATGTCATCCCTGGAGCACTCTATTACCACGGCCACTAGAGGTCAGCATCGTCTTCTTGTATTCATATCAGTGGCGGCCTTCTGAACCTACTAGTAGGTGTAGCAGACCCCTTCTAACGCATATCTATGAGGCTGATAGCTGCCGATAATGTCCATTCAATCTGCTGATAACATTCAAAGCGGGTGCTGAAAAATGACATTTAGAAATTTTAAGTTTAGCACTCTTGACAGAATCTGTGTCCCCGTTACTCAGCATAATCCACAGAACACTTGAATTTTACTGAAGAAAAAGGCAGATATTGATTTACTTCCAGTGCCAACATTCAGTGCCATGCAGGAAGTAGTGCACAATTTTATGTAGCTAAGCAGAAAGAAGTCAAGGCAGTGGGTCATGGATGTATTAAGAGAGCTGGATACAGCGTTGGAGGCGGGGCCCCGTTCATTCCTATGAAAGTTGCTCAGTGGCACATGATGCCAAAATGGCTCGACTTCTGAGTGGAAAAGTACCTGGATCTCCAACGATCTTTTGCAGCCATTGGGACAGCTGTTGCGCTGTCGCACCGCTTGCTAATTCCGCCTCCTAGCCCTCGCTCCAGCCTCGGTCTGGATCTCATTCACATGAACGGAGGAATGGAAATAACTCTGGATTCGGCTATTAGTGCATTTCACAACTTTTAGGACCTAATGATTTAAACAAGGGCTATTCAAGTGTTCGTACTGGGGAGTTGATTCGCCTCAAAAAAAATGATCCGCTGAGTTACAGATGTCTCTTTCCCAATGTAAATCTATGGGAAAAAGTATTTTTAGGCTCAATGGCATCATGTGACGGACACGGATGTTGCAGTACTACCGTTTGGCCACTAAGAAAGTTGGCATCAACAACCGGCGCTCTTCCTGGGGGCTTTTGTGCCGACTCTTATGCAGGAGACAGAAGTTTGCGTCCTGTCACACACATATTTATAGCAACCGCAATCGTTCACTTACCTTAATTACACTGTAGTAGCCGAGCACAGATATTGCAGAAAGGAGTTATTATAACAACATTGGCATTGAAAGTAGTCAGAGATTTAGCAGAACGTTTCTGTCTGGCTATAGATAGAGTACGTGAGAGTATATGTCTTCATAATTTGGGTGAACTGACCCGTAACGAAAAAAAGTGAGAAGTGGGTCTTTTGTCAGTAATTGCGTTGTCATTCCCTGCTGTGGAAAAACTGGTGATATGCAGTCTGGGATGGGGAAGAGGCATTGTTACTAATAGCAGAGCATTGATTTTTGACTGCCACGCCACACATCATTCAGATGGGACGTTGAGAAAAATAGCTGCACTCACAGGCTGACTCACACTCACACGGCAGGGAAAACAAACTACTGGTCCACCGCTACCCAATCCCCTCCTGTAGGCCCACGGAGCAGCGGAGTGATGGAGGGCTGGCTGTAAAAGACAGACCATTAGCTTCATTGATACCTGCCAAAGGGGTAGGAAGGAAGGAAGGAAGGAAGGTGGGGGGTGCTGACAGTACAAGCTGAGTGTCACAACAACATTATAAAGATGTTGCCAGGAAGCATGAGACGCTGTGAGCTGACAGGCCGGCATCACTCACCCCCCGCAAACCTGCACGGGAACGTCACAGCCAGTAACCCCAGCCGCTCGGCACTTTAACATATTACAAATACTCTTTTTCACTGGTACTAATGCATTTGTTTGTCTTTGTCTCTCTTTTTTAACTTTTGTATTTGGACTTTTATAAAAAATTACAAATTTTAATTGTATTTAAGATTTTCTTTTTCCATAATAATTTATTGGGAGTAACATCAGGCATACAGAAACATACAAATAGAGCACAAATGTAAATGATTGTCCCCCAAAGCCCCCTTCCACCCAACCCTCACCCATCGCCGATGCAAAAAAGATAAAGAACAATAACCAAAGTTGAATTAAATTTTTAAAAAAGAAGAAAAAAAATAAAATAAAATAAGATAAAAAATAAATAAATAATAAAAAATAAAGTACTCATTGACAGTAATAATAATTCTAGGATAAATCCCAAACTGCAGGTAAAATAGGTTGATAAACTTTGCTTTGTACAAATGGACAATTTAACTGTTAATGGTCATTTCTGTTTACATAAATCACACTTTATGACGCCATACAATTTAGCTTGATGGAGAGAAATACATCTCATATGCCATAAGTCTATTAGTCTTCCCAAATACACTACATCCAAATAAAATAAAAACATGCACTACAAAAAATACAAAATACAAGTGGTCTTAAGCACTGTCAGTCGGTCAAAATAAGATACGATTTGATTTTATCGCAAGAATACTTCACCACATTCAAGTTGCATCCGTTATAGAGTAAGAACAAAAGTCGCATAAAACAGTCCTGATAAACTGTGCGAGGATGGAATGGCCGAGTGTTGAGGTGCGCAGGTCGTGCGGTCGGCTCTATCGGTTTGTGAACAGTACAAATGCACAACAATGTAATAAAATGAAGGACGACATCATTATTATGGATTATAGGTTAGATTACATTAGAAGATTAGCAACACTGTACCTTGGCATAGGTTAAAAAAAAAGATTGCATCTACCCTAATCAATCACTGATTTAATGCACAACCCGGTGAGCATGCCAAGTGACCCAAATCAAACACACCCCAAATGTTGCCTGACCAACAGGTGCATTATGGGTCTAGCTAAAATGCTCATGGTGGATGCTCCAGCAACGACTTCTACATTTACTTAGAAAGTTCTACATTCAGTTAAGACTGCACATCCCCCCTTTAAAAAGTATAAATGCCCAGACACACCAAGCCGTCATCAAAGAACTAGCAGCGATGATGGCCTGTTGCATTGCCATGCCGCCTTTGTCTTGGCAGACAAGTTGCACTTGAACATACTGCAAAGACTACGGCTGATGGACAACTACAACGTACGTTCTGCGCCTGCGTGAGGGGAAAAAATTCTCTACACCAGCAGGCGGCGGTAGTCTGTATTCATCCAAAAGGGAAACAGGAAGACCGAGGATTGCAGATATACAAGCCGTTGTTATGATACGTACATGAATCAAAGCAGCATCTGCCGACCATTTTCCCACCACTCTCACTCACCACTTAGCGTCATTCCAGATGGCCATGTGGTTGTGAAAATATCCGTCTGTTGGAATGATCATATGAAAATTAAGATGAAAAATGAGAAGAGCCTTCTCTGTGTGTGTCCTCTTGACTTTACTCGTTGGCTTGCTTTCCTCACTTCCGTTTCTCTTCTCGTGCACTGATTCGTTTAAGCTGAACAGCCAATCGGAGTGATTTCTCTCACCGAGAAGCTCCACCGCAGATTCAACACGCTGAATCGGCCAAAAAACCTCCGACTAGAGGTGACTAGAGGTGACGGTGCAGGACACACTGCACCTAGCAACTAGACCGACGGACGCTCACCGACGGCACCAAACTGTCCTACGGCCGACCGTCGGCTTGGTGCGTCAGGACCTTAACACAGTAACATTTACTCTGAGTACATTTTAACTGACCTACCTTCTACTTTTATCTGAGTACATTTTAACACAAGTAATTTTACTATTACTTAAGTAAAATGTATTTAAAGGTCCCATATTATAAAAAAGTACGATTTTCATGTTTTTTTTATTATAAAGCAGGCCTAAGTCCTGTATAAATACTGTGAAAGTATCGAAATGCTCAATCCACAAGGAAACACACACAGCCCGTATTCAGAAACTCTACATTTGATAGAAGCTGTCAGGATTTCTGTCCATTTGTGATGTCACAAATATATAATATTTAGACCATTTACACAGATTTAAACGTAAACATTCTAAATGTGTCCCAGTTTATTCCTGGTTGCAGTGTATGTGAATGTCATCAGCTGACAGGAAGTACACATGGACCCAAGCTGTTGCCTAGCAATGCAATTCTGATGCAATTTCGTCGCAATTCCATCGAAATGCGCTAAAACAGAGCGTTTAAGACAGATGGTGAATACAGGCATATTCAGGCCAACAGTATGAGGAAAATAAAGTATTTTTTTTAACATTACAGCATGTAAACATGTTCTAGTACAAACACAAAATACAAGTATGAACCTGAAAATGAGCATGGTAGGGGACCTTTAAAGTGACGTTTACTTGAGTAAAATATTTTAGTATAAAACCATGGAAGAATTGGGCACAGACAACCTGACTGACACACACAAAATGACTACAAACCACACTGCCACATCATTTTGCATCTCTTTGTGACTGCTTTGTGTCTCTTTGTAGCTGTTTTGTGTCTCTTTGTAGTCAGTGTGTGCCTCTTTTGGGCCTTTTTGGGGGTTTCTTTGCAGTTGTTTTATGACTCCTTTTAGTCGTTCTACCTCTCTTTGTGGTCATTTTGAGTGTCCTTGTGTAGGCCCATTCAGTACTCATTCTGTAACTAAAACACACACACACACACACACACACACACACACACACACACACCCATGCACATTGTTTACACCCTTCACCTGAGGAGATCGGTGGAGCCGATGTCAAAATTGCAGCGATAAATACACCCGTGATGCTGTAGCGATGAGGCCCAGCTCACAGTGTCTCCCTATTGCACTAAATCCTATCAGAGAGAAGTGCATCTGTCATCCTCTTCTCCTGCCTTTACACATGGCTGTTTGGTATGTTACTGGAAATTGTTCAGTGTGAGTATCATGTGAGTGGGAGGAAGAAAAAAATGGGCATTTTATTTCATGCTAATCAGGAGTTGTTGCTAGAAATCCACCTGCAACAGCACATCAGAGGACGGAGGGGGTGTGGGGGGGCAATCATCCCGGCCTCACGAGGCTCGAGCTGCAACCTCCGTGGATATGGATTCACTTTCAAAGGAAGTGTGACAAAAATTCATTTCAGGGTGGATCTGTCGCTGTAACAATTCGTTAGCAGAACAGAAGACAGTGAATGTGCTGGAAGCTGCTCATTGCTCATGGTTTTCTTCCCCCCACCCCGACAGGAGAGGATGGAGGGAGGGAGGAAGGGAGGCTGGCTAAGGAGGAGCTGCCTGGCGTGCTGCCAGACTGCCCTCTCGTGGTGGAAGATTGAAACTATTATGCTTCATCATCTGCTTTGCTGTTGGTCTGAGGCAGGGTGTGGTAGTGGCTTCACGTTATCCTGAGTAAATCTAAATTAAAAAATTTCAATTATTAAGAGTGGATAGTAGAAACCTTTACTGGAGTAGATAGAGGCCCAATTCCAATACGGCCCCTCAAACGCTCCCACTACGTGGTGGAGTGAACTCCGTTTGTAGTCACACTCAAAGCTCTATATGAAGCACCCTTCTTTAAGGTGGAGGGTAGAAATACAGAGGCCACTTTGGGACCATCTCTCTGGCAAGGAAATAAATATCAGAATCAGAAATACTTTATTGATCCCGTTCTAGAATATAAATATAAATATATAAAAAATAGAGAAATCATGAGAAAATATAAATAAGAAATACTGTATATATGACAACAGTGCAAATAATAATACTGAAAAATAGGATCTATGCAAATAATATAAATGCATGCATTTATAAAAATGCAAGAATAGTTTAAAATAAGAAAATTAGTTTAAATGTTCTGTATAAATAAATTCAGTGTTATAACGCCAGAGTAAACCAGATTATTGCACAAAATTATTGTACTGTTAATTTCAGTATTGCACAGTTGAACATATAATAAATTATAGGGTTATAGCTCCTGATAGGGGTAAAAAATAATGTATATATACACACACACACACACACACAGCAATTTACAATCTAATGAACATATCTACCGTTTTCTAGTCTGGAAAAGGGTATATTTGATCTTAAATACAATCTATTTACTTTATGTTCTTGACGTCTGTGTGACAATAAAGTAGAATAAATTAAATGTCTCTCTCAGTTTGAGCAGTTTACAAGTAAATATTTGTACCGGTAGTTACACGGAACTGACATTGGATCGTGATCCATGACGAACACTAAATGGCGTTGCACGTCGGAAGGGCAGCTGCGAATTTAAGTCGACATCGATGCAGGCTCGCTGTTGGAGGGTTTTACAACCCACTTCCACTCCCCGTGAATTGGTTTGGAATGACCCTTAACATGGTGGACCCCTCCACGCGAACGCACAAACAGAGTGGAAGTGGATATAGGGAGAGGATGTAGGGGGTGGTTTGGAATTGGGCCAGAGTTTACTATGATCCCTCGTGGGCCAGCTCCCTAAATTTCCCTTCCAGTGTTTTACGATTGCTTAAGCAGGGGCACATTTTGTCAAAACACTACACACATTTGACGTAACCACACACACTAGTAGCACAACACCTCAGATCTTTTGCAAAACGAAACTCTTCATTCAAAACTATACAATAATTTATAAAAACCCAATTTTGTCGTCGTATGGCATGCACATGGTTCATAGTAGCTGATTCTGTTACACACTGCTGTGCTCAATCTGAAACCCTTTTAATATTTCTACTTTTCTAATGATGTAGTCTGGGTTTGATTGTTTCAGAGATATTGTTAGAATAGCTGAAGTACATGAATATATTGACCGAACACAACACACGTGAGTCGTGCTGCACACTGATGAAAATATTTATTTCGCTCCACACTGTAAAAATCGGTCAATACATCCATCCATGCATCTTCAGAGGTTGCATTTTGCACCGAAAATCAGAATAGAACATATTTTAAAAAGAATATAGTACGCTTACCCGAATGCTTCGAAGCTTGAAGCATGGTCATCAACCTCCAAATCAGTATTCAAATGCTTGTTTTTTTTTAAGTATGTAATAATAAAGTGTAAATCCCCAAATAGCCCTGAAATAAGCAATTATCCCACAACATTATTCATTGTTCATATTCAACATTAAATATTATTAATTATTCTCAGACGGATATCGCTGTTTGTCATGTTTAGAGGTGCGTGTGTGTACAGTAGTGCGACAGAGGCTTCGAAGCCCAAAAAATGGCATTAATGGACAGCCCTAGTACATATACACGGCAAAAACATTTGTGGAGACAAAAAAGAAAACTTGAATTACATTTCTTTTTCAATTGCCAATACTCGTTTTTGAAAACAGGCCTCTCGTCGCTACTGTATGTTGGCTTCCGCTGCTGTTGTAAACAGGTACGCACCTGTGGTCGTAATAGTGCTTACATCCTGACTGATGAGTCGACAATCAAGTAGTTAGGTGTTCAGTCAGGTGGCATGTGTATTGGCCAATTGGTCCATGGGTGTGGCATTTTGAATTTTAGTGTTTTCAAAAGGCAAACAAGTCATTTTAAAGCAGCAGTAGGCAAGATTGGAGAAATTATTATTATTTGTGATTGGCTGCTGTGTGGTACAGTATGTCGTATGGACACTGTAAACAAATCAAATAACAGAGGGAGGCATTTTACCTTCTCAGCCTCACCTAACTGGAAACTACCACATGCCCGGGTAAGCATAGGGTGAGCTAAACTGAGCAAGCATCCAAATCACACAAAATAATGAACAGACCATTAATACAAGATCTCTCAGTTACTGCTGACATCTCAATCTATCGCTGGGCACCCATCCATACCAATGAGCACACCAAATATTCATGGATGAATTATTGAACAGGCCTACCAGGCACTGGTACTGGCACCAAAGTGTTAGGGGGCCCCCTGGCCTTCACCTATAAAATGTCACCCAAAGAGACACGTACCAACCAGGAAGAGACTCAAAATGACCACAAAGAAACATAAAACAACTACGAAGAGATGCAAAACAGCTGCAAAGAGACACAAAATGACCACAAAGAGACATAAAACAACTACAAGGAGACACAAAACAACTACAAGGAGACACAAAATGACCACAAAGAGACATAAAACAACTAAAAAGAGACACAAAACAACTACAAAGAGACACAAAACACCTACAAAGAGACACAAAATGCACACAAAGAGACATAAAAGCAACTACAAAGAGACACAAAATGACCACGATCAGACATAAAACAACTACAAAGAGACATAAAACAACTACAAAGAGACACAAAATGACCACAAAGAGTCATAAAACAACTACAAAGAGACACAAAATTATCACAAAGAGACACAAAACAACTACAAAGAGACACAAAATGACCACAATCAGACATAAAACAACCACAAAGAGACATAAAACAACTACAAAGAGACACAAAATTACCACAAAGAGTCATAAAACAACTACAAAGAGACACAAAATTACCACAAAGAGTCATAAAACAACTACACAGAGACACAAAACAACTACAAAGAGACACAAAATGACCACAAAGAGACATACCACTGATAATGCTGTCCAGACCGACGGCGTCATCACGGAAGCGTAGCACCCACCCTTCAGTCCCCCCTCAGGTTAACACTGTTAGCTTTGTCAGCACCACAGACTGTATGTAAAGATGGACGACATGACAGCTCTCCAAAAGTGAAGCCAAAACATCTTGATGGCCCCCTGGTGACTGGCTGCAGTATAGGTCATAAATCCCGCCCCTTCCGTGTTAGCGGATGGGACATGGGCCAAACTAAAAAGTCAAAGTACAAAGATGGTCATTTTAGGTAGTTGAAGTGTCCTGATAAGTTTGGTTTTTATTCGTTATTTGATGCTATAAATAGGGGATGAGACGCAGGTCCGGCTCTTGCCCTTTTGGTGCCGTAGGCGAAATTCGGATTTGAAATGACGTCAAATTCTCATGATGGCAGCTCCCGTATCTGGGATATTTTGGCTTCACTTCTGTGCAGTGTGCAAAAATTTTTATTGAGCACCTTTAAAAACACTTTACTAAGTAGACTAGACGAGTATACAACAGTTTATTGGTAAAACACAGGTACTCCTATATTATACTGTACACAAACATATAAGTGCTGCCCTTGCACTGTAAGTCTTCTAAACAGCTCATGTCACATTGCTTGACAGTGCACTAGCTTTGGCTCAGCCAGTCCATGAATGGTGGGGGACTCGCATGACTGACTCTACTCTGTCGACACTGGACCTCATTAAAGTTTGAAGCTTTCCATCCTCAGTGGGTGCTCTGACAGTCACAGATGGTTTTATTTCTGGGCCTACGCCACACACAGACAGCATCAATCATTTAGCTGCCTTCCGTACTGTATGCTCATATGCGACGGATTTAAGTGTGTTTGTTGGAAGTTTTGAATCACGAGTTCAGGTGTGTGAAAATGTAATGGAATTCTTGAGTGGATTCTGGGATGATAGTTCAAACGGCAGTGATAGATTTGCGTGTGTGTGTGGTGAGTATTTTGGCCATTAGAGTGGCTGTGTGCCTATACAAGGTCATGTGTGGCAGCTTGAGAAATAGTTGGCGATGCAAAACCCATTTTACCTGACAAGGAAATAGCTCTGGACGAGGCTTGTTCAGCATCCAGGGCAAAGGACGTATATTGCCAAGAAAGGAAAGTCAATTGGTCGTTCAATTGCAACATCAGCGCCCAAAAGCAGAGCTATACGCTTCCGCCATTTTGGACTGAAAGCGACTATCGCACGCCAGTAAAACGTCCGCCTGCAAAGAGCCATACAAAAGTAAACCTATTCTATTGTCATAATTTTAATATCTCTACCGAAATGGCCTGTGTTGAACAATAAAAAATATTATAAATATGCATATTATTATAACAATTCACTTACTTACTTGTTTATTTATTAAACTTTTTTGCCCGGCCACTTCCCAGAGGAGCATAAAGTGAGCAATGGACATAAATGGAAGTTAGGAAAACCTCCAAAATGGAGTCCAACAGACCACAGACCATGGATGTATAAGAGGATGTGTCCTGTGCTTTTGCCCTGCGTGTTAGTAAATAGCCTACAACTCCATTCAATTCTGTTGATGTCATGCTAATAGCACTACTAGCTACTGGCCGATAGCCGGTTGTTTGGGAACAGAGATGTTAATACATCCACCACGGTACAGACTTACAGCATACAGTCCATGGGTGTGTTATAAGATAATAAAAGTGATGAATTGCAGCCAATAAGTCCATTATTACAGCCGCATACAGATAGCAGGAAGCTGGCAGAACCAGATATGTCGTATGAGCGTGCAGGACGGTGCAATCCCGTGGGTCTGATGCACATTCATTATGCCGAGGAAAATAACTCTGGATTCAGCTGTTAGTTCATTTTACAACTTTATGAACATAATGATTTAAATGAGGTTTATTTAAGTGTTTGTACTGATAGGTTGATCTACCTAAAGAAAAATGATCCCCTGATTTTACTTGATACATTCATGGCCTCATTGCCATTTTCAGTCCAATATGGCGGCAGCGTTACCGCAGCGCCATCTAACAGCTGTATAGTCAAAAAAGCACAGGAGTTTCCCCCTCTTTGCTTCTATACTCTTTGTTCAAGGTCTATAGGCGTAGATGGCGTCGTATATACTGTGCAGGTTGTAAAGCCCCTCGAGAAATTTGTGATTTGTGATATTGGGCTATATAAATACAAATGACTTGACCTGACATTCTCTTTAAATTATGAATTCATAAAACTCTGTGTTTCATAAGGGAGCTTTTTGCATTCTTCAATCCCAGACAGCGCCGCTCATGCAGCAACACAGTCAGAGGCAATGGACTGTGGCAAGTACAGTATGGTGCTCATCATAACCTCAATCCCGAAAACAATGCATGTTATATTACAGTGATGATTCTCAGCCGTGTACTAATCCCCTCTGGGGCCGGGCGGAGGCTGCAGAGATCTACAGGCTTCATAAAAGTGCATCCGGGCTAAAAATGACACTTTTTCATCTCTGTCAGTGAACTCTGGGAAGCTGGTGTTAACGCTGCACCCCGAGGACCGCGGTGATAGATAGAGCTGGCAGGTGTGGAGTTGTACGTTTAGGTGCTGGCAGGTGTGTGCAGCCTCATCCGCACACCCATCTCACCCATCTACAGGATGCAGGGAGGATTTAGAGGAAGCGTTGGCAGCCTGCCACCAGGATCCTCCAGTATGACACCTGAAATCACTCATTTGCCTCCGTGTTTTGAGCAATTTGAGGCTATAAACCAACCTTTTTGCCTGCGAGAAATTTTTGTCAACACCATTTTACATCCGAAGCAATTCCGCAAAACAGCTTCGCACTCTCGCCGGCTGGGAGAGCTGCCTCTAAAAGCAAAATAATGACTCTGTATTACAATCCATTACGGCACAAACAGCTTCCTGCGCCACATTTTCTGTGAGCAATGTGCCCTGCCCTTTGTGTTAAGCACAAGAAAGAGAACATCACAAAGCGTTGGGGCGACGCCAATTATGCCACATCCTCAGTGTGGCGTGCCTGCGAGCCCCAGGAGGCCTTCGTAGTAAGACGAGATGCTCCGTGACAGCACACACACACACACACGCTTGGCTAACAAGCTTTCTGGAGTGGTGTGAACAGCACTTAACCGTCAATAGTTTCATCCTCCTGAATACACGGTGAGTGAGAGAGAGAGTAAAAAGACGGTTTAATCCTGGCTTTAAACCCTGGTAAAAATAGGACTGGCAGTAGAGCGCAGGAGATTAGGCCGCGGGATTAACTCTCCATTTGTTTTCTAAGAGCATCCGCTGCTGGAGGTGCAAGAGGTGAGGAAGGAAGTGGAGGAGAGGAAACAGGAGAAGTGAAGGGAGGAGGGGAAACAGGAGAGAAGAAGAGACGAGAGGAGACGAGACGAGAGGAGAAGAAAATGTAGAGAAGAGGCAAGGAAAGGATAGAAGAGGAGAGGAAATGAGAAGAGAGGAGAAAGAAGAGGAAATGAGACAAGAGGAGATATAGAGGAAAGAGGAGAGGAGAGGAAACAGTAGAGAAGAGGAGGGGAGAGAATGGGAAAGGAAACAGAAGAGGTGTGGAAAGAAAAGGAGAGAAGAGGAGAGGAAACGACAACAGAGGAGATAGGAAAGGAGAGGAGGCAAGAGGAAGAGAGAAAAGAGGAAAGGAGAGGAAAAAGGAGAGGTGAGGAAAGGAAAGGAGAGAAGAAAAGAGGAGAGGAAACAAGAACAAAGGAAAAAAGAAAAGAGACAAGAGGAGCTAGAGGAAGAGAGAAAAGAGGAGAGGAAACAGGAAAGGAAAGGAGAGAAGAGGAGAGGAAACAAGAACAAAGGAGAAAAGAAAGGAGACAAGAGGAGCTAGAGGAAGAGAGGAAAGGAAACAGGAGAGAAAAGAAGACAAGAAGAGGAGAGGAAATGAGAACAGAGGAGAAAGGAAAGGATACAAGAGGAGCTACAGTAAGAGAGGAAAGGAAACAGGAGAGAAAAAGAGACGAGAAGAGGAGAGGAAACGAGAACAGAGGAGAAAGGAAAGAAAGGAGACAAGAGGAGCTCGAGGAAGAGAGGAAAGAGGGGAGGAGACAGATGAGGAGAGGAAAGGAAAGGAAACAGGAGAGAAAAGGAGACGAGAAGAGGAGAGGAAACAAGAACAGAGGAGAAAGGAAAGAAAGGAGACAAGAGGAGCTAGAGGAGGGGAGGAAAGAGGGGAGGAAAGGAAAGGAAAGGAAAGGACAGGTGAAAGATTATGGGAATTTCCAGACACACCCACACTTTATCTGCTCTTTATCTCACTCCTCACTGCTGGCGCTGCCTCAGCATTCATTAAAGCCAGCGGCAGCCAGCCAAGAAGGCTAAAGGGTGAGAACTCAATGTTTGAATCTCAGAGGGAGAGTCGCTTTGAGCCCACATACCTAATATTTTCATACTGCTAGGAAGTCAGGCTCAGAAAAACTCCATCACAGTGGAGTGAAGTGAGCGAGGTGGGAATACTAGTGCTTTAGGTAGAGATACAGTTGTTGGCCTCTATGTCATAAGGTTGTTTCCATTCATGTCATGCAATGCCCAGTGACTTTATGACTAGTATCATAACCATAAAAGCCATGAGCTGCAGATTTGACCTATAAGTCTTCTTAAAATGGCCTTTCATAGGCTATAAGCCTGCAGAGTGCACTTAAAGTACATGTGTACATGCATTTATTTTATGTGTGCGCAAACCACCAAGGCAGTATCTTATCATAGTATAGTGGGCAGCTTTTATATAACAGCGTGGAGGTTCACTGAGGCATGTCCACACTGTTTTGACCGCGATGACCCAAGTGAGGTCAGAATAGCATTCATTTTCAGTCTCCACTAATCCTTTCTACTTTAATTACTAGACATTCATTTAATTGCAGCCCTGTCTCTCAAAAAATATTGTTTATTGGCTATAATGTGAAAGGGTCTTTCCAAAAATATTTTTTTGGGGGAAATTCTGTTGACCTCCAGTATATAGACTAGTTTTCATATAGACCTTTTTTCACAGCAGACATTTTGACTTGTCAGTGGTGAAATGTAACTAAGTACATTTACTCAAGTGCTGTAGGCCTGTACTTAAAAACAACTTGTACTTCACTTTGAGTAGTTTCATTTTCTCAAGGTTCGAAGTTCTTTATTTGTCATTTGTCAATTCCAGCAGCAGCAGTCGTTGGCGATGAAAATCTTTGGTCTCAGGTACCTTCAACAATGCTCATAAAATATGTATATATAAAAGTAATGTAATGCAGTAAGCAGTAAAATGATAATCTAAGGCATACAATAGTGCAGTTAAAATAAATATAAACATAAGTGAATGTAAAATAGTAATGTAAATAGAATGAGAAGTATGAGAGGTAATATATGTACACAGAGGTGTAAACAGGAATGTAGTATGTAACAATGAGAAGTACTAAAATATATATATACAGGGGTGTAGACAGGAATGTAGTATGCATATATAGAGAAGTAATAAATATGTATATATTTATACACAGAGGAGCAACAGTTTGTAAAATAGCATGTAAAGTATTTAAAGGTAAATAATGGTATAAAGTGACAAGTGATGTGATCAGGAGCTCAAGAGTTCAGCAGATTTATGGCGACATTTCAGAGGGAAATATTGCACTTTTTAATTATTAATCTGGCAACTGCAGTTACCGTTCAGATTAAGAACATTTTCGGATGAAACCATATGATGAGATTATAAAATAAACACATTATTAAAGAATAAAGCAGTGGTTCGGAACCATCTTGGCTTGTGATGAGGCCCATAGAGGTCAAATTATCCGGGAAAAAAAGAAGCAAAAATGATAAGAAATCAGATTTGTGACTAAACTAGCTGATAGGATACAACAGTAAAATGCTTTATACACGCTGACAACATGTCATTTGTTATTAGTTATTATTCGGTTGATGAGTGACACTGGACTTTCTTTCAATAAAGTGTAATTATTGTACTCAACTTGTAGTGATATTTCCTACAACACTTGGACCCACAATGGACCTTTTTTGTCTTTTGTTAGGGGGGTAGAGGGGGTCTTTAGGAGGAGATAGCAGGTCAGCAGTTGATGTCACATAGAAGTGGTGTACATCATCTGAAAGCTGAGAACCTGAAGATTGAGGTGCAGCTCAGAGCTGTGTGTCAAGTTGTTCTAGTCATAAATCAGAAATAAACATGATTCATTAATTAATTATTAACCACATCTTCACGTGTGATTTCGACAGATTTTACTGTCTGTCAGAGGCTGTAGTAGATTTTAGTTTTAGAGCTAGAGTGAAGATATGATAAGATATCATATGAAACTATAAAATCCTGAGGAATCCGTTGGTAACAACCATGTCATAGTCTAGCATATGTAGCTTGTTGGGGAGGAGACTAAATAACGCTCCAAAATTAGGCTAAATTTTGGAGAGGAAAAACTGGCATTACCATTTTCAAAGGGGTCCCTTGACCTCTGATCTCAAGATATGTGAATGAAAATGGGTTCTATGGGTACCCACGAGTCTCCCCTTTACAGACATGCCCACTTTATGATAATCACATGCAGTTTGGGGCAAGTCATAGTCAAGTCAGCACACTGACACACTTGAGCTCACTGTATAAAATGACCTGTGGTGACCTGTAGGATAATCACAGTCTCATGAAACTTTAAGACCAAGGGCATTCAGAGGATGGATGGCTTTCATAGCTAGATTGACAATAAGGGGGTTTCTGAGCAGTTTCCAGAACAGAAGTGCTCGCCATCCAATCACCGAAAAATGCAATTCTTGCAGAAATCTCCAAATGTCAAAAGTTTTTGAAACCAAATCACAGCATGGCTTTTTCTATGGTGTTCCTCAAGGTCTTGGTGTCTTAATGTGGTATTTTGGAGGGATTATTGATAATTTGTTATCAGTTCTCTAGTGGTCTTTGTGTCTGTAATACGGTAAAACATCTTGGACATTTCATTACTGAAGACATGACAGATGATGATGATATTTATAGGCAATGCCGCAAGATGTACGCACAAGCAAACATTCTCTTACGGAAGTTTAGTATGCGTTCAGATAGAGTGAAGATGTCTCTGTTCAGAGCAAATTGTACACCACTGTATACAGCCCATTTGTGGTCAAACTATAAAAAAATGAGTTTACAGAGACTTCAGGTCGCATATAATGATGCAATGAGAATATTACTGAAAAGACCAAGATGTTGCAGTGCAAGTGAAATGTTTGTGTCTGCAGGCATAAATACTTTTCAAACTGTATTAAGAAATCCCATGTACAAATTTATATGCCGGCTTAATCACTCTGAGAATGACATAATCTTTCGGTTGTTTAACATCCGATTCAGCACTACACGGTACCAATCACAGCTGTGGAGGCACTGGTATAGTTCTTTATATGTAAGGCATTGATGTATGTATATATATTTTTAATATTTATATTTCTAATATCTTTGAATCCTGACTTTTTATAGCGCTTCCTGCATTGTAATGTATTATATGTAATGTATTTTTGTTGGTTTTTTTTCCTTTTTCTTATCTGGACCTTGAGTCTGCAATAAAGTTTTAATTGAATTGAATTGGTAAAAAAAAAAGGGTTAAATTTAGCTTCAAATCTGTGTAACAATTGGTATCCACCCAAAAATGTATGCAACAATTTATGAGACATAATAGAGCATGGGAATGACCATCACATATTTCCATAATTTATTACTAGAACAACTTGACACACAGTGCTGAGCTGCACCTCAAATTAATCTTCAGGTTTCCCAGCTTTCAGATGATGATTTCTATGTGATATCTACTGTTGAATCGTATCGTATCGTAACTTCGTAAGCCTGGTTTGATAGCTCAGGGCTTATGCCCTTTTCTATCCATAGGAAATCATTGGAGGGAGGAGAGATGAGATGGAGGAGGAGCCCAGTTGGTGCTGAGGCATCATGGCCCATGCCCGGCCAGTGGAGGAGTTTTTTTTTAAACTTTTTTTTTATATATATTTTTTTCCTTTTTCTTCCTTTTCCTCATAACAAAATAAAATAAAATGAAATATGGATAAAACAAAATGGAGAGAAAAATAAATCAAAGAAAGAAAAAAATAATAATAATAAATAAATAAACAAATAAACAAATAAAGAAAAAAGAAAACTTTAAAAAGCCAACATAACTGGGCAAGATCAATATCATGTGACTGTGTGTGCTGCTTGAGAGGGGGGTCGCTGGCTGTCAGTCAGGGTGCAAATCAAATTTAGGCAAGATTAAAAAGAATAAGATAAAAAAATGAAGTAAAATAAATATGAATAGGTTGATAGATATAAAGTAAAAGAATGATGGCTAAAAGGATGGTGTTTAATAGGGTGATGGATAAAAAGATGATGTTTTTTTAAAAGAGAATGATGGATAAAAAAAGGATGATGTGGTTGTATGTGGTGTGTGGACTGTAACTGGAGTTAAATGTAATCATGGGTTAATCTACTGTTGAATCGAGAAACTTGACACTAATATACAAACCGCTTTTTTTTTTTTTTTTTTTTGACCCCAGTGTGTTGCCGTCGCGCCTGTCCCCGCCTCCTAGCTATAAAACGCGGCTGCGCACGCTCCATCGGTCTTCTCCCATGTCACCCGGAGCATCCACTACCTTTCACTCAGCCTAAGCCTCATTATCAAGGTAATGTGAGTGTATTTATCATCTTTTACTACTATGTGACGTCTGTATTAATATAAATACTCCCAGTTTACCCTCGTTTGCACGCTCGAGTTTGAAGTTTAGTGTGTATTTTAGGTGTGGTCGAGAGTTAACTTGGGTTTTTAGCACAACTTCTGCATAATACTGTGATTTCAGTAGTAACGTCACGTTAATAACTGGAGCTGTGAGGTAACGTTGTGGTTTTGTGGTGCTTCCTGACGCCTCCCTGACTCTGGAAGTGATTTCTTCTGCAGCAGCAGCGAACAAAAGACCATGTGGCTGTCTGTGTGTGCAGGCCTGGGCCTGTCATCTCCTCAGAGAACTGGATGTTCCCCCCGATCTGTGACTTATTCAAATTAATTTAATTGCTTCTGCATGTTGTGGGAGTTCCCAGTAATGAGGAGATAGCCTCAGGAGGACGATCCTCTCTTGTCTAGCCGGATCTGATTGTGTGTAAGATTAAAAGACCGGCTGTCAAATGCAGCCGGTCCAGACCAAACGTCACTGACATCACTGAGCTAAAGTGCATTCACAAAGCACATAAAAGCTGCTTGTATGTGTATTCGCTTATGAGCTGAAATAATAATGACATATAATCCTACATGCTAATAGCTATTCCTCAAATTTCATAGCTCATTCAGTCATTCACAAGCTGTATTAATGATAGTTTTAACTGTAAAAGGAGGACGTGGAACTCAACCTCAGACACCAAGAGCAAAGTCACTGTGTTGGTGAGTTCACTGCCCGTGGGAAACTACCACTTCACACTATGACTCCTACTTTCAATCAGCCAGGGTTGCATGTAAAGGCTCAAACTAGTGTAAAAAAAAATTCAGTTTGAGACAAAATTCTGAGAAATTTGCGTACTTTATCTGCACAACATGGAGATGCCTGTAATTTATTTTAATAGATTGATCGATCTGTAAGGGATGAACTAATTGAAAATACTTGCTTTCAATTGACTGCAATGGTTCACATGAGGTTAGAATTCAAAATACTGTCAAATATACCGTTTGAGATTTCGAAATGTATCACCCTACATCTACAATGACCTGAGAATTTTATCATATTTTCCTAAAGATTGATTTGCTCCAAGTGACAAATTGATGTTTAAAAATGCTTGATTTCCATTGACTACAATGGTTTACATTTACAGTTTGAGCTTAAATTCTGAAATTTACCACAGTACACCTACAGTGACTTAAATATTATCATTTCATTTTCATGAACATTGGAGCTTTATTTAAAGAGACTTTGCAGTAGCTGTGTACAGTACTATTTGCACTAAAACGTTTTGATGCACTGTGGGTTAAATTTTTGATAATTCAAAAATGTGGCTGGATGGTTTGTGGAGGACAGTCTGAAGATGCAGCAGAGCAAGTTTGGTGTCAATTGAGCAAAAACTGTGGGAGGAGATTAGTTTTACAGTTTTTGAGAAAAACAGTGATGGACTTCATAATTCCTGCCAGGTTGAAGCATCTGGACAGTCTGCTCTCTTTGGCCTACACGTACGGCTGATTTGTTATGAATTTTCAAAGTTTTAAACTTCGGTGTTTGGTGTAGCGCCATCGGGACTATTTGCCGGCAAAGCCAGTTGAGGAAGTGGGGACCGGCAGCATAGCCCTAATAAGAGAAGTAAATAGCCACAGGCTTAGGGAGTGGTCAATAAAGGAGAAGTTGATTTTGGATAACAGCAGTAGACCTAAATTAAAGTAATAATTTCTTATGCGAATATGGCTGTTTTGCAGATGTGTCACAATTTGTATGAAATTGTGCAGGATTTTACCCATCTAAGTCATGTCTGTCTAGCTCTGTCATATTCAGACTACGTTCATGTTTAAGATGCAAGCTATTGGGGTGATGGAACATCTTGTCAGTAGACTTCATTCTCCAAGGCTTATTTCCTTTAGGGCTGCCCTTGAGCAAAGTAATTCTTAGTCAACTAACATGTTTCTGTCAATTTATCGATTAGTTTTTTAATTGACAGAACTGCGTTCCTCCAAATAGAATCACACAAAAGCACCACTTTAAATCTTGTGTTTACCAAAGATGTGCTCATAAATTTCTTGGAAATAAGTCATTCAGCATGAAAAAAAAGCATAAAAATTGACTAAGAAGGGGAAGCCCTATTTCCATGCTAATCTCTAGGTTTTGGGCTTAATTCTTTAATTTGAATTCCCTTGTGGGAATCCCATCAGGTAATGCTGCTCAGTCAGCAGCACTGAGCTCTCAGCTGCACAGAAAAGTGATGACGGGCTCCAACTTGTGTTTTTTTGCATAAATGTAATTAAATGTAGGGCTGCAACTAGGTTAAGAATTGTCATTATCAAATGTGGTTATTTTTAAATTTAACTTTCTTTTACTGGCTGCAATTTCCATTTATTTTCTACTAGTTTCCTTGGAAGAACGATGTAATTTGGTTCTAATTATAGGGCAAATAAATAAATATTCATTAGTTATTCCTTATTGGAAACTCGCTACTTATGTGCACTGATGTAAGGCTGCAACTATCAATTAATTTTATTATGTACCAATTATGTTGTGATAATTTGGTCTGTAAAATGTCAGAAAAAGTGACATTCACATTATAATTTACCTGGGTTCAAGGAGATGACTGTTAACCATCATTTAAGCAGCTGGAACCTCAAATCCTTACATTTGAGCAGATGGAACCTCAAATAACTTTAGTTTCTATCAACTACATATACTAATAATAATAAATATATATAATTGACATGTTTTAACTCTAGACTTTATATGGTTCACAGACAATTGATTGGAAATAATGAATTGTAATTAGGGCTGTCAATCAATTAAAATAGTTAATTGTGAATAAGCACTTATTTTTTTCTGTTCAAAATGTACCTTAAAGAGAGGTTTGTCAAGTATTTAACACTTGTCAACATGGGAGTGGGAAAATATGCTGCTTTATGCATATATTTATTATTGGAAATCAATTAACAACACAAAACAATGACAGATATTGTCCAGAAACCCTCACAGGTACTGCATTTAGTATTAAAAAAATATGCTCAAATCATAACATGGCAAACTGCAGCCCAACAGACAACAGCTGTCAGTGTGTCAGTGTGCTGACTTGACTATGACTTGCCCCAAACTTCATGGAATTATCATAAAGTGGGCATGTCTGTAACTGGGAGACTCGTGGGTACCCATAGAACCCATTTTCATTGAGGTCAGAGGTCAAGGGACCCCTTTGAAAATGGCCATGCCAGTTTTTCCTTGCGAACATTTAGCGCAAGTTTGGAGTGTTATTTGACCTCCTTCCTGACAAGCTAGTATGGCAGAGTTGGATTCCTTAGGTTTTGTAGTGTCGTATGATGCCAGTATCTTCACTCAAGCTTTAAAACTGAGCCCGCCACAACCTAGATTAGTGCCGTTAAAACTAAGTTGAGTTTTCTTATTGTTGGCTTTGACAGCCTTAACTGTAGTAAATTATATGGAACACTTGTGTTGCCTTTTCATAGTTTTAGTCTATGAAATTTAGTTGCAGATTAATAATAATTTTCCTGTGACTTGCGTCATTGACATGGTCTGATTAGTGAAACTGACAGTTGAGTCTCTGTCCGGCGCATCATAGAAACAGCGTGAGGATAAGCCTCTACTCTGTGGGGCGGGGCTGGCAGTCAAAGCCACAGTAGTCCAGGTTGGGTGTTTGATGTTGTGAGCTGCACACCAGCTCGTGTCGTCTATGCATTCACTGTGCAATGGGGTCGGGGCCCTCCGCAGCTGGCCCCACCGCTAACGGCAACCACGAGACGTGAGTGACTCCAGGCTTGTCCCTCTTTGCAGATTGTACTTTATTCTCCCTTCATCCCCTTTTTTTCTTCTGCTTTGTTTCAGAATCATGTCCGACGAACAATTGGAGCGCACATTCATCGCCATCAAGCCCGATGGCGTGCAGAGGGGCATCATCGGAGAGGTCATCAAGAGGTTTGAGATGAAAGGCTTCAAACTCGTTGGCATGAAGATGCTCCATGTAAGTAAACTGTTATTTTTCTCTAGAAGGCTTATTGGCGGAGGGTTTTTTAAAATGAGCTGACAGTCGCTGGTATTATTTTGAACCATCTACAGGGTATGCACATGATCCTTTTGAGTGTGCAGTGTGACTGTTAAAAGCCTCTGGTGAGCTGATTAGCCTACTTGTCTATTCCTGACCGTGGCATAGATTAGCACCGAGGGTCGCATGTCTCCTGATCCTCTAACATCTGATCTTTGACCGTGTGGGATTCTGCTGTACCACGAAAACAAACCTGCCTTATGCAAGAATTACTGTAAAATATAACGTGTACAAAGAAAAAAAATGTCCCATTCCAGTTAACAGAGGTGAAGTAGATTAACCCTAACTGCTCAAATTAAACCCTGGTGTCAGTGAGGTTAGTGGTGCAGTCGGAAGTGAAATGAAATTGGGAGCAGAGTACAGTCTGGAGGAGGAGCACAGAAAGCTGGACTCATTATAGAATGCAGCGTCAAGTTGTGTTTTTAATCCTTATCTTGTTGAAGGCAAATCTCAAGTTATCAGAGCCCAAAATGTCTTCACACTTAATATCTGACCTTAAACAGAAATATACTGTTTATAATATACTTTATTATTAATTTGCTTAAATGACTAGCACACTGAATTGGTCAGATTTGTCTTTGTTCAGTATTGTTGCAGATATTTCAGCAGTAGTTGTCGTCCTGCAGTATGAGACCACAGTTATCTGCTTACAGGATTTCCTGGTTATTCAACTTGTGTGACCAGAGCCTTAACATTAGAGTGGGATGTATTGACCATGTGACCGAGGTTGTCGTGCCTGCTGTGAATAAATAGGATGTAGTACGGGAGGAGGGTCATGCCTCAGAGGCTTGTTGTTCAGTGTGTTAGGTTATTATATCATGATGGGGACAACACTCTAGCCAGTAAAGCTCTGTCATGAAAAGGGATTGGTACCGAAAACCCGGTAGTAAACGAGACCCATATTTTTTTTTTTTCAAGACCGTAGTATCTATGAGTTCAAACGTTAACAGTCCTGCTATCGGTTTTGTTTAGAAATTAAGAAAATAAATGTCCTATTTATTTAGGCTACATAAATGATATCTTGCAAAAACAGTCCAAAGCGCAGTTCTACTTCAGTCGAGACGATGCTTGTTGCCAAAAGTGCAACACGTCTTTTGCTTGTAAGGGCGGAAACACGAGCAATCTGTCAAAAACATGTAGCCTAGGTGCGGTGAGGTTCGGGCGAGGGCTGTGCGCGCGTACTTTGATCTTCAGCGTCGGGTGGCTCCGCAGTGCACACCACTTCCTTTTTATAGCATTGGGTTCAAATCTGAAATATTGCCAAATGGGTGCTTTTGCTTTTCGCTTTGCAGCAACTTGTCTTTCTCACGCGACCACCGTGTAACACCGATGACCGCGACAAGCCTAGCCCTGAATCATAAAAAATTAAATATATAATGGAACTTCTTGCAGTAATAGACCTACTGTATATGACAGAGTATGTTGACAGTGAAGCCCGTGGAGAAATGCACCGTTTTTCGACCGACTAGCTCGTAGTTCATCCCTCCTTACCTCATCCATCAACACATTATAGTTTATAATAGCGATTTGCTCAAAACGTGACCGTTTCTTATACTATAAATAACTATGTATTTATTTATTTTACATTTTAACTATCACATTATCAGTGATTTTGTTCAGAACAATGCTGTTGCAGTTCCTACTCGAATGTTACATTTATATATGACAGAAATAAAACAATGTTAGTTCTGTTATTAATTTTGCTGAATTTTTTGGGATGCCTTTTGCCCAAATTTAAAAATGTGTATAGCTCCATTGTGATGAACTCACAGGGATTTAATACTTCTGGAAGGTAACATGGGGCTGTAGCTTTGAAAAGTGAGTTGGCAGCCCCCCTGTGACCAAATGAATGCTAATACTAGCGGACACTATTGCTTTTGCAACATGGACAAATAATCAGTAAGCAGATCAGGCAATCGGAAATTTCCATTAAACACTAACGTCGGTATCTGTCTACATTGTGTCCTTGCTGCAGGCCTCTGAGGACCACCTGAGGAAGCACTACGACGACCTGAAGGACAGGCCATTCTTCCCTACCCTCATCAAGTACATGAACTCTGGTCCAGTGGTTGCCATGGTAAGAAGAGACCCAACAGATTGTATAAGAGTGTGGTGTGTCTTGTTGAACCAGAAAGGCTTAAACATGGAAGAAAAAAGGAAGAGCTAACAAAGCAGCTGGCCTCATCCCTCTGTTCTCTTGCGTATTCCAGGTGTGGGAGGGCAAGGGCGCGGTGAAGACAGGCAGGGTGATGCTGGGCGAGACCAACCCCGCTGATTCCAAGCCCGGAACTATCAGAGGAGACTTCTGCATCGACGTCAGCAAGTGAGTGCTTTTTATTTGACCTCCAAAGGAGAGCTAAACTTCCCGACACGGTATGCAAACAGCAGTCGGTAACCCTGATTTAACCTTTTTTGGGATATTAAATTTGGTTTTCTTTGGACTGAATTCTCTCGCGTTCTTATCATATCACTCTTTTCCTCGTCACAGGAACATCATCCACGGCAGTGACTCAGTGGCCAGTGCCCAGAAGGAGATCGGTCTGTGGTTCAAAGATGAAGAGCTGTCCACCTACACGAGCTGTGCCTTCGACTGGCTCTACTGAGCACTCTGGGTACCTGCAGCAGTCCTCACACTGGTCGCGACCAGTGAAACTTTTGCCTCATTTCCTGTCTTCTTTATCCATAGCCTAGAGGGGCGAAGAACTGACGTGAAGCTCTTCATGTCTCAGTCCTTGCAAACCCCCTCCTGCCCTCTTGTCGTCATACTGTACTTGGATCTGGGTCTATGCTGAGGTCCAGGTCTAGTCTCAGTTCATTCCTCAGCTCTATTCCTTTTTAGAAACATTCCATTCAATCCTTGAATGTACAGTTAATGACTTGAAACGGTCTTTGACTGTGTTTTGTTAAAGGTGATCTGCTTTCCAATAAAATGCACACGATACAAACGGGTCTCTTCATTCATTGGTGAGATTACACACACACAGCGCTAATGTACATGTGATCCTACGGTGCCCTGCTGAACTCCAACGGAAGGGATTAGTTATGCTAAGTTTATGAAGTGCTGGTTCATATCTGCTCCCAGGCAGGATTGGAGGGAGCTGTAATCTGAGATTAGGTGGTTTGCTTTCAGATCTGCTTTGTGCTGTGACCTCAGCAGGCTGGCAGGTGACCGTTGTGGGTTGAGTACCGGTTTTTAAAGTCTGTCCTCCGACTCCACCTTCTGCACAAAGAATGCACTTTTGTGTTCAGTCAAATTGGCAAATCAAGTAGGGACTTGGAAGAAGCCTCTTATTGGCTTCAGTTGAACTCGACTGCATTTTTTCCCCCCCCTCCTTTTCTGATGCATTTTTACACAAAACGAGAACTCAATTTTATTTTTCAATCTCAGTGTGTGGTCTTACGCCGAAACCGGGCAGTGGTGAAGTGTGGCTCGCCGCAATAATATTTTTCAGCGGCTGGGAGGTGTGTTTCAGGTGGGAAGAAATCAACACAGGTCAACATGTCCCAGGTTTACTGATAGGCTGCGGGTTCTCTGGCCGCACCAGCATGTATAATGATGGCAGCCAATAACACTTGCACATATGGGCAGTGGTGAATGTACATATAGGCAAATGTAGCTATACTGCAGTCAAAGTGCAAGAACCAAAAGTACTGATGCATCAATGTATTACTTTAATGTTGCAGCTGGTAAAAGGGGTGGCTCAAACGGTACTTTGCAGTACTTTATTAAATGTACTTAGTTATTTTTACACCACTGCATATAACCCAACCAGTGGGTACTGTTGCATTTGTTTGAGGGAAAAATGGACACAAATTACAACCATGAATTGTGTGATGCCGATCGCCAATATTGTCACTAACCAGTAAACTACCATCTGTAATAGACCGACTGGACAGGACACACCTTTACACTAAGTGCTATTTCTGCTGTAATGATGTAGCTCTAGGAAGAAATAAATGAGTGTTGTCTGTTCCACAGCCAAGCACGGATTACTGACTAATAAGGATTCCCCTAGGATTCTCCCTACCATCATAGTCTCATAGTCATGAAGTATGTATATAGATAGATAGAGATCAGCGGCATAGGCCATTTAGGCTGTTGCTGAGGGCGCCACCTTCTGGGGGGTGCTGGTCGACCTTTTTTTATGGCATACTTTACAATAACTTTATGACATTGTTTATGACATACTATACTATGACCTTTTATGGCATACTGTACTATAACTTTTTTTTACATTTTTGTTGTGGCATACTATACTATAACTTTTTATTTGATACTGCACTGACATTTTTTATTGCACCCTATACTATGACTTTTTATGGAATACTATACTATAATTTTTTATGGCATACTAAATTATGACATTTTTCATGGCATACTATACTTTAACTTTTTATGACGTTTCTATGGATCCTACCTGATTTTTTTACGACATTTTTTATGGCATAGTATACTATGATTTTTTTTGTGTAACATACTATACTATGAGTTTTTACGACACCTTTTATGGCATACTAATAACTTTTTTGACATTTTTGTTATGGCATACTATACTATAACTTTTTTATGCCATACTATACTATCACTTTTTATTTGATGCTACACTGACATTTTTTATTGCACCGTATATGATTTTTTATGGCATACTAAATTATGACTTAAATTTTTCATGGCATACTATACTTTAACTTTTTATGATATTTTTTATGGATCCTATCCGTTTTTTTGACATTTCTTTTGGCATAGTATGCTATGATTTTTTGTATGACATAAACTGAGTTTTTACAACATTTTTTTATGGCATATTATACTATAAAGTTTTTATGACATTGTTTATGTTTATACTATGACCTTTTATGACTTGTTTTATGCTATACGATACTATGATTTTTGATACTATGACATTTTTTTATGGCACACCATACCATGAATTATTTCATGGCATTTATTTATGGGATACTATACCATGATTTTTTTGTACTATAACTTTTTATGACTTTTTTTATGGATCCTATCTGATTTTTTTACACTGATTTTTTTATGACATACTATACTATGACTTTTTACAATTTTTTTTATGGCATACTATACTATAACGTTTTTATGACATTGTTTATGTTTTTACTATGTCCTTTTATGACTTTGTTTTATGATATACTATACTATGACTTTTTATGACATACATACAATGACATTTTTAAGGCATGTACTGTATATCAAGCAGCACTGAGCCCATACATAAGAAGGAGGTGCAAGTGCAAAATAAGAGATATAACTAAATAAAATGACATGACACTATGGGTTGGTTTTTCCTCCTGTCTTCCCCAATTTTTGGAGTCACCAGCCGCCACTGAGACACAGAGTTGAACTGTCATTAAATTGTGAGTATAAATGTTTAATTCATTCATAATTTGATTCTCACAAACCGTCGTTTTCGGTCACACGACGGGGTTACCATGGTTACACATCTCCAAACGGCAAGGAGACCCTCAGGACGTGACGACGTAAATTATAGTTCAGTGCGTCCGAAAAGATACACGATATTACTGTTTATTCACACAAAAGGTATGTTGAACGATAGCACACATATTGTAGTGCATAGTATGCGATTTGGGAAGAAGCCCCTACAGTTTATGAAATGACTCACGCACACGCTTGTACGTGTCGGTAAAAGTGATGGCAACGTGATGACGTCAGACGGAGGAACTGCCAATCATTCCAAACTTCTCATTTTGCATCTGAGTTTGACACGTGTTGTTGACACAGCCATTGCAAAACTTTGAACGCTGGAAAAGCTGAAAGGAAAAACGAAAAACACCTGTTGGAAAACTAACCTTTTTGACTTACTGTGGACCAGTGGATAATTACCATTAAGTTACTGGAGAAGAGGACAACTGGGAAGATGGCTGTTAGCCGCCCGAGGCCAGAACACCTGCTGCTGATTGGAGCCGCTGCAGGTGTGTCAGACAACGACAACAGAGGTAAGAAAATTTAATTTATGTCATTATTTAAGCTCTCTAAAAACCCCTTAAAGGTGTTTTCAGTACAAAAGGAATATATTTTGAGTTTAAAGGTAAAGAATTAAGTGGGCCTTAGTGGAAAAAAAAAAACCCACATTTGGTGAGAATAGCCACCTACACGACGTTTTGTCCTGGTTAAATCAGTATTTCATGTTTGGAATCTTTTGAATTTCCCGGGACAGGTGAAAAAAATGTCTTAAAGGTCCCATATTATAAAAAAGTGAGATTTTAATTTTTTTTTATTATAAAACAGTCCTATATAAATACTGTGAAAGTATCGAAACACTCAATCCATAGGGAAATACACAGCCCGTATTCAGAAACTCTGCATTTGAAACAAGCCGTCAGGATTTCTATCCATTTGTGATGTCAAAAATACACAATATTTAGACCCTTTACGCAGTTTTAAATGTAAACATTCTAAATGTGTCCCAGTTTATTCCTGGTTGCAGTGTAATGTGAATGTCATCAGCTGACAGGAAGTACACATGGACCCAAGCTGTTGCCTAGCAACGCAATTCTGTTGCAATTCCGTCAAAATGCGCTAAAACGGAGCGTTTCAGACAGAGGGTAAATACAGGCATATTCAGGCCGACAGTATGAGGAAAATTAAGTTTTTTTTTAACATTACAGCATGTAAACATGTTCTAGTAGAAACACAAAATACAAGTGTGAAGCTGAAAATGAGCATGATATGGGACCTTTAACAGTCATGTAGTGATTTGAAAACTCTATTTTTGTTTGAGGGTTTCCATTTTTGCAAATTTGGCGTCAAACTTTAGTCAAACAAAATAGCGACTGGGCTAATTTTAAAAAAATGCAAACATTTTTTTAATTTTCTTGAGCACCATGGAGACAGTGGAATTATAAGCTGACGTCACGCAGGTCGCATCGAAGCGCATGACGTTATAACTCTATAAACAAACCAGGCTGCTTCCAGAACTGAGTTTGCGTTGTTTAAAAGCAAAGCATCTTCTAGGAACCAACGCCCTCTCCTTTCCAATCTTTTTGGAAACACTACACGATCGCAATATGATTAGATACAGCAGAGTTGTGAGTTATTGTTTTGGCTGAATGTGATTGACCTGTGTCAACCAAATGATAGATTTTTTAGAAAAAGAAAAAGATTATTATGTGGAACTATGTTATGCAAATATGGATAAAGGAATAAAGGAAATTCTTCACTCACTTATGGTGATAGACATTACTGTTGACCGTAAATGTAACTAAATCTAACTGAATACAACCACTTCTTACCACCTACTTACTTCCTTTGGTGTCCTAATGCTTGTGAAATATATAATTTTGTACTACATTTCAGTGGAAAGTGACGGCACTGTGCAAGCCTGTGTTTTTACACACTGCTGCAATGAGCTATAGCCTTTTCAATGCTGTGCATAAATAGTCCTTTGGATGTCCTCTTTTATGCAATGCAGCCAATGTGATTTGAGTTTTGTTTTGGGGAGTCACTTCCAGAGATGAAAACCCTTCTAACCTGTTTCAAAGGATAGTGTGAAGACGATCCCCTCATAAAAGATCAATTGCCTTGCAATAATCTTCTTCCCCATGGTTGTATTTTAGTGCAATAATCTGAATAATGTCAAATAAAAGAAAATCTGTGCATAAAAGTACACCTCTGGTAGAAAGCTTATCATCACATTGAGCAATCGCAAAGCATTGTTCATGCGTATGTGTATTTATACAACAAACAATATTAATATGCATGTATGTACTTTTCCCCTCAGGTGGCTCCTCTCAGGATTTGGACGGCGTCGCTGAACGTGCTGAGGTGCTCCACGGCTGATCAGCGGCATCGACCTCCCTCTCTACATGTCCTCTGATGATGATGAGGTTGAAGATTCTGATGATTAGGATGGGAGTGTTTTTCAGTTTGAAGATGGTGAGGTCTAGCCACTCTCCTGTGATGAAGAGGACGAGGACAAAGAGACCCTGGACGTCTCCGGTTACGACACCATGGGCGACAAGGATGCTGATGACGGCAATGTCGGACTTGGCTCTCCTGTCATCCAGCGGTCCCCAAAGCAGCACTTTTGGCTGGCCAGGCGACGAGTGTTTCCTCCTGTTCCCGCTGGTCCACCTCCATCCTCCCCTCAACTGCTGGCTGCAGCTCCTCCACAAATAAGAGCAGCGAAGAGAGCCGGGAGCAGGTAAGTGCTCTCACTATCAGCAAGCAGATAAAGGTAAGGCGATTTATTCATTTCATTTTCATTTCAAAATTTATTTCGAACATGTAGAATACAAAAAAAAATTAAAGAAAAAATAAAGAGAATGATCATACCAACAAGTGGACAGTCAGAAACAAGTAGTATTTACATACAATGAAAAGCATAAAAAAATAAATTGTCAAACACTTGATGCCTTGATTTACATATTCGAAAAGGAATGAGAAGAAGTATAAACTTATTTAATCCCACATCTTCTCCCTAAGTCAATTATTAATTATTAACCAGCTTCCTTATTGAGCCATACATATACTCTAATTAAATTTTCCTAAATTTGTCTAACTAAAATTATTATTATTTATAATTATTCAAACTATAATTATTACCTTTAATATGTGTCATACAGAAATATAAACTAATTACTGATATAATTATCCTTATCAAAATATAATTTGTTATCAATCCAGAATACCAATTCATTACTTATAATATAACTTAATCAAAATACCAATTCATTACTTACATATTTAACTTAATCATATTGACTATTTGTTATCTTTTCTTATATGCGCATATTATTATTTATAATATACAAGTTACAATATTTAATAATTTGGTTCTCTGTTGTTCTTTGATGTTGTGCTTCAATTATTTTTTTTATTAAGTAGCTACTGTATATCTGATAGAGGTATGGTAATAATTAATACCATTAACAAAGTATTTTAACAAGTCTGAGCTGTGAGAACAATACCGGTCTCGTAAATACACTCGTACACACACTCATATAACCCGCTGTCTCAAGAGACAGGAGGCTACACATTTCATTCAAATAATATAAATATCTAAATAATCGATTTGATAGTACTTCCCATCTCTGCTGAGCAAGAGTTTCGTGCGAAAGAAATTAAAGAATTAAAAAGAATTAAAGAATTATAGACGTCTGTCGCAAACGAAATTTGTAAAAAAAAAAAAAGTTTTTAAAAATACATACCGGTGTTCGGACCGAGTAGCATAACTTCAAACTTCGGAGCTTCAGTTAGAATCATAGCTAGGCTACTTAGCGTTTAAAAGCCAGCAGGCAATCAGATGCAGAGTAGGGGTAGGTCTTAAGTACTGGCTCGAGGGATTATGTTTTCAGGTTGTCCGACCATCTGTACAAAAAGAAACTTATTCAAATTTGGCAAGACTCAAAGATGAACTTATTAGATTTTGGTGGTCACTGATCAATTGTCAAGGTCACTGTGACCTCATGTCCGTCCGATTCTAGTGAACATGATACATCAGTAATGCCTTGAGGGAATTTCATCAAGTTTGCCACAAATGTCCATTGGGACACAAGGGTGAACTAGACTGAACTGATTTTGGTGGTCAAAGGTCAAGGTCACTGTGACCCCACAAAACACGTTTTTGGCATAACCCAAATTCATATGTTAATTATGACAATTTAATGCAAATGTCTAACAGGGTCAAATAATGAAGTGATGAAACTTTAGACTGACATGGATGTAAATTGCTAGGTGTAGGCATACAACGCAAGGCGGGATTCTAGTTTTTGACATACTATAGTAAGTTTTTTATTACGTACTATATTATGACGTTTTTATGACTTTTTATGACATACTATATCATGACTTTATGACTTTTTATGACATGCTATACTATGACTTTTTATGGCATACGATACTATGACTTTTTCATTACACACTATACTATGACGTTTTATGACTTTTTATGACCTACTCCAATATGACTTTATATGACTTTTTATGACACACTATACTATGATGTTTTATGACTTTTTATAACCTACTCTAATATGACTTTATATGACTTTTTATGACATGCTATACTATGACTTTTTTTTATTCCATACTCTGACGTTTTTATGACATACTATGGCTTTTTATATTGTATTATTGTATGACTTTTTTATGAAATACTACAGTATACAGTGACTTTGACTTACTATACTGTGACTTTATGGCATACTATACTATGACTTTTATGACATACCATGCTATGAATTGTATGACTTCTATATATACTATGGCTTTTTTTATTGCAAACTATACTATGACATTTATGACATACTCAGACTTTTTATGATATACAACACTATGACTTTTTATGACATATTATAGTATGACTTTTTGTGAAATACTATACTGTAACTTTGAATTACTATACTATGACTTTATGGCATACTGTACTATGCATTTTATGACATTATGTTATGACTTTTTATGACATAATGTACTATGACTCTTTTATGACATACTGTACAATGACTTTTTAGGACATACTATAATATACATTTTTGTGACATACAATACTATGACTTTTTATGTCATATTATAGTATGACTTTTTTGTGAAATACTATACTGTGACTTTGAATTACTATACTATGACTTAACGGTATATTATACTATGACTTTATGACATATTGTGTTATTCATTTTTATGACATACTATACTATGACTTTTTTATGACATACTATACTGTGACTTATTATGGTATACTATACTTTGACTTTGTGACTTACAATACTGTGACTTTTATGGCATGTTATAGTATGACTTTTTTATGACCTACTGTACTGGGACTTTATGACTTGCTATACTATGACTTTATATGACATACAATACTATGACTTTTTATGACTTACTGTACTATTGCTTTTTATGGTATACTATACTGACTTTTTTATGACATACTATAATGTGACTTTTCACAGCATACTATACTATGACTTTCATGGCATACTATACAGACTATACTATATAACTAAAGTGAGAGCTGTGTTCGTATACTCGGTACAAAGTCAAACACATTTCCGGTTGGTGTTGGCCTCCGCATGGGTTGTCCCTTGTCACCGATCCTGTTTGTGATTTTCATGGACAAGATCTCAAGATGCAACCGGAAGGAGGAGAGTATCCGGTTTGGGGACCTCAGTATTGCATCTCTGCTTTTTGCAGATGATGTGGTTCTGTTGGTTTCAGCACACACTGTGGCGGTTTGCAGCCGAGTGTGAAGCGGTCGGGATGAGAGTCACTTGTGTCATGTAAAACTAGAGGGCTCCTGTGCTGTAAGAGATAAGTAGAGTACTCCTTTTTAAAATTATTACATTATGCGCTGAATTTATTACATATTCAACTTATTATTTTGCCAAGTTTATAATGTGATAATGTTCTCACAATGTAATAAGTTATTACATTATGAACAAAGCTGTTATTTCGTTATGCGCTCAAGGTTTTATTACATTATGTGCTGATTATTACATTATGAGCTTTTATTACATTTAAGTTATTACGTTATGAGTTGCTACAGATAGACCCCCTGTACCCCCCTAGAAAAGACAAAAATGGGTCTATGAAAAAGAGGGGTGGAGTTGAAAAAAGTTAAGGAAATCCCATTAAAGACACTAACTTCAGATACATAACACCAATTATCATTTGCATACCCAAAATACTGTAATGTTTAATAAGTATTTTATGCAAATCATTTGCTTCTCTAATAATAATGAGCAACAACCAATTACGACAAGCTTGTCACTGTAACCCTACAATTATATCAATGAATATGAATATGAAAAAGATACTTAGCATTTTGTATCCAGCATTGGTTCAGAGGCATATTTATCATTTTCATCAGTTTCATTACTATCACCCTGTCTGGCACCATCTGCTGGTGTTGGTGCTCCCTGTGATTTCACCTTGAACACATCCAACCTCTCAGGAAGGATCCCCTTGTTAAACAGGAGTGAGGCAACATATGAAAACATCAGAATGGAGGCCAGAGCAGACAGCATGCAAAAGGTCTTGAAAGGCCAGCGCTGAATATAAACACCATCCTCTAAAATGCAACCTGGGAATTGCAGGATCACAGGGAGGCCAAACAACGGCTCCCCACACAACAGTCTCATCACCACTGCAACAAGGTAGCCTGTGATCGCCCCGTAACCGTTGGAAACCTCAATGAAGAGGACGCAGATCAGTTGGGGGAATAAAATGGTGTAAGCCAGGTCTGAGCCCAGGATATAAAACACCATAATGCCGCTGTCCAGGTAGGTGAGGGATATTCCCACAAGTCCTGCAACCACTATGGAGAGACGAATCACCCACTGCAGTTCTCTATCTGATGCCTAGAAAGCAGAGAACATAAAACTTGAGTATTTCATCATCAATGAAATATCTGTGGATGATATATACAGAAGAAAATGCAAAGTAGCTGATGTGTTCATCTTATGAAATACTCGAGGAGCAGTCAATACATGCTTACTTTACAAAACGGAGGGGGATTGGTAACAGCAAAGTGAGACCCAGTGAAAAGGTGATGAGAGAAGAGTTAGCAAAAATAGTAAAACACATCAACACTCCTGTTCATTGTACTTCACCTGACTCCTGAGGGTCTGGTAGATATTGGTGGTGAAGATGGTGGTTACAGACAAAAGGACAGAGTCAGCAGATGACATCACTGCAGCAGCAAGAGCTCCGATGCCAAAAGCAGAAATGTAGGTTGGGGTTAAATTCTGAAGGGTGATGGGCAACACCATGGCCACCTCCCCGCGCTCATATGGAGAAGGAGAACCATATGAGGTGGAGTTCCAGTCTGAAATATAGATAACAATAAATGCTGATTTACTAATAATGTTGGAGAGAGGCCCCCTAACAATATCTTTTAACACCGAACAATATGGCCACTACGATTACCCTGACATGATAGATTCCCAACAAGTAAACTGTCAAGATTACCTGTTGATGATGCAACAGCTCCAATCAGTGTAGATGGGATTCCAACAATGATGACGGCTCCTGCTGCTATAAAACACATGATTCTGGCTGTGGACGTGGAGCTGGAGGAGAGTGTCCTTTGATGGAAATCCTGAATGGCCATACTGCCCAAAGTCTAGAAAATGAAAAATTGTGAGACAAATGAAGATAAAAAAAATCAATGCATTGCAAAATTACAATATGCACTTGACTATGGTAAATAGCTATGTTCATCATCATGTTTAGCTCCATGTAAGTGTCTTTGAGATTTGTTTAAAACTTGAGCATCACTAGGGACATTTATAGCTTTTTCATTTAAAATTTTTCAACAATTTTGGCTGTGTTAATGCATGTGACATACATTTTGGCTGGGAGTTTTTTTATTTTGGAAGTTCAACCTCGGCTCCTATAATAAATCTAGTATAAACAGTGTAGCCAAAATACAGACACTCAGACAGTTAAGGACAAAAATGTCCCCACGGAAACTCATTAAAACTACAATTTTTGATCCCACGGCCATTACACCATAAAATCATGCATTCTTTTATATCAGATCGTTCAATCTTGAGCCCTGGCTTCAAAATTGTAGCTTTTACTGTTTTCCACCAGTTTGAGCAATTTGAATCTAAAATGGCTTTATGAAAAAACAATGTGGTCAAAAAGGGACATTTTACACAGATATACTGTAATTGTATTCATCTTACCATCACTAGAAAAGTATCAATCCATCTCCCGACTTTATCAGACTCAAGCTGGCCAAGCCAGGAGGCCTGATAGGTGTGGTTAAATGCTGTTTTAGTGATGTCAGTATCAACGTCACTTGTCAGAACAAAAGGGACACACAGCCACTGTGAAAAGAGCAAATCAATCAGGAAAATCTAAATATAGAAGAATACTTCTGAAACACATCATCTTTAAGTTTCATTGTGTAAAACTCACCAAGCCAAGAAACACCAGTGAAATCTGGATGACATCAGTGTAAGCAACTGAATAGAGACCTCCAAGAACAGTGTAGATGATTGCCACCACAGCAGAGATCCAGACACAAACACTAAAGGGCAGATCCAAAACCACACTCATGGTTGCTCCTGTAGCATACATGTAGTATACAGGTACAAAGAATATAGAAAAAGTATGAATGAGAAAATGGATGAGGGAGTCAGAAAGGGAATGTGTTAATATGAGTGTACTTGTACGTATGTACCCAAGGAAGTCAGCGATGTAGGAATCCAGACAAGTTCAGTTACGACTGGAACAATGGCAAGAAACGCAGTCAGTGCTTTTCCATACTTCCTCTGAAATGGATCCATCATACTGACGTAATTGTTCTCCCTCATTGGCTTCGCAAAGAACAGTCCACCTTTTAAACGGATGAAAATGTAAGAAAGGTACGGTAGCTGAGAACGGTCAAACGAATGCAAAAGCCACAACACAAATTGTGAAACATGCATTCATTCTACCCTTCTCAGCCACCGTACAAACTACACCTGCTACGTTGTAAAAGTGAAAGCAAAACTTAAAACAACACGTTGTGAAAACTGAATGAAACGTTGCGTTTTGAACACAAACAAAACAGCTTCCCTAGGCTTGAGCAAGGGCTTGAGCAACACAACTTATTAGTTAAGTTTAGGGAAAAGGTTGTGTTTTGGCTTAAAATAACTATGTTTCTAAAGTGAAAGTGAAACTTAATGTTGTGAACAAAAAGACAACAACATGTGAACACAAAGAAAACAATACGTTGTTAGTTTTACACAGGTGGCAGTTCTGAAAAGGAAGCCAATGTTGCTTAGTCCAGCCACCCTACGAAGGAAACTCATTTCGTCGCATGTATCCGTTATCTCATTATTTTGGTCACTACCCAAAGCTCATGACCATAGGTGAGGGTTGGAACGTAGAATCAGGGCTTCCAGCTCAGCTCCCTCTTCACCACAATGGTACGGTACAGCACCCGCATAACTGCATACGCCGAACCGCCTGTCCATCTCCCGCTCCATTTTACCCTCACTCGTGAAAAAGACCCTGATGTACTTAAACTCCCTCGCTTGGGGCAGTGACTCACTCCCAACCCAGAGGGAGCAATCCACCATTTTCCGGCAGAGAACCATGGCCTCAGACTTGGAGGTACTGACTCTCATTTCGACCGCTTCACACTCATCTGCAAACCACCCCAGTGCGTGGTGAAGGTCATGGTCTGATGAAGCCAACAGAACCACAATATCTGCAAAGAGCAGAGATGCAATTCTGAGTTCACAAACTGGACACTCTCCTACCCCCGGTTGCGCCTTGAGATCCTGTCTTTGAAAATCACAAACAGGATTGGTGACAAGGGACAACCCTGGCGGAGGCCAACACCCACAGGAAACGTGTTTGACTTTGTGCCGAGTATACAGATGCAGCTCTCACTTTAGTTATATAAGGACCGAATGGTTCATAATAACAACCCTGGTAACCTGTATTCCCGCAGTACCCCCCACAAAACTCCCCTGGGGACACGGTCGTAAGCTTTTTCCAAGTCCACAAAACACATGTAGACTGGATGGGCAAACTCCCATGACCCACCAACAGCTCTGCAAGGGTAAAGAGCTGGTCCACTGTTGCACGGCCAGGACAAAATCTGCATTGTTACTCCTGGAGTTGTTACTCATGTTCGACAATCGGTTGGAGCCTCCTTTCCAGCACCCTAGAATAAACTTTCCACACACCCTCCGGTAATAAGCACACCCTCCGGTCCCCCTTTATAAAAATGGGAGCCACCACCCTGGTCTGCCATTCCACAGGCACTGTCCCCGAGCTCCATGCGACACTGAAGAGACTTGTCAGCCAAGACAGTCCAACAATGTCCAGAGCCTTCAGCATCTCAGGGCGAATCTCATCTACTCTCAGCGCCTTGCTGCTGAGGTGCTTTTTGACTACCTCAGCGACCTCTGCCAAGGATATGGACAAGCCTTCCCCCAAGTCTTCAAACTCTGCCTCCTCTACAGAGGACGTGTTGGTCGGGTTCAGGAGTTCCTCAAAGTGCTATTTCTTTCTTTATTTTATTTACTTAAAGGTGCTAAATGCAAGATTGGGAGCATTTCTATTGCCTCTGCATGGCTCTCAATATGGCAACAGCGAGCTAATAGTGTAAACAATGGTAAAAGTGCTGACAGAGCTAACAATGTTAACCTAAGGGTGGGCGCTACGCTTCCGTGACAGCATTAACCTCTGCTATGAGAGCAATGCAGAGCGGCCGCTGTGAGATAGCCAGTCGGGCACGCTCAAATGCACAAACATGCACTAAAAACACTCTCTGCTGGCCCAGCTATGTCAACAAAGCACAGAGAAGCTCAGATTACAACACACACAGAGGTAGAGAGACTTCATTCTCTGTTCAGGTAGACATTAATCCACTATATCTTAAATAGTTTTATATTGAAGAGAGACTTACCGATGATAAAGGAAATTGACGATTGCAGAGGCGTAAGAGCCCAGATTAGACCCCTGGTGGGATCATAAACCGACTCTGCAGTTCCAAGGATAAAGCCACCTCCAACCCAAGTAGCTGCAGTAGAAAAATACATACACATAGATGCATAATTGGGGTTGTATCATTAATATGGGGTGTGGTGAATGTTACGGCCTCTCAAAAAAACAAAAGAGAGTCTCTGGAGAGACCGAAGCATATGAAAGGACGCCAATAGACAGTTATGTGAAAATAATACCATCAATTTATTTTAAATCAGGACAAAAATAACTATCAAAAATGCAAATGAGCAAACAAAGGGTTGGAGATCCTGGTTAAATGAACAAAAGAAGGGGAAGTCGCCTGGCCAGCCACGCCGTGAGCCGTCGCACCCAGCTTATCCCTCTAAACTCAAAAAGTGACTAACTTAAACTTATATCATGAAAACTTAACTACCAGGGATCTCCAGCCCAAAATCAAAGTCACAAACTAAATGCTGGGAAAAAAAGTCATCTGAGATCAAAAACAACGAAACAATGGAGACGGAAGTCTCCCCAGCAGTGCTGCCAGCTGGTAGCCTGAGTGCCAGTGAGTGTGCGCCATTACGCACTGTACCTCCGCCTTTTTCTTCCCTCCCTTAATTAGTGCACCGTCTCAGGTGATCCTCCTGAAAAATAATTACGTCAGAAGGGAGAGGAGAGCGCTAAACAAAAACACGCCCACAACAGTGTGCCCTGTGGCACATTAAGGCCCACACATAACACTGAAAAAAAAATGCACTGTAATTATTGAAAGGGCATCTGACCTATTTACTCTAACGTCTTTACCATAATATCACAAATGTTTCCATCAACCTTATGGCATAGGACAATAGAAAAGACTAGAGATTATACAGGCACATTAGAATAATAATGAATAAAAAACACTCAATGAGGACACTTATTGTCTATTTGAAATAATCAAGCTAAAACTCACCCGTCATTGTGAAGACTCCCACTATCAAGCTGACACTTCGGTTAGCCAGAAAAGAAAACTCTAACCTTCCACCTTGTGTGTTTTTCTCCATCTTCTTAGATTTTACAGATGCCCAGATGCCGATTCCCAACACAAGCAAGTAGAATGCTACCATCATTATCACACCTGGTATATGGAGAGCCATTGTTGACTAAAACTATGAAAGTGACTGTCAGTTTACTTCTCCAGCTGGTTGTTTAAATTACACGTCCTCTGTGCAGTTTTTATGAGTTTAATATAAACTAGATGAACTGGTTCTATTTCCTTCTTCCTGACTGCCAGAGGCTTTTTTAACACTGGATGTTATCCATCTCGTGCACGCGCAGGCCGAGTATTTAATATCAACAAAGTCACATGTGACCTGGGATGACGTAGCTTATATAAGCCCACGTCATCATCAGAGATGTCCCTTGAATCTTCTCGTGGCAGGTAATCCGCGAATGCAGGTTGATTAAAAAGATAAGCCGTTGACTTTTTTCGCTGGAAGCCCTGCAACCGCATGGTTGGAGCTACGGTTTCGTCCTCCAAGGGCTGCGATTAGTTAATCACGGCTACACTCTAACACTTTAGACGCTGTAACACCGGTGTTTTCGCCGGTTAAATTCAGCGAGGCTAACGACAGGTGAGCTAGGATAGCAAGGTGAGTATATCCTCCCGTCGTTAGAGTTTAAGTTACGTTTGTTGATAGGAGTCTGATTTCGGTCTCCTTTATTGTTTATTGCCGCTGAGCTAAGTGTTTGCGCTACAGTATCGGCGAGCCTCCGTCGGACAACGAGCCCCGTTGGGCTGTTGTCGGCTAATTAATTTCCTTTTACAGTGTGTATTGCTCAGCAGCGAGTGATTTCGCTCGTTAAAGCAGACATCTCCTTTGTTGATAGATAGAGCAACCGCTCCCCAGTAAGTGATTTCGCTTGTGGGTTAACTTATTTTGTGGCTGCTGTTAAAGGGGAAGTTATTATCTTCCCTGTCTTTTGTATAATAACAGTCCTAGTTCAAAGCTAGTGTCTAGTTCCTGAGACAGTTTGCTGTTAAGCAAATTGATGTTTTGTTTTTTTTCTCTCTGTTACTAGAGTGCTTTCACTCCAGTGCAACCAATGATTTGCATAACTAAGTAAACACATTATATAAGTAAGATAAATACATTAATTAATTAATTTAATATAAGAGTATAAAATGAATACTAAGAATTATTATAAATATCAGCAGCACCATGTTAGGAGAGCATGTTTGCCGTGCCTGCATGGCTCCACTGCTAGCTACTGATGGCCATGATGAATGCCCCACATGCCTTGGTGTTGTACACCTGAGGGAGGGGCTGTCCGACAGTCAGTGCATGAATTGTAGTTTTATGCCACGGGAGCTGAAGATAGCTCGATTAGCTGAGCTAGAAGAGCAGCTTGAATGCCAGTTGCCCCTATCGGGTGTACCTTCAAATGCACGGAGTGGGCGGAGACGCGTCCCACCTGAGGGGGCCCCACCTACAAAAAAGGCAAGGAAAGTGGACTGTTTGGCAACTAAGGTCGACACGCTAACATCAGAGTTTGCTGAGATTAAAGCGCTGCTCCTTAACCTTCAGCCAGGCAGGGTGAACGCAACCCAGAATGACAGCCCGCAGGCTATGAAACCTACCCCACCGGGATGGGATGAGGATGCTCTGTCTACGAGGGCTTCCTGTAGCCAGTTCTGTGAGGACCGGCCTGGACAGGGAGAGCTAGTAGCCTCCTCCCACGCTTCTGACACCTGTTCCCAGCAGTCAGGAAGTGGGTCCAGGGCAGGCTCAGAGTCTGCTCCAGCGACAGTTAAGCCAGTGGTCCGTATGGCTCTGGCACGCTTAGGCTTGGATGAGGCCCCAACTGCGGGCACCTCATCCAGTGCATTTTTTAGGTGGGCCTCGCCCCTGGCGGGTTTCTCTATTCCGCCCTCCCAGCCATACATTGAGGAGCTCCACAAATGCTGGCCAGACCCGAAATCGCTTTCCCACCACACCACTGACGGCAGGGCCTTAGCTTCCATGCAGAATGCTGACACTTACGGACTGGGTAAGATGCCAGCAGTGGAGCCATCTATTGCCGCCCTTATTGTGTTTCCCAATGAGGTCTTGAGGCCTGATGCTCGCTGTCCCAGGCCCCAGTGTCGCATCACAGACGACTTTCTAGTCAAGGCTTATCTTGGAAACTCTCTTTCCCACCTGATACTATCCTTGTCCCAGTCCCTGCAAGCTGCTGGCGTGGATGCTTCCGTCCAGAGCCTCAGTGATGCATCCCTGCAGGCGTTCGTTCTTATCACAAGGGAGCTTGGCAGACTAATGTCGACCCTTACGCTGACTCGCCGGCAGGTATGGCTGGCCCAATCTCCGCTTTCTGAGCCGTGCCGGAGAGCCCTCCGCACTCTCCCCGTGGTTCCGGGGGAGCTGTTTGGCCCAGCAGCACAGCAGGCCTTGGAGCGGGGAATCCAGGTGAACCAGACTCGGCAGCAGTTTGCTAGCTTCCGGGAACCTACGCCTTTATGGCGACAGCGGCCCCCACAGGCTGGTGGTACCAGTCTCCCTCGGCTTCCAGCTCGTCCTGATACGTACCCGAGGACCCCGCAGGCTCCAGCACGGCCGGTGCCTCAAGCGAGAAGGGGTCGGGGGTCAGGGTATCGCCCCCCCAGGTACCCAAAGGGCCAGAGGGGAAGATCCTGATGCCCCGGGGCCGGCAGTCGGACGCTTCTCCCAGCAGCAACTGAGCTGCTGGGAAAGCAGCACTGTTGCTACGCTTTCCCAAGGGTACAATCTCCAATTCCGACGCCGGCCCCCAGTTTTCAGTGGGATCAGACTGACCACGGTCAGCGATCCCACAAAGTCTCAGGCACTCGGACAAGAAATATCCACCCTCCTGGGGAAGGGTGCCATCGAAGAGCTGGGGCTGCAGACACAGCAAGGTGGGTTTTACTCAGTTTATTTTCTGATTCCAAAGAGAGAGGGTGGGTTTTGCCCTATACTGGACTTACGAGGGCTGAACACATTTCTGAAGGTGTTGCCCTTCCACATGCTGAGTACAGCAGATGTGCTCCAAAACGTGACACGGCACAGTTGGTTCACATCCATCGATTTGAAGGACGCATACTTTCACGTCCCAATAGCACTACCTCACAGACAGTACCTGCGCTTCGCATTTGAAGGCAAGGCCTTCCAATTCAAGGTGCTCCCATTTGGTCTTTCCCTTGCCCCACGGGTCTTCACAAGGTGCATGAGGGCGGCACTCGCCCCGATGCAAGCCAGGGGTATGCTTATCCTCCCATACCTGGACGATTGGCTAATTTGTGCTCTGACCAGGGAACAGGCAGAGCGGGACACTGCGTCCCTTCTGCATCATGTGACGAGGTTGGGCCTTACCGTCAACCATGCCAAGAGTTGTCTCATACCCAGCCAAAGGGTAGTGTTCATTGGTTTAACTCTGGACTCCCGCCATATGCTGGCCTTCCCAACACCAAGACGAGTAAACGCCATACTCCAGCTCCTCCTCCGGTTCCGGAAGAACAGGAGGTTGAGGTACAGCCTCTTTCTCAGGCTGTTAATATGTTGACGTCAGTAACATCAGTAGTGCCACTGGGCCTCCTGTACTTACGGCCATTCCAAATTTGGATCAATGGTCTCCAATTAGATCCAAAGTCCCACAGATCCAAGAGAGTCAGGGTGTCCAGCCGATGCCTCCTTGCATTGCTCCATGGAGAGACGGGGCATATCTGGCCAGGGGCATCTCATTGGGTTCGATTCCCTCACGTCGCGAGGTGGTGGTGACCGATGCTTCGCCCTCCGGCTGGGGGGCAGTATGGCAGCACAGAGCGATAAGGGGGCTCTGGACAGCACAGGAAGCGGCGGAGCACATAAATGTGCTCGAGCTCCGTGCTATATATTTGGCACTTCGCAAATTCCTACCACATTTGAGAGGCAGGCATGTTGTTGTACGGTCCGACAACAAGTCAGCTGTCTACCATGTAAACCGGCAAGGGGGCACCAGATCAACCCGGTTGCTACAGGTGGCACGGAGACTTCTGGTATGGGCTTTCCATTGTTTTTCAAGCCTCAGGGCCATGTATCTGCCAGGACCACAGAACGTGGTGGCAGACTTTCTCTCCCGCCAGAAACCCCCCGCGGGCGAGTGGAGGCTCCACCCAGAGGTGGTAGAGGAGATATGGCGCAAATATGGCGCAGCAGAGGTGGACCTGTTTGCCTCAGAAGCCTCAACGCACTGCCCTCTTTGGTTCTCCCTGACGGAGACAGCAAGCCCGTTGGGACAGGATGCCCTGGCGCACCCATGGCCAGATTGCCTCCTCTATGCCTTCCCACCATTCCCACTGATAGCAGTAACGCTACACAGAATGCAGCACGGCAAACACAGACTCCTGTTGGTCGCCCCAAACTGGCCGGGGAGACCCTGGTTTCCGGGGATGCACAGGCTTCTGGACGGAGTTCCATGGTGCCTGCCCAAGAGGCAAGACTTGCTCTCACAGCTGGGGGGCCGCATCCGAACCCGGATCGCCTACAGCTTTGGGTATGGCCCCTGAGGAGCCGGACCCACTCCTAAGGGTATGTGACCAGGCGGTAATTCAAACCATTTCTGACTCAAGAGCACCCTCCACCAGGGCACTGTATGCCAACAGGTGGAAAATATTCTCAGAGTGGTGTAAAGTTCATGAGGAGGTACCTCAGAGTGCCTCTGTGCCAATAATACTGAGATTTTTGCAGTCTTTGCTGTAGAAGAAACTATCTCCTTCTACCTTGAAGGTCTATGTAGCTACTATTTCAGCCGGGCATGTCAGAGTGGATAACCAGACCGTGGGGTCTCACACTCTGGTGACCCGATTTCTTAAAGGAGCCCAGCGGCGGAACCCCCCGCAGGCTGTCAAGGTTCCCTCGTGGGAACTGCCTCTGGTGCTAGAAGCTCTTTGTCTCCCCCCCTTCGAGCCTCTGGAGCAGTCGGGGCTGGAGTGGTCTTCAGTAAAGGTTGCTTTCCTTTTGGCGATGGCATCAGCAAAACGTGTGAGTGAACTTCACGCCTTGTCAGTGAGTGAAACGTGTATTCGCTGGAACTCGGATGGCACAGGGGTAGCACTTTGGCCTAACCCATCATTTTTCCCGAAGAGGTTGGCTCCGGCCCACTCTAATCAGGTCATTGAGCTAGCAGCTTATGACCCTTCATGCCTACAGGGTGAAGATGCTAAGTCAGCAGAACTGCTCTGCCCAGTGAGGGCCTTAAGGCATTATATACAGGTGACTGCGAGCTTTCGCCGCTCTGATAGTCTGTTTGTCTGCTATGGGGGCCATAGGAAAGGGCACACCCTGTCCAAGCAGAGGCTTTCCAGGTGGATTGTTCAGGCCATTGAGGAAGCATACAGGTCAAAAGGACTGCCTTTACCTCTTAATATCAGAGGCCACTCCACCAGGAGTGTCTCCACTTCCTGGGCAGCGCTACGGGGGATCCCTCTAAGTGAGATCTGCGCTGCGGCCAGCTGGGCTACTCCATGCACCTTTGCCCGTTTTTACAGGGTCAATGTTGCTGCTCCCCATGCAGTAGCATCGGTGGCCTTTCAGGAATCCACAGGCCGTTCCCGGTGAGGTGGGTTTTCCTCGTGACTACGTTGGTAGTCGTTATCCAGTGTTAAACACTGCCTCTGGCGGTCAGGAAGAACGAAATAGAACGAGAGTTACGTATGTAACTACGGTTCTATGAGCTCTGGATGACCGCCAGAGTTGGCTGTCACTCGGAATCTTGGCGAGAAGATTCTGGAGGGACATCTCTGATGATGACGTGGGTTTATATAAGCTACGTCATCCCAGGTCACATGTGACTTTGTTGATATTAAATACTCGACCTGCGCGTGCGCGAGATGGATAACATGCAGTGTTAAACACTGCCTCTGGCGGTCATCCAGAACTCATAGAACCGTAGTTACATACGTAACTCTCGTTTCATATGTTTAGCCACTAAGCAGGGGGCGGCACTGAGAGGGACGGTCACAGAGGCACTGTACATCATATTTGATTTCTGTAAGCCAACTATGCTGCATTGTTTTATGTATAATTTGATTAGTGATGAGACTTCTAGGTTGGACTGATCAGTAATGATGAGATGCCGTAACCATATATGGTTAACAAGACATACAAAGCTAAAACCTAATCAATAGGAGAATAAATGTGTAAATCAATGAGTCAAAGACACTGAAATTAAGCATTAAGCAAAACAATTATTACATTATAAACTTAGCAAAATAAAAAGATGATTAATTTAATAAATTCAGCGCATAATGTTATATTCTGTATGTAATTCTACTGTACTGTTCCACCGGCTTTTTTAACATGTTATCCGTCACTAACCGGGCAAAACTCACACGCATAACCAACACTGCTGCCAGGATAATTGGTCTCCCCACACCCAACCTCACAGAACTAAACAACAAAGCCATTGTACTCATTGCAATCTCAATACCTATCATACCATAATGCCCCGCTCCTGGCATTGGTACAGAACACTGAGGTGCGATAGGGCTCGCTTTGGGAAAAGCTTGACACCGGCAGTCATAGCCGCCTTAAACAACAGGCGTTGCTGAATAGCCCACAAATGACACAAGAATTAGCGCAGTCAAGGCCTATGGAAGGGAGGCTGGGTCCTGCACGCGTCATGTCCTTAGGGGTATAACACATGCGCAGTAAAACCTGGCCTGCGTTTGCCGAAATTGATAGACATACTATAATATAAATTTTTGTGACATACAATACTATGACTTTTTATGTCATATTATAGTATGACTTTTTTGTGAAATACTATACTGTGACTTTGAATTACTATACTATGACTTAACGGTATATTATACTATGACTTTATGACATATTGTGTTATTCATTTTTATGACATACTATACTATGACTTTTTTATGACATACTATACTGTGACTTATTATGGTATACTATACTTTGACTTTGTGACTTGCAATACTGTGACTTTTATGGCATGTTATAGTATGACTTTTTTATGACCTACTGTACTGGGACTTTATGACTTGCTATACTATGACTTTATATGACATACAATATTATGACTTTTTATGACTTACTGTACTATTGCTTTTTATGGTATACTATACTGACTTTTTTATGACATACTATAATGTGACTTTTCACAGCATACTATACTATGACTTTCATGGCATACTATACAGACTATACTATATAACTAAAGTGAGAGCTGTGTTCGTATACTCAGTACAAAGTCAAACACCTTTCCGGTTGGTGTTGGCCTCCGCATGGGTTGTCCCTTGTCACCGATCCTGTTTGTGATTTTCATGGACAAGATCTCAAGATGCAACCGGAAGGAGGAGAGTGTCCGGTTTGGGGACCTCAGTATTGCATCTCTGCTTTTTGCAGATGATGTGGTTCTGTTGGTTTCAGCACACACTGTGGCGGTTTGCAGCCGAGTGTGAAGCGGTCGGGATGAGAGTCACTTGTGTCATGTAAAACTAGAGGGCTCCTGTGCTGTAAGAGATAAGTAGAGTACTCCTTTTTAAAATTATTACATTATGTGCTGAATTTATTACATATTCAACTTATTATTTTGCCAAGTTTATAATGTGATAATGTTCTCACAATGTAATAAGTTATTACATTATGAACAAAGCTGTTATTTCGTTATGCGCTCAAGGTTTTATTACATTATGTGCTGATTATTACATTATGAGCTTTTATTACATTTAAGTTATTATGTTATGAGTTGCTACAGATAGACCCCCTGCACCCTCCTAGAAAAGAAAAAAATGGGTCTATGAAAAAGAGGGGTGGAGTTGAAAAAAGTTAAGGAAATTCCATTAAAGACACTAACTTCAGATACATAACACCAATTATCATTTGCATACCCAAAATACTGTAATGTTTAATAAGTATTTTATGCAAATCATTTGCTTCTCTAATAATAATGAGCAATAACCAATTACGACAAGCTTGTCACTGTAACCCTACAATTATATCAATGAATATGAATATGAAAAAAATACTTAGCATTTTGTATCCAGCATTGGTTCAGAGGCATATTTATCATTTTCATCAGTTTCATTACTATCACCCTGTCTGGCACCATCTGCTGGTGTTGGTGCTCCCTGTGATTTCACCTTGAACACATCCAACCTCTCAGGAAGGATCCCCTTGTTAAACAGGAGTGAGGCAACATATGAAAACATCAGAATGGAGGCCAGAGCAGACAGCATGCAAATGGTCTTGAAAGGCCAGCGCTGAATATAAACACCATCCTCTAAAATGCAACCTGGGAATTGCAGGATCCCAGGGAGGCCAAACAACGGCTCCCCACACAACAGTCTCATCACCACTGCAACAAGGTAGCCTGTGATCGCCCCGTAACCGTTGGAAACCTCAATGAAGAGGACGCAGATCAGTTGGGGGAATAAAATGGTGTAAGCCAGGTCTGAGCCCAGGATATAAAACACCATAATGCCGCTGTCCAGGTAGGTGAGGGATATTCCCACAAGTCCTGCAACCACTATGGAGAGACGAATCACCCACTGCAGTTCTCTATCTGATGCCTAGAAAGCAGAGAACATAAAACTTGAGTATTTCATCATCAATGAAATATCTGTGGATGATATATACAGAAGAAAATGCAAAGTAGCTGATGTGTTCATCTTATGAAATACTCGAGGAGCAGTCAATACATGCTTACTTTACAAAACGGAGGGGGATTGGTAACAGCAAAGTGAGACCCAGTGAAAAGGTGATGAGAGAAGAGTTAGCAAAAATAGTAAAACACATCAACACTCCTGTTCATTGTACTTCACCTGACTCCTGAGGGTCTGGTAGATATTGGTGGTGAAGATGGTGGTTACAGACAAAAGGACAGAGTCAGCAGATGACATCACTGCAGCAGCAAGAGCTCCGATGCCAAAAGCAGAAATGTAGGTTGGGGTTAAATTCTGAAGGGTGATGGGCAACACCATGGCCACCTCCCCGCGCTCATATGGAGAAGGAGAACCATATGAGGTGGAGTTCCAGTCTGAAATATAGATAACAATAAATGCTGATTTACTAATAATGTTGGAGAGAGGCCCCCTAACAATATCTTTTAACACCGAACAATATGGCCACTACGATTACCCTGACATGATAGATTCCCAACAAGTAAACTGTCAAGATTACCTGTTGATGATGCAACAGCTCCAATCAGTGTAGATGGGATTCCAACAATGATGACGGCTCCTGCTGCTATAAAACACATGATTCTGGCTGTGGACGTGGAGCTGGAGGAGAGTGTCCTTTGATGGAAATCCTGAATGGCCATACTGCCCAAAGTCTAGAAAATGAAAAATTGTGAGACAAATGAAGATAAAAAAAATCAATGCATTGCAAAATTACAATATGCACTTGACTATGGTAAATAGCTATGTTCATCATCATGTTTAGCTCCATGTAAGTGTCTTTGAGATTTGTTTAAAACTTGAGCATCACTAGGGACATTTATAGCTTTTTCATTTAAAATTTTTCAACAATTTTGGCTGTGTTAATGCATGTGACATACATTTTGGCTGGGAGTTTTTTTATTTTGGAAGTTCAACCTCGGCTCCTATAATAAATCTAGTATAAACAGTGTAGCCAAAATACAGACACTCAGACAGTTAAGGACAAAAATGTCCCCACGGAAACTCATTAAAACTACAATTTTTGATCCCACGGCCATTACACCATAAAATCATGCATTCTTTTATATCAGATCGTTCAATCTTGAGCCCTGGCTTCAAAATTGTAGCTTTTACTGTTTTCCACCAGTTTGAGCAATTTGAATCTAAAATGGCTTTATGAAAAAACAATGTGGTCAAAAAGGGACATTTTACACAGATATACTGTAATTGTATTCATCTTACCATCACTAGAAAAGTATCAATCCATCTCCCGACTTTATCAGACTCAAGCTGGCCAAGCCAGGAGGCCTGATAGGTGTGGTTAAATGCTGTTTTAGTGATGTCAGTATCAACGTCACTTGTCAGAACAAAAGGGACACACAGCCACTGTGAAAAGAGCAAATCAATCAGGAAAATCTAAATATAGAAGAATACTTCTGAAACACATCATCTTTAAGTTTCATTGTGTAAAACTCACCAAGCCAAGAAACACCAGTGAAATCTGGATGACATCAGTGTAAGCAACTGAATAGAGACCTCCAAGAACAGTGTAGATGATTGCCACCACAGCAGAGATCCAGACACAAACACTAAAGGGCAGATCCAAAACCACACTCATGGTTGCTCCTGTAGCATACATGTAGTATACAGGTACAAAGAATATAGAAAAAGTATGAATGAGAAAATGGATGAGGGAGTCAGAAAGGGAATGTGTTAATATGAGTGTACTTGTACGTATGTACCCAAGGAAGTCAGCGATGTAGGAATCCAGACAAGTTCAGTTACGACTGGAACAATGGCAAGAAACGCAGTCAGTGCTTTTCCATACTTCCTCTGAAATGGATCCATCATACTGACGTAATTGTTCTCCCTCATTGGCTTCGCAAAGAACAGTCCACCTTTTAAACGGATGAAAATGTAAGAAAGGTACGGTAGCTGAGAACGGTCAAACGAATGCAAAAGCCACAACACAAATTGTGAAACATGCATTCATTCTACCCTTCTCAGCCACCGTACAAACTACACCTGCTACGTTGTAAAAGTGAAAGCAAAACTTAAAACAACACGTTGTGAAAACTGAATGAAACGTTGCGTTTTGAACACAAACAAAACAGCTTCTCTATGCTTGAGCAAGGGCTTGAGCAACACAACTTATTAGTTAAGTTTAGGGAAAAGGTTGTGTTTTGGCTTAAAATAACTATGTTTCTAAAGTGAAAGTGAAACTTAATGTTGTGAACAAAAAGACAACAACATGTGAACACAAAGAAAACAATACGTTGTTAGTTTTACACAGGTGGCAGTTCTGAAAAGTGAAGCCAATGATGCTGAGTCCAGCCACCCTACGAAGGAAACTCATTTCGCCGCTTGTATCCGTTATCTCATTATTTTGGTCACTACCCAAAGCTCATGACCATAGGTGAGGGTTGGAACGTAGAATCAGGGCTTCCAGCTCAGCTCCCTCTTCACCACAATGGTACGGTACAGCACCCGCATAACTGCATACGCCGAACCGCCTGTCCATCTCCCGCTCCATTTTACCCTCACTCGTGAAAAAGACCCTGATGTACTTAAACTCCCTCGCTTGGGGCAGTGACTCACTCCCAACCCAGAGGGAGCAATCCACCATTTTCCGGCAGAGAACCATGGCCTCAGACTTGGAGGTACTGACTCTCATTTCGACCGCTTCACACTCATCTGCAAACCACCCCAGTGCGTGGTGAAGGTCATGGTCTGATGAAGCCAACAGAACCACAATATCTGCAAAGAGCAGAGATGCAATTCTGAGTTCACAAACTGGACACTCTCCTACCCCCGGTTGCGCCTTGAGATCCTGTCTTTGAAAATCACAAACAGGATTGGTGACAAGGGACAACCCTGGCGGAGGCCAACACCCACAGGAAACGTGTTTGACTTTGTGCCGAGTATACAGATGCAGCTCTCACTTTAGTTATATAAGGACCGAATGGTTCATAATAACAACCCTGGTAACCTGTATTCCCGCAGTACCCCCCACAAAACTCCCCTGGGGACACGGTCGTAAGCTTTTTCCAAGTCCACAAAACACATGTAGACTGGATGGGCAAACTCCCATGACCCACCAACAGCTCTGCAAGGGTAAAGAGCTGGTCCACTGTTGCACGGCCAGGACAAAATCTGCATTGTTACTCCTGGAGTTGTTACTCATGTTCGACAATCGGTTGGAGCCTCCTTTCCAGCACCCTAGAATAAACTTTCCACACACCCTCCGGTAATAAGCACACCCTCCGGTCCCCCTTTATAAAAATGGGAGCCACCACCCTGGTCTGCCATTCCACAGGCACTGTCCCCGAGCTCCATGCGACACTGAAGAGACTTGTCAGCCAAGACAGTCCAACAATGTCCAGAGCCTTCAGCATCTCAGGGCGAATCTCATCTACTCTCAGCGCCTTGCTGCTGAGGTGCTTTTTGACTACCTCAGCGACCTCTGCCAAGGATATGGACAAGCCTTCCCCCAAGTCTTCAAACTCTGCCTCCTCTACAGAGGACGTGTTGGTCGGGTTCAGGAGTTCCTCAAAGTGCTATTTCTTTCTTTATTTTATTTACTTAAAGGTGCTAAATGCAAGATTGGGAGCATTTCTATTGCCTCTGCATGGCTCTCAATATGGCAACAGCGAGCTAATAGTGTAAACAATGGTAAAAGTGCTGACAGAGCTAACAATGTTAACCTAAGGGTGGGCGCTACGCTTCCGTGACAGCATTAACCTCTGCTATGAGAGCAATGCAGAGCGGCCGCTGTGAGATAGCCAGTCGGGCACGCTCAAATGCACAAACATGCACTAAAAACACTCTCTGCTGGCCCAGCTATGTCAACAAAGCACAGAGAAGCTCAGATTACAACACACACAGAGGTAGAGAGACTTCATTCTCTGTTCAGGTAGACATTAATCCACTATATCTTAAATAGTTTTATATTGAAGAGAGACTTACCGATGATAAAGGAAATTGACGATTGCAGAGGCGTAAGAGCCCAGATTAGACCCCTGGTGGGATCATAAACCGACTCTGCAGTTCCAAGGATAAAGCCACCTCCAACCCAAGTAGCTGCAGTAGAAAAATACATACACATAGATGCATAATTGGGGTTGTATCATTAATATGGGGTGTGGTGAATGTTACGGCCTCTCAAAAAAACAAAAGAGAGTCTCTGGAGAGACCGAAGCATATGAAAGGACGCCAATAGACAGTTATGTGAAAATAATACCATCAATTTATTTTAAATCAGGACAAAAATAACTATCAAAAATGCAAATGAGCAAACAAAGGGTTGGAGATCCTGGTTAAATGAACAAAAGAAGGGGAAGTCGCCTGGCCAGCCACGCCGTGAGCCGTCGCACCCAGCTTATCCCTCTAAACTCAAAAAGTGACTAACTTAAACTTATATCATGAAAACTTAACTACCAGGGATCTCCAGCCCAAAATCAAAGTCACAAACTAAATGCTGGGAAAAAAAGTCATCTGAGATCAAAAACAACGAAACAATGGAGACGGAAGTCTCCCCAGCAGTGCTGCCAGCTGGTAGCCTGAGTGCCAGTGAGTGTGCGCCATTACGCACTGTACCTCCGCCTTTTTCTTCCCTCCCTTAATTAGTGCACCGTCTCAGGTGATCCTCCTGAAAAATAATTACGTCAGAAGGGAGAGGAGAGCGCTAAACAAAAACACGCCCACAACAGTGTGCCCTGTGGCACATTAAGGCCCACACATAACACTGAAAAAAAAATGCACTGTAATTATTGAAAGGGCATCTGACCTATTTACTCTAACGTCTTTACCATAATATCACAAATGTTTCCATCAACCTTATGGCATAGGACAATAGAAAAGACTAGAGATTATACAGGCACATTAGAATAATAATGAATAAAAAACACTCAATGAGGACACTTATTGTCTATTTGAAATAATCAAGCTAAAACTCACCCGTCATTGTGAAGACTCCCACTATCAAGCTGACACTTCGGTTAGCCAGAAAAGAAAACTCTAACCTTCCACCTTGTGTGTTTTTCTCCATCTTCTTAGATTTTACAGATGCCCAGATGCCGATTCCCAACACAAGCAAGTAGAATGCTACCATCATTATCACACCTGGTATATGGAGAGCCATTGTTGACTAAAACTATGAAAGTGACTGTCAGTTTACTTCTCCAGCTGGTTGTTTAAATTACACGTCCTCTGTGCAGTTTTTATGAGTTTAATATAAACTAGATGAACTGGTTCTATTTCCTTCTTCCTGACTGCCAGAGGCTTTTTTAACACTGGATGTTATCCATCTCGTGCACGCGCAGGCCGAGTATTTAATATCAACAAAGTCACATGTGACCTGGGATGACGTAGCTTATATAAGCCCACGTCATCATCAGAGATGTCCCTTGAATCTTCTCGTGGCAGGTAATCCGCGAATGCAGGTTGATTAAAAAGATAAGCCGTTGACTTTTTTCGCTGGAAGCCCTGCAACCGCATGGTTGGAGCTACGGTTTCGTCCTCCAAGGGCTGCGATTAGTTAATCACGGCTACACTCTAACACTTTAGACGCTGTAACACCGGTGTTTTCGCCGGTTAAATTCAGCGAGGCTAACGACAGGTGAGCTAGGATAGCAAGGTGAGTATATCCTCCCGTCGTTAGAGTTTAAGTTACGTTTGTTGATAGGAGTCTGATTTCGGTCTCCTTTATTGTTTATTGCCGCTGAGCTAAGTGTTTGCGCTACAGTATCGGCGAGCCTCCGTCGGACAACGAGCCCCGTTGGGCTGTTGTCGGCTAATTAATTTCCTTTTACAGTGTGTATTGCTCAGCAGCGAGTGATTTCGCTCGTTAAAGCAGACATCTCCTTTGTTGATAGATAGAGCAACCGCTCCCCAGTAAGTGATTTCGCTTGTGGGTTAACTTATTTTGTGGCTGCTGTTAAAGGGGAAGTTATTATCTTCCCTGTCTTTTGTATAATAACAGTCCTAGTTCAAAGCTAGTGTCTAGTTCCTGAGACAGTTTGCTGTTAAGCAAATTGATGTTTTGTTTTTTTTCTCTCTGTTACTAGAGTGCTTTCACTCCAGTGCAACCAATGATTTGCATAACTAAGTAAACACATTATATAAGTAAGATAAATACATTAATTAATTAATTTAATATAAGAGTATAAAATGAATACTAAGAATTATTATAAATATCAGCAGCACCATGTTAGGAGAGCATGTTTGCCGTGCCTGCATGGCTCCACTGCTAGCTACTGATGGCCATGATGAATGCCCCACATGCCTTGGTGTTGTACACCTGAGGGAGGGGCTGTCCGACAGTCAGTGCATGAATTGTAGTTTTATGCCACGGGAGCTGAAGATAGCTCGATTAGCTGAGCTAGAAGAGCAGCTTGAATGCCAGTTGCCCCTATCGGGTGTACCTTCAAATGCACGGAGTGGGCGGAGACGCGTCCCACCTGAGGGGGCCCCACCTACAAAAAAGGCAAGGAAAGTGGACTGTTTGGCAACTAAGGTCGACACGCTAACATCAGAGTTTGCTGAGATTAAAGCGCTGCTCCTTAACCTTCAGCCAGGCAGGGTGAACGCAACCCAGAATGACAGCCCGCAGGCTATGAAACCTACCCCACCGGGATGGGATGAGGATGCTCTGTCTACGAGGGCTTCCTGTAGCCAGTTCTGTGAGGACCGGCCTGGACAGGGAGAGCTAGTAGCCTCCTCCCACGCTTCTGACACCTGTTCCCAGCAGTCAGGAAGTGGGTCCAGGGCAGGCTCAGAGTCTGCTCCAGCGACAGTTAAGCCAGTGGTCCGTATGGCTCTGGCACGCTTAGGCTTGGATGAGGCCCCAACTGCGGGCACCTCATCCAGTGCATTTTTTAGGTGGGCCTCGCCCCTGGCGGGTTTCTCTATTCCGCCCTCCCAGCCATACATTGAGGAGCTCCACAAATGCTGGCCAGACCCGAAATCGCTTTCCCACCACACCACTGACGGCAGGGCCTTAGCTTCCATGCAGAATGCTGACACTTACGGACTGGGTAAGATGCCAGCAGTGGAGCCATCTATTGCCGCCCTTATTGTGTTTCCCAATGAGGTCTTGAGGCCTGATGCTCGCTGTCCCAGGCCCCAGTGTCGCATCACAGACGACTTTCTAGTCAAGGCTTATCTTGGAAACTCTCTTTCCCACCTGATACTATCCTTGTCCCAGTCCCTGCAAGCTGCTGGCGTGGATGCTTCCGTCCAGAGCCTCAGTGATGCATCCCTGCAGGCGTTCGTTCTTATCACAAGGGAGCTTGGCAGACTAATGTCGACCCTTACGCTGACTCGCCGGCAGGTATGGCTGGCCCAATCTCCGCTTTCTGAGCCGTGCCGGAGAGCCCTCCGCACTCTCCCCGTGGTTCCGGGGGAGCTGTTTGGCCCAGCAGCACAGCAGGCCTTGGAGCGGGGAATCCAGGTGAACCAGACTCGGCAGCAGTTTGCTAGCTTCCGGGAACCTACGCCTTTATGGCGACAGCGGCCCCCACAGGCTGGTGGTACCAGTCTCCCTCGGCTTCCAGCTCGTCCTGATACGTACCCGAGGACCCCGCAGGCTCCAGCACGGCCGGTGCCTCAAGCGAGAAGGGGTCGGGGGTCAGGGTATCGCCCCCCCAGGTACCCAAAGGGCCAGAGGGGAAGATCCTGATGCCCCGGGGCCGGCAGTCGGACGCTTCTCCCAGCAGCAACTGAGCTGCTGGGAAAGCAGCACTGTTGCTACGCTTTCCCAAGGGTACAATCTCCAATTCCGACGCCGGCCCCCAGTTTTCAGTGGGATCAGACTGACCACGGTCAGCGATCCCACAAAGTCTCAGGCACTCGGACAAGAAATATCCACCCTCCTGGGGAAGGGTGCCATCGAAGAGCTGGGGCTGCAGACACAGCAAGGTGGGTTTTACTCAGTTTATTTTCTGATTCCAAAGAGAGAGGGTGGGTTTTGCCCTATACTGGACTTACGAGGGCTGAACACATTTCTGAAGGTGTTGCCCTTCCACATGCTGAGTACAGCAGATGTGCTCCAAAACGTGACACGGCACAGTTGGTTCACATCCATCGATTTGAAGGACGCATACTTTCACGTCCCAATAGCACTACCTCACAGACAGTACCTGCGCTTCGCATTTGAAGGCAAGGCCTTCCAATTCAAGGTGCTCCCATTTGGTCTTTCCCTTGCCCCACGGGTCTTCACAAGGTGCATGAGGGCGGCACTCGCCCCGATGCAAGCCAGGGGTATGCTTATCCTCCCATACCTGGACGATTGGCTAATTTGTGCTCTGACCAGGGAACAGGCAGAGCGGGACACTGCGTCCCTTCTGCATCATGTGACGAGGTTGGGCCTTACCGTCAACCATGCCAAGAGTTGTCTCATACCCAGCCAAAGGGTAGTGTTCATTGGTTTAACTCTGGACTCCCGCCATATGCTGGCCTTCCCAACACCAAGACGAGTAAACGCCATACTCCAGCTCCTCCTCCGGTTCCGGAAGAACAGGAGGTTGAGGTACAGCCTCTTTCTCAGGCTGTTAATATGTTGACGTCAGTAACATCAGTAGTGCCACTGGGCCTCCTGTACTTACGGCCATTCCAAATTTGGATCAATGGTCTCCAATTAGATCCAAAGTCCCACAGATCCAAGAGAGTCAGGGTGTCCAGCCGATGCCTCCTTGCATTGCTCCATGGAGAGACGGGGCATATCTGGCCAGGGGCATCTCATTGGGTTCGATTCCCTCACGTCGCGAGGTGGTGGTGACCGATGCTTCGCCCTCCGGCTGGGGGGCAGTATGGCAGCACAGAGCGATAAGGGGGCTCTGGACAGCACAGGAAGCGGCGGAGCACATAAATGTGCTCGAGCTCCGTGCTATATATTTGGCACTTCGCAAATTCCTACCACATTTGAGAGGCAGGCATGTTGTTGTACGGTCCGACAACAAGTCAGCTGTCTACCATGTAAACCGGCAAGGGGGCACCAGATCAACCCGGTTGCTACAGGTGGCACGGAGACTTCTGGTATGGGCTTTCCATTGTTTTTCAAGCCTCAGGGCCATGTATCTGCCAGGACCACAGAACGTGGTGGCAGACTTTCTCTCCCGCCAGAAACCCCCCGCGGGCGAGTGGAGGCTCCACCCAGAGGTGGTAGAGGAGATATGGCGCAAATATGGCGCAGCAGAGGTGGACCTGTTTGCCTCAGAAGCCTCAACGCACTGCCCTCTTTGGTTCTCCCTGACGGAGACAGCAAGCCCGTTGGGACAGGATGCCCTGGCGCACCCATGGCCAGATTGCCTCCTCTATGCCTTCCCACCATTCCCACTGATAGCAGTAACGCTACACAGAATGCAGCACGGCAAACACAGACTCCTGTTGGTCGCCCCAAACTGGCCGGGGAGACCCTGGTTTCCGGGGATGCACAGGCTTCTGGACGGAGTTCCATGGTGCCTGCCCAAGAGGCAAGACTTGCTCTCACAGCTGGGGGGCCGCATCCGAACCCGGATCGCCTACAGCTTTGGGTATGGCCCCTGAGGAGCCGGACCCACTCCTAAGGGTATGTGACCAGGCGGTAATTCAAACCATTTCTGACTCAAGAGCACCCTCCACCAGGGCACTGTATGCCAACAGGTGGAAAATATTCTCAGAGTGGTGTAAAGTTCATGAGGAGGTACCTCAGAGTGCCTCTGTGCCAATAATACTGAGATTTTTGCAGTCTTTGCTGTAGAAGAAACTATCTCCTTCTACCTTGAAGGTCTATGTAGCTACTATTTCAGCCGGGCATGTCAGAGTGGATAACCAGACCGTGGGGTCTCACACTCTGGTGACCCGATTTCTTAAAGGAGCCCAGCGGCGGAACCCCCCGCAGGCTGTCAAGGTTCCCTCGTGGGAACTGCCTCTGGTGCTAGAAGCCCTTTGTCTCCCCCCCTTCGAGCCTCTGGAGCAGTCGGGGCTGGAGTGGTCTTCAGTAAAGGTTGCTTTCCTTTTGGCGATGGCATCAGCAAAACGTGTGAGTGAACTTCACGCCTTGTCAGTGAGTGAAACGTGTATTCGCTGGAACTCGGATGGCACAGGGGTAGCACTTTGGCCTAACCCATCATTTTTCCCGAAGAGGTTGGCTCCGGCCCACTCTAATCAGGTCATTGAGCTAGCAGCTTATGACCCTTCATGCCTACAGGGTGAAGATGCTAAGTCAGCAGAACTGCTCTGCCCAGTGAGGGCCTTAAGGCATTATATACAGGTGACTGCGAGCTTTCGCCGCTCTGATAGTCTGTTTGTCTGCTATGGGGGCCATAGGAAAGGGCACACCCTGTCCAAGCAGAGGCTTTCCAGGTGGATTGTTCAGGCCATTGAGGAAGCATACAGGTCAAAAGGACTGCCTTTACCTCTTAATATCAGAGGCCACTCTACCAGGAGTGTCTCCACTTCCTGGGCAGCGCTACGGGGGATCCCTCTAAGTGAGATCTGCGCTGCGGCCAGCTGGGCTACTCCATGCACCTTTGCCCATTTTTACAGGGTCAATGTTGCTGCTCCCCATGCAGTAGCATCGGTGGCCTTTCAGGAATCCACAGGCCGTTCCCGGTGAGGTGGGTTTTCCTCGTGACTACGTTGGTAGTCGTTATCCAGTGTTAAACACTGCCTCTGGCGGTCAGGAAGAACGAAATAGAACGAGAGTTACGTATGTAACTACGGTTCTATGAGCTCTGGATGACCGCCAGAGTTGGCTGTCACTCGGAATCTTGGCGAGAAGATTCTGGAGGGACATCTCTGATGATGACGTGGGTTTATATAAGCTACGTCATCCCAGGTCACATGTGACTTTGTTGATATTAAATACTCGACCTGCGCGTGCGCGAGATGGATAACATCCAGTGTTAAACACTGCCTCTGGCGGTCATCCAGAACTCATAGAACCGTAGTTACATACGTAACTCTCGTTTCATATGTTTAGCCACTAAGCAGGGGGCGGCACTGAGAGGGACGGTCACAGAGGCACTGTACATCATATTTGATTTCTGTAAGCCAACTATGCTGCATTGTTTTATGTATAATTTGATTAGTGATGAGACTTCTAGGTTGGACTGATCAGTAATGATGAGATGCCGTAACCATATATGGTTAACAAGACATACAAAGCTAAAACCTAATCAATAGGAGAATAAATGTGTAAATCAATGAGTCAAAGACACTGAAATTAAGCATTAAGCAAAACAATTATTACATTATAAACTTAGCAAAATAAAAAGATGATTAATTTAATAAATTCAGCGCATAATGTTATATTCTGTATGTAATTCTACTGTACTGTTCCACCGGCTTTTTTAACATGTTATCCGTCACTAACCGGGCAAAACTCACACGCATAACCAACACTGCTGCCAGGATAATTGGTCTCCCCACACCCAACCTCACAGAACTAAACAACAAAGCCATTGTACTCATTGCAATCTCAATACCTATCATACCATAATGCCCCGCTCCTGGCATTGGTACAGAACACTGAGGTGCGATAGGGCTCGCTTTGGGAAAAGCTTGACACCGGCAGTCATAGCCGCCTTAAACAACAGGCGTTGCTGAATAGCCCACAAATGACACAAGAATTAGCGCAGTCAAGGCCTATGGAAGGGAGGCTGGGTCCTGCACGCGTCATGTCCTTAGGGGTATAACACATGCGCAGTAAAACCTGGCCTGCGTTTGCCGAAATTGATAGACATACTATAATATAAATTTTTGTGACATACAATACTATGACTTTTTATGTCATATTATAGTATGACTTTTTTGTGAAATACTATACTGTGACTTTGAATTACTATACTATGACTTAACGGTATATTATACTATGACTTTATGACATATTGTGTTATTAATTTTTATGACATACTATACTATGACTTTTTTATGACATACTATACTGTGACTTATTATGGTATACTATACTTTGACTTTGTGACTTACAATACTGTGACTTTTATGGCATGTTATAGTATGACTTTTTTATGACCTACTGTACTGGGACTTTATGACTTGCTATACTATGACTTTATATGACATACAATACTATGACTTTTTATGACTTACTGTACTATTGCTTTTTATGGTATACTATACTGACTTTTTTATGACATACTATAATGTGACTTTTCACAGCATACTATACTATGACTTTCATGGCATACTATACAGACTATACTATATAACTAAAGTGAGAGCTGTGTTCGTATACTCAGTACAAAGTCAAACACCTTTCCGGTTGGTGTTGGCCTCCGCATGGGTTGTCCCTTGTCACCGATCCTGTTTGTGATTTTCATGGACAAGATCTCAAGATGCAACCGGAAGGAGGAGAGTGTCCGGTTTGGGGACCTCAGTATTGCATCTCTGCTTTTTGCAGATGATGTGGTTCTGTTGGTTTCAGCACACACTGTGGCGGTTTGCAGCCGAGTGTGAAGCGGTCGGGATGAGAGTCACTTGTGTCATGTAAAACTAGAGGGCTCCTGTGCTGTAAGAGATAAGTAGAGTACTCCTTTTTAAAATTATTACATTATGTGCTGAATTTATTACATATTCAACTTATTATTTTGCCAAGTTTATAATGTGATAATGTTCTCACAATGTAATAAGTTATTACATTATGAACAAAGCTGTTATTTCGTTATGCGCTCAAGGTTTTATTACATTATGTGCTGATTATTACATTATGAGCTTTTATTACATTTAAGTTATTATGTTATGAGTTGCTACAGATAGACCCCCTGCACCCTCCTAGAAAAGAAAAAAATGGGTCTATGAAAAAGAGGGGTGGAGTTGAAAAAAGTTAAGGAAATTCCATTAAAGACACTAACTTCAGATACATAACACCAATTATCATTTGCATACCCAAAATACTGTAATGTTTAATAAGTATTTTATGCAAATCATTTGCTTCTCTAATAATAATGAGCAATAACCAATTACGACAAGCTTGTCACTGTAACCCTACAATTATATCAATGAATATGAATATGAAAAAAATACTTAGCATTTTGTATCCAGCATTGGTTCAGAGGCATATTTATCATTTTCATCAGTTTCATTACTATCACCCTGTCTGGCACCATCTGCTGGTGTTGGTGCTCCCTGTGATTTCACCTTGAACACATCCAACCTCTCAGGAAGGATCCCCTTGTTAAACAGGAGTGAGGCAACATATGAAAACATCAGAATGGAGGCCAGAGCAGACAGCATGCAAATGGTCTTGAAAGGCCAGCGCTGAATATAAACACCATCCTCTAAAATGCAACCTGGGAATTGCAGGATCACAGGGAGGCCAAACAACGGCTCCCCACACAACAGTCTCATCACCACTGCAACAAGGTAGCCTGTGATCGCCCCGTAACCGTTGGAAACCTCAATGAAGAGGACGCAGATCAGTTGGGGGAATAAAATGGTGTAAGCCAGGTCTGCGCCCAGGATCCAAAACACCACGATGCCGCTGTCCAGGTAGGTGAGGGATATTCCCACAAGTCCTGCAACCACTATGGAGAGACGAATCACCCACTGCAGTTCTCTATCTGATGCCTAGAAAGCAGAGAACATAAAAGTGTGAGTATTTCATCCTCAATGAAATATCTGTGGATGATATATACAGAAGAAAATGCAAAGTAGCTGATGTGTTCATCTTATGACATACTCGAGGAGCAGTCAACACATGCTTACTTTACAAAACGGAGGGGGATTGGTAACAGCAAAGTGAGACCCAGTGAAAAGGTGATGAGAGAAGAGTTAGCAAAAATAGTAAAACACATCAACACTCCTGTTCCTTGTACTTCACCTGACTCCTGATGGTCTGGTAGATATTGGTGGTGAAGATGGTGGTTACAGACAAAAGGAAAGAGTCAGCGGATGACATCACTGCAGCAGCAAGAGCTCCGATGCCAAAAGCAGAAATGTAGGTTGGGGTTAAATTCTGAAGGGTGATGGGCAACACCATGGCCACCTCCCCGCGCTCATATGGAGAAGGAGAACCATATGAGGTGGAGTTCCAGTCTGAAATATAGACAACAATAAATGCTGATTTACCAATGATGTTGGAGAGAGGCCCCCTAACAATATCTTTTAACACCGAACAATATGGCCACTACGATTACCCTGACATGATAGATTCCCAACAAGTAAACTGTCAAGATTACCTGTTGATGATGCAACAGCTCCAATCAGTGTAGATGGGATTCCAACAATGATGACGGCTCCTGCTGCTATAAAACAGATGATTCTGGCTGTGGACGTGGAGCTGGAGGAGAGTGTCCTTTGATGGAAATCCTGAATGGCCATATTGCCCAAAGTCTAGAGAATTAAAAATTGTGAGACAAATGAAGATAAAAAAAATCAATGCATTGCAAAATTACAATATGCACTTGACTATGGTAAATAGCTATGTTCATCATCATTTTTAGCTCCATGTAAGTGTCTTTGAGATTTGTTTAAAACTTGAGCATCACTAGGGACATTTATGGCTTTTTCATTTTAAATTTTTCAATAATTTTGGCTGTGTTAATGCATGTGACATACATTTTGGCTGGGAGTTTTTTTTATTTTGGAAGTTCAACCTCGGCTCCTATAATAAATCTAGTATAAACAGTGTAGCCAAAATACAGACACTCAGACAGTTAAGGACATAAATATCCCCATTGAAACTCATTAAAACTACAATTTTTGATCCCACGGCCATTACACCATAAAATCATGCGTTCTTTTATATCAGATCTTCAATCCTGGCTTCAAAATTGTAGCTTTTACTGTTTTCCACCAGATTGAGAAATTTGAATCTAAAATGGCTTTAAACCACTTGAAAACCCAATGTGGTCAAAAAGGGACATTTTACACAGATATACTGTAATTGCATTCATCTTACCATCACTAGAAAAGTATCAATCCATCTCCCGACTTTATCAGACTCAAGCTGGCCAAGCCAGGAGGCCTGATAGGTGTGGTTGAATGCTGTTTTAGTGATGTCAGTATAAACGTCACTTGTCAGAACAAAAGGGACACACAGCCACTGTGAAAAGAGCAAATCAATCAGGAAAATCTAAATATAGAAGAATACTTCTGAAACACATCATCTTTAAGTTTCATTGTGTAAAACTCACCAAGCCAAGAAACACCAGTGAAATCTGGATGACATCAGTGTAAGCAACTGAATAGAGACCTCCAAGAACAGTGTAGATGATTGCCACCACAGCAGAGATCCAGACACAAACACTAAAGGGCAGATCCAAAACCACACTCATGGTTGCTCCTGTAGTATACAGGTACAAAGAATATAGAAAAAGTATGAATGAGAAAATGGATGAGGGGGTCCGAAAGGGAATGTGTTAATATGAGTGTACTTGTACGTATGTACCCAAGGAAGTCAGCAATGAAGGAATCCAGACAAGTTCAGTTACGACTGGAACAATGGCAAGAAACGCAGTCAGTGCTTTTCCATACTTCCTCTGAAATGGATCCATCATACTGACGTAATTGTTCTCCCTCATTGGCTTCGCAAAGAACAGTCCACCTTTTAAACGGATGAAAATGTAAGAAAGGTACGGTAGCTGAGAACGGTCAAACGAATGCAAAAGCTACAACACAAATTGTGAAACATGCATTCATTCTACCCTTCTCAGCCACCGTACAAACTGCACCTGCTACGTTGTAAAAGTGAAAGCAAAACTTAAAACAACACATGAAAACTGAATGAAACGTTGCGTTTTGAACACAAACAAAACAGCTTCTCTATGCTTGAGCAAGGGTTTGAGCAACAAAACTTATTAGTTAAGTTTAGGGAAAAGGTTGTGTTTTGGCTTAAAATAACTATGTTTCTAAAGTGAAAGTGAAACTTAATGTTGTGAACAAAAAGACAACAACATGTGAACACAAAGAAAACAATACGTTGTTAGTTTTACACAGGTGGCAGTTCTGAAAAGTGAAGCCAATGATGCTGAGTCCAGCCACCCTACGAAGGAAACTCATTTCGCCGCTTGTATCCGTTATCTCATTATTTTGGTCACTACCCAAAGCTCATGACCATAGGTGAGGGTTGGAACGTAGAGTCAGGGCTTCCAGCTCAGCTCCCTCCTCACCACAATGGTACGGTACAGCGCCCACATAACTGCAGACGCCGCACCGAACCGCCTGTCCATCTCCCGCTCCATTTTACTCTCACCCCGACAACAACCCCGAGATACTTAAACTGCCTCGCTTGGGGCAGTGACTCACTCCCAACCCAGAGGGAGCAATCCACCATTTTCCGGCAGAGAACCATGGCCTCAGACTTGGAGGTACTGACTCTCATTCCGACCACTTCACACTCAGCTGCAAACCACCCCAGTGCGTGGTGAAGGTCATGGTCTGATGAAGCCAACAGAACCACATCATCTGCAAAGAGCAGAGACGCAATTCTGAGTTCCCAAACTGGACACTCTCCTACCCCCGGCTGCGCCTTGAGATCCTGTCTTTGAAAATCACAAACAGGATTGGTGACAAGGGACAACCCTGGCGGAGGCCAACACCCACAGGAAATGTGTTTGACTTTGTGCCGATAATACAGACGCAGCTGTCACTTTGGTTATACAAGGACCGAATGGCTCATAATAACAACCCTGGTAACCTGTATTCCCGCAGTACCCCCCACAAAACTCCCCTGGGGACACCCTTTTCCAAGTCCACAGAACACATGCAGACTGGATGGGCAAACTCCCATGACCCACCAACAGCCCCGCAAGGGTAAAGAGCTGGTCCACGACCAGGACGAAATCTGCATTGTTACTCCTGGATCTGAGGTTCGACAATTGGTTGGAGCCTCCTTTCCAGCACCCTAGAATAAACTTTCCCGGGCAAGCTGAGCAGTGGGATACCCAATTAATTGGAGCACACCCTCCGGTCCCCCTTTATAAAAATGGGAGCCACTACCCCAGTCTGCCATTCCACAGGCACAGTCCCCGAGCTCCATGCGACACTGAAGAGTCTTGTCAGCCAAGACAGTCCAACAATGTCCAGAGCCTTCAGCATCTCAGGGCAAATCTCATCTACCCTCGGCGCCTTGCTGCTGAGGTGCAGAGACAGAGCTAACAATGTTAACCTGAGGGCTACGCTTCCGTGACGGCATTAACCTCTGCTACGAGAGCAATGCAGAGCGGCCGCTGTGAGCTAGCCAGTGGGGCACGCTCAAATGCACGAACATGCACTAAAAACACGCTCGGCTGGCCCAGCTATGTCAACATAGCACAGAGAAGCTCAGATTACAACACATACAGAGGTAGAGAGACTTCATTCTCTGCTCAGGTAGACATTAATCCACTATATCTTAAATAGTTTTATATTGAAGAGAGACTTACCGATGATAAAGGAAATTGACGTTTGCAGAGGCATAAGAGCCCAGATTAGACCCCTGGTGGGATCATAAACAGACTCTGCAGTTCCAAGGATAAAGCCACCTCCAACCCAAGTAGCTGCAGTAGAAAAATACATACACATAGATGCATAATTAGGGTTGTATCATTAATATGGGGTGTGGTGAATGTTACGGCCTCTCAAACAAACAAAGGCTCTAGAGAGACCAAAGCATATGAAAGGACGTCGATTAATTATATTACGTGAAAATAATACCATCAATTTATTTTAAATCAGGACAAAAATAACTATAAAAAATGCAAATGAGCAAACAAAGGGTTGGAGATCCTGGTTAAATGAACAAAAGAAGGGGAAGTCGCCTGGCCAGCCATGCAGTGAGCCGTCGCTCACAGCTCATCCCTCTAAACTCAAAAAGTGACTAACTTAAACCAAAAGCATGAAAACTTAACTACCAGGGATCTCCAGCCCAAAATCAAAGTCACAAACTAAATGCTGGGAAAAAAAGTCATCTGAGATCAAAAACAATGAAACAATGGAGACGGAAGTCTCCCCAGCAGTGCTGCCAGCTGGTAGCCTGAGTGCCAGTGAGTGTGCGCCATTACGCACTGTCCCTCCGCCTTTTTCTTCCCTCCCTTAATTAGTGCACCGTCTCAGGTGATCCTCCTGAAAAAGAATTACGTCAGAAGGGAGAGGAGAGAGCTAAACAAAAACACGCCCACAACAGTGTGCCCTGTGGCACATTAAGGCCCACACATAACACTGAAAAAAAAATTACTGTAATTATTGAAAGGGTTTTGATTTCAGTAATGGCCCAACAATTATCCAAAAATAAATATTGTTATATGCTATTGTGACAAAGACTTGCATACTCAAATTTGCATCTGACCAGTTTACTTTCACGTCTTTACCATAATATCACAAATGTTTCCATCAACCTTATCGCATAGGACAATAGAAAAGACTAGAGATTATACAGGCACATTAGAATAATAATGAATAAAAAACACTCAGTGAGGACACTTATTGTCTATTTGAAATAATCAAGCCAAAACTCACCCGTCATTGTGAAGACTCCCACTATCAAGCTGACACTTCGGTTAGCCAGAAAAGAAACCTCTAACCTTCCAACTTGTGTGTTTTTCTCCATCTTCTTAGATTTTACAGATGCCCAGATGCCGATTCCCAACACAAGCAAGTAGAATGCTACCATCATTATCACACCTGGTATATGGAGAGCCATTGTTGACTAAAACTATGAAGGTGACTGTCAGTTTACTTCTCCAGCTGGTTGTTTAAATTACACACGTCAGTTTATAATTAACAAAACTGCACAGAGGACTGTGCAGTTTTGTTAATTATAAACTTGATAAACTGGTTGCATATTTTTAGCCACTAATCAGGGGGCGGCACTGAGAGAGTCACATATTTGATTTCCGTAAGCCAACTATGCTGCATTGTTTTATGTACAATTTGATTAGTGATGAGACTTCTAGGTTGGACTGATCAGTAATGATAAGATGTTGTAACCACATTTGGTTAACAAGACATACAAAGCTAAAACCTAATCAATAGAAGAATAAATGTGTACATGAATGAGTCAAAGACACTGAAATTAAGCATTAAGCAAAACATTATTACATTATGAACTTAGCAAAATAAAAAGATGATTAAGTTAATAAGAATACTGTGGTGCAATAGGACTCGCTTTGGGAAAAGCTTGATACCGGCAGTCATAGCCGCCTTAAACAACAGGCGTTGCTGAATAGGCCTGAGTGTGTACTGCTGTCTGTGATTTTCTGTTGTTGTTGCTGTTGTATTGCTGTTGCTGTTGCTGTTGCTGTTGTTGTGTTGTTGTGTTGTTGTGTGTGTTGGTGTTTGACAAGTGCAATGCTGTGGAAGAGAATATCCCCCTGTGGGACAATAAAGTCTAAAGTCTAATCATTTAAAGGTCACATATTATGCTCATTTCCAGGTTCATAGATGTATTTTAATGTTGCACTAGAACATGTTTACATGCTGCAATGTTCAAAAAACCCTTTATTCTTCTCATACTGCAGCCTGAGTCTGCCTGCCTCAGAGCCTAATTCAGCCTCTGTCTGAAAACCACTGATTCACAGCCTGTCTCCTCCCACTCTGCTCTGATTGGTCAGCGTTTTCTGTCAAGCAAACTTCCTCAACAACAACAGCGTCACCCTCCCCCTCCCTCCCGGAGAAGCTCTCTCTCTCTCTCTCTCTCTCTCTAGAGAGAGAGAGAGAGAGAGAGAGAGACGAGTGGAGAGAGAGGCAGCTAGAATAGAGCTTATAAACCACTTTAAAGTTTATAAACCAGAAACTTCACCCAGCGCACGTTACCGGAGGAATCTGATCAGAAATCGGCGACACATGATGAACATCTGCGGTCCAGATTCCAGGTTTTCCTGACGGTTTCTCTCAGGTAAATAATACTATTTATAGCTCTGTTAGTTAACTCAGTGTTTACCTCATGCATCAACTCTGTAAACCGTAAACATACACTCTGTTTTACGTCTGTCTTTACAGATCCATCTGTGAGAAATGACCGACAGAATCATCCCAGAGGAGAGCAGATAGCTGAAAGCAGATGGGAGATACAGAGCTAACCCGTTAGCATGTAGCTACATGCTAACGGGTTAGCTACATGCTACCGCTATGAGACGGTGTGTAAACACAGCGACCATCAGGGTGGAAAATAGAAGATGTGAAACAGTAGTCAGTTCATTATTTCTGCTAAAAGATAAATGTATGGAAGATCAGAGTAATGGTATATTATTTACAGTAGTAGCTGTCTCTGTGTTACCATGACTACAGACCACCGGAGCTTAGCTTACCATAGTTTACCAGAGCTGAAGACTTTCTCCTGTACCATGTTAACATAACTAACTAACAGGTGAGATGATTACAAATGCTGTGAATAATTAATATTGTCATCTGTCAACTCAAATAAAGTTTGACTGTGAAACAGAAATGTGTTGTGTTGCTTACAAGTCACTATTTACTACCTGTACTCTGCTACATGCATGACATCAAATATATATAATATATAAATATCATCTGTTTAAACAGTGTAATTACATAAAGCCTTTGTGAAAGAACATGTTATATTTAGATGATGGGAGTACATGAAGCCTGTTCTGCTGGTTCTTGCAGACTTTGCTCAAGTTCGGTTGAGGAGGAGAGACAGTGACGCGCTGTGGGGCGGGGTCAGCTACTGAAGGTTCTCTCTGGTTCGACCAGGAAACCCTTACATGGCTTGCATTTCTCTAATGACGTCAGAAGAGAAGGAAAAAAAGCGATTTTTTTTCCTGCACCCATTTCCGGACAAACGGAGGAGGAGAAAAAGAGAGAGGATGGTCTTTTATGATACTATGGTGGCCTGTAGACACACTGGGGACAGATATTGATGTTTAAAAGACATGGAAAAGTGCATTTTGCATAATAGGTGACCTTTAAGTAATCATTTGAGTATTCTACTTGTCTCTTACAGCACAGAAACCCTCTAGTTTTACATGACACAAGTGGAGTAGTTAATTTATAGCAACTGGACTTTGTCTGTTTGGTCAAGAGGACATTTTCATCAATCATTTCCATAGTGATGAAGCCTCTTGGATGTGAGACTACAAGATATCCAGTGACCTGGTCAAATGAGAACCTATACAGAGATGATGCTGAATTTAATATACTGGTGTGAAGACTCAAGTGCTAAAGAAAGATTCCCACAGTGTTTGAAGTCATAAGCCTTTTTATTCAGTGTAAAAGTCAGATCTTACAAAAATCACCAGATAAACTTTCACAGCCATGCGGAAACAGTTTGCAATGCTTGTAAACAAAGAAGCCATCCATTACAACCAATATTATGATCCAAACATTTGGCTTTATTTACAAAGTCTATCAAAGCTTGATCACAGCACAAATTTACCATATGAAAGGAAAATGGTATACACTATCAAAAAGATGTACAAACTTTAAACTGCAATCTAATAATGTACCTCAGGGGTCAATGTTAATATCAATAGATTTATAATTATTAACATATTTTTTTTTTTTATTTGTATCCAAAATAAATTTTGCACCATAACCCTCTCAACTCACAATTATTTTCAGACAATAGTAATCCCAATACATTAACTCATTTTTATCAAATATATATAGCACCACAATATAATGGTTTAATATAATGGGGGGAGGAAGGGGGGGGGATCACATACAAAAGACCCGTGTTAGTATCCAAGAAAAAAAAAAAATCGAACTCCAGCCTGCTCCTCACCACTGCTCACATCTGGCAGGACCAGTTCAGGTGCAGGAAGAACTCTGCAACCACAACAGAGTCCTGTCTATGGAAGCCCATTACTGCTATAATTATGACATATGACATGGAAAGTCAAAATGTAGTTTTCAGTTATGAGATACCTCAACATTTGGACATCAAAATTGTCAGTGTGTCAACATTCTGAAATACTACATCGAAATTATGAGAAAAATTGTGAGGAACTACGTCAAAATTGACTTGGTATGCCAAAATTAAGATACGTCAAACAATTTGGTCAAAATTGAGAAAAGCCAAAATTTAAACTAAAAGTAGATAAAATGTTGACTATGTTATAATTTTAAGTGTTTCAGTAACACTTAATTTTACAGGTCTGCAAATTTCATGGTAATTAGATGATAATTAGCAAGTAACCTATTTTAAATTTCTTTGGAATTACTGCCAAATTACCCCATTAACCTCAAAATGTATCGAAAATTACTTTATTATAAACATTATTTAATAATCATATGCTAAAATAGAATACAATCATTAAAATAGGACCCTTAGGCTTGAGAAGCAGCTGTGCGCTGCTCTTCATGTGAAGTGGAAAACTAAAACTAATAGAAGACACTTCTGATCAGGCACAAATCTCACCATTGTGTGACTTATTGTCTACACAGATGTAACCTGGTAGCTAATGTAATGATTCAGGGAGTTTTTTAAGAAATTTCAAATAAGTTATTTGCTAATTATTATCTATTTACCAGCAGACATGGAAATAAAGCATATCAATTAACTTTGTATTCTTTTCCTGGAAATGTATCAAATGAATTACCAACTATTGGGAAATAGCGGAATATAATTATGAAATAATGTTTATAATAAAGTAATGTTCAATACATTTTGAGGTAAATATTGGGGTAATTTGGCAGTAATTCCAAAGAAATTTCAAATAGGTTAATTGCTAATTATCACCTAGTTACCATGAAATTTGCAGACCTGTAAAATGAAATGTTAACAAAAAAATAATTTTGCAATTTTTTAATGCATCACTAAAATGCAATGCAATGTATAATTGCTTTTTTTTTAAATTAGGAATGTATTAATTGAATATAATTAAACACTGAGAAATGACGTGTCACCAATTTTTCCTTCCTTTTTTTTTAATCAGTATCTCATAATTTTACTTAAAAATGTGGATTTAGAAAGAGTATTTTTATCACACCCAACTTTTCATGTATTTTCTTGGCGGAAATGGGCTTCCATACATTTTCCGATCACAGCGGAAGTGGAAAAACACAGACAGACTGAAGAAACAACCAATGACGGTTACAATAAGAAAAACAAAACAAGCTCAGCACGACATCGGCACAACGTGTTCTGTTCTACATGCATTCAGTTGATCAGTGCACCCAATCCCATATCAACGCATTGCTTCCATCTCCAGCTACTGATGCCCAAACACTTTAAATACACAGCTACCCGTGGATGGAGGTCAAACTTGTTCCATTTTTAGATTTGGGGGATCAAGGTGAAACAAAAGGTTTAATATCTACAAGGAAAAGTGAGAAACAGAAGCTCCAAAACAGTGTTGATTGTGCATTTGATTATTTAGGGTTAATCTAGAGGGTAGCAGCAGTTAGTCCATAGAACAGTCTTTTTTTTTCTTTTTTGTACTAAGATATTAATGCAATTTGGTCATGAAGTACTTTAATGCGTCTTTCTGCCTCCAACATCAGAGGAAAATAACTCCTGTGACAGATCCTAACCTGCTTCAAATGATTGTGAGACACTGTCTTTTATTGCTCATTTGGTCTTAGAAGCTTAGCGTTTCAGCTGAGCTTTGTATCCAATCTGATCAGGAAACTGGTAGAAAACAAATCTCACATCCTGTTAAGAAATAAAAGGAAAACAGGAAGCCACAAAAAGCATATCAAACTACAAAAAGCAACAAACATCCATGTGTTTGTGTCATAACTCCAATGTAGAATTTAACATGAAGACAGATTAAAAAGCTACAAAACATGGACAAAAATACATGAAATGGTTAGTGAGATAAGACCTTTGTTGTTTGAATAGTATGGAAGCAAATAAGGGCCCTAATAACTAGAATATTGTAAGCCAATGAATACCTGAATGTGAGATTTAAACCACTTCTGAATACTTGTGTTGAAATTTAAATACCACTGAATTTATAGTATAAAGTATTACTATTTTACTCTCGAAAAACTTCCATTTGAATTTCTGTGATTGGAATTCTCGTCTTTGAAATTTATCGGGTTCATTTCAAATGGTGTGATTTCAAAAATTGTGTTGAATATTCTGAAAAAAAATATATAGATTCAAGTTGCTCAAATTCAGCTTGTAAGGTGCCCCCAATGTCCAAAAATACATATTTGAGGACTTGTGATGTTATTATTTTTTTTTATCTTGTGGAGAAAAGATATTAACTTTTATTTAAGGTTATGTCAAACTAGATAAATGATTACCTTGTTGAAATTAATTGTAAATTTTTTATCTGTTCAAAATGTACCTTAAAGAGAGATTTTTCAAGTATTTAATACCCTTATCAAATATGCTGTTTTATGCAAATGTATGTATATATTTATTACTGGAAATCAATTAACATAAAACAATGACAAATATTGTCCAGAAACCCTCACAGGTACTGCATTTAGCATAAAAAAAATATTCTCAAATCATAACACTTGCAAACTGCAGCCCCTAGAAGTCAAGGGACCCCTTTGAAAATGGCCATGCCAGTTTTCCTTTTAATTTAGTGCAAGTTTGGCGTTATTTAGCCTTGTTCGCGGCAGGCTAGTATGACATGGTTGGTACCAATTGATTCCTTAAATTGTTCTAGTTTCATATGGTACCATTATCTTCACTCTAGCTTTAAAACTGAGCCCGCTACAACCTAAAAATCGCAAGTTGCGTTAATGCGTTAAAGAAATTAGTGACGCTAAAATAAACAAATTAGCACTAAGGTGTTATTACCACGTTAAATTTGACAACGCTAATACATACATTTAACTCAATATAATATAATATATAATTGTATAATATAATTTGGTATAAATATTGAAACCAGAATTTGTGAACCCTAGAAAAACATGCAACAATTAAAACAAACAATTTCTTAACAAAAGAACAAAAACTAAACAAGTGTTACATATTGCACCACTTGAAATTAGCTAATGGAAATTTCAAAGATGGGAATTAAAATTCTCTAAATTCAGACAGCTGGTAAAACAGCTGCTATAAATTCAGTGGTATTTACATTCCAGCATTATATATCAAATAGTGGTTACATTTACACAAGCAATGATGCAGTTGCTTAAAAGCTTTCCAGTTATTACGGCACTTGTTTGCTTCCACAGAAGAGATACACATGTTGAAGACACCTTTTGAGCTTTTCAAACCCAGCTGATTCAGACTTGTAGTTACGACCCTTACAACCAAAAAAAGAAACACAAACTTCCTGAGAATCTAATCATGAACCTTACTGGTAGAAAGAGAGAAAATTATGGATCTTTTACCGTCACTGAGAAGTTTACATCTGCTCTGCATTTCAATACAGCCTTTGGCCGTACAGTGAGTATTCTGTATGTGAACCCTTGCTCACAAAAAAAATCACAGTTATACAATAGCATTTTGTTAAATTATCTCATATGTTAATTATATTAATGTAGTGATCATGACATTTGAGGGTGCTATAAGTTTTATTTAACATAGCAAAATAATATGGGAACTATTATTATTGCATATCATTCAAATTAGAAGACTACCTCGTGTGCTGTAATAAAATTCTTCCATGTTTGGTGTCTAGTCTTCAAGTGGATCATTTTTTAGGTAATCATTTTTCATTTGCATATGCTAACACACTGCCATAGTCTATTTCACGGTCTTGTTTTAGCTAAACGTGGCTAGCATCAGGAGGTAGTAGATAAACAGCTGCAAAGATCTAGCTCTAAGAAGAATGAAAGGAGTCTTGTCTTTTCCACGGCCAAGCGTGGATTTCCGACTAATCAGGATTTGTAACTCCATACCATCATAGTCATGAAGAATATATATATAGAATCTATGTATTTATGCCACTTTTAGATCCTGTCGTGTTATGAGAATGCTGCCCTCAAGAGAATATTGGAAAAGCAGTGCATTGTTCATGTTCCATTATTAACAACAAAACCTGTTATTCTGTGGCTCAGGTGAATCATAAACTAGCTTGCATACATATGGCTCTGACATGAGAACAACCCAAGCAATAAGAAAAAAACAAAAAAAAAACATGAATGCTTTGCATATTACCCTAATATAATATCTTCTTTTTCGCATTTGGACAACAAAACTGCTTGATAATGAGTCCAACCTCTTATTTTCTATGACAGAAATCAAAGATTGATGCTACAATTGCTGAAGTATGGAGTCTCGGGTGTGCCAACTTTTCAGTGTTTAATTATAGTCAATTAAAACATTACTAATATTTTAAAAAAGCAATTATACATTTGCATTGCATTTTAGTGATGCATTAAAAAAAATATATATATTTTTTTATTTTTTTGGGTAACACAGGTCCGCAAATTTCATAGTAATTAGGTGGTAATTAGCAAGTAACCTATTTGAAATTTCTATGGAACTACTGCCAAATTACCCCAATATTTAGGGTGTTTTTTAAAGGAATTTCAAAGAAGTTATTTGCTAAATATTATCTATTTATCAGCAGACATGGAAATAAAGCATATCAATTAACTTTGTATTCTTTTCCTATAAATGTATTAAAGAAATTACCAGCTATTGGGAAATAGCAGAATATAATTATTAAATAAAGTTTATAATACAGCAATTTTCGATCAATTTTGAGGTAAATGGGGTAATTTGGCAGTAATTCCAAAGAAATTTCAAATAGGTTACTTGTTAATGATCACCTAAATTTGCGGACCTGTAAAATGAAGTGTTACCATTTTTTTCAATTTCACTTTGCTTAATTAAGATAAGTAAACAGAATAACATTGTGCTACCTAAATATTACATATAGTTCAATGCGCATAGAGGCAACAGGCCGTCATTATAGCTCCCGTAGATAAAAGGCGCTATGTAGGTTGGTATTTCTTTAAATAAAAATGTAGTCTTGCATACATTGCATTTAAAAAAAACAATCTCCAATTCAGAATTTAAGGGCCGAATAAGGAAATAAAAATATTAATTTGCAAATTTAATGTTTTTTTTTTCAAAGTAGTAGTTAGTTCTCAAAAAAAATGTATAATTGCTTTTCTAAAATGTATTAATTGACTATAATGTAATACTGAATAAGCTTTTAAATATGATGGCACACTCCAGACTCCATATAAGTGAAGAGGAGTTCCAGATGGAAGCTCCTCTGTGTAGAAATACAGCAGACGTGGTCCAAAAGACAACAGAAACACCTGCATCTGCAATCTGAATCACTGCTGTAGTGCGACCTTTTGACAGTACGTTAAGTGATGCATCTGCCAGCATCTACAATATTTTAATATACTGTCCGGTTTGGCTGACATACGAGGCCAACATTTTTGTGTCGTCTGTCTCTCCGATAAGACTGAGGTTCGTCCCTGACAGCAGCTACACCCAAACTGCAAAGTACATCTTGTTAGGGTTGGACAGTGAGAACAACATGTCAGAGTGTACCCTATCATACCAGTAAGGTTTCTCTTTTATACAACATACCCTGCAGCTCACTTACAGTCACACTATGCTAACTTGTTTCTCATTTAGTATTTCTTGATGATTTTTTTTTTTTAAATGGAAAAAAAAAGCTTTTCATCTCCACAGCTTCGTCATTTCTGTTCAACATTACAAAGACACCGAAATATTCACAATGACATTTCTGCAAAGGCTTTTTTTTTTTTTTTTTTTTTAAACATAGGAAAACAATTGTTTTCTCCTGGGCTCATTGGCGCTGTCGAATTCTCGCTACAGCCAGTTAGTGGTATCATGGGAGTTCTGGTTACTGTGATAGGTCCCTACTAAAAACTCCACATTAAAGCTGACGCGGTCACCTCATTAAATATGCAATCTCCTGATTAAACTAGCTAATGTTATCTACAGGCAGGTTTACAAGCTGGACAGTAAAATGAAAGTTTTGTGAAGTAATACAGCTCCAAATGTGGACAAAAAAAAAGTAGTCGTAACAAAAACCAGATATTCCCCCACAATACCCCCGTACTATAGCTGAGGGAAAGTAGTGAAAGCCCAGTGGAATGTCCCGAGAGTATTTCGGCAATTGAATAAAACAATGGTAACGGTGGATTAGTATTTAACGCTGCAGCGTGTCCATTTCAATTTACTATAACAGCAAATAGGTTCTACAATACATCAGAACGGCACATACGGGAACTTCTCAAAAAAGTCAAGGCCGCGCCTCCTTTTGAGGGATAGAAAACTGAAGATCCCATAGACTTCAATGCATTTTGAAGTATGTTTGGATTGTAATCTTGACAAGTCTGTATGCATTCATCTCTTGTTATAAAAACGATTCGTTTATACACGTCTAATAATGATTTTGCGATCTTGCCTGTAACTTGAGGGTTCCTGATACCTAATAAAGGTTGATCGCCGCCATGTCCCTTCAGTCTACCCCCGTCCAACGCAGTGGCCGGATATTGCTTATCCAGACATCTCTACATATTTGATTGAATCCCGTTAGGCTAAGTGTTGTCTGTAAATAACCAACGTGTTAATAACCAACTGGAGACGATAGTCTGATGCTGCTATAACGTTAATGTCTGACTGTATTACTGCAGCAGCCTCCCACTCAAACTAACGTTGGGTAGCGATGCTAGTCACTAGTCACAGTGACATTGAGTTTCTTTTCCTCCAAAAGAGAGCGCAGCCTTGGAGATGACGCCACGCTGGTCTGGTCTATAGCTTGGAGCCATAAAGCCCCTCTATTGTATCTTTTTTAGGACATGGCAGGGGAACAAATCAGCGTTTTGGGGATTTATTGTTGGTGCAACCAACTACACAACCACTCTTCAGCACAGCGTTATTACTATTACTGGTTGGTTTAAAGTAGAAGTTTGGAGACATGTTACGTCTTCTTCTCTTTACTCTGTTACTGTCTATGAGGGATTGTTTTCCCCCCCAAAAAAGGGGGCGTGGTCACGTGAGTCTACTCTGGGTGACGTAATGCCGGTCTGATGTATAGAGAGAAATGTTAAATGTCACCTCACAGCTGTCTGAAATGTTTAAATTGTTATGGGCATTTCTCAAAGTACTAATCAACAAATAAACAATTAGTTTCAGCCGTTTTTGCAGCATCATAATGATATTGTCAAAACATGAATCAGATTTTGGTTTTTGTAACGGTTGAATCAGAAATGACTGCAGCTGTGGAAATCTTCTGGCCAATATCGGAAGAAACATAATAAAATAAAAAAAAAGACCAATATCTGTAATGCTGAGCAGCACTGTACTAAGATCTCTCTTCAAATCACAATCCTTTATATCTATACTCTGTAGTTCTATTTGAATAGGTCTCCACATACTATATGAATATAATCACTTTTATGAAACAATGCACATTAAGTTTCCCACACAGCCACCAAAAATGTAAATGCAAAATAAGTACATTAAGACAAAAAAAAAAAAAAAATCCAAAAATCATTACAAAATGAGAGAAAAAAACAAAAAACTTCAAGTACTATTAACAAAGTATAAGTCCAGCTGGCAATATTGTTCAGAAGAAAAATAATCAAAATATACACAACTCTGTTCCTCTTACTGCCAGCCTCTCTTCTCTCCTCAGGCCGTTCAGTGGCTGACTCTCTGACCTGAAAACAACAACACAACAAAAAAAAAAAAAAAAAAAAAAAAAAGACCTGGCTCAATAAATGGTTATCACAGTTTCTACAGGTCTCTGTGCGCGGCCCAGATTGTGGCAGAGGCAGGGTGGGGCTGGTGTCGACTTGCAGGACTCCCATATCTGCGGAATTTTTTTTGTTTTTTTTAATCCATCCGAATATCTCTTTGTCTGCTTCAGACAAGGAGAGGAGAGAATGATGTCACGTCATCCGTTAGGTGGTACGAAAAGAGAATGCCCATATGTGACCCAGGTTTTGGTGAGTGATTATGTGCACACACAGCTACAAGGTTAGAAAATGGTCAGAGGGATGTTTCCCTTCAGGGTTTTTCAGAAGCATGACCCCTCTTCTTCTCCTGGTCGTCGGCATCTCCTGTACTGACTCCATAGAAAAGGCCTGCGGCGTTGGTCTGAGTGTGATTTCGAGGCTTAGTTTTGACTCTCTCCGCGCTCCTGATCCAGATCCAGAGGTGTGCGTCCTGTCCCGGTTCGTCCCGCTGTCCGTCCTGACCTCAGGGCTCCTGTTTGATGTAGTAGCTGCCCGAGCCGTTGCTCTCCTGGTCGGAGGTGCCCTGCGAGAAGGTGAACTCGTCCACCTCGGCCGTCTCCTCCTTCATTCGCAGGAGGGACTCTACAGACGGGGGGGGGGCAGAGACAGATGAGAGAGACAACGGCGGCACAGATGAGCCAGTTGTGTTCATGAGTTAAATACTGGTGGAGCCCTTCGTCTCTGATCCAGTGTGTTAATGTTAACTTCACATGCATGATGAACATCAAGATTAGGGATGCTAATTTTGAATTATTATTTTTTAATCGTTAACCGACCCTCGTTAACCGATTATTAACCGACGAGATGGTGCATGACGCCAAAATGGCTCGACTTCCCAGTGGAAAGGTACCCGGATCTTCCGCATCCATTGGGTCCATGGAGCAGGCGCAGTGTGACTACGCTCCGTCACGTGGCTCGGTCATGGGGTCACAGCCGTCACGCTGTCGTCACGGCTTGCTAACTCCGCCTCCCAGTCCGCGGTCTGGGTCTCATTCACATGAACGGAGGAAGGGAAATAACTCTAGATTCGGCTATTAGTGCATTTTACAACTTTTATGACCTAATGATTTAAATAAGGGCTTTTAGAGTGTTTGACTGGGAAGTTGATTTAACTCAAAAAAACATTATCCGCTGAGTTACAGACGTCTCTTTCCCAATATAAGTCTATGGGAAAAAGCATTTTTGGGCCCAATGGCATCACGTGACGGACACAGAAGTTGTAGTACCGCCGTTTGACCACTACGGAAATTGGCATCAATGACCGGCGCTCTTCCTGGGGGCTCGAATCTCAGCTCAAGACTCGAGCCAACTTCCTGTATCTTGAAACAGCGGCTCAGACTCTCTCGTTTAACCAATAGCATCAATCGGTTCAAATTCTTAATGTCGGTTAACGGTTAATTATTAACATCCCTAAAAAGATGACTAATTAAAAAATACATCAAATGAAACAAACATGCCTTATGACTGCATCAAAGTGAAAATGAACAGAGCTTCAATGACATGAGGACACGTTCATGTGAGAACAACAATGAGGTTGATTTTTAAGAGTAGAACATGCAGCATCAGCAGTATCCAGATCCAGGGTGAGGTCCTGCGAGCGGGACTCGGAGGACTGTTAAAAATGCCGTCGGACCTCGGAAGGCTCGGGTGCCGCGCTGGTTTTATCGTTAGTGTGACGTTACCTGATTTGTGGGTTTGGTGGAGGTGGGTTCGGGGTCGGGGCCGAGAGGGCCCCTGGGCAGGGTAAGGGGGCGGACTCTGCTCTTCGTCCCCGGAGAAGCTGCTCCTCCTCCTGCCTGCCTGACTGAAGGGTCGTCGACCAACCGGAATCTTCCTCTCTAAACACCAAGCCAGACTCGGGGTAAGCTACCAGGGGCTTATTGTTACACACAGGGGTTCAATTCAACCAGAACGCCTTCTTCATGTTCACATTATGTATTGTGAAGGAAAGTTAAAAAAGAAAAGGTTACAGCTTAGGGTGACATTTCGTATTCAGCCATCTGAATGAGCCCCTGGTAAGCTGTAATCAGACCCAAGTAAGCACGGTTAGTTACCAAGAACAAGGCTACAGCAACTGTACCAAATGTATGGAAGCTTGTGGCTGCCAATATTTAAATCATTTAACATCAATACCATTTGCATTTTCCATTTGCATGCCCATGAGGTATGGCAAAAATTACTACTTTACTTTATGTCCAAAAATTCTAATTACTGCAAAACTGAAAATAATGAAAATCAACACATCAATGTTTGTTCACCGAAGCATAACACAGCCATCAGAAAAATCTAATTGAACAAAAATTCACATTTTCAGATTGGAAGACCGTGCAACCTAAACTATTTGTAAATTAGCCTTTTGAATTATTCTCCTGATTTTTGGTTAATTTCTAGTGAAAATGAATAGACTTTTCTTTTTTGGTTATTTTAATTATGTTCAACTTTAGGGATCCGCCGATACCGGATCGGATATCAGGCCGATACTCAAATAGCTGGATCGAATATCGGTAATAACAGGGCCGATCTTTTCAATTCAATTCTATGTTTATGTACATAAACATATACATCCTACAGTCCTGTTTAGGTTTTGACCAATTTGTTGCTGCATTAAAAAGGTTTACTCTGGTAATTCCTGTTCATTTTGAAGACTTTTTTACCAAGTAAAATTAAAGAAAATTAAACATTTTGTAACATCAGTTCTCCCAAGCCTCTTCATAAAAAAAAAAAAGTTATCATGAAAAAGTCAATTTGATGAGAATTGAGCTAAAATCCTAATTCCTCATAATTCAAATTCAACAGTTCAGTTTGCAATAATATTTTCAAGTTTAACTTTCACACGCCCATTCCACATGAAATTTCATTATCATTATGGGAATGTTATGCTTATTATACAGAACACTATTTGTCATTTCAATTTTTGGCAGTAATTATGCATTTTTTGCACATGAAAGGTTGGATTTTACAAATAGAATTTTGGTTTTGCCATAACATACTGTGCACACAAATAATAATAAAAACATTTCTATTTGATTAAATTACTTCATTTACATATTGGCAGCCATAGACTTCCATATATAGTGCTTGTGTTCAGCAAAAATGGTACCAATTTAGCATTAGCATCTGCTTTTGTGATGAGAAAATGTGGACAGCATTGGAGATGCAACACCAGGCCTCGTGCTCTCAAATACCTGAAGTATCTCAAGACACTTTGCACCCAAGCATGCAGGCTGTGTGTTAATAACTACACCACTCAAAAGGGAAAAAAGACATCTCTCTACGACACCCAGCAATGTGACACAAGAGGTCTGATGAGAATATTCCTGACAAAACTGAGCAGATGACCAATCTGACAGCAGTGGAGTTTCTACCACAAGTGTAGCCAGTGACAGTCAGAGGAACAGGAAAAGGAGAAGGCGAAAGGAAGGAGAGGAGAGGAGCGAAACAGATCGACAGAGCGAAACAGATCGACAGTGCAAAACGGGTTTACTCACTTTTCTTTTGGCCTTTGTACTGCTGGGCCTTTTTCTTCTGCTTAGGTACGGACTGAGGCATTTCTCTGTTACCTGAAAGAAGACCACAAGACAGGAAACTATGAGACATTTGTTGACAGTGGGGTACAGCGAGGTGAAGGCACTAACCAAGAAAACAAATAGCATCACAAATGTAGCATGTTAGATTGTAGAAAGTCTAGCACAACCTACAATTGGGGATGCATCGACCCGATACGTAGCATCGGTATCGACGCTGATACTGGCCTTATTAAGCTCATCGGATATCTGCAATGACATGACCGGTCCACAGTAAACACAGTTTCCTTTGTCAATGTCATCAGTTGTATTAATTTAGTCACGGCAGGCAGGCGACTCACTTTTTAGTGCCACAGCAATCCCTGGCTTTGTGTTAGATTACATACAAATTGGGGGGGGGGGGAAGAGAGCACAGGTATCGAAATCAGCAGATACCTCGAATGGTATCAGACTAAGTATTCATGGAGGAAATGCCCAAAAGTATACACAAGTATATGAATGAATAATATTACAAAATGATTGAGTAAAACTTAGTTATGCAATATACAAGAATATGTGAACACTGAAACAAGAAATGTGTGCGTTTTCATCACACATTATATTATCTACACACATTCTATTCAAGTGTTATTCCGACACGTCCATATTCAAATGTTAAACTTTCCTCAGAAATGGAATTTGTAACATCGCTAACATCTGTTGAACTAATGTTTGTTTTTTTTGGCTTGCAAACAAACAGCAGATGTTATTTATGTAAATGTTCTATAATGGCTCGATTCAATCACGACAGAAGCAGCAACCACTACGAATAAAGCTGCTGCTGCTCGTATTTTTTCTCATGACATCACTGTTGGAGAACAGCGGTGAGTTAAATAATGATCCCTACCTCTGATGATATCTATCAGGTTAATCAGTTAACAGGTACGATATGCAAGAATTTTCTAAAAAAAAATAAATAAATATATATATATATATGTATGGACTGATACAAAAATAATCCCTCTCAATCATCACTTATGCCCCACTGTGTGGTGGTGTCTGTTTCTGCAGAGACCCTGCAGCCCTCTGCCTGGATTTTCATTTTTCTTCTTATTTCGCTTTACTCTGGACTCTTCTGGGCTTCAGCAAAGAGACTTTCGGCCCCATAAGGGAGCGTAACAGCGCAGGGTGTGCAGCACGTTCAAGTTGTCAAATACCGCCGCTTTGTCATGCCCCTCAACGCCTGATACCAAGGCACACGCTTTAAACATCAATGAACATCCCTTTAGCTCTGTCACATATAGAGTGGCCGTATTTTACGGAGGAGAATGGGTTTTATGTGCATGTGCTCCAATGCCCCCCCTTTGTGCAGAGTCAGTCGTGTGTTTATTTGTGCTCCAGAACGCAACCGCCGTGAAACAATCAGAAAATAACCTTTTATTTCTCCGATTCACTGCTTTGTTCTCACTAACGCTGCTCCCTCTCTTCATTCACTCTATAGTTCGCTCGACTATTGCAGCCTACATAAGCAACCTGTGCCGACAATCCAGCTCCAAACCGGTTTTAAAATTTTGCACACCGGCCCGACCCCAGGGTCTCCGCCAGTGTAGTGCAAACTTGCGGGGCCTAATCATCGGAGAATTATGTATTTTTAAGATGTTTTATAAACTAAATACAGGTAGCGAACTCCTTTAAGGAGTAACAGTGCATAGGTTGTGTGCTTCACGTTAGCGAGTGTCGGTGTGTGCGGTAGAGAGACAACTCTGTATAATGTTAAGACAAGGAAAAGCAGCAAATGTTCACATTTGAGAACCTTAAACAAGATAATATATGCATTTCTTACTTCAATGAGGACTTGATTATCAAAATTGTTGCCATGCATTGTTTTGTTTATCGAGTAATCGATGAATAGACTAATTGTTGGAGCTCTACTCCTCAACAGCTCAAGAAAGGCTCATTCACAATAACTTTGCTGTTTTTCAAAACAGATCTTATTTTTCTTTGTGTAGTTAATAAAAAAAACAATAAATCATAAAGACAGTTCATAAAAGTGTGTCTCTCTCTGTGTTATTTAACCTTGTATGCGCTTTACCTTTTCTGTTAATGTGACAGCATTCAATCCAAACTAACAGCCAGAAAACTGACTAAGGATTGACATGGAAAATATGCAGCACATTTTCATAATGAAGTGTTATCTGAAATGTACTTGAAATAAATTCATCTATCCTGACTCTTGTCAGGTCAACCTGCCATTTAGATGATTAGATATTCTGGGGTTAAGTTGGCATATTGGATCAGAGGCCTCAGTGGTTGAAATGCATCATGTTCTTACTCTGTGAGGCGGGGGGTTGGAGCTGGTAGCCCGTCAGCTGACACCAGCCCACAGGGTAGAGGTCAGGCGACTCGCAGTCCACCCACTGGTCGTACTCGTCCTCCCAGCCGTCAAAGTGGATCCTCAGTAGCCGGTGCACAATCCTCGTCACCGTGGCAACGCACACCAGCCGCGGCTCCATTAGATCGACAGCCTCCAGCTTCATGCCTTGCCGGAAACCGTGATTGGGAACCTCCTAGGAGACGCAGGACAGTGGAAAAACTCATTTACATCAAATAAAAAGCACAAACATCAGAAAGCAGTGAAATGCTGGTGAATATACAGTATGTCCCTGTAAACAGTGCAGAAGCACTGATAAATCCTGAATCCATTTATCAGACGGAACTAGGGAAATAAATACGAGGCTATATGAAAAGGAGGTGGTGAACACAACTTTCAACCATAAGTAATCTAGCAAGTGGTACCCTTTAAAAGACCATACCAGTGGTATTAACGTACTTTGACATCAATATCCCAATTCACACAAGTGGCGCAGTCATTTTAGAATGCATTTTCCTACTTTATCAAAATCAGCTTGCAGAGACTTTAAACTTGCTCAACATGAGTTTGATTTATATATAAATATAATAATTTTATAGTATGCTGAGAAGGAAATGGTGCTGAGGAAAGCAGAGCGAGACGGGGCAAGAAGAATTTCTAGCTAGAATGTTTTGGCCAACTATATTATTGGCACTACATACCCAATATGTGCACTATCGTTTTAACATACTTTTGTGTGAATAAACAGTAGTATGCATCTTTTTTTGGACGCACTGTAATTACTATGTCACTTCAAGAGCCTTCTTTGCCGGTTGGAAACCCGTAACCATGGTAACCCGAATCAAACCTCGTGACCAAACGTTGATTTGTGAGAATCTTTAAGTCCGAACTAATTTATAACTATATTACGCCTATAGCAAAGTGAAATCTTATAATTCAATTGAAGCATTATTGACGTTACAGAGCTGTTGTCTTTTATGAATGTTGTCATTACTACTGTATTGCATTGTGGGATATTTAAGCCGGCATAGTGTCCGGTGTTTACATACTATAATATTTCACCGGAAATAGTATGCAATTCACGTCCTATAGGTTTCATACAAAGGTTTTGGACATACTAAAATATCTCACATACTGTTTTAGCGTACTAAATAGTATGTTAGTATGGAATTTCAGAAGCAACCTCTGCGCCGGAAATTAGTCAGAAGATAGCCTAATTGTTTCAGGAACTAAATCATTATTTATCATGAGTTAGAAACATATACAGTATGTTATATATAAACATTATGTCATATTCAGCATTGCATATCAGAAACATTAAACGTTCAAAACCACTGGTATGGTCCTCAAAATCAGCTGGAACTTCTTTCCAAAAAAGGTTTCCACATTCTCACGGTGCCTCAACCTAGTTTTTTTTCTTCATAACAGGTAAACATAACCCATAACTAACTATGGTCTGCATGAAAACTTAAGATTTCTCACAAACATATTGTTTGTTGCAAAAACCTGGAGTTACAGGGAATACATTTTTGAAAATGTTGACTGAAATCACTTAATCGTAGGGAATTTCATCCAGTGCATCTAATCACAACTAGTCACTGTTATTAATAACCATAAAAATAATACCAGAGGACATTACAACTCAGAATGACAAGATTTCAACCCAAACACAGTGGAGAAAACTGCCTACCTTGTTAAAGAGCTTGACAGGAGCAGCTATTGAGCCTGTTTCTCTGAGGTAGTCAAACCATTTAAATGGCAGTTTAGTGTACCCTGGGGAGAGTCAGACCACAGCGTTAAGAAACCATATGCAAGAAGATGCCATCAAACTACTTCTAACCAACAACTTCACCTGAAGAGAAATGGTATTCAAGTATAGCATAGTATAGAGGCTATGTATGGAAGACTCAAAGTGCCTAAATACAAATGCAAAGCACAGTCATTAGTTTTCATCAGGAGGTGCAAAGGAATATGTTCTTTTTTTGAGATGGAGACATCGTTCACGCCAAAATAAAAAACGATCAACTGTCCAATCACAGTTTGGGATTGGGACGATAAGCAGAGCTACACCTCTTCACTTTCTTTTCTGTTTTGTGATTTGATTTTTATGTGGCATGGAAAACTCATTTATTACTCAGTATCTGCAAAGACAATGTTTCGATGGGCATTGTACCGAAGAATTTGACGAATTTTGAATTTTTTTTCCCAGTATAATTTCATATCTTTGTATTTATTTGTTATGTTTTGTTTTACAAAGTTAGAAAAACAATGTTTAGGTCAGGCCTGATGTTGCCTTACACATGAAAGAATGATCCCAGTCACTTCCACACAGTGAGGCATACAGCTTATTAATGAAACACTGGTATCGGTACTCGCGACTGAGAAAGTTGGTTCATTCCTAGTCAAATATCAAAATAATTGTCCTTTTAAAATGTGTTTTTCATTTAATCATGACACAGTAAATGCATACATGAAAAAGGAAATATAACAATGTGTATTGCATTTAACTTTATTTCCACGTTTGATTTGTTTTTATTTAGGCATTTTAAATCTTCCATACTTTTGTGGTCCTCATGTGGGATCAAGTTCAAAGAAACAAAGACATGAGTGTACAGTACCTCTAGGGGGCGTGAGTTCAATGTTGTTGATTTCACAGAAGCCGACAGGGTAGATGGAGGGGGAGTTGCCGTGGTAGCAGAACCAGTCTGATCCATCCACCGCCTCCGAACCATCGATCCCGATCATGAGGTACCCGTCTGCTAACACCTACAGAGAAACCACAATGGCTGAAGTCAGTCCAGAGGAGGCATATTAACATAAACAACAAGAACTAATCCTGCTTTTACCCCACAAAAGTTCTTTCCCGTGACACAAAAGCATTTCATCAAGACATTAATGTGGAGTCCAGAACACACACTTACCTTTCTTACAGTGGCTACACATATAGCTGAGAGGTTGAGGGGGTCAATGGCTTCTAACTTCATCCCATCTTTGAACCAATCCCCACTCTGGTCCACATCTTTCACCTGATACACATTCAGATAGAAAAGAGACAAATTAAGGATTATTATTTGAAATATAGATTTTAATCAGGCATTGTATTAGAATGCCATAATAATCAGTTGGACATGTTTAAAAACTGTGACATTGGGGAAGACTTAAGTTTTTAAGGGACTGTGGGAAACCAGTCATATAGATCATCACTCAATAGCTTTGCTTTGCATTACAAATATTGCAGCGAGCGTTGTCTGCATTAGGTTTTGAAAAGGGGGTAACCACATCTGCGACCGCTTTTGGCTCACCGTTGTCCTGGCTCAGTGACCCCGTTTACATGCACAAAATATTCAGATTTTTATCCTTATTCCGAAAAAGACCTACTAAGCTGTTTACACGGCTGATGAAAATTAATATTCTGCTAATATTAACGTAACCTGTGGCGTACTCGTTCGACCGTGTAAACACAGCGTCCCTCCTTCATTCCTTCAACCACCTTCTTGAAAAGGTTGGCATTGCGATGTTTGCACATATCCAAAAACCTGTTGATATCCAAGTCTTTTATAATGTTTAAAAGGCCCTGACACACCAAGCCGACAGTCGGACAGTATAGGGGCCGTCGGTGAGCGTCTGTCGGCCTAGTTTTTGCATTGTGTCCCTCACCGTCGGCTACAGTCTGCCCGTGTAGGAGGCTTTTTGGCCGATTCAGCATGTTGAATCGGCGAAAAAACCCTCTGATTGGTTGTTCAGTTTAACCGAATCAGTGCATGAGAAGAGAAATGGAAGTGAGGAAAGCAAGCCAACGAGTAAAGTCAAGACGACACACGGAGAAGGCTCTTCTCATTTTTGATCTTCATCTCATCTGATCATTCCAATACACGGATATTTTCACAACAGCATGGCCGTCTGGAATGAAGCTAAGTGGTGAGTGAGAGTGGTGTGAAAATGGTCGGCAAACGCCGCTTTATTTCATGTACGCATCAACAACGGCTTGTATATCCGCAGTCCTCCCTCTTAAGGTTTCTCTTTTTTGAATGATACAGACTACCGCCGCCTGCTGGTAGGGAGAGTAGTTTCCTCTCACGCAGGCGCAGAACGTCCATGCTAACTGGCCGTCGGCTGTAATCTTTGCAAGTGCGTTCGAATGCAACTTGTCGGCCAAGACAAAGGCGGCGCAAGGCGACGCAACAGCTGGTCTTCATCGCCGCTAGTTCTTTGATGTTGGCTTGGTGTGTCCGGGCCTTAAAAGTAGGTGTGTTTCTCCTTCTTTTCTCTTGGCCATGCATCTCTGCAAATTGACGGCTAGTTGGTTTGTGTACAACGCACAGAGCTGGCCGTAAAGAGGCGAGAGGCCGTGTGTCACAAACCGCAGTAAAAAAAAAACAATTGAGACGCATATTCTGAATGTGCTGTATACATGTAAAAAAAAAAGCTCCTGAAAACCTGAGAAATATCAGCATATCCCACATGTCTTCATGAGAAAACGCTCTATTCCGAATAAGGCCTAATTCTGAATATCCAAACAGAATACGCTGTTTACATGAACCACAATCACATTTGGAATAATAGTGGAATATTAGTGTGCATGTAAACATAGTCACTGTTGACTTGAAGAAGCTGCAGGTGTGACAACGACTGATGCTGACATACCTGCGTATCAATTCAAACCACAGCTGTAGGACTCTTTCTGAAAAAGAGGCATTTAGGATAGCAAAAATAAAATAAAAACAAATCTGTTACCTTCTGGAAGAACGGTGGAGGAGCATCAACTTGACCATCCATTTTCTTTGTGACATCTGAAAAATAAATGTATCAAAATGATTTGCCAGAGCTAAAGATGCTTAACCAATATACACACTACAGCTCCATGAGCATTAAATGGTTTAGAGACGACAGACAGACGAGCTGGGCTTCAGGGAACACACGGTTTGATCAGAAAATAAATGAATGATTGGATTCAAGATGAGCGTAGGACCAAGCGGAAGGTATATAAAAAAGGTTGCATTTCTCTGTAGGGTCCTTTCCATAATGTTGTGACTTATAATACAAATCAGAGCCTGTCAGTGGCAACAACAAGCACTTTCAGCTCCATTTATCGCAGAATACTGAATCAATTTTTTTTTTTAAATCACAAAATCGAAAAATACCGAAGTTATCCTTTAAAAATGAAACTATATATTTGGGACTTGTTTTTAAAGGTTTACGTCTCGGTACGTTCTCTGTTGTGGCTGAGAGCCACAGGATAGAGAAGTCAGAAAGCACTGACTGACAGATTAACACACAAAAATATAGAATCTCGCCAGCATTATCCTTTAAATCTTTTCCATGCTGAGTAATCAACATATTAAAATTCCACAAATGGCAAAAGAACGAAACATTAAAAATGTCAAAAACAATACAGATTTCACATATACAGTAGAATTCAACACCTTAAAGTGAGGAGTGAGAAACAGACAGGAATACCGACACCAGAGCAAAGCAATACAGTGCTGATGGCAGAAAAACGTATTCTAGCCACCTAATAGAAAGGCTCACATCATTTTTTTTTTTACATCTGTTTAAGTGTACGCTATATTTAGAATATTTCCACCGCTCTATCTTGCCGTCAGACCGCCGCCCTTTACTTCTCCTTTCTGACAGGGAACTGAACTGAAAGTGAAACGTATCTATGCTCTCTCTAAAGCCAGCAGGCTCAGATGACTGAAAGAGTACAGATACGTTTCACTTTCAGTTCAGTCCACCGTCGGAAAATATTCGAAATATAGCGTACACTTAAACAAATATCTTAATATCGGGGGCATTCCGAGTAATACAAGTAATACACCTGCTGTTAGGGCTGGGATTATACACCTATCTCTCGATTTGATACTATCACAATACTCGGGTGCCGGGTCAATATGTATTGCGATTTTTAAATATTGCAATTTATATTACGATTTATTGTGATATTTGTTAACTTCTTTAACACTAGACCATGGGAAAAAGTTGAATCATACACTTCTAGGGACTTTTACTTTGGAAAATATCTAAATTAATACATTAAAAATGTTTGATTTTTAACATGTATGTAGTCAGAGATGACCTGAAGTCAAAGATATCAGTATTTTTTTTCCAGCAATTCAAAACTCAAAGAATAGAGACAAATTAGTGCTATTTTTTCTTTTTAATTTATAAGGGACATGTAATGTTTTATACTTCTGGTGAATATAATCCAATCAATCTGATTTCCATATATGTATTTTGTATATACTGTATGGTTTGTTAACACCTTATTTTGAAAACCGGACGTAGTCAAACGTGTATACTTCTGCTAACTTTGCCAAGTCCGTCTCTAGCTCTCCCGTCAGCTCCGTTCTCTTTATACATCCATGGTCAGCTCCATTGGGGCCGTTTGAATACCGTTTACCACACTGGATTTAAAATGTGAGGGTGCAGATCGTATCCTCGCGGACCCTCCGCCGTTTTCTGCTTCTATCGGCTGCGGTTTGTTTTGGCTGACGGATGCGGATCGTATATGACGTTGTGACTCAAATGAAGCAAATATATCTATTCTGGCATGAAAAATAGAGTTCAAAATTGTAACAAAAAAAAAATTTGCAATACCAGTACACACATTCCACTTAAACTTAAGTGTAACTGTGTTTTCCAAACTCACCAGATCGTTTGAAGCGGTGTCCGATGCTGCGCGACCATCCTATATTATGGATGAGGGGGCTGAACATGTGGCACCAGAAGTCATCCGACCCGTCCTGGCTCTCCTCGTAGACGAGCCTGAGGCGACCTCCGATGACCTGCTCCACCAGCGCCACCCGTGTCCGGCACAGGTAGTTCTTATCCACCACCTCCACCCGCATCAGCTTCTTAAAGGGGAACTGCATGTTCTCGTGTACCTATGGTGAAAAATCATACATGGATTTAACGAAGGAAAATTAAAAAAAATTCACTGATTCATTGTTGTTATAAGTTGTTTATGGAAAGCTTTTGAGAGGAATTTTGGGTACAACACAAATGAACGTTTAGAGTCAACACTAAGTACTTTTATCAAACCATTTCTGAAATCATTATCAAATATGGAGACGTTTATTTAACCCTTTGAGACCCACAATAGACCCGTTCTTTTTTGTTAGGTGGGTACAGGGGGTCTTTAGGGGGAGATAGCAGGTCAGCAGAAGTTGTCACATAGAAGTGGTGTACATCATCTGAAAACCTGAAGATTAATTTGAGATGCAGCTCAGCACTGTGTCAAGTTGTTCTAGTCATAAATCAGAAATGAACATGAATTCATTAATTCAATTAAATTGTGAAAGTGTATAAGGGTTTAGAACATTATGATAGAAGTATGTGATGGTCATCCCCATGCTCTATCATGTCTCATAAATTGTTGCAGCAATTTTTGGGTTGATACCATTTGTTACCCAGATTAAGTGCTAAATTTAAAGATTTTTTTACCACTCGAGAATTGATAAAAAATGATCAATAATCCCTCTAAAATACCACATTAAGACACCAAGACCTTGAGGGACACCGTAGAAAAAGCCATGCTGTGATTTGGATCAAAAACTTTTGACATTTGGAGATTTCTGCAAGTGTAAACTGCTCAAAACCCCCTTATTGTCAATCTACCTAGTAAAGCCATCCATCCCCTGAATGCTCTAGGTCTCTAGTTTGTGGTTGTAAAGTTTCATGAGGCTGTGATTATCCTAGAGGTCACCACAGGTCATTTTATACAGTGGGGTCAAGTTTTAAAACATGGTCTCATTACAAGGAAATGGCTACTATGGGGACTAACATCATCACACATGAATACAGTTGGGCTCATTGGATCCACAAGAGTCTCAGCGTAATTTAGCCTCCTTCCTGAAAAGATAGCATGATCCTGCGGGTATCAGGGGCTTGCTCTGATATAGTGATATTGCCACTTGCGATCAAAAAACAGTATGATTAAAATGATGAGGCATTTGTGGGTCTCACCTTGGCATTAAAGTCAGGTGGCAGTGTTTTAGCTCCAGTGAGACGCTTCACAAGAAAGGCTTTCCAGTTAGAGTACTTATGCTGTATGCCTGTTAAGGGAGAATACAAAAATAACAATGACAATTACCACCAACCACCTAAAAGAGCACAGGCATTTCAGAGAATAAACCTGTCTGGCCACAAGACTCACTTTTTGGAGGTACGAGGGGTTTGCCGCTTGAAGCGCACCATCCCACCGGGTGCACCTCGGGGACGCAGAGATCACACCAGAAGTCCTTACTGGTGTCGTTGTCAAAGCCCTCGTACCGCAGGAGAGCCTTGAACCCTGCACAGCCACATAGAACACATTGTTGACCTCCACTTACTTGCTTCTTCTAGACTTTTAACCCTATCACATGGGTCTTCATTAAAGTCCCAATACCAATTCTGACACCTGGGTTTTGGGTATCGGCAGATATCGGCGTACCAATGATGTGTTTACAACATGGCTGACGTTACTGATGGTTCGTGGACTTTACGTCCTTATTGTGGCTTCAACATGCTTTGTCAGAATGTGTGCAGTAGTTTAGATGTGTGTAAGTTTAACCGAGTGTGGGTATGTAAATGTACATTCACATTACTATTTTATATTTACTTATGTTCATATCTATTTTAACTGCACTATTTTATGCCTCACATTATCATTTAGCTTTTACATTTACTATTGTGACTTCCCCTTTTATATATACATATTTTATGAGCATTGTTGAAGGAACCTGAGACCAAAGATTTTCATTAATTAGCAAATGACAAATAAAGATCCTTGAACCTTGAGTGTGTGTATACAGTGTATATACAGTATTTGTGAAAATGTTTTAATGTCATTTTACTATGGACTCTTGGGATGCTAGCACTGAACTAAAAGAGATCCAATTGAGCAAAATAAAATACAGTGAAAACTATTCAAATATAAATATATTTATAAATATAGTGTACACTTAAACTGATATTGACTTTTTTTTTTTTTAGGTGAGCCTTTCTCTTAGGTGTCTATAATACTGCCCCCGTCCACAGCAGTACTTTGCTTTGCTCCTATGCTGGTACTCCTGTCTGTATCTCCAAATTGGGGGCGCGCCGACTAAGGCTGTCGCAATAACCGCAATATTAGCAATACAGCAGGGGATTGCAACCAACTGCCATGTTCACATTTTGAGTGCCGCATTTTTTAATTTTTGCCACAAACGGCAGCAGCGTGACGAGGCGCTGAGTGTTTATTCTGCGCTGACCGCTGCAAGTTTGGTGTTTTTTTTTTTGGTCGTCGAGAGTTGAAAAATGTTCAACTTTGGGTAAAAATCCACAAAGACCATCCGTCACATCCTACATGTAGCTACAAGTGCTGGACAACAACAACAATGGAGGAGAAATGAATAAACATAGACCAGCGGGTCGGACCTCTCTCCCTACGTGCTTCAGCCTTCTCTTCATCCAGAGCAAGTGCTCTACCTTGTGCCGACATTTTGATATTCCGTATCATAGCAACCAGACGCAACCAAAGTCCCTCGGCTGAAAAAAACACTGCGCCTCATTTCCCTTCTGTGTTCTGCATTTAACAACAAACAAGTATTTAATTTGTTTTAAAACTGCCTTTTTTGTTATTTAAAAAGCAACAATATACCTAATCATAGTCTAACAATAAAGCTTATTTATATAGCACTAAAATCAGGATAAATTACGTAATTTAAAAAAAAAAAAAAAAAAAGCTGCAATAATACCACATATATTGTTGAGCCAATCATTATCACCGCAGGGGAATTTCCTTCCCCGCAGAGGAAATTCCCTCACCGCGACTATGGATAAATACGTCATACAATCCCACTTCAAAACACCCAAACTATCCCTTTAAGGTAGAATCTGAACCGTGCCAGATGACATCATCCGACGGACTATTGCCGGACTCGGTGAGCTCCGGGCGGCGGTAACACGGAGGGAAGCCGGACGTCATTCATTTGCACATACCACCCACACTGCAATGATTCAAAACCGGTTCAAAAATCGGCAAACTAACCCTTCAGTGATTTCTGTTTGATGTAATGCACAACAGCGGGACACAGCTCACTGTATTGAACCTCAATGTGATTATATTCCAAGTGATATTTACATACATTTGCCATATTGTGATATACAGTATATCCATATTGGGAGAACATACTTAAGATTGTGATACTGATTTCAACCAAATCAGCTAATCTCACCAATTATTCACAGGAATAAAAAAAATATTCTAAAGTAAAAGCAGATGCAGAAAAATAAAACATTGCTGACACTTTTAGGGTGGATTTGTCCTTTAACCAAATTTCCTTCAGCTATCTAAAGAAGTAGTCTTACCTGCTAGCTTAATGATTTCTGCTATCCAGTACACCTTAGTGGAGAGGTTGGTATCAGAGTTGTGCACTTCAATCCTCACTCCTTCCTCTATGTTTCCCCAGCATGTCCCCATAGGGGCCTGAAACACAGAGCAAGCAGTGAAGTTACTCAGTCTAGAAAGCAACACATTAGTGGTCGCTATCCACTCAACTCCAGTTTTTACTTACATGCTTGAAACAGCTGACTGGAGCTCCAATTGTGTTATTGCTACAGATATACCGACCCCAGTCAAAGCTCTCTGCAGGGACCACTGAAAGAAACAAGAAACAGTGGAAAGCTGGAGTATATCTGTTACCCATAATCATCATTACTGCCTTTTGATAACATACCTGCTTTTGATTTGGGCTGGTTCTGCTGGCTTGCTTGGTACTGGGCGTAAGCAGCCAACTTTGCCATGAGAGGCTGTTTCTGTAAGACTTTCGCCTTTTTTGTTGGTGGTTTGCCCTTTGCAAAATCAAAGCAGACATTAATATCTGTGTAATAACATAAGTTTAATATGAATTTGTTGTAATAGGTTTACATATGCACTCACCTGGAGTCTTGCCAAAATACTAGCTTTTTTGGAATTTGAGGAATAACTCCTAGAACAGGACACACTGCAGAAGCGCTTGGTTTTTGAGTAAAAAGCATCTCGTACTCCGACCATCCCACACATCTCACAAGTGGCTGTGAAACAGAGGCCACAAAACAGTTAAAATCATCTCATGATGGCAAATTATTTTTTTCTCACACACAGGATTACATTCGAGACACAATGCACAAGTTCTAAAACATATTTCTGTGTACTGACCCATTCCAGCCTTGCCGTCAGGGTAGGTGTAGACCTGACCATTGTTCTTGATGATGGGCAGGCTGGCAGGGATGGAGGGCACCACCTCATCCTCGCTGTCCTCGGAGCTGGAGCTGCTGGTAGACTCCTCGCTGCAGCTGTCGTAGCCATCAAACATCCCGAACGAGTCTCTCCGCTTACGCTCTGAACGTGGGGTGCGTTCCGCCTTTACAATCAAGCAAATGACTAAAAGACATAAAAGTCTGAACAAATGGAATACTTTAAGGCAGCAACTAACGATTATCTTAGATAGATAGATAGACTTTATTGATCCCCGAAGGGAAATTGAGGTGTTACAGCAACAATTTACATAAATCACAAAAACGTGCATCACTCACACAAATGACACGAGGTAAGTACAAAAAAAACACTGTATTTACAAATCTCTATATACGTACCAACTACTCTAAACTAGATAAAAGAAATAAAAATACAGTAAAATATAAATAAAGATATATCTCTGCTGTGCAAAATTTTAAGTAAAACATGTGTTGCATTGCCACATTTTCCTCATCAATTTATCTTGTGATTATGTTTTAATGTAATTTAATGTTGGGTTGATAAAATGTCAGAAAATACTGAAAATGTTCATCATAGTTTCCCAAAATTGAAGGTGACATCTTTAAATGTCTTGTTGTGTCCGACAACCGTCAAAACCCCAAATACATTCAGTTTGCTGTCATAGAACAGAAAAGATTGACTCCTCACAAACACTAACCATAAACTTCCACGCAACACACATACACACATACACACACAAACAAAAACACACTTATTTTACTGTATTGTTATTGTTGTTATTATATATATATATCTTGATGCTATCTGTGCTATCTCAAATTTTTTATCACCATTATGTAATCGTATTATTTCTTTATATTAATCGTGTCTCTAGGTGGAGGCTTCAGATAAGCCCAGTGGGTTTTTTGCCTCTTCCTGCACCGTATATTATTAATTTATTTTTTGTTATGTTGAGTGTCTTAAATTGTCAAATTAAAAAAAAAAAAGAAAAAAAAAAAAGAACTGAGGAAAGAAACCAGCACACATTTGCATTTTGAGAAGCAGGGACCAGTGACTATTTTATCATTTTTGCTTAAAAAAATTACACTCAATTGCTTCAGCTCTACAATATTCTTAGAAAAAGTAAAAAAATCCAGTTTTTTAAAAGTTTTTAATAACTATTTTACATTCACAACTTTTCCCTAGATGATATTTTACAAACTCTGTTTAGTGATGTGACCTGGGAAGCCAATGAGAAATTGCTTAATAAACATTTTTAAAAAGATGTTCATTAAAGCTAAATCTAATCATAATTATTATGATTATTATTTTATTATATAAAATCTGAGAACTCAACACAGCTTACACTGTACATGATCCGGAACAGTGTTGAAATATGTACTGTTGACATTATAGCACGTCTACTTCCTTGACTTCCTACTTTAAACTAGATAAAAGAAATGGAAATACAGTAAAATAGAAATAAAGATATATCTCTGCTGTGCAAAGTGAAAGTAAAATATGTGTTGCATTGCCACATTTTCCTTATCAATTTATCTTGTGATTATGTTCTGATGTAATTTAATGTTGGGTTGATAAAATGTTATTTTAAAAATTGTAGTAACTATTTTACACTCTTTCCCTAGATGATATTTTACAGTCTCTGTGTTGTGATGTGACCTGGGAAGCTGTGGGAGCCTATGAGAAATGACTTAATATAAATAAAATAAAAAATGTATGTCATTAAAGCTAAATCTAAATAATTATTATTATGATTATTATATTATATAAAATCTGAGAGCTCAATACAGCTTGCTAAATGATGTCTACATGATCCGGAACAGTGTTGAAACATGTACTGTTGACATTATAGCACGTCTACTTCCTCTTCTCTGAGCATCACAGGTGACATCCTCCTCACAGGCTGCTAACACAATAACACAGCCTGCAATAACCATTTAAACTTAGCCAACCCAGCCATGCTGCAAGCAAAACAACAACGCACCAGTAAAGACACCCCCGAGGAGCTGAATGCATGAAGTACAACACATTAAAGCTGGCTAACACACAAGCTGAAATAAAGGGGCGGCCTTATTAGAAAATAGCTCCTGATGCTAACTAGCTGGCTAGCGGAAGCCTGTTTCTCCTGTTTTTATCCACTAAAAAGCAAAACACACTTTTCATTTGCGTTGCAAAACGTGCACACACACATATGTAGATAAAATAAGCTTATAAGTATGCCTATACTTGTTTATTATTTTGGAGAGGAGCTTGCACATATTGAATGCTAGCTAGCCCCACTAGCATAATCATAACAACAAAGGAGCAGCGCTAGCTTCAGTAAATCCTCAGCAATCGGGAGGCTACAGGGCCTAAAATGTTTCTTATTCACTCACCAGATCCCTTGTGTCTTCCATCAGCCCTTCATATAGATAATATTCTAGTTAACTGTGCTGCCAGACGCAAATAAAACCCATGAACTGGGGGTAAATGTTGGCTTTGAAAACACCAAAGTCTAAATGAATACTAGCAAAGCAGGATATCAACAAATTACTCTGCTGCTACTGCGCATGTGCGAGCGTAAACCTACTTTCTCGTGATTGGTCAATCCGGACTGGAGGTCATCGACCTCACACAGAAACAAAACAGAGGAGACTCTCTGCAGTGGAGATGAATGAATGAATGCCATCTTCTATTAAATAAGACCACTGCAACATGATAAAACTTATCCATATCACTCCAATTGTTCCATTTAAAGAAGTCCTAGCAGCTGTTTGCACATATTTATGGGAAGTTTATCGCTTTTCTCATTTATTGTGTCTTTTTGTGTCCTGATATTTCAGTGTTTTTTTTAATTTTTATATTGTTTTTGTGGCCTTCTTTTTGCAGATTTAGAGGAACCATATTATGGAGTAGCTTTTCACATCTATCAATAAACTGTTCATCTGTCAAACGGTTCAAAAGTCGCTTAAAGGGTCATTTAATTGCTGTCTTGTAATTGCTTTTCCCCCGTGTATGTTTTTATGTTTTTAATTTTTTTCCCACTCACAGTGTTGTTTGGTTACGATTGCCCAGAAGTTTTTATAGATATTTAAATCAATATCCTCCTCACAAACTCTAACCATACACTTCCACACAACACACACACACACTTGTCTTTTTTGATATATTTACTGTATTGTTATTGTTATTATATAAATCTTGTCCTAATTGTTTATCACTATTATGTAGTCATATTCATTCTTTATATTAATCTTGTCTCTAGGTGGAGACTTCAGATGTGTATGTGTGTGTGTGTGTGTGTGTGTGTGTGTGTGTGTGTGTGTGTGTTGTATGGAAGTGTATGGGTAGTGTTTGTGAGGAGGATATTGATTTAAATATCTATAAAGGAAGCTTCTTCAAACAACCTTGTGAGTGGGAAAAAATAAAAAAAAACATAAAAACATATAGTCCCGTAGTGGGGAAATTTGCAGTGTACAGCAGCAAAGGGTGCTGTACACTGCAAAAAAACAAGATGCATCAGCTAACACAGTAAAAAAAGAGAAAAACAAAGTGTAACAAAATATGAACCATTTAAATAGAAGGAAGTATAAAAAATAGGATCAGTATATACAGTATTGACAATAAACAGACTATTAACAAAATTGCACAAGTGGAAAATGATATTGCACAGTGAGAATTAAATGAAATTCCACCTGAAAATATCAGGTTATTGTCACTCATATGTCACTACGATGTATCCTATGATTTCAAGCAATTAAGATGTATGCTAAAGTTAAGTAAGCTTCAGAATTTACCCCTCTAAGTACCTGGTAAAGACAACATTGTTGGGGGGGAAATGGTCTTAATTTAACACATTGCTCCTGTTTAAATTTTTCAAGCATTCAAAGTAAGACACAGACAATTCTTGTGACATAAAATAAATCCTTTATTATATATAGTGCAGTCTATTACACCTCTGAAGACAAACTACCACTTTCCTCTGTCCTTAGTTAATGATACAGTAGATGCCACATTTTTATACTGAACACAATCTGTGGACCACATTCAATAATAATACTTTATGGTTTCCAAAATAGAATAACTTGTGAAGCCCAATATACAGGCCATTAAATCTTAATATACATATAAGTCGAGAAAGAAACTAGACATTATCAGCGAACCAGCTGCCTTCTCGTTCCAGTGACTGATCATAGTGCTTTTCAAAAATAATACTGGCATTGTGTTTTTGTTCCTCTTTTCATTTCTTGAACGCAAAATATAGTAACGACACATACTATAAGCAAAGCAGCGTTGGGTACAACAGAACGGCATAAAAGGCAAAACATAAGAATGGTACTGCAGTAACGACAATAAAGTGAATATGGCTGAAAGAACTGTTGGTAAGGCTTCCGATGAGGATTTGAGTTTGGGGTCAGACAAGGAAAACGTCTCCTTCGTCTCATTTTGAACGGATGCTGAGGAGTGGATGGTCAGTGCTGGAGGAGAAGAAGAGGAGAGGTCATTACTTTTACACACATTAAATCCATTTCTTTAGAGAATGTTAAAACTCATGTCAGGAAACAATACCTTGATATTTATACGTCTTTGGTCTCAGAGCAAGTCATCTTCTACGACATCATCGACGCTTCCTGAGATCGAAGCAGCTTCTGATGTACAAAAAGAAAAATAATGGTCATTCAACTATCACTCTACCAACAACATTACAACTGGACTTTCCTTTTTTTATCCACCACATTGCAGAAGGTTGGCAGAGAATTACAATGTATTGACCTCCAGATGAGTAATAACTTGTGACACCTCTAATTTCACTGAAAATTTAATACAGTGGGGCTGCACGGTGGCACTGTCGCCTCACAGTAAGAGGGTCGCAGGTTCAAATCCGGCTTGGGGTCCTTCTGTGTGGAGTTTGCATGTTCTCCCCGTGTTAGCGTGGGTTTTCTCCGGGTTCTCAGGTTTCCTCCCACAGTCCAAAGACATGCAGGTTAGGTTAATGGTTTAGGTAGGTTTAGGTTGACTCTAAATGTCCCGTAGGTGTGAATGTGAGCGTGAATGGTTGTCAGTCTCTATGTGTCAGCCCTGTGATAGTCTGGCGACCTGTCCAGGGTGAACCCCGCCTTCGCCCAATGTCAGCTGGGATCGGCTCCAGCCCCCCCACCCGCAACTCTGAATAGGATAAGCGTTTCGTAATGGATGGATGTAATGCACTGAGATAAGTGTAAATGACAGTTGTCAGGGCATAAAACCAATGATCTGCTTATCTTTACAAATCAAGACTCCATAGTCTAACGATGGCATCTTAAAATCGAAAGTCAAATCAAATCATGACACCCCTAGTTACTATGCGTGAAAGTTTTCCTCCTCACTGTGAAAGAGGTGTGCTGGAGACCTTCTTCAGGATCCCAAAGATAAACTGGAAAAGACAATGAAGACCAGCAGGACGATTAAGGGCGATTTTTGTCACTAAATCTGCTAATTTAATGGTCTGCCTCCGAAGAAAGAGAGAACCGCCAACGAGCCGCTGCTCCACAGGCCGCCGCACGGCAGAGACATACAGCGGGGAAAAACGGCGTGTACACATGGCATATTTTCACATCTCTCTCTGTGAATTAATGATTTATTTTGACCGAACCAGAGTTTCTGATTCTTGGAACAGTGTAAAGAAGAATCAAGACGTGTTTGGTGAGTTTTATTTTGTGTCCGTCCAGTTTGACTGAAGTGTGTTTTACAATGAGGCATTTAAGCCTCCGGTGACAGACAGAAACCAGAATTCAGAAGGTGTACGAATGTATTTTTTCTGTTTAGGTGTAAGAATATTTACAGACGTTAGTGAACTCGCTGCTTGTGCGCAATGCATCCTGGTACATTGTAGGCCCAGCCGGCAGGAGAGATCAGCTTTCTCGGTCAATACAGCAACGCACTGGGGAATTTATTTCTCCGGCGGACTACATTTACCATCAGCGCTGATTGGACGTCCACATAAAAGGTGGTACATTTTCCCTTTAAAGCATGTAAACATGCTCTAATAGAAACTCGAAATACAATAAAAAGTATGAACCTGAAAATGAACATGATTTGTCCCCTTTAAGTGAAGGAGGGAAGTGGAAGTTCGTGAGCTGCAGCATCAGAATGAGGGCAGCTGGTGTTGTGGGTTAGTGTGGGAACTATTTCTATGGTGATGACTCAATGCTGTGAATCATTTGGGCAAAGCTGAGTGACTGTAGATGAGGGGCAGTGTTTCATGTTGCTCCGCAGATCTCTTGAGAACATGTAGATGATGATGATGATGCCTGCTCAGACAACCCATCTTCACTTTATTGCCAAGCACCTTTAAATCAACCCCACCAAAAGACAATAATACATTGTAAAGACAAAAAAACGGATTTCCCTTTACTGTGCTCACCTGATAAGCTGATACAGGAGAGACTTAGCTCTGATGATGCTCCTATTACGTCATCCTATGGGAGGACAAGAAATAAAGATGTGAGTATTTAAGAAATAAAGAAAAAGCTCATTGCACTGACAGTATTGAGTAAGCTACATTGTGTTTGGTAAGGACAAAATCTAAAAAGTGGAAAGAATCTTATGTTTAAATTGTAACTGCGAAGGTCTGTTAATCCCCTGAGACTTTACTGTCAACTGTCTGTTCAGTTTCAGAGCTAGATTGAGGGTACTGGTATCATATGAAACTAAAAAAACGAAAGAATCTATTGGTACAAATCACAGCATAGCTTTTTCTATGGTGTTTCTCAAGGTCTTGGTGTCTTAATGTGGTATTTTGGAGGGATTTTTTATGATTTCTATTAATTTTCAAGCATTAAAAATGGTTAAATTTAGCACCAAATTGGTGTAACAAATGGTATCAACGCAAAAATTGACATCTACTGTTGACCTGCTATCGTCCCCTAAAGACCCCCTGTACCCCCCAAAAAAAGACTAAAACAGGTCTGTTGTGGGTCTGAGAAGGTTAATGAGGCCAATGACAATGTCAGTGTGTTCAGTGAATCACCAGCATCCTCTGTAGGCAGCCAAGATTGCCGCCCTCAGTTCTGCCGTTCACCGCTTCCTGAAAGCTGACAGCGTGGCCCAGCCGTATGAGCTCCTCATCGATATCTACAGTCTGGAACAGACAGATATTTTACCAGATGTGTGCAAAAAACTAGAAAACTAATAAATGACTCGATTAATAAATAAATGTCTTTAATCGAGCAAAAATAATATTAAAAATGTAAGTAGCCATAAATGAATTGATCAAATGTGACATCAATTTCTATTTGATCCTTTTATTTTAATTATTCCATTTATTTATCTTTATATTAATTCTCTTATTTATTTACTCTTCTGTTTAATCTTTCCTTTTATTTATTTATGTATTTAATTTGATTGAATAAGTGACAGCCCCCTTAATTGGCATAATGAGGCAGAAATGCATAAAGAAATGTAAAAAGAAATGTATAAAGAAAAGAATACAGAAATTAATAAGTTTGGGAAAATAAATAAGGGGTGAAATGCAAAGGGAAAATCGAGCAGAAATAAATAAATAAATAAATAAACATATTTAAAATAAAGATAAAATAAATGAATAAATAAGAAATGCAAAAACAAATAAATTAATTTAGAAACTAATAAAAAGTTAATTCATAAATAAATAAATGGGGAAATTAGACATAAGGGTAAATAAATAAGAGAATTAATACAAAAATAAATAAATAAAGAAGCATGTCACCTTTTATCAATTAATTACCTACCTTTAAGTTTAATATTATTTTCGCTACATTTAATGACATATTTATTAATTTATCGAGTCATTTATTTATTTATTTTTTTAATTGTGGCAGAAATATAGAAAACAGAAGACAGGATAAGAAACAAACAAAACAGATAAATAAAACGCTAGCTGACCTTGCCCTGGCTGTTGTCGTAGAGCTTGACACTGGGCCAGGACGAGATGTCAGAGTGAGAGTAGCTGCAGAGTTTGGCCTGCAGGGGTCTCCAGCAGGCACAGTACGTCAGCCGCTCAAACTCATCCAGGGCTGCCTCAGTCCACATCTCTCCTGACGAACATTTGAGGAAAAAAAAGGCCAATCAAATGAAATTTCAGAATCATTCTTTTTTTACTTTCAACTTTTTCTTAGTGACATGCCTATGTGATAAAGTTTTTACCTTTTGGTCTCACTCCTGCTAAGTTGCACTCAATAGCTTGGAATGGTAAGCTGAGGAAGTCACTCCTGAAATATTAATGCAGCAAAAGCAGAAGCTGTTAGTTAGTTCCTGCCATAGCTCCCTCAAGTATGAACAAACAAGAGTGTGTTCGTTGTTCATGTGCAGATTCTGTCCCAGACACAAACAGAAAAATCATGTTTGAATACACAATGAGGTGAAGACCTTTCTGAGACGGCAATCATGGCAAAAAGTCATTTCTAAACTGTAATCATTACCGTCAGGTGACTCATTCTGTATTCAGAGTGTGATCATACAGGGGCACAGACTGCAGCAAGCTCTAATGTACACACTAGACAACCATTCAGGAGACCCTCAAAGTTGACCAGTATTGGATGACCACCCCTCCTAAAGACACAGATATATAAACATCGGAACTCTAACAAAAAAGGTTATACATAATTTCAATACTTTTGGTCCAAAATAAATAAATATGCAAATTACATGATTTGTTTGTCCTTATATCTTAATTTGCAAATCATGAACTCTGATTTTTTTTTCTTAATTTTTTAATATGTTATAGGGAAGACACATCTCCTGAAGTTTTCATGTTGTGCCTGTTATCAGTTGAACAACAGCCGACTTACACTGATCTACACTGGTCAAGGGGCTGATGATGCTTTGCTCCTCTCATTTGGACTCAGACAGTATGTTCGGCCTGCTGCTGTGTGTGGCCAACGTGTGTTAAGCTGGTGTTGTTAGCTGGCATGCTTTTAGCTGATGATGTTGTAGACAAAAGTACGGAAGGGTTGTGTTGTGTGTGTGGCTGCAAGTAAAGAGTCGTGGGCCCAACTCAACAAAACACCAGATACTGAGAGGATGCCCACCTGATTATCCTGTCGACTCGGCCGCTCACAAATCCACACTGAAAACATGTCCTTTTATTTAAGGGTGCTCCGATCGAGCGGCCACCGACTGTTACCGAACGATATTTGTTCTAAATAGTTTGATCGGTGGTCTCAATAAAGGCCGATCAGAAGAGCCGATCGCTGACGCATCGATTCTGATAATCTAGTATAAACAATATAAAGGATTTAATATAAGATGATCTGATAAATGATCAAGTATGTATCCCATCCCAAAGCTTTTTGATTGTCCTGCCCCTCTCCCTGCACACACACACAGACTAGGGTTGTAACGATACATCGACCATGATCAATATATCAGTTCAATGATCAACGATCCAATATCATCGATGCAAAGTGAAAAAAGCGATAAAAAAAAAGATTGTTTTCAATTAAATGCCTGCAAGAGCCCAGGAATAAAATTGTCAAATCATAAATTAGTTGATTTTTGTGCGGTGATGTTAAATGTAACTGAAACTGTGTTAAATGGTCATATGATATCGTCTCACATCGATCGCAGGCCCCTGAGCTGAATCAAATCGTATCGTAGCAGACTTTGTGATATCGGCAAATATCGTATTGTTGTCCAAAGAATCGCTCTTATATCGTATTGTGATGAAACTTGTGATTTACACCCCGAACACAGACGCACACAAAGAGCAGAGGAACGGATTCGCTTGTTGAGCGGCGCGGAGAAATGACTTCAAACAGACCCCGTGATCTGTGATCGGATCAGCCGACACTACTTTGGAGGTATGAACTGTCATCTGTGTGTCTCTTACCTCATACGGCAGAGGCTGTCTCTTGGCAGCTCCCCGTTGTCCCCAAAGTCAACATAGTAAAGGTCCACCAGACCAGATGCCAGCACTCCCAGCACCTTGGCCCTGTTCCATGTGCCGTGCTCGTGGTATGGAGCAGCCACAATGTCCCCCACCACGATGGTCTCCACCCTCTGCTCCTAGAGGACAGGAGGACACTTGTTACTTCTAAAATATGGAGTCCAAGTGGGACAATTTTTACTTTGAGTAGAGGTTTTCAAACTCTGACACTGTAGCCCCTCCTTAGATTGCGGTGTGGAAGCTCTCAAACCTATTGTGTTTGATGCATAATAAAGAAACAGAAGTAACCCCATACTGTTAGAGTTTTTTTTTTTTTTCCAGTTGCTCAGTGCCTCATTTGGTACAACACAAAAGTAAAGACAGTTGTCCTTACGGTGGGGTTGCCACTGTTATAGAAGCGGTTCATCTCCTCTGTCAGTTTGTCCAGCTGAAGGGACCGAACACCAAGGATCTGGATCCAGAAGTGGTTTGGGTTCTCCGACGCAGAAACATAAACCTCTAGATGCTCGTCAGGCTGGAAGCTCAGGTCCGGGCTGGGAACTGGACAACAGCAGAGGAAAAATAATCTTTGTAATATATGATCGTGTTCAAGGACAGATTACAGAGTGGATAGTCTATAGAGAAAGTGAACTCACTTTCAAACTTGGAAATTTCAGAGAGAGAGTCTGCAGAGACGCTCTCCTCCGAATCCTCTTCCTCCTGCTTGTTGTCTGTGTTGGTGATTTTCAGCTCCTCGATCTTGTCAAAACTATGTTCTGGTTCTCTTGCGGTCCCGTTGGCATGGATGTGCCCGTTTTTCTCCGTCTGGGCGTAGGGGCCGTTGTTGTTCAGGCCCACTGGCGCTTCGGTCCCCGTGCTGTCTGGCCTCTGATTCACAGCAGTGTGGCCTCGTTTCTGCCGCTGGGCGGAGGACTGGGAGATCTTTGTCCTCACCACCGTGTCCTCTCTGACTTTTTCTAGAATCAGCTCCTGCAAACAGATCATGAAAGTAGGAGTTACATTTATAAATAATAGAGCTGTCAAAGTTAACGCGATAATAAGTGAAGTGAAGATACTGGTATCTAAGGAATCCATTGGTACCAACCATGTCATACTAGCTTGTCGCGAAGGAGGTTAAATAACTTGCGCTAAATTTTGGCGAGGAAAAACTGGCATGGCCATTTTTAAAAGGGGTCCCTTGACCTCTGACCTCCAGATATGTGAATGAAAATGGGTTCTATGGGTACCCACGAGTCTCCCCTTTACAGACATGCCCACTTTATGATAATCACATGCAGTTTGGGGCAAGTCATAGTCAAGTCAGCACACTGACACACTGACAGCTGTTGTTGCATGTTGGGCTGCAGGTTGCCATGTTATGATTTGAGCATATTTTTTATGCTAAATGCAGTACCTGTGAGGGTTTCTGGACAATATTTGTCATTGTTTTGTGTTGTTAATTGATTTCCAATAATAAATATATGCACACATTTGCATAAAGCAGCATATTTACCCACTCCCATGTTGATAAGAGTATTAAATACTTGACAAATCTCTCTTTAAGGTACATTTTGAATAGATAAACAAATGTGCAATTAATTTGTGATTAATCGTGATTGAATATTTGAATCTATTGACAGCCTTAATATATATATTATAAGTGGACTGAGCACACATGGGTAGTCCAAATGAGTGACTCCTTCTCACCTTGGCCTGTTCCACCTCCTGTCTGGTCCCAGTGATTGTCACGCTGCCCTTGGCCCCAGGGCCCTGCGTCTTCTCTTTGGAACAGGCTACTTTGGCCCCTGTGGTCCTGGTGATCAGCTTCAAACTCTCTCCCCCACGGCCTGCAGCACACACAAACACACACATACACATAGGTATGGACACTTGGGTTAGGCAAACAGTACATGGGGCCAAAACCAATTCTATATTTGTCTTACTGTCAACAAACCCCACGTGCAGAGCCAAAAAAACAACGACTGTATCATACTAACTAAGTATTGTGTGTGCATCCAAAGCTTGATATATCTTATTCCTCTTTGCCATAGAGCTCCTGTACAACAAGTATTAAAACACATCAGTGAGCTTGATTGCAACTTGAATCTCGAAGCTACATGAACAGATTGTTTTGGGATACTTAGAACAAGCCGAAAACTCAACATTTGACATATTGTCACCTTATAAAGTTGATATGGCCAACATGTTAGCAAACAGTTGCCTATTTAAACATCCGCACAAAGCAAAAATATCATTCATTTGGAGTTGTGTTTGTGTCCCCCCTGATGAATGTAAGTCACTTTCTATTTATGTCTGTTTACAGCCCCTTTCACACATGCATTGCAACCCTGAACTTGTCTAGACATCACCCGGAGGAGGAGCTGTATGTGAGAATTCTCTGTTGGATCTATGAGTAACACCTTTCACATTGCCAATTGATCAATTATTCATAAAGTATATTGACTAATTGAAAGAATAGGCCACCAGTCTACAGCATTAGCTCAGTGTTGAATGCAAATAAAGGTTCTGAGGGTAATCAACGTGATCATCCTCAACATTTGGAGGCTACCTATTATACGTCCAAAGGCCGTCTGAGGAACTTCCAGAGCCTCGGACACTGGTTCACAGTCAGTGACCAGGTTCTCCAGGACACAGCGGGCCAGCAGGACCTGCTCCTTAGAGCCCTGCAGCAGGAAGCATACAGTCGTCTTACATCCAGGCTCCCCTGAATCTGACAAAAGTCTCACATGGGCTCCAGACTTCTGGATCACCTGAGAGAGAGAAAGAGAGAGATTTGATATATGCTTTGGTAATATGTACAGTGTTACGTCATGCCGATAAAGCCATTTGAATTGAATTGAATTGAGATAGACAGCAGGATGCAGAGTTAGGCTGCTTAATATTACTGACACACTCAATGACCACACACTTTAAGGTCTTGCTATGGTTCGATTTGAGAGGGGGTTCAGATTTGTACAAATTGCATGAAAACAGGACAATGATTCAGTGTAATTTTTTATATTTCTCAATGGAGGGTCTAAACACAGAGGGTTTTGTATGTCATACAGATTTCAAGGCTCTTTAACGCAGATTTGTGATATTGAGCTATGCAAATAAATTGATTTGACTGACTGGCTGATTAGTCGATCGAAAGAACATTAATCAGTGACTATTTGATAATGGAATAATCATCTCAGTCATTTTCAATTTTAAAAGGCAGGTTGGAGAGGTCTAAGGTTTCGTGCTTCATTATTAATGGGAAAGGGCTCGCTTTTGTTGAAATTTAATTTGCATCCCAAAAATCGACCAAACTGACTGAGCAGCGACAGAGCGGAGGGCAGTGAGGTACTTGGGTTGGAGACAAAAAGCAAGAGGTCATCAGCATAGAGTGAGACCTTATGCTCCGTATTGCCCCTCCAAATACCAGATATCTTCTTGCAACTACGAAAGGTTGTGGCAAGTGGTTCAATGGCCAAATCAAAAAGCATGGGGCTCAGAGGGCACCCTTGGCGGGTTCCACGATGTAAATTGAATAGTCGAAATTGCTGGGAGTTAGTACGAATTGAGGCTGAGGGATGCGGATATAGTAGCTTAATCCACAAAGTAAATTTGGGACCTAAACCCAAAAATGTAGAGCTCCAGGAGGAAGGAAAGTCATCATCTGGTATTCAACTACTCACCATGTCCAAAAACTTGGCTTGGTATCTGGATATGTTCCTGTAAACTTCTACTGGAAGTGTCATCTTGGAAACCTCAGTGTTGGGCTCCGGACCTGTTGATGGCAAAATGGACACAAACAGTCAATCACATAAAAGTCATCAGAGAATAAACACAAACTCTTGGCACAATAACTTTCCAGCAGCAAGATACTCACTGCTGTTGGAGCTGCTCATATGGCGATAGACGATGTAGCCCACCGTGGCCCCGACAGAGAGCCCCGCGGCAAGAGCCACCATCTTGCCCGAGCTCAGGGTGCTCTTGTGACCCTCCTTCACTGCGTCCATGATACGCTGTGCACCCAGCGGGATGCTCCACCTAAAACACAAACATGACACAAGTCTCCTTTCCAATTTGTCCTGCAAGTTACTGCTCTTTTTCTTTCCATGTCCAGTCCTCTATATCACCTCCTGCTTATGAAATATCTTTACAACTAAATCAGACCTGTTATTGTGTGTGTGTGTGTGTGTGTGTGTGAAATGTGAAATGCAATCAGAATGTATTAGCTGGTGTAATGTACAATCCTCAGTGTTCTGTTGTACAGTCATGCAGCACAAAGCTTAAAGCATTAGCCAGTGTTCTCAAACACGTCCACGTTACAGACCACTTAGAAATGAGATTTACAATCTGTCCCATTGACATATATATAAGAAGATGCTTGTTATTTATTTAGCACTATTGATTTGTGTAGCCTAACTGTCTTGGTAACCGCATAAGGTAAATGATAATTTACAGGAAAGTTCATTCTTGACCTTGGAACCATTAGTTTGACAAAAAAAAAGCTATACATTTTGACTCAAGGTCCACTTACTCACTGTTTTTCCATGGAGCTTTCAACCATGAGTGGACCAAGGGATTTTAATTTTTGTCAAACTAGATGATACAAGTTAATTCTTGATCTTGAAAACAGCAGGTGACAAAACAATTCCCCCCAATAGTCCATTGAGTAGCTGTTCTGGGGCGTTTGACCATTTTTTGCCAAGTTGTCATGGACACGTCAAGGACTTAACATACATGTTGCTGGGGGTGGGGGCAGGATCTGAAATTAGCACCCGCCACCCACTAAATGTACATTTTTGGCAGTGGCGGGTAAAATCGTCAGGAACATCCGCCACTTTGGCAGGCAGGGAAAACGCTGGAGATGGGAAAAGAGAATCAGTTCCTGTTGAGAACCGGTTCCTAGCTGTCAGATTCCTTGGTATCTCATGCCACTGTGACTATCTAATTCTGCTATATTGATGCTTTCCGACAGTTACGGAAGTTTGTTTTTGACCGAAGCGATGGCGGAGAGAGAAAAAAGCGCTCAGAAGTGTAGTGCTACTACTACTAAACCTGAGGGTGCGCACCCTATTTTTTTCCCTGATAATGCTACACTGTGAACAACAAATCCATGTTGAAATCAACAGCCGGAGAGTTAGTAGCTTTAGGCGATAGAAGTCGGTGGGCAGCACAAGTCCTGCTTAGTTAAATAACGGAGCTACCAACGTTAATGGAGGTTCAATTATGTTCCATTATGGCTCTATTCAGTAAAAATGAATATTGTGCGAAGGTAAATTACAGCATTATCATGATGTGCTCAAATGTAATCATGTAAAGTGTAGTTTCTGGCAAGAAACTTGAATAAATCCAGTTGTTTGTAGGAGATGTTTTCACAGCAGTATAGAATATATAGAGAAAATTATGACCTGTTCAATTTCCTAACACTAACTCTAAGCAGCTTATAATACATCATTAAAACTACTGATGCCAAGATTTTTTTTTAATCAAAGCAAATATTTAAATAAAAATAAAATCATTTATTTTCTAATCATCTGAATTGTGTTTTTATGCAAATAACCTCTATAGAGGACAATAACAATGTACAATACAGTACTGTGTACAGTACCCTCCCATCTCCGAAAAATAGGGCTCCCAAGGAAGCTACAATGTAATTCGAACGCTGGAATTTACCATGCATATAATGTTATTGGTGTAAAATATATCAAACATTGAATGACATCAGATTTAAAATGTTATTCCTTCATTTAGCGCAGAGATTTCAAAAGTGGCAGATAAAATAAAAAATAAAAAAATACTTGCCTGCCACAGTGGCAGGAAGTGAAAGAACTCAGTGATCCTGGGTGGGGGTTGAGAAACCATCTGCACAAAAACATCCCCATCTGCCGATGAAGATCATGTGATATGATTGAAAGCCACAGAACAGCTACTAAATGGACCTTGTGATGAGATTTTTTTCTCAACTGCATGACAGTTGGTGAGAGTGAAACTCATTGCTACAGTCATGACTATTTAACTGAGATAATTTCCACTTAAGTAAATTATAGTGAACTGGAAGTGTTTGTTGGGGACCTCCCTGAGGTACTCAATGGACCCCCTGGTGGTCCCAAGACCCCACTTTGAGAACCACCGCAAGAGATTCTTTCGATGTAGCCTTTCACTACATCACTTGCCAAAAATAATTAGCCTGCAAAAAACGTGCACAAGCAATCACATACACACATTATAGTCCCCTAAATGATTAAACATTTAGTGTTTATGCTGTACATACACAAACAGCACTGCGCTTCTTATGAATGCACCAAGCCAAACCGCAGCGGCCGTGACCCTGACTGCTTCAGGACGCAATGCACTGAAAGCTGCTGCTGCTCCGGCTGCATACCATGATTTACTGTTGTTGGGCGACCTCCAGCCATTCCATTCATCACCGAACACTTGCAGCCAATTCTTTGCGTGTGACACTGCTAAAAACTAAAGCTCGCACACAGAAACAGAATGAGCTGGAGGTAAGCCAACAGTATTGGGAGGACGCAGGGCCGAGGAGCACACAGCACCACCATGCAGATGCGTGTCTCACTGGGAGAAGAGGGCTCTGGGGCTGTAGTTGAGAAACACATGGGACTTGGACACTCCAACGTCCATCTCGGAAGAATCGCGACTATAAGACGCAAATCTTCTCCGATCCCGGCTCTGTTTTTTTTTGTTTACATCCAAGTTCAAGACTACTGACAGACAGGTAGAAGGAGAAGAAAGTTTCAGCATTTCAAAGCACTACATGACAGCAACTGGTCAGTCACATTGATGTCATTTTGTGGAGGGCAAAAAACATCATCATCAATTCATCAGAAATCATCAGACTTTCTTAAACCTGCAGTAGGCAGAATGTTTTTGGCATCATTGGGCAAAAAGATCCATAATAATCTTTCAGCATATTGTAATTCAAGTGTTCTGAGAGAAAACTAGACTTCTGCACCTCCTCATGGCTGTTTTCAGACTTTAAGAAATCTAGCCCGTGACGGGAGACTTTAGCCAATCACAGGTTATTTCAGAGAGAGAGCGTTCCTATTGGCTGTTCATTCAACAGAGGCAGCTGTCAATCGCTCACTAGCTCCGATCAAATGAGCAAACTAGGCAGTGCTGATCAAATATGAATAAATATTCTGTTACTGTAATGACTTTTTGTCGCATAAAATGTTTTCAGAAACATCTTGTAGTGCACTGTTTAGCTGTAAAATGAGAAAGTTTGTGACCCGGCAGCCATGTTGAGATCAGTTGAGGAAATACAAAGCACAGCCCACCAGCCGGAGCGAACTTTCTCATTTTACAGCTAAACAGTACACTACAAGAGGTTTCTGAAAACATTTGAGGAGAGAAATAGGCATTACAGTAACAGAATATTGATCAATATTTGATCAGCGCTGCCTAGTTTGACCGTTTGATCGGAGTTCGTGAGTGATTGACAGCTGCTCAGAGACAAGAGGCTCCAGCTCGGCTCTGATTGGTTGTTTTCCTCCGGTCTGTGAAATCCCGCAGACACATGTTTTTTTTTCAGATTACCTGTCTCATGCACTACTGTCAGTATTTAGTGACCGTTTTATAAAAAATAACTTTTTTAATCATATTTGCTCCATTTTCTACCCACTGCAGCTTTAATACAGTTCTTCACTGTGGTAAAATATGCAAACTGGTTGACTTGGCAATACAGGCCGTTTTCTAAAGATCCTCGCTTAAAAATAGCAAATTAATGTGCTGTTTCTCTCTGAAAGACAAATACAAATACCGGGAAACATAACTTGAGACTTTTCTGAAATTGTTAAGATAAATTCTGCGATTTCTAAAATCCGTCAAACAACAATTTGTGTCAATAAAATAGGCCAAATGTCATAAGTGGTTATGCTGCTTGGTACCGCCTCCAACACGTTGTTTTGGTAGGAATACTTGGATATAGTTCAAGGGGTCGGCAACCTTTACTATCAAAAGAGCCATTTAGGTCAAATAAAAAAAAAAATTCTGTCTGGAGCCGCAAAACATTTGAGCATTGTGATGAAGGTAACACAGTTTATAGTCTAAGTATATAGTATATAAGTCTAATGCATTGAGGGCCAAAGAGCAAATGTGCGATGAAGTATTAGGGCCACATTGAGGGAAAAGAAATCGGAGATTTCCAGAATAAACTCATAACTTTACGAGAAAAAAAACGTAATATTATGAGAATAAAGTTATAACTTTACGAGAATAAAGTCATAATATTACCAGAATAAAGTCATAACTTTACGAGATTTTTTTTTTAATATTACGAGAATAAAGTTGTAACTTTACAAGAAAATGTTCTTAATATTACGAGAATAAAGTCGTAACTTTACGAGAAAAAAAGAAAATAACTCGTAAAATTACTACTTTATAATATTGACTTTATTCTCATAATACTACGATTTTTTTTCTCATAAACTTATGATTTTATTCTCATAATATTCCAACTTTTTTTCTCATAAACCTTTGACTTTATTCTCGAAATCTCAGTTTTGTTTTTTTTGTTTTAATACCCCGTCGTACCGTCGTACTAAAGACCTACAACAATGATAAATAAAAATGAAAATGTAAACAATAAACAGTTATTCATTTCCACACGTGTGGCTCTTTAGCCGCAGGTTGCAGACCCCTGATCTATGTCGTCTATGTGCATTCAATAATAATAGTTGTATATAGTTAATGATAGCATTTTAGCCGAACCCAAATGAAGCCGAATGGACGAGCTTTCCCCACTCATACGTACAGTGTCTTCAGTCACGTTATACCAAGAAGCTATCATTACATTTGAGCATCTTTAGCGTAAATGTAGAGATTTGTGAACGGAGTCTGGCGTCACGTCTCTCGACGGGATAGATAACCTTGGCTTTTTCAGCGCTCTAGGCTTTTTATTGTGGACCACTTATAATTATTATTTTGTCAACACAAAGACAGACAAAGACAGTAGAACTTTACCTCCAAATGACCAGAGTGTATGTCAAAAAGTGAGCTGTCAAAAGGACCGTAAACACACTTTCTCTCCTCTGAGCTGGTCAAAGCTAACACTAGCTATAGCTGCTGGGTGACACATGCAGGCAAGTCAAACATTAAGTAAAGGTAACCAGACGTCCTTAGCTTAGCACATAACCCTGACAATACAGCCTTTGTGTGTTTTAAATGTCTCGTGTGACTCAATATGAACAGTAAATACATGTTATTATAATGTAGGACACACTTACAGACACAGACCCTCGCTCTCTTTGAATCGACCCCGTCAGTCTGCAGCTCTGCAGCAGTCAAGCTCTCTGCAGGAAGCACCGGAAGTACACCGGGAACACTATTTACATTTAGGGTTAAAAAACAATATATATATATATGTGTGTGTGTGTGACTAATAACATTATCGAAACAGCAATATGGTTATTGCCACTGAACACGGTCTATAAGAAAAAATGCACGTTGATTTATTTATGAAACGTAACTAAATCTTAAATACAGACATTTACTGTGAAAGGTTTCACCGGAAGTCTTCCTGTTTATTCTAGTTACTTAACACTTGTCACTTGATATGATGCACTGTCCCATGCATATACATGTGCACTGTTGTTGGCAACTTCCGTAAATCACGCGTGGGACGAAAACCACCCATGTCATGAATGCATGTCATGATGTCATGAATATATAAATATAAATAATAATAACATATATATAAAATATATGTATGAATATATATATATATAATATATATAAATATATATATTATATATATATATATGAATATATAAATATATATATGAATATAAATAAGTAATATATATATATAAAAAATATGTAAATATAAATAATTAATATATAAATATATATATAAATAATATATATATATTTATATATATTCATACATATATTTTATATATATATTTATACAAATATTATTTATATATTAATATATATATAAATATAAATAAATAATAAATATATGTATATAAAAATAAGTAAATAAATATATAAATACAAATAAATATCTATATTTATATATATATATATATATTCATACATATATTTTATATATATATAGTCATACATTTATTTTTATGTGTACATATATACAATGTATATAAATGTACATATATATAAATGTGTAGGCAGTTATTGCAAATTAATAAGCTGAATGTAAACAGGAAAGCAGTACTGCATTCCTGTTTACATTCAGCTTATTCATTTGCAATAACTGCCTACTACAATTTATATTACTTTTTCATATCATTCATATTTATGAATGGGTGACAGCACAGTGAAAGCTACTGTTTTGGAGCAGCAAAGAAGAATTGATTTCCGGTTATAAAAATAGATTTTTTTTTCTGGGTTAATAAGCATAGACTGATGTACTCGCTGATACCAGATTACCAAATTTTGGGCAGTATCGGACACATTTACGATACTGGTATTGGTATCGGAACAACTCTAGTTGTGTGCAACAATATCTCCACAAAACAATCTCATAAATAAAAGCGTATTTATTAACATGACATAATCAATACACAAACAAATTTGTCAAAAGTCCTGAACATAGACACTTTAAAAAATACAAAATATACATTTATGTATCTTGTGAACAACTATATCATAGTCCATCACCCCCCATCCCACCCTACAAATCAACTGCCAGAGGCATCAGCTCCGAGCATGTGCGTGGTCATTTTATCAAAATGCCTATAGCATCAACTCTGCAGGTTGCACCAGAGGCCTGGTGACATACAGTATTGAGTCCATGCTTGACTGAGTCCATTCGCGTTGTGAACAAAACAGTAGAACTATAGAGAACATGTACATTGATCAAGACGGAGCATTCACTGGATCGTAGTCATGCAGCATAGTCCATATGTGTGTCATGATATAAAACACAAGTATGAAACAGGGCCAGTAAAAATATAAAATCATAAATCTGTTCTTGCATTGTGATGTTTGTCCTTAAATCCGTCTTCAGTAGTTTCATGCTGACCGTTTCGTCGAGTCAGAAAGCGATCACAAGTAAAACCAGATTGTGCTTTTGCACTTCTTTACTCTTCACATACACCCCCCGCTTTAAATGTTGAAATTAAAAGAGCATTTGTAGCAATGGAATCACTAAAAACAGACACACATGTAAAAGCGTGACGAGAGATGTTGTTCACTGAGCGGTGTCAGACAAAACTAAGTGATACTACAACAAACCTACAACAAACTGAGACTTTCTTAACTTGTAAAATTATGTTTTAGATTGACAAACATCATCTGTGTGATTAATGACGCAATTCAAACGGGATCAAAAAAATATTGTCTCTCGCTGTTGACTACCGTGCATTTTTTTTTTCTGAATTAAGGTCCCATGGGGTCCACCGGAAGGGGAGGGACTTCACCTCTCTATAAGTGGACAAGAATCAACCAACATACCTCAGAGCTTCAGGGTCCACTCACTTTGTGGTCATTTGATTGACTGCAAATTTATTTAGAATAGGGCTGAGCGATATGGGTAAAAAAAAAAGATTCTAAAAATGGAGTAAAAATTGTAAAGTAATATGTAAATGTGACTTCCCCACATAAATAAAATCGAAAAAAAAAAGAAAAAAAATCCTATTTATAATTTTTTTATCACAATATCAATATAAATATCGGGATATAATACATTTTCAGGAAAATAAATTGGCTCATTATTGACCTGGGAAACTCCTAGCGGTTAATCCAGCACTGACAACAATGATTTCCATTGCTCCGTTTTTGTATAAAGAGTGACATAAAAGCATGGTATTTACTTCTGAAGTAATACATTGCAAACAAATACCATCATCCTTGTATCCACTTGTATACATATTAAAATCATTATCCATCTGACAATAATGACAGCACCACAAAGAAGGCTGGTCTGAATGAAAAAGACCATCAGTGATACAGACGTCTGCTGATGCTGCACATTAACAGAACACAGCAGAGTAATGGGGACACTTGAAGGTGATCAGGAGAGAAATCCAAATATGTGGAATATGACGGTCAGCAGATCAAATATGAAATCTGTGGTGATCGAGGAAATCTACACATTTTTATACCTTAAAACAAACTGTCTGTTGAGGTGTTGAGAGCTGAAACAGCCAGACAGCATGAGAAGAAAGGCAACTGAATGATACAAAGCACCTTTCACAAGATCACGGCACAGCCAGCTGCGTGGGTTCAAAAGTAGTATGCTGGCACATTCTTCAGTTAGATAAATGTGTATACAGGATATATTTAAATACGTGTAAAACGTGACTGATCAAATTCAATCCTTAATCTGTAGTCCGTATTGTGTAACAACAGGCTCGGCTTAGCTCAGGAATTTGCAACACAGTCTCACAGCAGTTCGTGAAATAGTCACAAAATGTAATCTATTTGATTCGTGTACATAGACACAAATTTCCTTTTTTTTTTCAGTGATGCTCAGCACAACTTTAAACAACGCATTTTTTAATGTTTTTTTCCTTCCAATGTGCAGCAACATGTGACACAAGTGTCAATTTCTGTTCCAGTCTTTTCAAAATAAAACTACTTAGTAAGATCGTAGTTTGGGTTAAAATAACTCCGGAAGTGTTGTAACTTAAGTACGGACGTTACGTGACAAATAAATCAACTTATTTCACAAACTGCTGTGCGACTGGGCTGAAATTTAGTAACAACAAAGAACACAACACAATAAAATTAATAGGGAACGTCGTCTTGTGGGCGATCACAGTGAAGATTAAAATGCGGCTCAAACGCTGAATGACAGAATAATTCAGAAAGTAAGCTTAGAAAAGCTTCTTTGTCACATTTTGTTCCGGAGGTAGTGTTACAGCCTATTCTGTAGATGCCAAGCAATGACCAAACACCTTGTTACATATGGAGCCCCAAAGTGTTCAATATTAAATAATAATAAAAAGATATATGATTTAATTGTGTAAAATGTATTAATTTTATTTTATTTTAATTTTAATAAAAATTTTAAAAACAATTTGTGAATTAAAAATAAAAGCATCAATTATTATAATTTTTATAATTACACATTTGTTTACTTAATATTGAACACTTTGGGGCTCCACAGTTACTTTTCTTTTCAGCTCGATGTGTTTTCCTGTGAATGTCAGCGGGATATGACAATTCAATGTGTGTCTCATAGGGTGACATTAAAATTAACTTTATTAAAAACGTCCTCCGTTTGTGGCCTGGGACATTTCTGGAGATGAGAGCGACCATGCACAAGTCTCTCAGAGATGGAGAACAGAAGTGATCGTGAGAAAGCATAAACCTCTTCAGAAAACATTCCTCATGCCGTTAAAACTAACTAAAAACCAGACAATAAATAGTTGCCTATTTTTGGCTCTTTTCTATTAAAATGGAAATGAATGCTTTGGAATTTTCCCTGACCTTCAGATAACTGATACAATATCAACTGTTTCAAGAAAACATCCGTGTCATAAAGCCCCCACCGTGACATTTAGTTGCTCCACCTGATGGTTGCAGTGCTGTTGGGCTGAAATGTTAACGGAGGGTTATGCAGTGTCTTTTCACCCTGCCCTTCCCTGGTTTCCAGAACTAAATGGTTCCCAGTATTGCCACAACACCCATTTCCTCAGAGGGAGCGCATCAGAAGGGAGAATTCATCCCCAGCTTTGTTTCAAACTGCAGCTTCTGTCTCTTCTGGTAGCGAACTCGCACCCTGAAATGGACAGAGGGGACAATTCAGAGCTCATGATCAATCTGCTGCATTTTATTCTGCTTCACAACACATCATGAGAGACAATCAAAAGCCGGGTTTCCACCAAAAGTTCCCGGGACTTATTGCTGCGTATATTTACTGATGCATGTTGGATGTTATGAATGAAATGCAGATGAGGAAAATTTAACTAAGAGCGGCTATTTCCACAGTAAATCATCTGTTGAGTGTTTGATGGTTATTACCTCCGCCAAGGCCGAAGGCCTAGGAGGTAACTGGCGTTGGTTTGTTTGTTTGTTTGTCTGTTAGCAGGATTACTCCAAAAGTCCGTGATGGATTTGAATGAAACCTTTTGGAGGGGTGGGGTGTGGCACAATTAACAATCCATTAGATTTTGGTGGCGATCCAGATCATGATCTGGATTCAGGAATATTTTTAAGGATTCCGATCAGCCTTTAGCATTAAAACCACAGGGTATAACACATGCGCAGTGTAACTGATGATGCGTTGATGACTCGTGACCCCATCTCCTTCTGAGAGCAGAGAGATACGTGTGTGGATGTGTGTGCGGAAGCGGCTGGCCGTCCGCGGTGAGAAAGAAAAAAGCGGTAGATGACGGGATGACGGACAACGTAGTGTAACGTTATACAGACATAACAAGGCTGCTGAATGAGAGAGGCATCCTCCGATACGTTACACGGAAACACACCGTGTCAATAATAAGACGACCACCTCACGGTACCGCCAGCTGTGAGCTGTGATCTGTTTTTAAAGTCACGCGCTGGCGGAGGTCTATGCTTTCCGAGTGCAATTCTAGTTTATTTGTGTTTTAAAACGAACAAGCAAACTCCACCCCAAAAGTTCCAGTGCTTACAGAAAGTACTACCCCCCCAACCAGGGCCTTTTTAGGGAGTAAAAAAGGTCCTATAAAATGTACTTGGAACTTAATTTAGACCCTGGTCCCTCCGGTCGAAATGCTATGAGTTCCTCAAAAGGTTCTAAGTTCCGGGGAAAGTTCCTGCGGTGGAAACGGGGCTAAAGACTCGTCTGATTACCAAATAATACTGAATAATCCACACTGATCCCTGCTTCTTTCTGCCATTTGTGCTCAAGAATCTCCCATGAGTCCAAGTCATTGAGTTCATGGGTTCGGTTTAGTGTCTGGTTTCATACCGTATCTCGTGTAGCTTCACCACTTCGTTGACCAACACCACCACCAGCGGGGACAGAGAGACCAGCAGCCAGGCCAGCAGGGGTATGTCAGCCAGGTGAAAGGTCAGGAGGCTGCCCCGGTCGCGCCACAACTGGTAATCCACTGTGGCCTGAACAATCTGGCTGAGCAGTCTGGAGGACAGCAGAGAGTGAGGGTTGTAAGACATTTGATTTACAGTATATTGCACATTTCATTAAAATGAATGCTGCAACTTGGAACTATGTGACAGGATTTCACAACTCTAGAACGTTATCATGGTGACAAATCATTTTATCCTACGTTTTGACGACTGTGAGGTAATCAGTAGAAATGCGCAGTTCACGTTACAGATCTGGCAGGAATGTCCACTTGCAGATATTTGTTTGGCAAACACTGTGTTGACGCATGATATTGCATTGAGTTGCGGAAAAAGTTGAGCCAGGTTCAAGTTTTTCGTTGGAGCCCTCTGTGTCGGCACGCCTGCTTCATAAACACAGTGGTCTTATTGCAGTTAATGAGGATGCCAGAGATTCATAGCTGTGCATTAAGAACTTTCAGCATATCTAAGTATTTAAGAAAAGCTGAGCCCACCCCCCCATATTTTCTGACATCATCACCCTAAAAGAAAATTATAATTCCTCAAACAAAACCCTCAATTTGAGTAAAGTGATTCAGTGTATTAAATTTGTCTTTTTTTAAATCAAATTTCTTTGATGAATAGAACTCATCAGTGCCTCCCTCTGTGTACAGCAAGCGGGGGAGCACACACTTTTGAAAGGCTTAACGCCAAAAAATATGGATTGAAGCAGAATATTTTGTTACAACATGTTGTGAACTTTGGAAATGATAACTATTGATGATGATGATGATATCTTTTTTCAATAAATGTTGACGTTTGGACTTTACATCACTCTCGAGTTATTGTAAATGTTTGGATCACACAAGTCTGAAACACTCAATAATGAGAAATAATTGGTTTAAACACAATGTGGCCTACTAGGTAGCAAAAAAAAACTTTTTGTAATCTAATTTTGACAACCTCAGAGAGTAAATCTGTAGTGTAGAGCCTATAAATGACCAATGGAGCAGAACTTCAAACAGGAGATGATCACTTACACCACAGGGACAGTGAGACACCACCAGGTATTTCTGAGGGGACTCTTTCTCCACAGAGGCTGAGAGCGGTGGACGTAGCTGAGGGAGATCACCACTAAGAAAATGGAACAAACAGAAGAAAGGGATTGATTTGCATAATGATTAGGGCTGTCAAAGTTAATGCAAATTTGTTTTAACTCCACTAATTCCTTTAACTCATTAACACAGTCGATCTTCAGGAGGTTGTAGCTCGGTTTTAAAGCTAGAGTGAAGATACTGGCATCATAGTAAACTAGAAAACCTAAGGAATTCACTGATACCAACCATGTCATACTAGCTGGTTGCGAAGGAGGTTAAATAACGCTCCAAACTTGCGCTAAATTTTGGCGAGGAAAAACTGGCATGGCCATTTTCAAAGGGCCCCTCGACCTCTGACCTCGAGATATGTGAATGACAATGGGTTCTATGGGTACCAACGAGTCTCCCCTTTACAGACATGCCCACTTTATGATAATCACATGCAGTTTGGGGCAAGTCATAGTCAAGTCAGCACACTGACACACTGACAGCTGTTGTTGCCTGTTGGGCTGCAGTTTACCATGTTATGATTTGAGCATATTTGTTATGCTAAATGCAGTACCTGTGAGGGTTTTTGGACAATATCTGTCATTGTTTTGTGTTGTTAATTGATTTCCAATAATAAATATACACATACATTTGCATAAAGCAGTATATTTTTTCCACTCCCATGTTGATAAGAGTATTAAATACTTGACAAATCTCCCTTTAAGGTACATTCTGAACAGATAAAAATTGTGCGAGTAATTGCAATTAAATATTTTAATCGATTGACAGCCCAAATAGTGATAAAACACGGGTGACTTTGGCCATCATTTATGCTGCTGCATTTGTTAGAGTGAGTTCCTACCTGTGTGTAAGACGAGGAACCCTGCCATGACCTTCTGAGTCAGCAGCAGGCCATTGGACAGCTCACTGAACCAGCGAGGAGCGTCGTCCGAAGAGCTGCAGTCACACACAGAAAGACAGTGAGCTGTACACAACCATGCTATCATTGTCAGCATGACATCATAATGAAATGAACCGTGAGACGACTGTCAACAAATGAGCCTGTGAATGCAACAATGGGTGAATGACAGCGGGGCTGCAGTGCTTCTCCTACCTGGGTATATAAAGGCAGTTGACGGTGGTGTTGTCAGCTAAGGTGGAGTTGTCAGCTAAGATGGAGTTGCCTCTGATGCAGAGCTGATGCAGGGTGAACCCGAAGGCTACCAGGTAGGCACACACTGTCAGGCCGAACTTCAACAGGAAACAGCCAAGGAAGTAGTTCTGGGTCTGGTCAAAGAGGACAACATGATGAGCAACTCAGACTGCACTATTGTTATATTACACTACGGCTGTATCAAATGTCTTTTTTTTATATTCAAAGCTATTCTATTATTATTATTCTATTCTCTTCTATTGAGGTTTTCGAATGAGGCTTATGGAAAAAGAGATTTTTGTTATTTGATTATATAAATGTAATTTCATAGTAACGGAGCAAATATGATTAAAAAAGTTATTTTTATAAAACGGTCACTACATCCTGACAGTAGTGCATGAAACAGGTAATCTGTAAAAAAACAATGTGCAATCTGTGTCCTCGGTGCTCCTAATGGCATCTGCAAGATTTCAGAGACCGGAGGAAAACAACCAATCAGAGCTGATCTGGAGCCTTGTCGTCTCTGAGCAGCTGTCAATCACTCACAAACTCTGATCAAACGGTCAAACTAGGCAGCGCTGATCAAATATGAATTAATATTCTGTTACTGTAATGCCTATTTCTCTCCTCAAATGTTTTCAGAATCATCTTGTAGTGTACTGTTTAGCTGTAAAATGAGAAAGTTTGTGACCCGGCAGCCATGTTGAGACCAGTTGAGGAAGTATCAAGCACCACCCACAAGCCGGAGCACAGCCAATAGGAACGCTCTCTCTCTGAAATGACCTGTGATTGGCCAAAGTCTCCCGTCACAGGCTAGATTTTTTAAAGCCTGAAAACAGAGCCATGAGGAGGTGCAGAAGTCTAGTTTTCTCTCAGAACACTTGAATTACAATATGCTGAAAGGTTATTATGGAATTGTTGCCCAATGATGCTGAAAATATTCTACCTACTGACATTAAATAACATTTAATTAGAAATATAAAAATTAAATTTTTTAAGGAATAAGAATTTGTACAGTAGATGAAGAAAATTAATATTTTAAATTAACACAGCATTCATAACAAGACACCTAATGAAGTAAAATGCATGTATACATTATCAAAGGCCCCAGGTGGAGATAGGGCAAAAAACATTGATCATTACCATTATCACATATGTACAGTCTAATACACTGGTTAATAGTATGTTTCTCTAGGCTTTAGCAGAAGTAGTCCAGTAACTAAAGCTTACAGATCAGAAGTAGATTTGAAAGATTTGACTCATTTGTGATCTTACCTTCCTTGGAATTGCATCTAGGTTCTTCCCCGTGGCAACCGTCATGACTGAACTGTCTGGTGGCTTCCCCAAAAATGACACACTGTCAACACAACACAAACGGACCAGAAGCATGACATCCTGTACGGCACAGCAACACAACACTGTATTATTAGTTTCTACATTCCTAGTATGTACAGTATTTGTGTACCTTAGCAGCGGGCAGCTGAAGCAGGACAACCAGAGGATGTCAGTGGTGTTCATGGGAGGAGGAAGTTGAGCTAGACAGGCTAGGAACTGTAGAGAAACGCCATCATTTATTTGATCAATATCCTAAATGTATTTTGACATAAGAGTCTAGCCCAGTGCAGCGCAACTGGGGTCTCCTCTCTCACCTGGATGACGACCAGACTGAGCTGACACTGCAGCAGGAAAAGGAAGCACTTGCGGATGCCGTAGGTTGTGTGTCGTGCCTGGAACAGATTCGCCCAACGGCAGATTAATTAATCCATTTGATTACTCCCTCTGACTTATGAAAGCGTGCGAGTGCTGTCGTGTCTAACCTGCTCTATGAGCTTGACCATGCTGACGCTCTCTCCTTGGTGGAAGGTGACGCAACAACCCAGACTGTTGAGCTGTCCGGAGAGCCTCAGAGGAGACAGACCTTCGACGTCTCTGTCGTTAAATCCTCCTCCGGTGGCATAGCCGAACGTCTCCCACGAACACTGAGAGGGGTACAGAGGGTCCAGAGCGATGCTGTGGAGAAAGGAGGATGGAAATTCACACATGGGCCGATCAGTATGATACTACTCTGCTCTTAAATGAAATTGCTTAATGCAAATTTAAGGCACTATGACATTGGCTCCACTTTTTAGACCAAGAGGTAACCCACTGGATACCACTAGAGGTGGTTGAGAAAATATAGCTTTCAGCTGGGTTTCACAAATGTATGCAGGAATATCAATATAATCATGAGTTTTAATTGAGACTTTGGGTTTTTAATAGCCTTCATGCTGAGTCAGTCTTTCCCACACTGTTATTAAGAATCTAAATTTAGTGGTTCTAAAGCTTTGTGATAAAAATCAACACTGGTCAAACCCTAATCACAATAACATCCATTTACTGATTAAAAACAAATGTTAAGGGGTGTACTATATCAACGTGTGTATACCTGAGGTCACTCTGTAGGAACAGGCGGCTGTTGCGGAAATTGGCGGAGCTTCCCAGACAGCATGTAACCTCCCTATTCTCCTGCATGATTTTCATCATCTCACACATGGCTGTGAAGAAAAAACAGTGTCAATATTACTATAAAGCAATCAGTATATCTAGGACAGAGACAAGTAATTCAGATCAGCATTTCTTTTCATGAAATAGGCTGTATTTGTTGTCAATGCTATCATTACTTTTCCTTTTATTAGGATCTACCTCACTGTTGAGGAGCGAATAAAGACAATGGGGATAGAGGACACCTTGAATGACAAAACAAAGTGGCATAAGGAGGATGACATAGTGTATAAAACACATGCAGAAGACTCACTGTCAGGGGTGCAGTCAGTGAAGAGTGGCACCAAAAGAGGCACATTATCAATGTTCTTCAAATGAGGACGAACCTGGTGGATACCACGAGGTAGCTTGGCCTGAGACAGAGCAGGGACAGAACAACAGGAACAGTTAAAAATAACAGCCGGGTTTCCACCAAAAGTTTTTAGTTTTTAATAATACGTTTTTCTTAGTCCTAGGAACTACTTTTCAAGGAACTAAAAGATTGCTTCAGCCCACTGTTGTCCCCTCGTCCTCAATCGATACTAGAGTACTTCCTTGTTAATGAATGAAGTGGTGGCGCTGTGTGTGTGTTTTATCAATCAGCGTCAGTCATCCCTGCAAACTCCACTCCGAAAGTTCGGTACTTTAAGAAAGTACTCAGGGTAAAAAGGCCCCTGAAAATGTCCCCGGAACTTACCTGTCCCTGCAGTCGAAACGCAACGAGTTCCTCAAAAGGTTCTTAGTTCTGGGGGAAAGTTCCTGCGGTGGAAACGGGGCTCAGAGACATGTTCAGACTAAATTGCAGTAATTTAAGTTCTTTAGAAGACAAATTATGAGCCGTGCATATAAATAATCCACTTATAGCAATACATCATCTTCCGCTGGGGCAGAAAGCAAAGGACAGAGAACATTGTAGGGGTTAACAGATACAGTACTAGGGCTGGGCCGATACACCTATCTCCCGATTCGATACTATCACGATACTTGGGTGCCGATTCGATATGTATTGCGATTCGATATTACAATTTATTGGGATTTTTGTTAACTTTCTTTAACACTAGACCATGGGGAAAAAATTGAATCATACACTTCTTGGGACTTTTACTAGAAAATCTCTAAATGAATCCAGTAGAAATGTTTGATTTCCAGCATGTATGTAGTCAGCGATGTCCTGAAGTCAAATATATCAGTCATTGTCAGGAATTATTTATTAATACATTTCCCTCACAGATTAGTGATGGACTTTTTAATTTATAATGGACATGTAATGTTTTATACTTCTAGTGAATATAATCCAATCAATCTTATTTCCATAGATGTATTTTGTATATACAGTTCCCTTTGTTAACACCTTATTTTGAAAACCGGATGTAGTCACACTTGTATACTTCTGTTAACTTCGCTAAGTCCGTCTCTAGCTCTCCCGTCAGCTCCGTTCTCTTTATACATCCATGGTCAGCTCCATCGGGGCAGTTTGAATGCATTTAACATAAATGTCAGTATATGGGTGCTCTACAGTTGTAGCGTCGGCCCATTTGACCACGGAGATGAGAGTGACGGGCGGCTTGACCGCACGTTACCGCAATACGATAACGTTTCCTGTCCGTGACAGAGTTAGCATGCAGCTTTAGCCGTGATGTCTAGCTCTGCTTTTCCTGTCAATGTGTGAAACCCAAAGTGTTTCCATACTTTACTGGATGTTTAGCGTTTACCACCTTGGATTTAACATGTGAGGGTGCAGGTCGTATCCACAGAGACCCTCTGCCGTTTTCTACTTCCTTTCGGCTCGCTGCGGTTTGTTTTGGTTGACGGATACGGAACAAATATGATGCCACGTTACTCAGACTACAACAATAAATGCGCTAACTTCCTTCAAACTCCGCATAGACTCAAATGAAGCATATAAATTGATTCTGCCATTAAAAAATCTATTTCAAAATCGCATAGGTAAATACTTACTCTATTGTACATAATAGATAACTGAGCAGTAGCTTCATTGGTTTTAATAAAGGTAGTGTTACCCTGTTGCAGTCCTCCAGAAAGCTGGGCACATCGCTGTCTGTGGGCTGGAAACTGGCCAGGTCACAGTCCTCCGGCAGCAGTGGACCTTCCACTTCGTCCCGAGAATCTGTGTCACATGTGAAGAGAGCAGGCTAAAGTTTGAGACACTATCACAATTGTAGAACTAGCTTTCACACAGTTCACTCGCTGAGGCTGGATTTAAGGAACATGTATTTGATAACCACCTGAGTTTGAGGAACATACTGATTAAATGTGCTCAATACGGAATTCAGAGCATTTTACAGCAAAGAGACAAAACTCCAGGGTTTTGTTTGACAACATCGCTGCCGCCAAATGACCATGAATGTATAAAAAGATGTCTGTAAATCAGAGGATTATTTGTTTTGAGGTAAATCAACTTCCCAATACGAACACTTAAATATCCCTCATTTAAATCATTATGAACTTAAAGTAGTAAAATGAACTAACAGCTGAATCCAGAGTTATTTTCCTCAGCATAATGAACGTGCATCAGACTGCACTGCACCGCCCTGCGCGCTCATACGACATATCCGGTTCTGCCAGCTTCCTGCTAGCTGTATGTGGCTGTAATAATGGATATATTGGCTGTAATTCATCACTTTTATTATCTTGTAATACACCCATGGGCTGTATGCTGTAAGCCTGTACCGTGGTGGATGTATTAACGTCTCTGTTCCCAAACAACCGGCTATCGGCCAGTAGCTAGTAGTGCTAGTAGCATGACATCAACAGAATTTAATGGAGTTGTAGGCTATTTACTAACACGCAGGGCAAAGCTGAGAGAGACAGAGCTGAGGAATTTATTGTGTAAATGGACTACATTTACCATCATCACTGATTGGACATCCACATAGAAGGAGCCAAATTATTTTCCCCTTCAACCTGAGTTTGTTTGGTACCTTGGTTCAGGTCTTCATGAAGGGAACCGTGACCAGGGCTGTTTGGAGCTCCATCACAGGGACTGTCTCCGTTGGGAGTCAAGGAGACGTGACAGTTCCAGCCTGTCTCTAAACCCATCTTCTCTGCAAAAACCTGCACGGACACAAAAGTAGCCACAGAACTCACCCTTTTTCTAATGTGCAGTACACTGCTTGTGAATTTTATATAGATTTTCCAACACATATATCTTATATTTTTTGAACATTTTCTTCATACAGATATCATTTATTTATTAATTTGTCTTAATATGTGCTACCGAGGATTTTTACACTACGTCTGAAGAGCTGCTTAAACAATGTAAGTTTCTCACTTAAAACATTTTTTTTCTAAACTGTAATGTATGTTCTTCCTTAAGGATGGGATTTTAGCATTTTTTACACGAGAAAATAAATGAAGGGGCCCATTTCATGTCCATTTCAGATCATTTTGGCCAAACTATCCAACCAGATACGACAGAATGTTCATATGATGTGTGTTCACCTTGCTGCGGAGCTCGTCCTCCATGGAAAAGTAAACAAACCGGATACAAGCGGTGACCAGGGCATCGATGAGCCGGACTGTGTCCAGCCTCGCCTGGAACTGGGAAGATACCATACCCATGAAGATCTGCCCACTCAGGGCCTGAACACAGTCATCGCGCTCCACTCCCTCACCTATACCCTCTGTAGACGTGAAGGGGAAAGAGAGAGGAAAATGAGGAAAAAGTTGCATCACTAATTTAACTATACGTCCCCTCTGTGAATAAGTCGTACCGTCGGAGCTCCAGCTGTTCCTGCAGGAGGTGTGTTTGATGGGAGTGGTGGAGGGCAGCTCCACTCCGGAGAAGAGGCAGGGACCGGAGGCCAACTCCACACACTTCCCATTCAGCTGGCTGGACAAGGATACCTGCATGGGTTTGTAGGCGAATGCTGAGCAGTAGCCTGACAGACAGGCACGCTGGTAGAAGTCCAGAACCTTCTTTCTGTAACAGGAGAGGGGACGGGTGAAAGTAAAAAATAAGAGAAAGACTGCTAGAAATATGGATGATATGTGCTTGTAATGAATTCTGTGATACTTTATGTTTGACTGGAAATGTAGAGCCAAGTGAATATGATCAATGTGAGAGATACGCTACCTGTCTGAGCCTGAGAGGGGATAGATGTCAGTTCCATCCCAGAAGTCAGTGCAGGCCTCCAGGATGAGGTCGGCCGAGCCATGCGACAGCATCTGGACGTTATCTGCAACAGAAAGATCAGAGGTCATGACAGAGTGAAGAACATTAACATTGAAACAATGAAGGGCTGGTTGCTACCGGAGGCCCCGTTGGAGTCTGAGCTGAAGGAGAGTCTGGTGAGCTTGTGTGCCATAAATTGCTTTGTCTGATGTCAGGGGGAATTGGACCCAATGACAGGCATATAACTACATAGAAATAGCCAATTTTCTCGCTTCTCGTTCACTTATGTTGGTCATGTAGAAGCATCAGCATCACAATGTGATTGTTTCTTAACCAGCTAAAAGTTCCTTGAAGTAACTTAAAAGATACATTAGCTCTTATTATATCATTAAAAACTGTAAAACAAAACGAAACAGACCAGTGGGACAGAATGTCATGGGTAGACTGAAGTGTGTGTGGACTCACTGGAGGAAGAGTCTCGTACAAACAGGGAGATAAGGTGGGAGATGGGAGGCTGGCGTTTGATGAAGTAATGAAGGCGACGGGACGGGAACTCCTTCGTCTTCTCTCCTGTTGGCAGTTGGTACAGTGCCAAGTGGTTCTCCTGTTTAAACAGCTCCCTCGCACCAGGAGTGAATCCTGATATACACACACACACAAAAACACACAGAAAAGACAAGGTTTGTTGTGTAATAGATTTTAACAAGTAATGTAATGTAGTACTGAAAACTTAACTAGCATTAACGCAAATTCGTTTTAACGCCATTCATTTCTTTAACGCATTAACGCAACTTGTGATTTTTAGGTTGTAGCGGGGTCAGTTTTAAAGCTACAGTGAAGATACTGGTATCATATGAAACTAGAAACCTGTGAGGGTTTCTGGACAATATTTGTCATTGTTTTGTGTTGTTAATTGATTTCCAATAATAAATATATACAAACATTTGCATAAAGCAGCATATTTGTCCACTCCCATGTTGATAGGAGTATTAAATAATTGAAAAATCTCCCTTTAAGGTACATTTTGAACAGATAAAAAAAGTGTGATTAATTTGTGATTAATCGTGATTAAATATTTTTATCGATTGACGGCTCTAAATAAAACTGAATATTTTGTGAATGTAAACATATTCTGTGTTCGACGAGTAAACAGGTTTTACATCAAGGAAAGTCCTTTCATTTATTATTTTTTTGACCAGAGAAGTGTAAGTTAAGAGTATGGTCTAGACCTGCTCTATATGAGGAGTGTCTTGCAATAACTTGTTATGATTTAACGCTATATAACTAAAATTGACTTGACATTCCAGTACAATAATGCAAAAATAGCAACAACTTGTGGCCTTACTTTATCTTTAAAGCCAAGTGAGGGGTAGATCTTTGCTCATAGTGCTCAGAAATTTACTCTCGGGATAGGACTTTCTTCTCGGATAAAACTTAATCCATAATTCATGCTGCGTGGGAGGAACATCAGATCAGATATTCCCTCTGAAGAAAACTTCAAGAGTAAGATCGGTCCGATTGCTGCGTCCTCATATGACCCAAACCAGGCCATGGTATAAAAAGCTTCCACTATCATTCTGTGCTCACCTATGAGCCTGGAGAGCTCGCAGAGCCCCCAGGGGACGTAGACGGGCAGCACGGTGCCGTGGCTCTCCTGCAGCGCCATGTTGGACAGGTGGTCGGAGAAGCGGCAGAGCTGCTGGGTGACGTTGGCGTTGCACAGGTTCAGCATGATGTTGAGGCCCAGCGGCTTGAGGGACGGCAGGTGGCACTGCCAGGAGAGGTCGTCGAACTGGATGCTGGCCGGGTTCTGCTGGTCCTGCGACAGGCTCAGCATCTCCAGGTGGTAGTCGCACACAAAGTCGTCGGCCTCCGCCTCCGGGCAGCCCATCCCATAGTCCTGGAGACGTACGGGACAGGAATGATGAGAGGAACGTCACAACACAGCATACATCGTGAAGTCAAGTATCCCTTCTTTCATAAGTATTTCATGCACTTGAGATAGTTTCAGTTCCAGTGTTTTTACCTGGGCCTGGCCATCATCGCCTCCCTCAGTGTCATGGCTGAAGCTCACGTTGGATCCAGAGTGGTGTTTGGTGCGAGTGTGTGCAGGCTGGCAGGCGCGCCGCAGCCGGAATGTGTCGGTCGAGCGGGCGGTGTCATGTGACGTCTCGCTGGGCTCGGGCCCCTCCCCAGGCTGGACTGAGGACTCTGCTGGTAGACAGAGCAGAGCCTCCGCCTCCTGGGCCTGTACAGCAGTCACAACTAGTCAGGGATGGATGCAACACTGTGCATTATCAGGTGAGGAATTCCTCACCACATACCATATAGGGCCGGGACGATTCACCTATCTCCCGATTCGTTACGATCACGATACTTGGGTGCAGATTCAATATGTATTGCGATTTTTAAGTATTGTGATTCTACAAGTATTGTATTAACTTCCTTCTACCTCCACATTGACTCAAATGAAACCAATATATTGATTCTGGCATTAAAAAATTAATTTCAAAAATCATAAAAAAGTTGCGATACATAGGTGAATCGATTTTTTCCCCACCCTAATACTGTACAACTTGCTCTTTTTCAAACTTAATTAACAATTCCAACTGTCAGTGAGGCTAAAAGCTGCCTGAGAACACACACACACACACACACACACACACACACACACACACACACACACACACACACACACACACACACACACACACACACACACACACACACACACACACACACACACACACACACACACACACACACACACACACACACACACACACACACACACACACACACACACCTCATCGCGGTCATCATCCGTCTCCATTCGGCAGTAGGAGCTGACAGACAGGTCGTCTCTGAGATCATCCTGGCTGTTGTGAGGCGGCTCCACTCGTCCACTGAAGAACAGCACAGTCTCTGGACTGGGGTTAGGCCACGACAGGATGCCCTGCTTGTCCACAGTACACAGCACCTACATACACACAAACCGTTTACAACGTACACACAAAAAATAGTCCCCTAAGTACATAGAGATGTAGGTATATTAACTGTTTGTCTTTTGTCGTTGAGCAGCTGCTTTGTCAGAAATACAGCAGAGGAGCAGCTGCTGTATTTGTCTCCTATGCAGCCAGACAAACATTGTTTGCAGTCAGAAATAATTACAACCTCCATCTGATTTCATGCTGCACGCTGGGAGTAGTTTTCCACACAAGGCACAGCAGTTAACAGCAGGGCTCAGTAAAAAGGAGATGGTTAGCTTGCTGAAGAGTTGGACGTGTGCAGCCCTTCATCGAACACAGTGGTTCCCAACCTATTTCCCTTTAAGCCCCCCTACTTGTATGAACAAAATCCTCAATTTGGATGAAGTGATTCAGTGTTCTTTTTTTATTAAATCAACTTTCTTTAATGAATATAACGCGACATGATATGGTCTCTTTTTTTGTAACCACTTAACTAATTTACTATTAGTGTTAGAGCCGAAATAGATGTTTTCTTATTGTGGTTAAATAAATGTAATTTAAGGTGTTGTTAGATTGATGCAAGACCGCCCCGTTAATGCAAGTATGTGCCTCTCTTTGTTTGTTTGTTTTGGGTTAAGCGGAAGAGCAAATAGGTTTTTGACCGCAGTGAAAATGCTGTGTTTGAAAGGCTAAACGGCAACAATTATGGATTGAAGCTGAATATTTTGAAGACTTTGCTACTAAGTAGCAAAGACATACAATATATCTTTTTAAATAGTTTCATACACAGACATTTCTAAATATTATCCAAGTGTGTTAATATGATTTTAGTTATACTGTACATGAGCAAATCAAATTTTGACGCTACAACTTAAAAATCAGAAGTTGCGTTCAGAGGTCAAGGGACCACTTTGAAAATGGCTTTGCCAGCTTTTCCTCGCCAAAATTTAGCATAAATGTGGAGCTTTATTTAACCTCCTTCCCAACAAGCTAGTATGACCTGGTTGGTACCAATGGATTCCTTAGGTTTTTTATAGTTTCATATGATACCAGTATCTTCATTCTAGATATAAAACTGAGCCCACTACAATTTAAATATCGCAAGTTGCGTTAAAGAAATTAGTGGCGTTAAAACGAATTTGCATCAACGCGTTATTATCACGTTAACTTTGACAGCCCTAGTAATTTATTTTTAACGTCATGAATGAAGATTCAAACTATTTGATAAAGCCCTACATAAGATATGAAATTGAGCCCACTTACTGCTTTGAATTACGTTCTTATTATATATATCTAAAATATTGTCATTCACGCCATAATAAGACACCTAAGCAGCACATTCATTTAACGGAATACACACATGGAGTTATAGTCAGATCTATCATGCTCTAAATGGGGCAGTGATATTAAGAGTATTAATTTACGCTTAAGTTACAGGAAATAATCCCAATTCAAAACTACAATGCAAAACATCAATATCTTCCCCTGATCTCCCCCATAATACTCACAGTGACGGATCCCAGAGTGTGTAAAAGGCTGGAAGTATAACAGAGTGTCTGAGACTCCCCCTTCAGGACGCCAACAAAGTGTCTCCACACACAACGCAGCAACTCCTGCACACACACACACACACACACACACACACACACACCCACATAAATTAAGTTAGAGAACTTCTTTCAACTTCATACTAGAGAATGGAAACATGTCAATACATACAGGTTATTACAATTAATTTCAAAGAGTATATGAGTGAAATAGAATATAGTGATTCAGTTATTAAAATAAACAATTTAAACAACTAGCAAGAAAGAAGCAAATTGAGTTAATAGCTCAGCCTAAAAGTCCAAAAGCAGCTATCAAAACAGATAAGCTTTAATCAGCTCTGTGATTGATTGCAAAGAAAAACAAAGGACAAAGATGCTATACTACGATGCTAGTGGCACAAGGCGAGGAGGTGAAGCCTAGTGCAAGATGTAGCATTTAGTGAGTGGTCCAAAAACACATCCATGCAGATTTGGATTATTTTGGATGGAATCCACGCAAGGGACAAACTGAAAGCAATCACGACTTGCCCTTCCTTGCCTCCTCTCTTTATCAGGCAGCATCCAAAATGAACTTTGCATCTCTCTGGCCAAGGAAACATGTACATTAGGGGTGTAACACAAAGCTACTATCTCTATCAAACAGTTCCTGTTTGCACAGTAAACATGGATACACAGACAACAATCACTTTGGTTACTCTGATAGTGAAAAATGTCTGAATCTGATGACTGTAAGACAAGATCTGAAGTTGATTTATTAGTATTTATCCTGGACGGACGTTGGATATACCGCTGTCCCTTAAAGCAGTAGTTGGTGACTTTTATAAAAATATATATATATTTTTATCATATTTGCTCAAACTGTCACTATATCCTGACAGTACTACATGAGACAAATACTATTTTTCACAGATTATCTGTCTCATGTACTTCTGTCGGGATAAAAATGACAAAAGAAATGTAATTAAAAATAAATTACAAAATCTAAATCAGTCCATCCTTGAGTCCAAAAGGAAAATCGTGAATAAATAAATAAATAAATAAATAAATAAAGAATAAATAAATAAAAAGGAAAATTAAACAGAAAAGTAAATAAATAAGGGAATTAATATAAAGATAAATAGCTAAAGAAGCAAATTAAAACAGAAATATCTATTTATGTCACATTTTATCAATTAATCAATAACTAAATCTATTTTTAAGATTATTTTTGCTACATTTAATGACATTTATATATATATATATATATATATCAAGTCATTTATTTATTTTTGATTTTGACAGGTGAAATACCCTCCAGGCGTTCCAGAAATATCACGTTCACAAAAATGGGACGGACGGACGGACTGACAGACAACCCGAAAACATAATGCCTTCGGCCACGGCCGTCGCGGAGGCATAGAAAAATTCAGTTACATCCCTAATGTACATACATGAGGTCAATACATTTTTTTCTTTTAACCAGCTAAAATCATCAATGTAAATCACAATACCACAATCCTCAACATTCAACTTTGTGATTCACTTGAAGTGACTGGAAATGATGTTTCAAATAACTAAGGTAAACTAACCGGCCAGACAGTGGTGAAAAATGTTGCACACTACTAGCATCAGTAGAGTACTGCAAAAGGCACCAATAAGGAGCATGCTGGATGTGACTGGCTCAGTCCAGTCCTATTACAAATTGTTCTGCCAAATACAGATTTCAAATCAGCATTTGATGCTGTGACCAAGTCAAAAACATTTTCCTTGTAAGTCCAAAGGAGATAAGGAAGGGACACAAGGAGAGGAAACCCTGGAGAATTACCAGCATGGGGCCATATTGGGGCTGATTTCCAGTCATGCAGTGCAGGCAGACAAGCAGAGGTGGAAGATCAGGCACAGATTCAAGTGAAAGTCCCTCTCAGATCATCTCTTCCCTATATCTAACACTTGCTATGCATTCATTTGAAGCCAGAGACAAAACACTAATGATTTCAGAAAGACAGATCGGTGGTAATCTACTGATTTGTTCGTTTTCCTTTGAGCACTGCGCCCAGCAACAATGGAAGACAATGATTGGTCAGGGACTGTGAGAGGGCGTGGAAATAGAAGTTGTATCCGTGAAGTGAGAAAAATGATCTTAAAAGAGACAGGATTGACTGTTGAGATAACATGTCAAAGGTGACTGGAGGCATCTGAGCGTAAACTTACATCCAGAGGTGTTCGGTCAAGACGTGCCGACTGATAATCCACACATGAAGATGCGACCAAAAAACCAAAGAGTCAAATGAGAGAAAATAACATGTTGTGCGAGATGAATAAAAAACAGAAAGCAGAAAAAAATAAGGTAGTGAACACATGGAGAATCAGAGTCTGATCAGAAGATGTCCATGAAGACTTCCATGGTGAAGAAATCAAAGATGTGATGGAGATTGAGGGGGTGGAAGTGGAGGTGGAAGGGTAGCGAGGGCTGTGTACGGGGGATCCAGAGAGGGGAGTTGCAAAGGGGCGAGGACAGCAAGCGAGTGAAGACAGGCGGGTTCAGGTGGAGTTGGGAGCCAAGCGAGTGGAGGAGAGGAGAGCGAGACAGCGAGAAAGGTTATACCTGGGAGGAAACCACTTCGGTGTAGCTGCTTAGAGTGTCCTCAGAGAATTTAGCAAGCTGGGGCAAGAGAAGAGTCTAGTTAAAACACAGAGGGAGGCCTTCGCCCTGTGTCCTCTGTGTGCGTGCGAGTGTGTTAGGGTTAGACTAATATGGGTTTCTATCACTACTCCTGAATGGAAGGTGCCAATAGCCAGCATGGAAAAAAACTCTGAAACAGTGTAAAGGGAAGTCAGTAAACATTTAAACACAACAAATAAGAAAATTAGCACAAAAACACTGTAAAAAATACGGCAATGGTTGGCCACCGACACTTAACGACATCCCAAAGATGCTCTGGCTTTGGTGTTACTTTGGTGTGTCAGGGCTGTAGACAGTGCTCACATCCACATTGACTGAACAGTGTAGGAATTATAGCCCATTTAATACATGACCTGCAGTACAGGGCTCTTCGGGATAAATAAAGCTATCTGTATCAATGGCAGTGGCTGATGTTTATCTGTTGTGTTGCATCAATTTTGCGTCGGCTAAATGTTGCAATTGGGCTCAGACAACAGTGACCAGCTGCTGATAAAAATGAAAAATGCTAAAATGGGAGGCCAAATATACTTAGGCGGCCACTAAGATATGGGCGGCCCTCCCAAGTAAAGTTTATGTGTGAGAAAAACACTGTGTATGTTTCTAATTGCTTTTACATTTACATTTAATTTGTGTTGGGCTGTGTAAGCACTGAAACATTCTCCTCATTGAGCAGGTAGTTGTCAGCTTTGCTCCTACAAACGTTTTGGTCGCTTGCTTGTTGGAACAGTGTACTAAAAAAGGTCCAGCATTGTTCACCAAATATGGATGTAAACACTGTTTAAAAAAAAAACCAAGAATACAGAGCCAAATGTGGTACTGTCCAAAACTCATGTTTAATATGCAATTCATTATCACATTGTTTAGTAGCATATATCACAGGTGGGAGTGTTCTACTGTTGGTATTGACCTTGTAAAATCAAACCGAGACATCAGTCTAACCCTACAGTGTGTGTGTGTGTGTGTGTGTGTGTGTGTGTGTGTGTGTGTGTGTGTGTGTGTGTGTGTGTGTGTGTGTGTGTCTGTAGATGTTAAGTTAAAACACAAAATACAATCCTCCATGTTCGTAACTAAAGCTATCTTTCTGCCTATGCACATCACAGATGTATAACTCCTATTTGTGTGTGTGCGTGTGTCTCACCAGACCAGCTGGGGATGCGCGGCTGAACTCAGCGAGGACCCTGGCCTCTCCGAAGGCATTCAACAGCACCCACATGACGGGGAAGAGCAGGGGCAAGATGGGCAGAACACCCATCAACTGCAAACACAAGGTCACACATTTACACCTCTGTCCAGTCATCTCCATTTCATTCGTGATCTCTTTTGAACCACATTGCTTTAAAAAATGTTATTATCAACATAAAATGGCAAAGTTAATAAAAAATAATGATATAATAATAAAAATATATAAGACTTATGATTATTATTATATATAACTATAATTCAAACATCAGCTGACCAGAAATTCATCCACCAATTCACCATCAAATTTATTTAATTCATTTATATTCATTTATCATTAGTATTTATTCCTTAATTTTTATTCATAAGCTTAATTCATTATACTTTTTTTTTTATATAATTCTTATTTATATTTTTTGTTTTATTATTATTATTATTTAAAAAAATTCTCTTATACATTGTTTTTGAATAATTTGTTTTTCAATTTACAGTTACTATCTGTTATATGTACACTTTATTTTATTTGTTGTGGTTTAGGTTGTTGTAGTCTTCTTTTCTTAAGGAAACAATAAAAAGTATGATTTAAAGAAAGAATTTTGGCATCGACTTGGCACCGAAGTATCGGTTCTCGTGACATCCTGAATGTAAACCAAGAAGAGTGATGGCAAAATACCGTAGGCACTCCAGTCTTTGTTAGATACATATTCATAGTTTTGAATGATTGTACCTGAAGTTGAAAGAAATTGAAGCAGGGGGGGGTGAGGCTGGGTGCATCACAAAAATAGCGGACAGTGTTCACTAGCAGGAATGCCACCTAAAGGGAGAAATCATCAAGATACCAGTGAGGCAAAGGTGGCACACATTATATCTGGGTCGTTTTAAGTAGAGAAAACGTGATTCCAAATACATTGCAGAGACTATTTAGAAACTAAATGTTAATTGCTCACCAGAACAACTGGACAAACTCGCTTGGCGATAACCGACTGCACTGTAAACCTCTCATTATCTAGCACTGTGATTGGTCGAGTCAACGCCATCTCCAAACTGTTCCTGTTAAAAAAAAAGAAGACGAGGGATAAAAATATTACTTTATTCAAGTTAAATACCCTACTTTTTTCTATCATTCTCATAGAGAACTGACAACATCTAGGTGTTGCTGTCGAGTGTCTTAAAAGAACTACAGACTTATTTATACCCAGAAGAAATAGAATATTTTCTTTTCATATAATTCGGTAGCATTCTCTACCTGTAAGAAAACTACGTATTTTAATTTTTATCAACATACTCTTTACAGAAATATTATAGAGCTTTCATTGTGTCATCTTTGTGTGATAACCACATGTCAAACAAGCTTGGAGGGTGTTAGGCGGTCGTCTGTGGTATAGGTGACATAAGTCAGTGGTTCCCAACCTGGGTTCCGGGCCCCCCTTAGGGGGGGCACCAAAGATCTCAAGGGGTGCACCAGGATTTGTCTGCTCCGAGGTTGTCGAAACTAGATTTGCACATGTAGAATTAAAATCATAATAACCTACTTACTGGATAATTATACAAAAGTCTGTATATAAAACTATTTAATGATATATATTTTTTTGCTAAATCTAAGGAAATATTCTGCTTCAATCCATATTTGTTGGCGTTTAGCCTTTCAAAAACAACATTTTTCAAATCTAACAAATATTACATTACATTTATTTAACCACAATAACACAAAATCATTTCAGCTCTAACACAATTATAATAATTGTATAGTAATAATTACTTATGTCGTTATAAATAAAGTGATGACGTCTTGACGGATTCGTCTATCGAATGCAGATACATAATATGATCTTTTTTATGTTGACGAAATGGACGAGTTCTATTCATTGAGGATTTGTAGTTTCTCTTAATATTTTCCTCAAAATATTGAGGGGGGGGGTCTCAGCTTTTCTCAGATACAAGTAGGGGGGGCTTCAGAGAAAATAGGCTGGGAACCACTGACATAAGCAATACTTAAGATAGCAATGGGGGAGAAACTTTTTTTTTCTTCTTTAAATCACTTGCCTCTCATGAATAACTACCCAGAAAAGCCACACAAACCATTTCCCTACCTGACTATGTCCAGTACTGGAGTCCGGACCACTCTGAAGAGACGGTGTTGCTGGGGGCTCTGGGGTCCTCTCTTCTCAGTGCCCCGTGGGGAAGGAGGAGGGGAGAAAGGGGGGAATAAATCTCCTGGCTCCAACACAATGTGCTCATCATCCTGAGGAGAGAAGAATAGATTAAGCTGGTAAATGGGTCATTCTTTACCAACTGACCAACAGTCTTATTTGACACCAGCAGTGAGTTTTAGACGTTAAGGTGTAGGTTGTTTGGAGGGTCTCGGATGACATAACTTACTGGTTATACCTCTGGTGCTGTTTAAATCAAGTGTGTGTTGGGATGAACCTACTTCATAACTGCAATGACACACAGCAGCCTACTGTGTGTACTTTTATCTGAATGTTATAAACACTCATATGGTCCTACCCCTTTCTACAACTTAAATAATGAACTTAATATTTATCGCATATACACATAAATAATCACCTTAATATTTAAAAAAAACATCAACGATGAGTGCAACAGTCCCAAAAGAGAACGAGTGACCTCAGCGATCAGTATTCAAGCATTTACGTGCTAGCAGGACTGAGAATAGCATATCATGATGTCAGCTGTAGAGTTTGTACATGTGTGTGTTAGTGTGCTTTTGTTGGACCAATAATAAAATATTGGCTTTCTGTACCAATACCAGTTCTGGTATTTGGTACCTTGATATCAATTCCAAAAGAAAATCTAAGGCAAATAACTGATAACTTTGAATTTCATATTTCCTAAAAGATATATTTATAAAACAGTATTGCAGTTACAGCCAAAGTAACCTGAACAGAACAGTGGGGTTACAGTAAAAAAAAAATTGTAGCATGAGGTGTTTGAGTTAATTTGCCAACATGCACGTCCTGCAAGTCGACTATTGCGCATCGTGATATCGATACTGAAACGATACATCGTGCGGCCTTAATGTACATGTATGTGTCTATGTACAGACTGACCTTAATGCCTCTGAGGGATGCGAACGCCTCTTGGCCAGGCCTCAGAGCGATGATGTCTCCTTCCACCAGCAGACTGATGGGCAGGTTAACCAAATGGGAGTCGCGGTAGGTCCAGTGAAGGGACCATGATGGGGATGAGGGTGTGTACAGATCAGGGTACATAGATGGAGACCACCGCAAGTCACTCACACACCCTGACAGATAGTCTGGAGTAACGGGCAGAGAAAGTGAGGAGGACAAAGTCAGAGAGAGGAAAAGGGGAGGATGACAAGCATGAATATGGTGTCTGTGAATGTCATGTGATTATGGCGTATAAATGTCGGTAAGAAATATGTTTTATGGAAAATTATGAAGCCTCCATGACCTGATCAGTGTCATTCAGTAGGAACTATTTTCTTTCAAACTAACTACACCCTCCAAACGTGTCACTGAGGTATGAATGAACTGAATAACGTTACGCGAAGAAGAGAAGCGTAACAGTTAAACAGGGATTATCTTGTACAGGAAGTACAAATGCTATAATTCCTCCATATTTCCAGCGGTGAGTCAACAAGCCTGACTCACCGCTGAGCTGTGTGATGATGTCCTTGAGACGGCGGACCATCTCGCTCCTCTTCAGCCACTCCTGACGTCTGCTCAGCAGCAGGTTCAGCAGGAGGAGGAGGAGTAGGGCTGCAGCGTTCACAAACTCTATACCAGAACTGTGGATGGGCAAAGGAGAACGGCAGAGCCATATGTGATAAATTAAATACATAGTCTTCAACAGGTCAAGCGCACTTAAGAGACACATTTCTAAATTAGCTTTTAAATAGTTTCGATCAGAAAAAAAGTTAAAGTTACACCAAATATTGCAACAGGAATTTTAACTGATTCCCTCTCACTTCTACACGTATAGAAAATATATCTAAATTCAAACCAAATTAGTGTTTTAATTGGTCATTCAGTATACATATTTAATCAAATGGTATTAGACAGAAAGAACAGTCCAGGCAAGTGTAAGATCGCCTTGGCGCACAGCAAGTAGGACGACAGCTGGGGTTTGTGGAGCTGCTGATTCATTACGATTTCTCACTTCTGTTCATCTTGAACATGTTGATTATGTTTCATGAGAATAATAAAGTTAAGTGAACAAGCAGATAGGTGGCATGTCACGAATTTCAAGATTTTCAGATTTTGTCCGAGCCTCGTTTCCCCCTGAAAAGAATGTACTTTCACAACAACGGAGGTGTAACTGTTGGGATAGCCTCAGGCATGATGGTGATGGAGAAACTGTGGACAGGGCAATCCTTCTAAAAACTGCTGATAACGGTCTAAGCATAGGAAAACAGATCCTACAGAAGCTTTTAGGAAATAATGTCAAAGAGTGAAATAAGAACCAGCGCACAGATTTTTATTGATGCTGCGTGTCTTAGAGTATCACAGATGCTCCAGAACAGGACGGTTCAGCTAAAAAGAGGCCACCTACCTGCCCTTTGGCTGGCTGCCATAGCAACAGAAGAGTCCCAGCACCACCAGTAGAGTGAGGGCAGCTCCCGGCCAATGGAGACAGGAGTGACGGTTGCCATGGTAAAGGAAGCTATTCACCCACTGTTCCTATGAAAACATGACATCAAGGCATGAGCAAAAACAATATGCAGTGTTTTATGTAAGGCATTTAACATGTAAGGGATAATGTACAGCGAGCCGGTCATTGTTGTGAAAGAATCCCCGACAGGGCGATGCTGCTGGTTTCTCATTGCCCTGAAGGGGATTATTTCACAACAATGACCCGCTAGCTGTACATTATCCCGCTTATTACATGGCTACTTACTTAAGAAATCAATGATGACAAAACTCTTATGTTGCCATTCCTCACTTTGCTAATTTGGGGTTTACGGTTAGTTTTAGGTTTCATTTTTAGGTCAGAGTAAGGATTTAAGTTTAGAGAGTGACTGTACTTAAAGGGATACTTTGCAGCTTTGTATCATTGCAATGTGGGCAGTATATGCTTATGAAAAATGTTGAACTTCCCTTCATGTTGCAAGCACCCAGCGGCCTATTTAATAGTGTCGGGTGTCATCCGGATCTGGGCTGTTTGTTTGAACTACAGATCGTACTTCCCTATTTTTTGTATGCCCTCCCCCAGGGCACCCTCACAACTCCAAAATCAATACAGCCACTGGACGACCGTGGCAGAAGGCAATGTTCCTGTAGATATGGAAGACTTTAATATTGAAATACTGGAATCGGACATTCGGGGCTATACTGTATGAGCCAGAATACAGTGCGGAGGAATTACGGCGTATGGAGGAGGAAGAGGCCGCCACAGTCGCTGTGGTAAATGTGCACCGATGGAAACTGCAGTGGAGTCGCTGTGCTGCAGCGAGGCCAATTTCTTCTGGATGAAGTTGCCGAATCCAACGTTACAGAGGAAGGGACACAAACATGTGTAACGTTATACTCAAGCTTTGGGCCACATATGGACAGGGGAGAGCTGGAGAAATGTTTCATGATCCCTAAAAGAAACTGGAACAATCGACCAAAGGTAACGGGGCAAAACGGACGTCTGAAAAATAGCAACTGTTTTTTTTTTTTTAAATGTCACCATAAAACAGTTAGTGTAAGCGCAACGTGATCACTGAAATAGTATCGTACTTTGTCTCCTCTTATCATACTTTGGCAATGAACCCAGTGCATTGTGGGTGTTGTAGGCTTTCTACCTTTTGAGCTAAAGGGAATACCACAGCCCTTCCGTTTTCTCTGGTCATGAAGCACCAACCTCAAAAATATTTGCACCTTTCTACCGAATAGAGAGCCTAGATTTATGAAAAAAAACATCTTTCCAGCAGTGAAATACTTCTATAATTGTAGACCACTGATATGAATGTGCATGTGTACCTGTACAGAGGCTCGTCTGGGTGCAGCCCTTTGGTGCTGCTCCAGCAGGCTGCTGAGCTGGTCCCGCAGCTTCGACAGAGCCTGGCCAGTCGACAGGCCCAGAGTCTTAGCATCCTCGTCCTGACAACACAGAGAACAACCCTGTCACACTCTGGACCCAAATACAAGAGGGATGAACAATTTGGCTGACAAGATAACCCCAAGTACGTATAATTTGAAGACGTATCAGATTATTTCGTTGAATAATTAAATAATACATATTTAAAAAAAGATTTAACAGCATGGTTGTATGACCTGGGCCACTGACACAAGCCATCCTTGCAAAACTGGGATGAGACTAAGCTGTGTCTGTGTTCAGGGTTACTGCAGGGTTCACCAAGTTTAATTTAATACTTATAACACTGTTTTAATACCACGTGGAATGCAATTTGATACCCGTTCCACCATATGAACGTATGATGGAAAACCAGTAGGGACGATACGACCTAGAATTATTCATTATTATGTCACATTTTTTCACTACGTCCCAGCAAGTATACAATTATAATCTCCAGTGGTATAATTAAAAAATAAAAACAACCTGGATGTAGATAAATAAAAGCATAAACTGGATGGATGGATTAACCAATTAAAAGTGATTCATTAAAGTAATTAATTTTGTGTTGATTTTTGGCGGTCCCTGTGGATAAAAGCAGTAGTTTTTCTGAGCATCAGATTCCCTTTAGAAAACCTCTCATTTTACTGCAGCAAGGGTCTGACACTCTGCCCTGTGCAGTCCTGGTTCTAGTTCTCCCGTGCCACCCTTCCCTCCAGCGGGCCCAGCAATACGGCCTGGGCCCCCAGCAGCGTGGTGTTAAGATAAGATAAGATAAGACATTACTTTATTAGTCCCATAGTGGGGAAATGTGCAGTGTACAGCAGCAAAGGGGATAGTGCAAAAAATAAGAAACATCGGTAAAAACAAAAAGCAAGATACAACACGGTGCAAAAAGCAAAACAAAAGTGAAACAAAATATGAATAATATAAACAAGGGAAATATAAAAACAGGAACAATATAAACAAGGGGAAATATTAAAAATAGGAACAATATATATTGTATTGCTATTACCAGAATTGTACCGGTAGAAAAATATTGCACAGTGAGAATGAATATTGCACGGTATAAATTAAACCTGATTAGTATTGATATTGCACAGTCAGTGTACAGTATAGTGCAGTTATTGTAAGTTTTTGGTGTGTGTGTGTGGTCTACTGGGAGCAGTGCTGGTTGTGGAGTGGACCTGCAATAGCGCTCCTTCACACACTTTGGGTGGAGCAGCCTGTCGCTGAAGGAGCTCTCCAGTGCTGAGATGGTGCCCTGCATGGGTGTTGGTGTGGGCTCCCAGCGGGGACCAGCGGCTGCTGCTGGGCGCAGAGCTCCCTACCTCGTTCCCGCCGGAGTCTGGGCTGAAGGAGTTTCTGGTGAACCTGCATGATTTTCTCAGATATCCTCTGATTTTGCGCGGAATCTGACCCGGTGGCACCAATGACGAGCATTTAAAATAACTACAGTATATAGAAATAGACAATCTTCTCGCTGATGGTAAAAGCTTTGATTTAGATTTTCCTAAGCTTGACACTTGACCATTATGAGCTGATGAGCTTCCTGGCTACTGTAGCTAGCAGTGACATTGTTTGCTACAGGTCTGATGGTGTCGACTGAAACTCCTCAACTTCCTGCAGCACAATCCACTGTCACAACTATGGCTCTTTCAGTTTATAGGTGTTGTATATCACACACCGAAATGTTTCATATTCAGTTGAAGCTAGAGATGCACCGATACCAATACCGGATCGGATATCGGGCCGATACCGACTCAAATAGCTGGATCGGAAATCAGTGACAATGGGGCCATTCTATTCAATTCAATTCTATTTATTAATATCTATTCAATTCTGCTTATATACCATATACATTATATAGTGGAATTTTGATTCCTCGTTACATTTTGACCAATTTGTTGCTGCATTAAAAAGGTTTACACATGTCTGTAAAGGGGAGACTCGTGGGTACCCATAGAACCCATTTTCATTCACATATCTTGAGGTCAGAGGTCAAGGGGCCTCTTTGAAAATGGCAGTTCACAAAAATGTAGCGCAAGTCTGGAGCGTTATTTAGCCTCCTTCTTGATAAGCTAGCATGACATGGTTGGCACCAATGGTTTCCTTGGGTTTTTTCTAGTTTCTTATGATACCAGTATCTTCACTCTAGCTTTAAAACCCCTAGAACCTAAAAATCGCAATTTGTATTAATGCTAAGGCTGGGGTGATTCGTCGACGTAGTCGACGTAATCGATTACGTAAATGCGTCGATTTACGTAACGTGCGTCGACGCATCGGATGACGTAATGAAAATGCGCTGCGCCCGGTCCGAGCATGGATTCTGATTCCCCAGAGCGCAAGAAGCGTCAAAAAACCTCTCCAACGTTCATCAAAGGTGTGGGAATACTTCAAACAGAGACCCAACAATGTGGTGCTCTGTAAGTTGTGCAGGATGGAGATGGCGTACTACAGCAGTACAAGTGCAATGCACGAGCACCTGACAAGAAGGCATCCCAGAGCGCTGAGTGAAGAAGACAGCAGCAAGACACCGCCGTAAGTCCTGTTTACTTTTTCATCACCCAGGCATGATATATTAAGGTTGTAAAAGTGCGGATGTGTTTCTGTTAGCAGCAGTCATTTAAAGTTTGTTTTTAAAATGTTTCTTTATCACCACCATGTTAAAAGTATTTTATGGACCACTGTTATAGTAACGTAACATTACACCACGCGTCATCTAATGTTGTTATTCGGCCTTTTATTTTTTCTGTTTACTTTAACGGCGATGTACGGGTGAGAAAATGGCTTAAAGTAACGTTACATATTGTTCTACAGTCTGTGACTGTTAGTCTATAAATAGTTTCAATTATTTCTCTCTTGCTCCACACTGATGCAAAAGTACATTTGCTAGTGTTTATCTTAACTGCATATTATTACAGTGATTAAATAAATCCATGTCTAAACCATTTAAAGTTTTAAGTTAAGTACTTAAGTAAAAATACTGATGAGAATTATTATTATTATTATTAGCCTAATGTCATAACACAGCAGTGCTGTGGAAATTAGACCTGTTTTAAAATGTGCCACTATTATCATTATTCTAATGGGCTTTCTAAGACAAAGTAGAGTGGAGGACTTTTTCTACAAAAAGAACATTGCACTTTATTCCTTTTACATGAATTTACAATACAAGCTCTTGTTTTAATTTTATTTTGGAGAAATTTTATGTTGGACTGAAAATAGATTACCAGCAAAGACTGGGATATTTTTTGTTGCGAAATAATGCCATAATAATATTCTTGTTTTATGTATATGTTTATAAGAGAAGATATTTGAATAAAGTATTGAAATAATAATGAGTCAAGTTTTTGATATTTATTTATTTATAAAAAAAATATTTCTAATAATTGATGAATTAGTCGTTAGATTAATCGACTAATCGAAAAAATAATCGTTAGATTAATCGGTAAAAAAATAATCGTTAGGTGCAGCCCTAATTAATGCATTAAAGAAATTAGTGGCGTTAAAACAAATTTGCGTTAACCCGTTATTATTCTTTTATTATTCAGTTTTACTTGTTGGATTTTCCACTGTGAAATATTGCCAGATGGCTGACATTTTCCTCGCACTGACTACCCTTACCGTTACACTCTCCACCAGCACCGCATTGTTGTTGTTTGATATCGTCACGTGAAAAACTACCTGCGATCAGTTCTTCTTCGCTTCTCTAAAACAGTAGTTGCCAGTGGCAGTCATGTTACATCCAGGGCGACAGGCTACTGATTTGGAGCGGCAAAGAAGAATTGATTTCAGGTTAAACAAGTTGATTTTTTTCCGAGTTCATAAATTATGGCATCGTATCTGTGCATAGGCTGCGTACTCGCCGATACCAGATACCAAATTTTGGGCAGTTTTGAACGCATTTCCGATACTGGTGTCAGTATCGGAACAACTCTACATTATTCTGCGTAACAAAGAAAAGAGCATGTTTATAATAATAGAGAAAAGGAAACAGTCATATCTAATGTTTGTGGGAAAGCAACCTTTCCCACTCTCCATGTCACTGTGAGGATGTGTGTGTCTGCAAAGGCCTACGCATACACATAGAAAGACAAACACACAAATATGAAAACTCACACACGTCTACACACAGGGTTCAGCTTTCAGGCTCTACATCCCACACAGGCAAGCTATAAATATCTCCTCATTTCCCCAGAGTAACAAAGCCTCAACAAAAATCCTCCAGACAGACGTAAACACTCATAGCAGAGAGAGCTGAACCGCCTTAGTGAAGCAGAGCGCGCCTACAACCCAGGAAGGATCTAGATTAACCTTGGATGCTGACCAACAAATCAAGAGCATTATACCAACATGCAAACACGACTACTGACATTAAAAAGGCTCGCCATGACTACAGCATATCTGACTGACGCTGTCACTCACCCAAATGTTTTTTTAGCCTTCACTGACGAGAACGTGTTCAGCCACAGACGGACAGAGACAAGTGAGACAACTTACACTGCTCTTCTTCCTGAGGAAGATCCCTTCTCCCATCTTCAACACCATGACGGCCCTGCTCTGCTCTGCTTCACTAAAATCTGAATTGCTGCTGCTGGGCTACAAGGGCAATATCCAGCGACAGCCGTGCTACGTGACGAGAATCATTTCAGAAACTAGTTCTAAAGATGTGAATGAAGTCCTAACTGGAGCCTGCTCATGTCTACAGTCAGGAGAGAGAGCTGGAGATGCTGCAAGACCTCACCCAAATTTCCCTCGTCACTGGGCTGCAGTCAACAGAGCCCAGCGTCAGTGCACGCTGCCAGCTGGACTTTAATTCAAACACACCAAGTGTGGGTGCCTCTCTGGCGTGGACTGAGCCTCATTCAGTTCATTTCAGTTCAGCGGCTGGCTGGGGAACTAGGCAACAAAACCCCGACTACAGAGAGAGAAGGGTGGGGGCTGAAAGAGGCCAGACATAGTGGGTGTGGGGGGGCTCTTTTGATGCGAGGAACAATGCAAAACCAGGCCTGTATAACACTGGTTATCCTCTTGCCAGCTTAGCATATTTAGCAATGATGTAGGTATGCATACAGAGCAGCGACAGAGAGAATAGAGTGGTGCAGGGATGACGTATTTTTGTAGGCCAACCAGGAAGTTAGCATCGCTCTTGTTTCGTCGACAAAAAGCCAATGGGTTTTGGATTATTGCAGAAAATAAGCTCTGTGGAAAAAACACGTTTATGATACTTGTTCAGCAAGATAATCTTCACAAATGAACACCCCTTTTATGATTTTTGAAGCGTAAATGCAATCGCCAGAAGTAAAATGCTAACGTTAGGCTAAAAATGAACTACACCACCGCCGCATGAGCGTGAGGATACACAACGAGGCTGTGTAGGCGGACAAGTCGGTTTGATGACTTTAGCCACTTGTTAGCAACCGCCTTTTTTAAGACACGTAAAAACTTCAAAATTCACGAGTGGGGTATTTACAAGGTCAGTCAATCAATTAAAATATTTAATTGCGATTATTTGCATGATTGTCTATAATTAATCGCGATTAATTGCAAATTAATCGCACATTTTTTATCTGTTCAAAATGTACCTTAAAAGGGAGATTTGACAGGCATTTAATACTCTTATCAACATGGGAGAGGGCATAAAATATGCTGCTTTATGCAAATGTTGGTATATATTTATTTTTCGAAATCAATTAACAACACAAAACAATGACAAATGTTGTCCAGAAACCCTCACAGGTACTGCATTTAGCATACAAAATATGCTCAAATCATAACATGGTAAACTGCAGCCCAACAGGCCTTTGAAAATGGCCATGCCAGTTTTTCATCCTTATTTAGCCTCCTTCCTGACAAGCTAGTATGACATGGTTGGTACCAATGGACTCATTAGGTTTTTCTAGTTTCATATGATACCAGTATCTTCATTTTAGAAGCCCACTACAACCTAAAAATCGCAAGATGCATTAATGCATTAAAGAAATTAGTGGCTTTAAAACAAAGTTGCGTTAACTTTGACAGCCCTAACCACAACTTGTGAATTTTGGGTTATCATAAAAGTTCAACTTGCGATCCAATTTGATGATTTAATGTGATTTTTGTTAACTTTTTTAACACTAGACCATGGGGAAAAGTTGAATCATACACTTCTAGGGACTTTTACTTTTGAAAATCTCTAAATGAATCCAGTAAAAATGTTTGATTTTCAGCATGTATGTAGTCAGAGATGTCCTGAAGTCAAATATATCAGACATTGTCAGGAATTATTTATTTTATTTTATTTTTAATTTATAAGAGACATGTAATGTTTTATATACTTCTGGTGAATATAATCCAATCAATCTTATTTACATATATGTATTTTGTATATACAGTTCCCTTTGTTAACACCTTATTTTGAAAACCGGACGTATTCTTGTGTGTCTACTTCCTATAACTTCTCCAAGATGGTCGCTAGCTCTCCCGTCAGCCCCGTTGTCTTTATACATCCATGATCAGCTCCATCGGGGCCGTTTGAATGCATTTAACATAAATGTCAGTATATGGGTGCTCTACAGTCGTAGCGTCGACCCATTTGACCACGGAGATGAGAGTGACAGCTGACTTGACCGTACGTTACCGCAGTACGATAACGTTTCCTGTGCATCTTAGAGTTAGCATCAACACTGTCATGTATTTCAAATGTATAAAAGGAAAGGTCTACTCTACCTCTAACACTTCTGGGACATTCATGTGTCCATTAGAAGGAGGGCGGCTCCATGCTTCTGATTGTACTGTTATGAGTCAATGATTATATAACAGAACGCAGCACATAGGTGGGAACACTAAGATAGAAGAGGTAGAACGCTTTTCTTTGAGCCTCTTGAGCAATAGGTCAGGGGCAGCCACGTTTTCGTTCCTAACCGGTTGTGAAATGCCTCTCCTACACATCTATGTTTAACTCGAGACGTTTGATCATTTGACCCTTCAGATGGGTTTAACTGAAATGACCGAAAATGATCAAGGACAATGAGAGTGAATGTGAAAGAGTGAATATGGGAGAATGTGAAGTGGTGCTGTATTTCAGTGTAGCTCTTGAATTTCCTTTGCTACTGGTGACTTTGTACATTTTACTGTTTGCAGTATTAAAAGATAATCATGGTTCCTCACAGCTTGGATCTTATTTTCGGACTTTTGACTTTCCTTTCTGTCGCTTATGATAACACTGGGCTTATCAAAGATAATAAGACATGTTGTAGACAAATCCCCAGCTTAGCCAAACTTATTTGGAAAGTACGGAGCCCCCCTATAACTCCTAGAACATTTTTATTAATTTGTGCCCTCAAGTTAGTAACTCGTTCCCTCGAATTACTTCATAGTGCACTTCCTCCAATCATTCCTGACAGTCCACGCATTGCTGATGTACAGAGCCCCCCTAGATGATGTACTTCGGTAAAGTTGGAAAGATATTGACAGATTCAAACTTCCTGGATCAATAACTCATAACCGAAACGTTGTTAAAACACAAACGAGGGCTTTTTCTAACCATAGTAAGGTAGACAACGAGCCACACCTCATTTTAATCAAAACGACCTCCGAGCTGGACACATAACATTGATCTCTATGTGCAGCCGGATGTGAGACGAGTGGTCAGGGATCGTCTACAAAGTGCAACGCCGAAAAGAGATGCTATAAAAATATTCAATAACTTCACTGTTATACAGTGTAGTACCAGCAAAATCACTTCACCCATCAATGATCTCCTCATAGTTGTACTACAACACTTTGTTTGGAAAAATATGCTTTTGCATAATTTTGGTGAATTCTAATGGGAAAAAAATATTCAATAACTTCACTTTTATAAAGTGTAGTGCCGTCAAAATGTCTTAATTAGTTTATAATAAGTATAATCAGGAAGAGACCGTTGATATGTGAAGTTTCTCCTCGACTTGAACCAGCGACCCCCCGGTTCCCATGGCAAGTCTCCACGGACTGAGCTACTGCCGCCCCCGGCCATAGTGCGACCATGAACTGCAACGCCCTCGGTTCACATCCTGCCAGAGACCTTAGTTGCATGACATTCATCCTCACTTTCTCCTCTCATTTCCTATCATCGCTCTACTGTTGTCTATTCAATAAAAAATACTAAATCAATTATCAGAATAGTTGCCAATTAATTCTTTTGATCGACTGACTTATTGTTGCATCTCTACTCTCATGATTGTAAATGCTTGTCTGAGGCAGCCCTGAATCACAGTGTATAGGGGTCTTTAGGCAATATTTCTAATTACACATCTGCTCTTTCAGAAATTAGTCTAACTTTCCCCTAAAGAGTACCGCAAAAATTTTTGGAAAGCCTGAACCTATGCTAGGAGACACAGCAGCACAGCTTAGCACTCCCCTCAGGGCAGTCTGAATCCCAGGAGCCCTATCTGCTCAGTAAACAACTCTCCACCTCAGGGACAGTTAGATTGCACAGACAGATGCTGAACTAAGCGACCAAACTCACCTGCTTCTTATCCAGGTGCTCCATGGCAACCACAACCACTCAACATGCTCTGCTCCTCAACCAGCCAACGCCACCCGGAAGAGCCTCGTCAGCGCCGCTCTGCAATGTCCGAATCTGGACGGCGCGCGCTGGAGGCTCTCGGCCCGATCCCTCTCGGCCCGCTGCCTGTGGAGGCTGCAGACGAAGTAATTCCGAATTGGACGGAGGAAGATGGAGAAGGCAGGCGGGTGCAGCCTTGGTCCCCCACCTGGCAACACCTCCTGCCCCGCCTCCTCTGCCAGTGTGACAGGAGGCACGCCCACACCTGCAGGTATCAGCAGAGGGAAGCAGGGAACTGTGGGATTTTTTTTTTTTTTTTGGAGGATTAATTGTTGCTCAGGTGCGGCACAGGGATCCTCTTCATAACATTCATATAGAGGTCTGTGGATAAATGACAAATTACAGGAATCAATTAAAAAGAAAGTTTTAACTGGAATGACACCTACATTGCACTATATTGTAATGCAGACCAGGTTCCATTAATACCATCACAGTGACAGGGACAATGACTGATATATTTGACTTCAGGACATCTCTGACTACATACATGCTGAAAATCAAACATTCTTACTGTATTAATTTAGATATTTTCCAAAGTGAAAGTCCCTAGAAGTGTATGATCCAACTTTTTCTCATGGTCCATTGTTAAAAAGGTTAACAAAAATCGCAATAAATCGTACATATCGAATCGATATATATACATATTGAATCGGCACCGAAGTATCGTGATAGTATCACGATATGGTGTATCATCCCAGCCCTATTGTATGATGTTGGGACTACAGTGAGAGAACCCAGATGTTAGCATAATAACTCCATTGAAAAGCAAACCGAGGCCCTGAATCTACTGACACCAGGCTCACCACTCACTCTGACCACATAAGCAGCTTCCTCTGGCACAAAAACCCACTGAAACCCAGAGTCAGCAGTCTCCATTGGCAAAGAGTTGACAGCGCTCAGCCAAACAGAAGAGAAAAGAGCCAGACAGGCTGAAAGGTGAGAGAGTGTACTGACTAAGTAAGACCGTTCGAGTAAGATTAAACCCAAAAACAGAACCATTGAAGGGTCAGAATGAGTGTAGGTGATGCAAGCAACGTCCAGCAGGATTCACACACATATCTAGAGTGTTATTTATCTTCCCAACAAGCTGTTTTTGTTTCCTTTGCACACTTCAGTCAGCTAATAAATTTCCTATAAAGTCCTATATGTGTCGGTATCCATACATATGTTATATCTATTCCAATCATATGAATTCTATATAGGCTTTGCTATCTATAAAAATGAATAAATAGCTGTTATTGATTTAATCAGTTATTACAAATTGTTGATTGTTTTAAGTAAAGTGGGAGGAAACCGGGGCACCCGAAGTAAACCCACATCACCCAAGGAGACAACACACTGCTGCCCACTAAGGTGGCCCTGAGAGCTCCAGCATTCATGTTTAAGGAGAAAAGGGGCACCCCAGATTTTCTCCGTCAAAATTAATACTATATTACCACCTAAATAACCTCAAGTAAGTCAAGAACCTGGGGATGGTGCAACCTCCCTGTGGTGGTGTCTTCAGGTGGTCTTTGAAAGTGGAGGCAATGTAGTTATCAAATTCTGGTTGGCTTAGAATCATTGAAACCAGCACAGTGGTTGCAGAGCCCCACTTCTTGCATTGTTCGGGTTCAAAACTAAAGTTGAAAAATTATTTCCGGTACCAATGCCCAGTAAACAATACGTTTCCTCTGAGGAAAACTCACTACAGGACTCCCAAACGGTCAGTGCGTCATGAGGGGGATAGTCCTTTGATTAAAGGGGGTGAAAGTAGTGAATTTGATAAGTCATGATTGTCACAGCCGTGACTCCATGCTCAAATGCGCCACAGGTGTGCCAAGTTAGCCATCTGTGGAAGTTTTTATTGGACTTTAATACTTGTAATCCACAGAAGACAATCCACAAATGTGTACCATGATCTACAAATATTTCACTATCCACCAACATGTATTTTTGTATTTGTGTTGTGTAAAGTCACATCCACAAAAATAAAGGGCTATTTGCAAATATGCATAACTTACTCTGTAAATATGTATTTTAAGGTTTACATGTGAAGTGATATATACGCATTTGTGCATCCATTTCTACACGTGGAATGATATTTGCGCATTTGCAGATCGCATCCTGTGGATTTATGGGCCACGTGACATTTGTAACTTTCCTCCTGTTTGTTTACGGAATTTTGTCCAATTCGTACTGCAGCAGATCTGTAGATAATAGTTGTAATTCACAGAAGACAATTCACAAATATGTACCATGATCTTCAAATATTTCACTATCCAGTCTATGCAGAGGTAGAAGGAAGTTACCGCTTTTATTGTTGTAGTCTGAGTAACTTGACATCATATCCGTCCCGTGTCCTTCAACCAAAACAAACGGCAGCCGGCCAAGACGACAAACGGTGGAGGGTCTGCATGGATACGGGAGAGCTTGCGACAAACTTGGCGAAGTTAGCGGAAGTATACAGGTGTGACCATGTCCGGTTTTGCAAATAAGGTGTTAACAAAAGGGAACAGCATATACTATATGTATATACTGTATAAATATATATATATATAAAATTAATTGGATTATATTCCCCAGAAGTATAAAACAACATTACATGTCCCTTATAAATTAAAAAGAAAATACCACTAATTTGTGAGGGAAATGTCTTTATTCTTTTATTTGACTGATATGTTTGACCTCAAGACATCTCTGACTACATATAAGCTGAAAATCAAACATTTTAATGTATTAATTTAGATTTTTCCAAAATAAAAGTCCCTAGAAGTGTTTGATTCAACTTTTTCCTCATGGTCTAGTTAACAAAGTTAACAAAAATCGCAATAAATTGTAATATCGAAGCGCAATTCTTGTAGAATCGCAATACATATTAAGTGTTTTTACTACACAAAAAAATTGTGGACAGTATTCACTGCGTTCACAGGACCTTTTGGTGCTCTCTGTCCCAAAAGCTCGGACAAAAATTGGGGAAAGGGCTTTTGCATATTCTGCACCCTCAGCCTGGAATTTGCTCCAAAATTACCTAAAAATCAAGGAGCTGGTATCATTAAATATTTTTAAATCTAAAATGAAGGCTTTAGAAGCACACTCTATGGCATGCCAATGTTTTTAGCCCCCTTGTTGTACAGCTGACTCCCAGAAAAGTTCCCTTTTGTCCCCCCATTTGTCTTTAAATAATTCTCTTTAATGCAAATTTTAGTGCTTTTAGTGTTTGTGAATTGTATTTTATCTCTATTTTGTCTGTGTCTGCAACTTTGTGTCCTTGCTGCTGACCGTCTTGGCCAGGTCTCCCTTGGAAAAGAGGTTCTTAATCTCAATGGGACTAACCTGGTTAAATAAAGGTTAAATTAAAAAATAAAAATAATATCGAATCGACTCTATAGTATCATGATAGTATGGAATCGGGAGATGAATCGTCCCAGCCCTACTGCATACAGTGTCTCCTGTGAGTTTTCAAAGCAACATAATACACCTGCAGTGACCCAAGGTGCCTAACAGAACTGCATCAGTCAAAAAAACTGCTTACTTATTTAAGTTAGGTTGTTAATAAAGACAGAACAACTATCAGGAGCCCCGTGCTGGAGTGACAGTCTGACAGTGACCTACCACTTTCAAGCAGCACCTGTCGTTAGGAAACGGTATTACCAGTCTGAACCACAGTGGCACAGCATCAGACACCTGAAAGCAGGTGTTTCCAGTTCTGAAAACAAACCTCACCCTGCTATCCCCGCCTAGACCTGTCATCTAGCTAGTTAACTACTGCGTGGGTGACATACAGTTTCCCAATAGGTCTACTACTACTAGCTAAGTAAATTTAGCGAGCTAATCCTCGTCAGCCGAGCTCAACGACTTTGGATTGATTTGTTTGTATGTATTTATAATAGAATAGAATAGAATAGAATAGAAAGCTTTATTGTCATTGTATTAATGACAACAAGATTCACAGTTGCCACTTCTGGTCAGTGCTTTAAAACAAATACTTGACAAGCAGCTAAAACATATAACAGGTCAAAACACACACAGTTATAAAGCAAATAAAACAGGTAAAGTAGATGTAATAAATAAATATATATAAACAGAAGTGTTACACTAGAAGTATAAAATATAAAATAGATGTAATGTAAACAGAGGTAATTGCACTTGTAAAATAGGTAGGGTAGATGTAATAAATAAAATGTAAACAAAAGGTATTTGCACTTGAGGTGTAAGACGTCAAAGGTCTAAAATGACTTTTGTCTAATGTCTTTAAACCTTGTATCCTTATATTGACAACATATCACGAGCCATGAGAGGAACGTAACCGTGGTAACACATTTAGCTAGCTTAAAAGAGTTCACGTTAGCATCCTCTCATAGAGAACCGCTAGCATCGATGCTAACGTTAGACGTCCTCTTCCATTGATGTCAAAGGCATAATACACGCTGACAGAACAAGAGGCTTTCGACCTAACACTGCTGTAATATTCGCTACACAGCCCCGTCAATGCACGGTGTTAGTCTGTGAACTCACCTCGTAGTTTTCAGGTCGTTATTTTATATCCTTTATCAATTTATGTCGAATTTAAAATGCACTTCTGAGCTTTCACTCCGCAGCCATGTTGTGAGGAGCGTTCTGCCTGCTTGGGGAAGAAGGAATAGTGCGTTGTGATTGGTCGGCGCTTGAGCACTCCTGTCGTCTGATTGGCTGAGACTAGAGTGGGCGGAGCTTTATTTTCTAAGACTGTTTACGGGTTCTGTTTTGAAATAGGAAACCTCAACACTTTACTGAGGAGTAGCTACAAGATTTCATGACCCTCAAAGAAAATGAATTTGGAATATTGTGTTATAATAGTTATTACAACAATAACTCAACAATGATATAGTACAAATAATATATTAGCTATAACTACAACTATTAGCTGCCTTTTATTAAACCAGATAATGATCTTATACTGCACTACAGCTTTTACTCTTGTGTGTTATATTCTACTTCAGCTTCTATCCTAGCTTTTATGTTTAACTTGTTTTTATTTTCTAATCTTTAATGTTTTTATAACTGTTTTAATTATGCCTTAATGTTCTTTTGCACTTTGTTTCAATGTTCTTGAATGTTTATGTAAAGCACTTTGAATTGCCCTGTTGCTGAAATGTGCTATGCAAATAAAGCTGCCTTGCCTTTCCTTGCCTTGCCTTTGCCTATCACTCATCAGCTTTTTTTCACATTACAACACAGCACACAGAATATAGCATTGATAAACCCAAACGAAAATCCAGAAATCACGTGATGACATGATGTTCATTTTATGATCAAATCTCTGAATGTTAGTGAACATTGCATGGATGTATAAAGAGGGAACTGTACTGTGTTTCCTGTTCAACCTGTATGTTAATCCTACTGTCCCATTTGATATGAATGCAAAAACTGTATGAGTGGAGATGAGAGAAGAATATGAAAAAATGCATGTTTCTAATGATGAAATCTTGATTCCAGGACTTTTATTTGGAATGGAGTAATTTTACATTATTATATTGCTATTTTTACTTAAAGCAGCAGTGTGTTGCTTCAATTCAACCACAGTTACACCCACATATATGGTTATTGATCAAGTTCTTCCACACCAAACTTGGAAAACCATTTCTGTATGGAGCAGGCTTTGTGCATGGGGGGCATTGTCATGTTGAACCAGGAAAGGGACAAATACAAACCATTATAGCAACAGTAGTTGGAAGCACACTATTGTCAAAATATAATTGTAGCACTGTAAGATTTCCCTTCATTGAATTAAGACCCCTAGTCAAAACCACGAAAGCCAGACCTGGAACAAAAGTTCAAATGTATAGAAGTTTCATAAAAAATGCATAAATGTTGGATATTAGGCTTACATATTTCTGGAGCAATTTTCTCAGTTTAACTAGATGTGTTTAGTCCAACGCATTTTATGTAAGAGCCAAATAGCCACAAAGAGGCTGACACTATCATCTGTCAGCAGTCCCATTCAAACACAGAGACTTCAAAAAGTTATAGTTTATTTTCATGTGTTTTTCTTAGGATTTGCTCTTATACATTTTAACTTGTTGTTAAAGAGTAGGTAATGAAGCTGGTTAGAAATTGCATTCTGCCAGTCTGGCATACATTAACTTGTGGTCTTTACCTTTCCTGCCTGCAGATTTTGGCAGTATTATCACACATAAGCAGCGGTGGAAGAAGTATTCAGACCCTTTACTTAACCCTGCAGTAGGCAGAATGTTTTTGACATCACAGAGGCACATTTTTCAGATTACCTGTCTCATGCACTACTGTCAGGATATAGTGACAGTTTTATAAAAAATAACTTTTTTGAATCATTTCACTCCTCCTCTTTCATTACCGTAAATGTAAAAGAATGTATAAAATTTACTTTTCTGTTGGTTTGGTAAAAGTGAGAAACCTGTGATCCTTTATTAATGATTTTATTAACATTTGCAACTGCAGATGGTATATTAAAATGTGGACCCATTGTCCTAATAATGACGTACTAATGTTTATACCTGCTTTAGTAGTAAATATAATCACACATGTAGATTAGGTTATTACAACATGGTAATAAGGTTTAAAGGAGCAACATGTAGCACTGACAGCTAGCGCTTAAATTGGGTAACAGCTGTCAAAATTCAAAACATTGGAGCCTCCGGTGTGACTGATAGCGGTTAGCTCAAATTTTCGCATTTGAGGGTTAAACATGACCGCGTTAGCCTTTCCTTTTCAGGGTATGAGAAAAAATAAAGTGTTTTTTGAACATTAAATCATGTTAACATGTTCTAGTAGAAACGCAAAATACAAGTATGAACCTGAAATTAAGCAAAATAGGTCCTCTTTAATAAAGCCATTGGTTGCGACTTAGTCTAGTATTCTTGCACTTGATTTTTGATAGTTTTGACAAACACACATGCAATTGCTCTCCTGTAACCTTCAGGCTGCGTCCTCCCTGCAGTCAGTACTGCGTCAATAGACACTGTGGTCCGGATGCCTGGCTGCCTCTACGGTGTAATTTCACTCGGTGTATAAATCAATACCTGTCAGCCCTGGCTGGACTGCTTTCCAACTTTCCAAAGATGACTGTTCCTCATACTGGGTCTTTAATATGAGTCCTGTTTGTGGGATCCAAAGAAAGATGGGGCCTGGCCCACACAGAATGACATAGGGACATTTTGAATTGGTGTGAAAGATTGTATTATATTATATATAATCAACTTAGCTTCAAGCTCACTCTGTGTTCTTGAAAATGAAATATTAAAAGTGTACCATACTGACTTTGACCTCAAGTTCCCCAAAAGCAACATTAATTGTGTGTTATAATCCACATTATGGATTCATTATTTTCTCCTGCAAAACAGATCACATGAACAAAGTCTGAACTCAGACTTTGTTTTTTTTTAATTTGTTTTGGTTGTATATTTCAGAGCTTATGTATTGTTCAGTCCTCTGTTGGGGATACTCTTCAAATGTAATGAAACAATTACATGTAACCCATAATTCTTTATTATCTTGCCTTTAAATGATCTGAAAGAGTACAATGTATTGATTAAAATTAAAATTCTAATTGCAAAACAAATACTGGCACCACCGCCACAACAGCGCACATGCTTCAACCAGTGCCCAGGACGAGAGCCGTGCTCGGTCAGGACTGAAAAGAAGAGAAGCTGATGATGGAGATGTGCTGCATAGAAACAGAACCTCTGATCTCAGGGCCAGTAAAGAGAGAAAGAGGTCTCTGGTGTGGATTAAATATTTTAATCGCGATTATACAGGATTGTCCAAAGTTATCGCGATCGATCACATTTTTTATCTGTTCAAAATGTACCTTAAAGGGAGATTTGTCAAGTATTTGATACTCTTATCAACATGGGAGTGGGCAAATATGCTTGATTTAATGGAAATGTATCAATTACCAACACAAAACAATGACAAACATTGTCACAGAAACTCTCACAGGTACTGCAATTGGTATAAACAAATCTGCTTGGTATTTATTATGCTTATGCTTAATATAGCATCAAACAACTATTGTCTATGTAAAGATATAGAGGAGATATGTCTACCTGAGCAGAGAATGAAGTCACTCTCCCTCTGTGTGTGTTGTAATCTGAGCTTTTCTGTGCTTTGTGGACAAAGACACCTTTCTTACTGGACGTCATTTATACTTGTGGCAGCCTCCTTGAAAGAAAAAATATATATATAAAAAAATTAATTCATGATACTGAATTAATCAACATATTTCTTTAATGCTTATAAAGTATTCACTTATATTACATCACATCATTACAGCATTAATAACTTCCAATAATGATTAACAATCTTTACATTTCAAGAATTATGTCATAGAATTTTAATGCACAAAAAAGCAATCATTTTAAGGCATTAGTTTATTCATACAATAAATTATAAATTATTCTAATCCGTCCTGAATTCACTTATGTTCTTTGATCAGAGCAGTATATTATGTGTCAGCGCGTTTCATCTCAGATAACATAACATAACACTGGAGAGAATATCGCCATTGTGTGTGCAAATTCATGTTTCTATTCAGTCCATTTCATCACTGACACACTATCCATGAAGTTACACAGAACAAAAGATAAATTAACAAAAAGGGTAAATACAAAGGTCACTTCCAGAAGCCAGTGATTAACAAAAAGTCTCAATACTCTGTGTGTGTGTGTGTGTGTGTGTGTGTGTGTGTGTGTGTGTGTGTGTGTGTGTGTGTGTGTGTGTGTGTGCGTGTGTGTGCGTGTATGTGCGTGTGTGTGTGTTTGTGTGTGTGTGTGTGTGTGTGTGTGTGTGTGTGTCTACTGGCGACTTGAAATGGAGCTGGTGACTGATGGACGGATCAACTCTTGCATTATCAGAGCAAGGACGTGGCACAACTCCTTAGCCTGAAAGAGGGATCGACAGATTAAATCAGACGTGACTGCATACATCTCCAGGATTATTACCAATAGATTATATTGACAAATCATAACATGGCAAACTGCAGCCCAACAGGCAACAACAGCTGTCAGTGTGTCAGTGTGCTGACTTGACTATGACTTGCCCAAAAACTGCATGTGATTATCATAAAATGGGAATGTCTGTAAAGGGGAGACTCGTGGGTACCCATAGAACCCATTTTCATTCACATATCTTGAGGTCAGAGGTCAAGGGACCCCTTTGAAAGTAGCCATGCCAGTTTTTCCTTAGCGAAAGTTTGGAGCGTTATTTAACCTCCATATCGACGAGCTAGTATCACATGGTTGGTACCAATGGATTCCTTAGCTTTTCTAGTTTTACATGATGCCAATTCACTCTAGCTTTAAAACTGAGCCCGCTACAACCTAAAAATCGCAAATTGCATTAATGTGTTAAAGAAATTAGTGGCATTAAAACAAATTTACGTTAACGGTTATTATCGCTATAACTTTGACAGCCCGATATTTATAAATGCATTTTTCCACTGCTCGTCATGGAATCTTTTTGTTGTTGTAAAATATCCAATTTTAGTTCCTGAAGCTTTTTTTTTTATGCTTTAGCCAAAAGTACACAAAAACAAGACCTATATTGTAAAAAAACAGAATTTTCCTGTCAGTACTACACAACATGAAGATGTATTCACAACTGTAAGTCGGTACCTGTTTGAGTTGAATGGTGACTTTTTTGGGTCGGCCTGGAATGTTATAATTGATGTCCACAGATGGCACTTTGCCTTGTTTCTTGGGGCGGATGGTGCGCATGGACTGCACGTCCTCCAGAGGGATCAGAAACACTCGCTCCTGCAGAAGAAAGAAACATTATTATTAACAACTGCATGTTGGGCATGAGTGTCATACACTGTCTGCCTCAGCTTCACTTCAGCTGCTGGAATGGTTTTAGTATTACAATAGTAGAAACATTTGGGTTCCAAACACAGGCCAAATGCTGCTTCAGATTGAAGCTTTGCCAACCTGACATGACGGACTTTATGTAGAACTTGTTTCTGACTGAAAAAATACTAAAATCCCTGAAAAAAGGACAAAAATCATCTCTTAAGGGGCATGAATTCCAACTCTGTCAAGCAAAGCAAGTTGGAAGAAAATTGTACCCGAGAACCTGTTCTGAATTAATCTATCTCAGATTAAACAGTGCAAGGAAATATGGTTGTACATGGATAAAATGTTTAATTTTATTATATTAGAGGCCTCAAATGATTTTACACTTAAAAAATTAAATTACAGTGACATCCTTAAAGGTAAAATTGATAACATTGTTAACATTCAGCCACTAGATGTCGCATTCTCCCTCCCCTGTTCAATCGCGTTTTACTTCACAACAAGTCGTTGCCAGGCACGTACCGTTAATCTCGGGCATTTATCCGTTTTTTCCACACTACCTGACGACCCAGAGATACCACGGGATACCAACGTCATTATACTATTGGCTCACAAGCTTTGTTATACCCCGCAACAACGTAGTCGGGGGTATATAGCGCTCCGCGTATCCGTCCTTCCGGCCATTCGCTTGTCACACTTTCGTGTTTCCGGAGCAGAACTTGAAAACTATTTAACTTAAGAACTTCAGATTTGGTATGATGGTTGACAGTGTGGTCTAGTTGTGCCTTTTGGGGTTTAGAAGGTGGCCAACATTTTTTTTATTTTTTCCAAAAGGGCAAAACCTTTAGCCCTACTTTAGCAGGGGTCAAGCAGTGAGCAGGGGTATGTGAGTCATGCTCACTTTTGCCTTGTTACAGGTGGGAATCAAGCATCAGATATCTTCCACAGAGATAAACAAAACATTAATTTTGGAGCTGCCAACATTTTTGATCAATTCATAATCCTAATATTTTTTTTCAGGAAAAGCCATACTTTTATTTGGCACCTTTCTAAAAGCTCTATGGATGTATTATTTTTCAAATAATATTTGTCTACATAAAAATGTAGACAATAAAAATCAATAAAACCTTTAAAGAGATACATTTCCGCAGAAAAATTAATACCTTATAAAATAATTAATTAATAAATACATTAGTTTGAAAAAGGTTACATCTGAATATTATGAATATGGCAAAATGTCCAACACCAATGTTGACTGTTGATTGAACTCACAGATTTGAACTTAGACCAAGTATAACTCCAGTAAAATGAATTCTTTAATACTGATAAAGTAATATATTCATGTTTTAGTACTACGTTTGTTGAAAGTACCTGTGTTTTGGGGTGAATGAACTGCACCCCGTCCTGACTGATGCTGACCAAGCATGGGGAGGGACAGCCACGCTGGCTGACCTTCTGGGCCAAGAAAGTGTTGGAGCCAAACAGGGGAATGGTGCTCAGAAACTCTGAAAGACGGAGTATTCAGACAAATACAGTTATCATCAGAAGAGAAGAGAAGAGAAGAGACAAGAAGAGAAGAGAAGCTACCCACCAATGAATTGTATTTTGGCGTCTTGAGGGCTGAAGGCGTGCATGGCAGCAATCTGGCCCTGACAGAAGGAGTGGATCTCTTCAACTTTACTGCTGAGCCCATCCTGTGAGGGCAGGTACTCCTTTATCTCTGGCCTTGAAGAGAAATACAATCAGCAAGTGTCAATATACACATACTTACAATTAGAGTTTGGCCTTTTGGTCAACTTAGGTGTTAATGATGACAACATAGAGACCAAAATAATGCATATGCCACAATTTAGAACTGGACTTCCATGAAGCTGGGGAACTTAAAGGAATAGTTCAACATTCGCTTTCTGTCCGTGAGTGAGATGAAAAGATCAATATCAATCTCGGGCCTTCACTTTAAAGCTAGGATTGGTAATCTTCTTTCAAAACATTTTTTTGTTATATCTAGGGCTGTCAATAATTAATTGTGATTAATTGCATGATTGTCCATAGTTAATTTGGATTAATTGCCATTAAGGTATTTTATATCTCAGTGATTCAGTTGGATTCTTTTCTGTTTAACTGTCCAATATCCCAAAATATTTTGTTCCGTTGGCTGTCAGTGCGTGTGACTCACAGTGAGGGCTGGTTCTTCAGGCCTTGAGCCAGATGCTGCAGGGCTGACAGCTCTGCTATCTGCTGGACTGATGCGGAACCACCTGCAGCAGGAGGAAGCATCAGCCGCCCACTCAGGTATTCACCCAGGAGCTACACACACAAACACACACACATTACAGATAAACAGTGAGATGGAAGCTGGACCAGTGCCTAGAAATGTACTACTACTACTGCCGCTCCTGGCTGTTGTGAACTGATGAGGTCACCTGCTGGTAGTGGAACTCCACATAGAGGTCACTGTTGAAGGACAGAGGGATTCTCCACATCATTCTCCTCAGGGACAAGAAGATGGAGCCGTCATCCAGCAGGAAGTCGAACATATACTCCTCAGCATGGAGGGGACGCACAATCCCATCTGACAGAGGAGGAGCAGCAGGACAATGATCTGTTAATCTGTTTTATCTGTTTAAATTGCATCTAAAATCATAAAATCATAATAACACGCTTACTGAATAATTCATACAAAAGTCTGTATTTAAAAATATTTAAATATATATATTGTTTTGCTACTTAGTAGCAAAATCTAACAAAATATTCTGCTTCAATCCATATTTGTTGGCGTTTAGCCTTTCAAAAACAACATTTTCACTGTGGTCAAAAGCCTATTTTGTATAAATTATCCTTATTAGATAAGGATAATGATTGTCATGTCTCTTGTATATGTTGTTAAATCAAAAAGCGACGAATAAAGTTATTTTTTAAAAAAAAAGTTAAGTCATCAGATTCATAACTCAAATCTGACTGGAGCCCAAGTTGCAATTCTACCTGTAAAGCAAACATGATAACAGCTTATTGTATACAACTAGCTGAACAAAGCTGTTTCGATGGAGGACGGAACTTGCCAAAATTAAATTAAATGAATAAATAAATGACTCAATAAATAAATATATCATTAAAAGTAGCAAAAATAACATTAAAAATAAATGCAGCCATTAATTAATTGATAAAATATGACATAAATTGATGTTGTCTGTTTTAATTTGCTTCTTTATTTATTTATCTTTATATTGTTATTTACTCTTCTGTTTAATTTCCCCTTTTATTTATTTTTCAATTAATTTTTGAAATAAATAAAAATAATAATAATAAATAATAATAATAATAATAATAATAATAATAATAATAATAATAATAATAATAAATAAATACAAAATAAATACAAAAATAAATAAATAAATTTAAACAGAAGCTTAAATACACAAGGGAATTAATACAAAGATAAATAAAAAAAGAAGCAAATTAAAACACAAATATCAATTTATGCTTTTTTTTGGCTACATTTAATGACATATTTATTTATTTATTGGGTCATTTATTTATTTATTCGATTATTTTGGCAGATTCCGTCCTCCATAGTTTTCAACTAAAGTCCAAAGACTGCAGCATCGGTTTGATTTACCTTGATGTCGGTTGGCAAGGATGGAGAACTCTTTGATTTCTGTGAGATCTGTGATGCCCATTTCTTTACAGAATTCTGTTACTGCTTCTGCTGCCATCTAGAGGAAGACATAAAAATACAACCACAAATATATTGATAATAAACAAAAAGACACTGGTTTTGTTCATAGATAAGTAGGTATAAATAAGTCTTACGCTGAAGCTGCGTATCTTGATGGGGAAATCCACTCCTCCTGGCAGCTGGATAGGAACACGTCGAGACGTTTTGCCAGCCTGCAGAAAGCCAAGACACTCAAGATCAGTTCAGCTGTAAATGCAGATAATGTAACAGTTTAAATACATCATGAAAGTCATGCTCTTATTTGCTTGAGTGTGTAGGTTAACTTGCCAGAATGGCATCCATCTCTATATGTGAGGGAATGTTACGGCGACCGCCAAAGCTGAGAGATCTCTGAAGGTTATCCTGACACACACACGCCAGCTCTGAGGACACATATGTTATAAAGAGTGTGCGAACCAAAACAGCCATTATATACATCTGAATATGCAGCTGCCATTTTTTAAACATTACAATTCATAAAGATTAGCAAGTTTTGTGGTATTGTTCTACCTTGGTATGGGTGTTCGTTGTCCTGAGAGATGTCGTGTAGGTGACGTGTGACATACGTCTGCAGGGTACCAGAGCAGGGGAAGAACCCGGTCACCAGGTTGAGCAGCCGCCAGCCGAGGGTACAGATAGATCTGTGAGGGGAACACAACGGGGCAAATACAATTTAGCATTTTAATTACCCTTAAAATGCAAAATTACAGTGGGAAACACCTCTGGAAACAGTGGCTCAGTTCACTTTGTAACTCTTTTTTATTCTACGTATTATAAGCAACAGTGCAGCCAAGTTCTGCCACTATTCTGTGGTTGATGAATCAATAATGCAGATGCTTTCTGCATTTCTAAACTAGACTGTGATCCTGTCATTGGATTACTTTTGATCTGTGTTTCTTAATGTGTACAGTATCTCTGGTTTGGTCTTCATCAACTCCTAAGAAAATCTGTCTCTTTAGCTGCTAAATGCTCCACCATGTTCACCAGCTAGCTTTTGAGTAACTGTCGCCAACTGGCGCTCAGTAAGGTAACGTTAGTTCTTCATGGTTTAATCCTTCAACTCCCAACAACTAAATGTTGTAGTACAACCATGAGGAGATCATTGATGTGTGTAGTAATTTGGTGGCACTACACTGTATAACAGTGAAGTTTCTTGAATATTTTTTATAGCATCTCTTTTCAGCGTTGCACTTTGTAGACGTTCCCTGACCACTCGTCTCCCAGCCGGCTGCACATAGAGACCAATGTTATGTGTCCAACTCGGAGGACTAAAGGCTCGTTTTGATTAAAATGAGGTTGTAGCTCGTTGTCTACCTTATTATGGTTAAAAAGAGCCGTCGTTTTTGTTTTAACAACATTTCGGTTATGAGTTATTGAGCCAGGAAGTTTGAATCTGTCAATATCTTTCCAACTTTACCAAAGTCAATGACTTGACTTGAGGGCATAAGTTACTAACTTGAGGGAACAAATTAATACAATTTTCTCCTAAGGTTCTAGGGGGGCTCCATACAAGTCCCAATAATATTCAACAAAAATAAAGAGTCCAGAGTTCAACAAAAAAATACCACTTTTCAGGGATTCGGCAATAAACAACAAAAGATAGAAATGAAGTGTGTTCAGTTCAGTTTTTCCCCCCAACGAGAAAATCCTCTTTCCAAACAAATCAATAAAAGATCTCTCAAAAAGTAAATAAACCCAACATCTCCGACGCTGTCCCTCCGGTACCGGGCAATTGATCGTGTTTGTGCACACACTTTTTAAATAGCATACTTTTTAACCTTTGGGCTTAGGGGGAGGTATCAAGTATTTTCAAGTCAAAAGGCTCAAGTCCAAGTGAAGTCACAAGTCACTGGTGTTAAAGTCGAGTTGCAAGTTTTATTTCGTCAAGTTGAGTCATCAGATTTGTGACTCGAGTCTGACTCGAGAGAATCTCATTTGCAAGATTCTACCGCGCCTGAAGTAAAAACAACCAATCAATCAGAGCCGAGGAGTCTCTAACGCAACTGTCAATCGCTGCTCACTTCTTGTGACTGAGCTGCTATGTTGTAAAAACCAAGTACTGCCCACCGGCCGCAGCAAACTTTCTCATATGTTCCTGAAAACATTTGAGGAGAGAAATAGGCATTACAGTAACAGAATCAGTGCAGAGTTCACAAGCTTTATGAGCAGCTGCGTTAGAGACTCCTCGGCTCTGAATGGTTGTTTTTCTTCGGGCGCGGTGGAATCTTGCAAATACTATTAGGAGAACTAAAAGGAGGTGGAGGAACCTGATTTTTTCTATTTTATACTTTATACTTATACTTGAAAATGTTATCAAAAAGTTAAATAATAGGCGGCTGGTTAGCTCAGTCGGTAGAGCGAGCGCCCATGTATTGCCAAGGCTGTGTCCTAGCAGCGGTGGACCCGGGTTCGAATCCGGCCTGTGGTCCTTTCCGCATGTCATTCCTCTCTCTCTCCCCCTTTCCAACACTCTATCCACTGTCCTATCAATAAAATGCTTGAAAAATCTCTCCAAAAAAAATAACTTTAAAAAAAAAAAAAAAGTTAAATAAATGTGGCACTCACTTAGTTGGGTTGTTGGTGGTTTGCTTGATGACCTGGCAGTAGATTTCATCTCTCAGCAGCTCCTTTTCCTTCCCTAACTGAACACAACAGACAAACCATAAAGTCTAATTGAAGTCTATCAAACTCAGAGACACACAGAAACTCAAAAGCACCATATAGATGCAGATACACTGTTTGAAAGAGCACCGACCAGTAAGATGTGGCTCAGGCAGGCTGGCTGGGTGTTATTCTTCTTCATTGGCATGTCACCCATGAACTGCATCAGGTCTGGGGGGGGGACAGATAGATGGGAGGATGATGGAAGAACAGGGTAACAGTGGTCTCAGTGTGTATTGGGTATTGGTATTGGTATTGGTACTCACTCGTGAAGCACTGGACGGATAAATCATTGAGTTCAGGATCATTGTAGAGAATGAGGGACTCCTGTATGGGAACCTGGATGAACAAAACCCAATACACTTAGTTGAGTTGATTATATTCAGGTCTAATTGACATCATATATCAAATATCTTCCACAGATAAAAACAAAACATTCATTTTGGACCCGTCAACATTTTTAAAATGATTAATTCACAATCATTATTTTTTTATTTTTTGTACAGTCTTACTTCTGTGTGTTGAACCGCCTCAGAAAAGTTCCTTCCACTTGCTGGCAGACCTGTAGTCCCAACTCTATAATAAACAAAAAACGGTAGCACAAAATTAGCCATTATAAACACAAACCTTCTGAACGTAATCGACAAAAATCAGTCTTCTATCATACCTGAAGTACTTCATGGCAAACTCAGCCATGCCCTGCATGATCTCCAGCTCATGGACTGAGCCCTGGATTGAGCTCTGGACCGATCTCTGGACCGATCCCGGGACCCAAGCCTCTTTGCCGAGCAGCTCTGAACCACCGCTGCCCATGCGTCTGCTGATGGGACCTGGAGACGGGCCCTTGGGTGGACCGACAGGTCTAGCGTCCCTCATGCTTTTCCTCCTGTCATCTCTCCGGTCGAGGTGTAGACAGTGGTAGTCCGGGGCCGCAGATGGCTGGGTGAGGTCCTCTGGGAACAGACCAGAGCGCCCTCCCATGGTACCAAAACGCCAGCCTGGTGGAACGCACACAAAAATGTTATGTGATGAGAAGGAGATTTTGATATGCATTAAAACAATGACCATAATAAAGAACATCTAACCCTAAAAACTACCACAAACATACACCGATCAGCCATAACATTGAGAGGTGACGTGAATAACATTGACTATCTCGTTATAATGGCACCTGTCAGTGGATGGGATGTATTAGGGGCGGCTGTGGCTCAGAGGGTAGAGCAGGTTGTCCACCAATCGGAAGGTCGGTGGTTCGATCCCCGGCTGCTCCGGGTCACATGTCGATGTGTCCTTGAGCAAGACACTTAACCCCAAATTGCTCCTGGAGGCATAGCCATCGGTGTGTGAATGAGTATTTAGATTAAATCCTGATGGGCAAAGTTGGCACCTTAGTAGCCTCTGCCATCAATGTGTGTGTGAATGTAGTGTAAAGCGCTTTGAGTGGTCGGAAGACTAGAAAAGCGCTATATAAGTCCAAGTCCATTAGACAGCAAGAGAACATTTTGAACTTTGTGTCGTAAGCAGAAAAAATGGGCAAGCGTAAGGATGTGAGCGACTTTGACAAGGGCCAAATTGTGATGGCTAGACGACTGGGTCCAGAACATCTCCAGAACTGCAGCTCTTGTGTGATGTTCCCGGTCTGCGGTGTTAGGAGGACCCACCAAAAGTGGTCCAACGAAGGAAAACCGGTGAACCGGCGACAGGGTCAGACCCAAGGCTCATTGATGCACGTGGAGAGCGAAGGTTGGCCTGTGTTGTCCGATCCAATAGAAGAGCTACTGGAGCTCAAATTGCTGAAAAAGTTAATGCTGGTTCTGATAGAAAGGTGTCAGAACACACAGTGCTTTGCAGTTTGTTGCGTATGGGGCTGCGTAGCCGCAGACCGGTCAGGGTGCCCGTGCTGACCCGTGTCCATCGCCAATAGCGCCTTCAATGGGCACGTGAGCATCAGAACTGGATCACGGAGCAATGGAAGAAGGTGGCCTGGTCTGATGAATCACGTTTTCTTTTACATCATGTGGATGGTAACGAGTTTGAGATGTTGACTCCAAAATCTCCAGATCTCAATCCAATCGAATATCTGTGGGATGTGCTGGACAAACAAGTCCGATCCACGGAGGCCCCATGTCGCAACTTACAGGACTTAAAGGATCTGCTACTGACGGCTTGGTGCCAGATACCACAGCATACCTTCAGATATCTAGTGGAGTCCATGCCTCGACGGGTCAGGGCTGTTTTGGCGGCAAAAGGGGGACCTACTCAATATTAGGCAGGTGGTCATAATGTTATGGCTGATCGGAGTAAGTCTGGCATCCAAATAATGAATCATCACCTGTCTGGAGTCCTTCCATTGGTAGCAGTTTGATGATGTCACCCCTGCTGAAGCCGAGCAGACTTTTGTCATCTGTCACGAAACTCTTCAGGGCAACCACATGGCCTGAGTTCTATAGAGAGCAGGGAGAAAGATGGGCTCTAACACAAGCATAGGAAAAAGATGCTACAGAGCATCAGAAAGGAAAGATGATGAAATGAATGATGATGATTTTAAGAGCAAAGAGCTACCCTGGTGAGCTCCTGGAGGAAGAGTCGGATCATGGCAGTGATCTGAGGAGCTCTGGATGACTGCAGCACCATCGTTTCACTCTTCAGCTCCAGCTCCACTCGGTCTGCACCCTGGAGGTCGACTGACAGCAACTCTGCAAAACTACATTCACGCACACCTGAGTAAACATCCTGTGAAGCTTAAAGTGACTACATCAGATAGGTGGGGCTGCACCGAATGTCATTTCGTTACATTCAAAGCTTCTATTTTTATTGTGGTTGTTTTTGGACAGCTGCTATAATGGCGCTACGGTAGCGCTGCCACCATTTTGGACTGAAAACGCCAATGAGTCTGTGGCCATGGATGTATAAAGAGACATCTGTAAATCGGAGGATCGTTTTTTTGTAGGTAAATCAAATTCCCAGTACGAACACTTAAATATCCCTCATTTAAATCATTATGTCTTAAAAGTAGTAAAATGAACTAACAGCTGAATCCAGAGTTATTTTCCTCGGCATCATGAACGTGCCTCAGACACACGGGACTGCACCGCCCTGCACGCTCATATGACATATCTGGTTTTGCCAGCTTCCTGCTACAGTAGCTGTATGCTGTAATAATGAATATATTGGCTGTAATTCATCACTTTTATTACCTCCAAAGGCCTTGGGCCAAGGAGGTTGTGTTTTCACCGGCGTTGGTTTGTTTGTTTGTTGGTCTGTCTGTTATCAGGATTAGTCCAAAAGTTCGCAATGGATTCGAATGAAAAAACATGTTTGTGATCTTCTGACATCTGATCTAATCAGCTTGAACACACCTTGGAAATCACCAAGACTCATGAAATCAGTTTTCTGCAACATTGTGTTATATTTAGCGCCTATTCACGGTTGCGCCCCAATATCTATATCTTCATCATAACATATAAGCCTATATCTGTGCCAAATGTGTTGCTTTTATCACAAAATGGACAATTGTTATGAGTATTTCAGCCTAGCTGACCCACTGTCTAAGTGATTCTGCGTAGTTTCTGCTGTTTGTGTATGTAGGCTGCATGTTTACCTGTAGCTCCTGAGCAGCCGGAGGTGTTTGGGGTTGATGCCTGATGCTCTGACCACCTTCAGGAGACGGACGCCACGATGAGACACACCCATAACCTGAGCATCCCCACTGTCCGCCTTCAACAGATACACAGAGAAGATGCTTGTTAATATTTGTAAGTGGTTCGTGGTCCGGCAAAAACTGACGCTTGAAACGAGACGGCCAGTATAGCCCTGACAATATTGTATATGTTGTCACAATAAAATAAGTTTGACCTTGTCCACTCTCTTATTTTATTCTGTCTTAATTTATTACATTCTGGTTTTCATCGTTTTGACTGTTGTTCTAATGCTTTTGTTTTCCTGTATAAAGCACTTTGAGTTGCCTCTGTGTTTGAAATGTGCTGCAAATAAATCTGCGTGGTTTCACCTCGTCTTGCAATGTCATAAAACACTGAGATGTGCTTTACACTTGACAGTATTTCCAACTTTGCCATAACTCTTTTTTGTGATGCTCACCTTCACCGGGAACAGGCGGGTAAAGTAGTTTTCCCAGTTGTCTCGAGCAGCAATGACAATCCTCTTCTTCATGTTGTCATTCTGGATGGTGCTTATAGTCATTCCCACATTGAAATTTGCTGGAGTACAAATGGGGAAAACGGGATAACGGTCAGAAAAATGTGATATAGTTTGTATTCAGTGATTGAGTGATTGTTCATTCCATCCACAGACTGTATGTTAAGATGGGCGACATGGCAGCTCCCCAAAAGTGAAGCCAAAACATCTTGATCGCCCCCTGGTGGCTGGCTGCAGTATAGGTCATAAACCCCGCCCCCTCCATGTTAGCGGATGGAACATGGACCAGATCAAAAAAGTCAAAGGACACGCCAAATAATTTTTTCCCAAAGATGGTTTCTGTCATTTTAAGTAGTTCTTATCACGCTGATGTGTGTTCAAGTGTTCATTTTTTTCTGATAAGTTTGGTTTTAATTACTTATTTGATGCTATAGGAAGGGGAAGAGACATCATGATTGACAGCTGCTCTGAGTGAGGTAGTCGTGGAGCCGGAAGCTCGGGAATTGTACGTAGACTAGGAAAGTCGAGAGTTTAACTTTTCATAACTATGATTGTCTGTTTCAAACATAAATATCTGTATAGACAGTACAGTCTATGGTTCATACAGTCGCTGACCGTGTTGCCAGCTAGCTTAGCAACAAATCCACTGAAAGTTAGCCAGCGCTGTCGGACCATAGTGTGTTCATATCCACACGCGAATAACGTTTCTGAAACACGAATCACGAGTCTGTGTAGTAGCACGTGTCAATTTGATCATGAATGTATTTATAGAGATATTATGGTTAGTTGTTGTGTCTTTCTAGCCAAACAGCTACCGTGGTGCTAACGTAGCCGCTAGGTAGCTCATGCAAGCAAACTGCGACCGTCATTCGCAATTGGGTTGGACGAATGTGTGGGCGGGACCTCAATACCCGCCCACACATTAAGTACGGGCGGGTAAAGTACATTCATAAGTAATGAATTGGTATTCTGGATTGATAAGAAATTTATATTTTGATAAGGATAATTATATCAGTAATTAATTTATCTTTCTGTATGACACAGATTAAAGGTAATAATTATAGTTAATAAATAATAATAATTATAGTTAGAAAAATTTAGGAAAATTGAATTAGAGTATATGTATGGCTCAATAAGGAAGCTGGTTAATAATTAATAATTGATTTATGGAGAAGGGGTGGGATTAAATATGTTTATACTTCTTCTCACTCCTTTTCGAATATGTAAATCAAGGCATCAAGTGTTTAACAATTTATTTTTCTTATGCTTTTCATTGTATGTAAATACTACTTGTTTCTGACTGTCCACTTGTTGGTACGATCATTCTTTTTCTTTATTTTTTTTGTATTCTACATGTTCGAAATACATTTTTAAATGAAAATGAAATGAAGTGGAGACGCGTCATCCATCTTTATATACAGTCTATGATTCCAACCACTTGTGAATGACTTCAGCTTGTAACATTTTAATCAACATTATAACAAATATTGTAGCATCCAGCATTATGGTGATCTTTCCAAAACTCTTACCCAGCAGGTCCTTCATCTTCCTCCTCTCCTCTCTGCTGATCCTCACACAGCTGTCAGAGTAGGTGTCCCTCATGATCTAAAAAACACATCACACGACATGAAGAGTTTGATGTGTACTGCCTCTGAAGTGTAAAATGGATATAATGAGCAATGAATCAGAGGGTACTGTAGATAAATAGAATAACCACAGTATATCAGGTTAAATGTGAGGACACCTGTAAAATATACTAACCTGTTCACATAACAGATTGAGGATGTAGGGCCGGTTGAACATCTCTTTGGGGTAAAACACCTGCACACAGATAAATGATACTTCTTTAACAAGAAGATTCCCAGTTCAAATCCCCTCTTTCCTTGTTATTTCTACTGTTAGGAGTGGATGAAAAGTTGCCAGTAAACATTCAATAATACATTTTTCTTTCCAATTCAGTCTAAACTGCCAACACATAATATAAGCTACAATATGTAACAACATAATACACATTCTATGATCGAAAAAGAGCAAAGAAATAACACTCTCTTCCTCAGTGGTTACCATTGAGGTGCCATTAGGCCAAGCACTTAACAATAGTTGGTCGTGGCTGCAGCTCCTAAAGCTGGAATTATCATTCAGGGATCAGCGCCCCTCGGCATCTTCATACCGACACACCGAGGCCCCCCTTTAGTGCCTGTGTGAGACGCACCAGGCTTTCAACTAACTCCAATGTAAAGCCATCCGTGTCACCATTAGACGGTCAGAGGAACTGATGTAGTATAAAGAGCAAGAAAGTCTGCGTTTGGTCCGCTGTTTGTGTAACATGCGTACTTCTTTTAGGTAACAAACAGGGGGCAGACTGGGACTGAAATTCAGCCCGGGACTTTGAAACTCCGATGTCCGAGTGCTGACTTGACTATGACTTGCCCGGAACTGCATGTGATTATCCTAAAGTGGGCATGTCTGTAAAGGGGAGACTCGTGGGTACCCATAGAACCCATTTTCATCCACATATCTTGAGGTCAGAGGTCAAGGGACCCCTTTGAAAATGGCCACAACAGTTTTTCCTCGCCAAAATTTTGCGTATAAGTTTGGAGCGTTATTTAACCTCCTTCATGACAAAACTAGTATGACATGGTTGGTACCAATGGATTCCTTAGGTTTCTAGTTTCATATGATACCAGTTTCTTCACTCTTTAAAACTGAGCACGCTACAACCTAAAAATCGCAAGTTGCCTTAATGCATTAAAGAAATTAGTGGCGGTGGTTATTATCGCGTTAACTTGACAGCCATAATAAAAACATTGATTTAAGTGAAATCACTGGTCTCCTGATAAATGTCCTGTGCGTGTGCGTGTGTGTGTGTGTGTGTGTGTGTGTGTGTGTGTGTGTGTGTGTGTGTGTGTGTGTGTGTGTCTTACTTCTTTTCGCAGGAACAGTTTTCCCGGCATGTTGGAGTAAGAGAAGTAAACCCCAGCAGAGAAGCGGTGGAGCTTGGAGCGAATGCCCTCCACATCTGGCACCCCATCTACAGTTAATGAATAAACAGCAAGATGAAGGCCACTGACTGACCTCACATTCGATAACATTGGATTTAAATGGTAGTTAGCAGCAACTGTTGGCTAAAATACATCGATTAAACATTATGTCTGGAGAACATGATGACAAGAGCGACACCCACTGAGAGACGGGGCAGCCACGGGCGGCGGGTCGGGGATGTTCTGAAAGATGGGTGCCGGGCGCGGAGGAGGTGGCGGGGAGTCGGGTGGAGGCGGCGGGGAGTCGGGTGGAGGCGGCAGGGAGTTGCGGGAGCGCTGCGAGCCGAACAGGTCCCCCAGGGAGCGCTGCTTCTGCCTCATGTTACTGGAGATGACGCGGGGCCCCGTGCTGGAGGGGGGAGAGGGCTGTGGGGACGGGGTCCTGGGAGGAGGCGGCTCCCACTTAGGCTTGACTGGAGGAGGAACCCACTGTTTCTGCAAGTGAGGATGTAGCACACAGTACATTTCAGACAGAGATACTCAATGTGAGACAGAATAATAAACCTAACAATAAAATAACTTGTATTTTCTAGAGAAGTTTAGGTAGATTTTCTTTTTATTTGTAGGTGCAGTTAGACTTTACATCCTGACCTTCTGTTGTGGCACTGGTGCTTTGTCTTTGAGTTTGGCCAGAGCTTCCTCTTTGGGGTCATTCTTCTTTACAAAATGCCGTGCATGATGTCTGTTTAGAGGGAAAAAAACAGCAAATCACAAACATTGCAGAAGTTTCTAGTTTTTCTAGAGGATGAAGCCATTGTGGGATCAATTTACTCTCAGGCATGTCAAGCACTAGGATATATACTGCTCCTATTTTTATACTTTCTTCTATTTAAATGGTTCATATTTTGTTACACTTTGTTCAGCTCTTTTTTTTTACTGTGTTAGCTGATGCATCTTGTTTTTTTGCACAATCCCCTTTGCTGCTGTACATTGCAAATTTCCCCACTGCGGGAGTAATAAAGGAATATATCTGATCTTATCTTATCTTAGTCTCTGGCCAGATGAGGGGAAAACACATTAACGATTCACGGAAAAAGTAATCATGAATTTGTTATGGGATTTCCGGTTGCCTGGTTGGCCCGCCTCCGTTACAGTCAAACCTTATTTTCAATTTCAAGAATTGTGAGCGTGATTTCACCTCATACTGGCTGCACAACAATGTGACAATAAAGTTCAAAAGGTCAGAGACACTATGCCTTTCCTATGTTTCTTTAACCCACAGCATGATATTGACTCCCATTCAACAATTTTTAATCCATTCAGGGAGAAAAGGTGTCCAAGCAGGATCCAGCAGGATATTAGATCAGATGAAACTTTGTTAAAATGTTGGGGAAAGTGAGTATAGACAACCCGTTCTCATTCCCAACTCATCAAATACCGCCGTTTGGTCAGTGCCCCTAACGAAGTGGTTGTGTTCCCTACAGGAAGAGCTTCCTGTAAAAACGGAAGATTATTTTGAAAGGACACTAACGAGCGTTTATTGACACGCCATCCCTGGTCCGTCCAAAAAAGCCCCCATGCGTCAGTCTCCGTCCCCAAGGGCCACTGACCAAGCGGTGGTAAATTGACGAGCTGGGAGTGAGAATGTGTTGGTAAAGAGCTCACAGGGAGCGGCGTTGGAACTGACCTGACAGGCTCAAAGGGTTTGGCTTCCTGTTGGGGTCGGCTGTTGTACTGTTTGATGATTTCCCGGATGTTGGAGGTGGGTTCGGGCTGATGCTTAGTGAGTGGAGCTGGGGTAGGTGTTGCTTTTGGGGGATCCACTTCTCTGGCAGGTGGGGGGCGGAGACGCTTCACTGCGGGAGATGAGAGACAGAATCTATATACCAAGCTCTTCATGCAATTCATTTCCGATAAAATCAGCTTATGTCTTCTCACACAAAATAGAAATTTTTAGCTGTGTGCTCCTTTTCCTTTTGGGCCCATGAATTATGATCTATATACTATATATTATAACAGCTCTCAGAAAGTAAAGGGGGGACAGATATCCTTAATATTTATAAATTCCACAAAATATGATCTAGTCCATTGAACTTGTGTTTCAAGTTTTTTCCCCCAGGCCATCAGATAAAATAGATAATAGATTTAAATAGATAATTCATACGACACCTTCTCACACAAAAAGTACCTCAATCATATATCTTATACTTTATATACTGTATATGTTCTTAATGTATATGTTCTTAATATGCCTTGTACAAAGTATTTCCTTTTATAATTGTATTATAAGTTATTATTTTTAATGGAGCTTCCCAGCAAAAAGCATTTCACACGATTGTACTTGTATAACTGGCGTGACAATAAACATCTTGAATCTTGAATCTTGAATCTTCTCACCCTCAGGCTTTGGTGCTGTAGGTGGGGGGGATGGAGGGGATGGACGTGGTGACGGCGGGGAGCGTCGCTGCTGTCTCGGTGGGCTGGCGGGGGCTGGCTGAGGCTTTTGAGGTTTGGATCCACCTCGGGGCTGATAGCCTGGAGGACAGTAGAGGAGAGAGATCGTGAGGAATGAGGAAAATTATTATAAGCGTGATGATTTTAAAGGTGCAATGTGTCAGATCTGGACGGGATTTTAGTTTAAAACATTCAAAAGATGAACTAACATCATTCACAGAATATGAGGAGGTTACAGTGTTGACGTTATGTTAAAGACGTCTTTGTATTGTGTTGCAGAGATATCTACTGAAATGACCATGCCAACCAGCTAGCTGTCTTGTAATACCACTTGTACCTGGAGAGGTGATAGGTAGTCACTGTAGCGTCCAGTCTGGCCTTAGCCCTTTAGTGAAGCTACATGTATTACTAATGGTTGCTTGGTCAGCTCCACTCACCAATCTGCTGGAAGTATTCCCTCTTGTCTCTGAAAGAATGCAGGTCATCTGGATCTGCTAAGTCCACTTCTCTTTCCGGCTGTAGAACAACTTCTCTTTCCGGCTGTAGAACAAATGGACATGAGCACACAACATGTCACCACATGAGGAGGAAACAAACTCAGTGATATCAGTGCTTCACATCCAGGGAATTAAAGGATGAGGTAAAGAATACTGCGGTATTCTGTATCTTATGTATGTACTATCAACAAATCTCATGTGAATGGATATGTATCTACTAATATGTATTGTCGCACTGGGTGACATGATCCTTCATTACCATAAACACATACACTCAGATTTAATTTGACTCAATCCTACATACACCGTCCTGCTGCCCCAAATACTCACTAGAGCACCGAATGTGGATTCCCACACACAAATGCACTGTTTCCTCTTGTTTGAGTAAAAACTAAAGTGACCGGCTGTTTAGGAAATTACTGAGCCTTTCTTAAAAAAATTAAACTTTATATTTGTGAGCTGTTTTTAAGCATTTATGTCTTCAGTATAGGAACCAGTGGGCTTAGACAGGGTAAAGGAGTCCGATTTGAAGAAATTCCCTCACGGCGTTCCTGAGATATCCCGTTCACGTGAATGGAACGGACAGATGAAAACTAGGGTTGTCAAAGTTAACGCAATAATAACAACGTGATAAAGATACTGGTATCATATGAAACTAGAAAACCTAATGAATCCATTGGTACCAACCATGTCATACTAGCTAGTCAGGAAGGAGGCTAAATAACGCTTCAAACTTACACTAAATTTTCCCAGGGTCACAATTCTCCTGCATTTTGTCCCGATTTATGGCAAATTTTCACACCCTTTATCCTTTTTCGTTATATCAATCTGTTTCTGACAATGTACAGAGTTAGTAAGTCCTACTGTTTTACACTTGGATGACAATAAAGCGACATCAAATGTCGTTTTCCTGTGGAAAAGCTGTTCATGACCCAACGCGGTTTGAGCTGCGCCTTCGCCACACATCAGAGCGTGCTTTGCAGCGACACAAGCCATTGGAAATGCATTGTTGCGTTGTGTATGAAAGGGGTAGGGCCTTCAGTGAGAGTACTAAGAGAAAGAAATACTCAAGCAAGCAGGGGCAAAAAATGAATAAATGAATAAAAACTGATAAATATGAATTTGTTTATGCCAGAGATTCACACAAATTCACACCAGAGTGGCGAATTATTCAGTTTTTCTTTCCTGAGAATAAAAAGCAAAATTAAAAGTAGGCCTATTTAGAATAAAAATACTGTTGCAGTTATTTTCATTCTTTAAAAGTCAGCAAAATGCCGGAAACAAAGTCTCTGAAACTCAAATTATGAGTATGACTGTGACAGAGGTAATTTGGCATGCAGATGAGAAGGCACTTCAACATTTACTGCTAGTGCGTCATTGTATATCACCATTGGCGTGTCTACGGTTACCACCCCTGTGTTCGAGGTTACAACACGAAGAAACCAAAAACCAAATGCGACGGTATAGACCTGGACATAAAAAGGGACAGTTTGTAGAAATCTATGATATAAAGCAGCGAAAAAAATCAAGCATAGTAAGAAAAAGGATGTGTAAAAAAAAAAGTAGTAGAGTACACTACAAAAATGTATACTGTATACAGTTATACCTCTGGTTCAGGCTGCCTGTAGGTGGGGGTGCGTTTAGGTGCAAATGTTTTAGGCCGGGCAGGTGGGGGCGAGGGAGATCGAGGTGGGGGTGAGCGTGAGTGTTCCCTGGACCGTCGCTCGGGCTGACGTCTCCGCTGCCTCTCCTCCTCCTTTTGCATTCTATCCTGCTCCTTCTGCTCTTTCCTCTGCTGCTCCTTGGTCTGCTGCTGGGACAGACTCATGGCCTGCATGGTCATCTGCTGGGCCTGAAGAGGAGGAGGAAGAGGAGGAGGACAGGTAGGAGAAGGAGTTAGGAAAGGAAGATGTGGGTGGAGGGGGCAAATAACAGGATGAAACATATGTGTGTGCTTGTCCTCACCATGAGAAAGGCCTGCTGGTTGATGAGGGCCTGCTGTGATGCTGCCATCTGCATGGGGTCAGCGATGGACTGGGCAGGCATGGCAGTCTGAGGCATCATCATGGCTGTGTAGGGATGAATATGACTGACTGTTTTTCAGGTAGAAATCAGCTATGTTTAGATCATAACATTCAACACATAATACATATACTATGAGACAAAATTTTGGGGGGTGTGGGGGGGTATAATGTCCATATCCTTTTTCATGTTCCTCCTTACCAATTATATGTATATGCCTATATTTGTGACCACAAATTAATTTGTCCAGCATGATTTAGTTGGAGGGCATAATAAGCTGCTTGCTCCATTGCTATTACATGCATATTATTTTTGAGCCACCGGTCCTTGTATTTTCCAGTTCATTAAAGGGATTGTATGTAAGTTTTTACATGTATAAACGTGTTTTAATATTTTTTTTGTATTGCCAATGTATGAACAGGTTGTAATTTAATCTGTAAGAATTAGACCTTTCTGGGTTTCCTCTATCAGACTGTAGACTGCTTTTAATGTGAGAACCCGGGCCGGTTAATCTGGGAAAATCCAACGGATCTTACATCGTGCGCGCTTGCACGTGCCTTTAATTTCAGCTCCACTTACAGGGTTTAACAGTGTGCAACGATAGCTGACGCTCAGTTAGAAATGGAGTCCGCTAACGCCAACACGGTTTTGCACTATGCGGCTCACATTACCGTGGTTTCACAAGCGTGTCGGAGAACTACGGTGGTCTTCTTCAGGTAACGTAAAAACGTGAAAAGCTCTCACTAGAGACAGTGTTTGGTTTGTCCGCTCTGGGCTACTGTAGAAACATGGCGGAGCAACATGGCGGACTCTGTGAAGAGGACCCGCTCCCTATGTAGATATGATGGGCTCATTCTAAGCTGATGAAAACATAGTTTCAATTAAAATATTGAATCGCGATTAATCGCATGATTGTCCATAGTTAATTGTGATTAATCGCAAATTAATCGCATGTTTTATCTGTTCAAAATGTACCTTAAAGGGAGATTTGTCAAGTATTTAATACTCTTATCAACATGGGAGTGGGCAAATATGCTGCTTTATGCAAATGTATGTATATATTTATTATTGGAAATCAATTAACAACACAAAACAATGTCAAATATTGTCCAGAAACCCTCACAGGTACTGCATTTAGCATAAAAAATATGCTCAAATCATAACATGGCAAACTGCAGCCCAACAGGCATCAACAGCTGTCAGTGTGTCAGTGTGCTGACTTGACTATGACTTGCCCCAAACTGCATGTGATTATCATAAAGTGGGCATGTCTGTAAAGGGGAGACTCGTGGGTACCCATAGAACCCATTTTCATTCACATATCTTGAGGTCAGAGGTCAAGGGACCCCTTTGAAAATGGCCATGACAGTTTTTCCTCGCCAAAATTTAGTGTAAGTTTGGAGCGTTATTTAACCTCCTTCACGACAAGCTAGTATGACATGGTTGGTACCGATAGATTTCTTAGGTTTTCTAGTTTCATATGATAGTATTTTTACTCTAGCTTTAAAACTGAGCCCCCTACAACCTAAAATTAGTGGCATTAAAACAAATTTAAGTAAACTTTGACAGCCCTAATAGTTATGATTATTATATTCCATTTTCTGCTAATACATCCCCTGAAATCCTACACACTGGCCTTTTAATGTACATGGTATTAAATAAGCTCTTTGAGTGGACTCTGCATTTACTGAATTAACTGGATGACAGGCTTGTGTAGGGCGATTACCTGGCATGGTTGGCATCATGGGAGCCCCATAGCCGGGCATTGAAGGGTTAACCGGTCCTGAGCAGAGGCAACACAGTAATGTAGAGATTAGAAAAAGCAGAAGATCGTCACCTTTTCTGCCACTTGATATGAAAATAATTCAAGGCTTGAGGACGCAAAAGGTTGTGTTCTTGGTCACTTACCCATATAGCTTGGCATTGTCATGGGTATACCTGAAAAACAGAATGATTTCAGTTATAATAACAGAGACAGAGACACTTCATTACAAAATGAGACAAGAAAAGTAAAAAAAAAATCTACAAAAAGAAGAAAAAGTACTGTACCAGCTACCGGCTCTGTTACTTTTACTTTACTGAACTTATTTTTATTCTCTATTCTTAATACTTTGTAGTATTGGTAATGTAGTTCTTGGTTGTATAATGTATGTATTGTATTGTAATTGTATTGTACAATATGTCTGCAGGATTCAACAAGTTAAATTTAAGACTTGTTTAATACCACATAGAATGCAGTTTCAAACCTGTTCCACAATCATACTGATGAAAGTATGAGAGTACAATATAGCCTAGAATCATCATTACTTTTTTTTTTTTATTACTTCCTAATATGTAATTAAATCAATGTGGCCTTGCAAAAATGGATGGTTTTTGGGATGGTGCTGACAACTCCACAAAAGTTTGAGCAGCCACCTGGAGAGGAATCCACTGTCTTTTAGTTTAGAAGTGTAAAACGTCTCCCTACAGCCTGCAATCAGACACCAATAGCATATTATAACTAACAACACATGCTTACAGCACGCAGGGGAGAATATCTAAAACTTTTCTAAATTCAATTTTACATTTTTGAATAGCTTCTAATGCCTTTTTTGAGGAAACTGAACTCAAAGTGTTTTAAGACTTTTCAAGGCTACTTCTGTCTATTCTGTATCAGTGCTGGTCTTACTATCAGGGCCTTAAATACCAATGTGTTGTCACGGCACTCAGCGTCTGATACCGACGCACAAGGCACCATTTAGTGTCTGTATGAGATACGCCCGGCTATCAACTAACTCCAATGTAAACCCGTGGTAATATTAGACGCTCAGAGCAACTGCTCCGGAAGTCAGGTGACGTAGTATAAAGAGTGACAAAGTCCATGTAGGGAGGAGATCAGAGTGGTGGATGAGTCACACAAACACCGGACCGTCACCCAGGAGACCGTTGTTTGTGTCCCGTGTGAAACCAAAAGTCAACATTGACTTATTTTAAGGTTAGTACGTTCCGTAACACTTAACTTACAAAATCTTATCAAATGGGGGTCCGTGGTCGAATTTGCGTCATTTTAGGGGTCCTTGACGTGAAAAGGTTTGGGAACCACTGGTATATGCGACATCTATTATATGTCTGTCCGTTCTGGAAGAAGGAATTACTTCTGTGCTGCTCTTCCTGATTTCTCAATCAATAATTTATGTGCTTGGAAAATATTTTTCTGTGTTCAAATTTTCCGTTAATATACTCAAATAATGACACAAATAGTCTTCCATAGGCTTGACCAACTAAAATTCTGAGCCCTTACTGACGAAACAGTTATACCTCTAAGGGCAAAAGAAAACTGGTAATATGTATTTCATTTTTTAAATATAATGCAAGTGATGTTTTTTTTTTTTTTTAAATAGACCTTTTTCAGGTTGAAGAATGTTTGTTTAGGAATGTTTATAATGCATCATACAGTACACTAAGTGACTATAATCCACTGTGGTGTGGAGATGGAGGACATCCAGTCTTTCCTACCAGTTCCATACATGGGTCCAATCCCTCCTCCTCCTCTCATCCTGCGGTTCAGCATGGCTACTCTTTCCATGTCCTACACACACACACACACACACACACACACACACACACACACACACACACACACACACACACACACACACACACACAGAACAGCAAGAAACACAACCCAGTGACTTCACACACTCAGTAATGAGATACACTCAGAGATACCCCATCCACCAGAGACCAGCGAGCATGCTCAGTACACCCCATGGTATAAAACGTTAACTCTTTCTAGGGACAGGCAAATACAGCCTTTTACATTCATTACAGTTACTGTTGAAATAATACAATAAATCTGATGACATCACTGACCGGAGGTCCTTGGTCCAGTACAGGGTCAAACAGGTCATCAACGTAGGCGTCCATCTGTCGACCACGGCCTGCAAACAGGTGGAGGAGAGAGATTGGAACAACGTGAGGATGTAGCTGGGCGGGGTTTATTTTGAAAAGACACTGCATGTGACCATAAACTGTATAAACAAGGCAAAAGTGAGCATGGCTCATACACATACTGAGCCCTACTAGGGCCAAAGGAATTGCCCTTTTTGGAAATAATAGAATTAGTCTATTGAGCACAATCTAGCTTGTTATTAGTTCACCTTCCTCAGGACTAGACCACACTGTAAACCATCAGACAAAATTTGAAGTTCCTAAGTTAAATAGTTTAGGAGTTATTCTCCGGAAACGATATTGAAGTCGAAAAAAATCACAATTGTTAATTTTGGGCCTCCTGGACTTATTATTATTATTATCACACCAAATTACAAGAAATCAATATTTTGATGCAAAAACGGTCCGCCAGAGTCTGACATCAGAGCTGCGCCCATAGCAACGGTCTGTTATGCATAGCAACGGTCTGTAATACAGAAATTACAGACCGCAGAACGCCGTGATTGACCAATCAGAATCGAGTATTCAACACAGCCGTGTAATAATGTAGAACAAAATGTCGAAATCTCTTCAGCTTGTGTTATAACCACAGACCTTATTTCAGGCATCTAACTAAAAACCCATTGACTTCCAGACGAGGGAACCGGAAGTGCTAAAATGCTAACTCATTTCTAGGTTTCAGGACTCATTCCTGTAGCACTCTATTATGCCATTTGATAGTTATTTCTGTTAGTCAACTTACAACAACCTGAACAGCGTCAGTGTCAACCTCATCTACGCTTGTAAGACCTGTTTGCTGAACAAGAGGTCTGGATCAAAGTTACTTCTACAAGACTGGGCCTCAGGATCAGATAATAAATGAAGGACCCGGTTAAAAACCTTTGTCATTTGAGTTGATATTTAATGTAGTGGAACACGTTGTCAAACAAATTAGCGATGAATTAAATCACCACAGACCAAACAGAGCGTGGCCTTTGGGTCGCTCTGAGGGACGAGGACCTCTTGGGAGCAGTCGTCTGCTTTGCCCAGTCGGTAATCGAGCCTCGATTGTCGTTGGGACAATACAAAGTCACTTGATTACATTTGTGCCTGAGTTCAAAGCAGTCTCAGTTACATGACCTTGAAGGTCAGCCGGTGTGAGCACAGTCACTTGGAACACAATCGAGTGAAAGTTAATCCAGAGTAACTGATAGACCAGCAGCTTGTTTTGCTGTAGTTGGAGAATGAATGATGTGACAGTTCTGTTGTTAAGACAACTCTTTTAGTTTAGAAGATTAGGGTGTGTGTGTAGAGAAGAGATTGGAGGGTCATCACTGACTTCAGACGTGTAGGGGGACAGGTCTGATTCATCATTTAACATAGATGAAAAAACACCTGAGAGATGCTTCAGCGTGCTTCAAACAACTGGTTTGTATGAAGGGTTATCTGAACACCTCTGAAGGCAGAAGAACTGAACGTCCGTGCTCATACTCTGTTTGATGATCCAATAAGCATTTTCTGTGAAGCATACTGATGCCTTAAAGTCCGGGTACAGCAGAAACAAGGCAAACGTGAGCATGGCTCACATACCCCCGCTCACTGCTTGACCCCTACTAAAGTAGGGCCAAAGGTTTTGCCTTTTTTCTAACCCCCAAAAGGCACAACTAGACCACACTGTCAACTATCAGACCAAATTTGAAGTTCCTAAGTTAAATAGTTTCCGAGTTCTGCTGCGGAAACGATAGTGTGACATGCGAACGGACGAACGGAAGGATGGACGGAAGGACGGACGGACGGAGCGCTATATACGTATATGTATAATGATAAATATGTGTTCTGAGTCTATCACACCACAGTAAAAACTGAGTAATTAACCACCCAGCCAAATTTAAATAATTAAAAAAATTGCCAGGTATATAAAATTAGGTTTCAAAATCGTGAAAAAATAAGCTGTATTCTCTGCTCTGAATCACTGGGGGGCGTGTCGCTGATGGCGCCGAAACCACGCCCAATCACGGGTGAGGGTTGATTACACATGTTGAGTTACAGTATATATACGAGACTTCTTGTGGACCATCTCACTGCTGCACGCTACTTTCGCAGAATGTTTAACAGAGACTTCCAGTTAGCCTTATGCTAAATTACAGCTGCAGTAAGCAGTATATTTTTTGGCATCATTGGGCAAAAATTCCATAATAACCTTTCAGCATATAATTCAAGTGTTCTGAGAGAAAACTAGACTTCAGCACCTCCTCATGGCTCTGTTTTTCAGGCTTTAGAAAATCTAGCCCGTGACAGGAGACTTTGGCCAATCACAGGTCATTTCAGAGAGAGAGCGTTCCTATTGGCTGTTCATTCAATGGAGGCAGCTGTCAATCAGTCTCAAACTCCGATCAAACGGTCAAACTAGGCAGCGCTGATGTCATGTTGGCGATCCTTCAAGAGATCTCAACATGGTTGCCGCGTCACAAACTTTCTCATTTTACAGCTAAACAGTACACTACAAGATGTTTCTGAAAACATTTGAGGAGAGAAATTGGCATTACAGTAACAGAATATTGATTCATATTTGATCAGCACTGCTTAGTTTGACCGTTTGGTCGGAGTACGCGAGTGATTGACAGCCGGCTCTCATAGACAGCAGATCCCAGATCAGCTCTGATTGCTTGTTTTCCCCCGGTCTGTGAAATCTTGCAGATGCCGTAAGGAGCACCGGAGGACATAGAGGCACATCATTTTTTTCAGGTTACCTGTTTCGTGTACTACTGTCAGGATATAGCAACCGTTTTATAAAAATAACTTTTTAAATCATATTTGCTCCAATCTCACCTACTTCAGCTTTAACAAATATTATTGGACCAAATAGATCAAAGTAGGCTATGACGGAGCCTATAACGTAAGCACACGTTAACTAACTTGGTAGTAATTGGCCGCAGCAGCCCGCTCTCATGCACGCCCTGAATGACAGGCACATAGAGAGTGTCGGTGAAAGACAGACAGGGCCGGACGGCCGGTAAAAACTTTATGGATTTTTTGACGGTTCACTGGGATTTGTCCTCCTATGCCGGATGGCCAGTACGCCACTGGCTGTGGTAAATAAGTGTTGTAACTGGTGATTGAATCGGAGAACCACTGATGCTATGTGCTTATACAGTGTTAGGTGAGGGGTTATGCTAAGGATGGTGCCAGTGCGTCATCGTGCCATGATTTCAGGGCCGCCCAAAAAAATCTTCAACACGAAAATGGAAAAAACAGTTTAACGGTCTCAATTCAGAACTACATACGTCACAGTCTTTTCACATGTACTTATTTTCTAACATGTATAATGTGTTCAGAAGTAAATCTCTGATTTGACTTAACCCAGACTTTAACATTTCACACCTACCTTCCTGTGGATAATCTCTCCCCCAGGTGTTTCCCTCATAAGGAGGCAGCCCAGGAGCTTGCATGGGAGGTGCTGGTGGAATGAAGTCGTCCAGATCTGTAGCTGGCATCCTGGAGGGGAAAGAGAGGCACACAGATGCTCATTGTGCTAGCAAATTCTTTAAAAAACAATCATGGATTGGCCACTTGTTCAGTGAACCCACCTGTCTCCCTGGCTGCTGAACAGGTAGTCAGAGTTTGTAGAGGAGGGAGTCCCTGGTGGTGGCAGCACTTCAGCTTCAGCTCCCGCCAGAAGATCCATTACAAAGTCTGAGCCAGCCAGATCTGACCAGCCGTCATCAGTCAGCAGAGACACCGACCAGCCCTGCCCCGCCTCCGACACACCTCTATGACATAGGGGTGGGGGGGAAAAAATCGATTCACCTATGTATCATGAATTTTTTTTTTTTTTTACGATTTCGAAATATTTTTTAATGCCAGAATCAATATATTTGCTTCATTTGAGTCTATGCGGAGGTAGAAGGAAGGTACCGCTTTTATTGTTGTAGTCTGAGTAACGTGACATCATATCCGTTCCGTATCCCTCAACCAAAACAAACCGCAGCAAGCCGTAACGAGAAAGTAGAAAACAGCGGAGGATTCACGTGGATACGACCTGCATCCTCACATGTTAAATCCAAAGTGGTATGGAAGTATGGAAACATTTTGGGTTTCACACATTGCAGGAAATGCAGAGCTAGACATCATGGCTAAAGCTGCATGCTAACTCTGTCATGGACAGGAAACTCTGTGCGGCCAGCACTACAACTGTAGAGCACCCATATACCGGCATTTATGTTAAATGCACTCAAACGGCCCTGAGGGAGCTGACCATGGATGTATAAAGAGAACGGAGCTGACAGGAGCTAGCGAAGTTAAAGGAAGTAGACACGTGTGACTACGTCCGGTTCTCAAAATAAGGTGTTAACAAAGGGATCTGTATATGCAAAATACATCTATGGAAATAAGATTGATTGGATTATATTCACCAGAAGTATAAAACATTACATGTCTCCTATAAATTAAATAGAAAATACTACTAATTAGTGAGGGAAATGTCTCAGATTTTTGGGTTGCCGGAATTTTTTTTCTAAATAATGACAATGACAATATATACGATATATTTGACTTCAGGACATCTCTGACTACATACATGCTGAAAATCAAACATTTTTACTATATTAATTTAGATATTTTCCAAAGTAAAAGTCCCTAGAAGTGTATGATTCAACTTTTTCCCAGGGTCGAGTGTTAAAAAAAGTTAACAAAAATCAGATAAAGGGTAATATCAAATCACAATACTTGTAGAATCGCAAAACTTGCAATACATTGCAATACATATTGAATTGGCACCCAAGTAACGTGATAGTATCGAATCGGGAGATAGGTGTATCGTCCCGGCCCTACTGCTGTGACACATCAACGCACAGGAGATGGATGGAAACCAGCACATGTAGTAAGATATAATATGGATACGTGGACACATTAACAAGTAAATGGAGGTGCATGTTCCCAAGTACCTGAAATGAAGGAGCCACGAGGCCAGCTGCTCTCCTGTGGTCCATGACTCCACTTCAGTTGTCAGCTTCTCATCTGACAAGAAAAAAACCAAAATGTTATGGGTTTATAACAGCAGATATTTATACACTGGATAACGCCAATAACAAAATGTGTCCATGTTACGTCTCACCGTTGAAGGTGTGTACGTCCAGCAGCATGGTGCCCTTCCTCTGGTTGGTGGTCCACTCCAGCTGGGTGGGGGGGTAGATGCGGGCAGTGGGAGCTGGGAGCTGCAGAGATGTCAGCAGCTTGTGTTGGCACAGTGAGCGGTACTCTCCTGGACCCTGGTCAGACACATACCTGCACAGGGAGCACTGGAGACTGAGTCATGTTTGGAGAAAGTGTTTTCAAAGAGTTTTTCAGGCAGGGTATAGTAAAAAAAAAAAAAAAAAGGGAAATCACACTATAGACTTGTGACAGTATATGAACACAAGTCCTCACTCGCACATCCACGCCTTCCATACTGTCATTTAACGTTTTCTTCAAAAGCACAGAGCAAGAATAAAGCCTCAGTCAAGGTACGTGTCCACAGGGGCGTTTTTGGACGTGAGGGGTTTTGCCGCTTCCCAGCATTGGACGCTTGATGGGCTGCCACTAGACACCAGGAACCTGATTGGATGAACGCTTTCCCTCGTGGGCTCTGCTCCCGGATTTCAAACCGGACCAACATGGCGGCTCATTTGGAAACTTTCTTCTCTTATATTACGAAAACAGTTCACCGAAATACATTTCTGAAAACTATTGAGGTTATTTTGGATCGACAATGGTTTCTTTAAAAGTTTTTCGGGAGTTTCCAGAGGTGGCGAGTCGTGCTGGACGCCCCTGATTTGCATAAAGTAGCCTTGACCTCAACTGTATGAAAATGAGGAACGGCCAACGTGACGGTCCGTCGCTTGAAACGCAACGTAGCGCTACCAGAATGCATTGCATAGCTGCTTACATGGAAAATGAATGGGAGGCGTGGAAATGACGGATCCTGCAATATGATTTTAAATAACAGCCGCCACTAGAGAACATTCACTACAAAAACAAGCACAACAAAAGATCACAACATAAAAACGCAGACTCTGGCTTCAAATGACGTCAAGATCTAAAGATGGCAGCTCCCATATCCGCGATATTTTGGCTTCACTTTTGTACAGTGGGAGGAAGTGGAGACGCGTCGTCAATCCATATATACAGACTATGATGTACACCATTAAGATTGAGGTTAGCCCATAGAGATGCTCAGTATATCCTCCACCAACCCCTTTTGGTAGTAGAAGGCTAACCGAAGCGTAACACCTACTTGAGCAGAGGTTTGTCCAGTGTTGGTGAGGGGGTGAAGGCACTGAGGCAGCAGGCCAGCAGCAGCCAGCCCCTCAGACTGTCCTGCTCCTCCTGCAGGCCCCACGTGTGGTAAACCAGCTGGGCCAGGATCTCGTCCCTCATGGCTGGCCGGCTCTGACCCCTCTCCACTATGTAGTTACCCAGCATCTGCTCCTGCCAGCCGCTGAGGTCGGACTCACCTGTAAACCGCAAGATCTGAGGAGAAAAAAGGACTGAAAATCAACAATGAAATTCAACAAATGACAATAGAACTAATCTAATGTGATGTAAATCTAATCACTCCCATATATATACCAGTTTGTAAATATCCAGGGCAGTTCTGGCATCTTCAGGCTCCAGAGGGGTGAGGGATCTCTGGAGGGGGTATCCCTGAGGCTGGCTCCATGTATCCTGAGGAGAACACAACATGAGGGAACTCACAAATACAGGAAATACAATCCATCTCCTTTCATCCATTCTGGTGTGAGTCTGCTGGATGTCTTTGTATGAGCATTGTAAAGAAGGATACACCTTTTAAAGCCATTTTAAGTAATTTAGTAATTTCCTTGCTTGTTTTCTTTTTTTAACAACAAGTACAACTGTATGTACAAACTGTATTTCTGCACAACAAATGTCTGAATATGACTCTGGATTATTAAAATGGACATGTTTTCGCAGTGTGATGGCAACCATCTGAAGCGTGATGAGGAGCAGGATTTACAGTGTAATAAACCAGGAATATGTGCATATATGTGTCCAAACCTTGCTTACCTTTAATATGGACTTGGCATAGCGAGAGAAAGGGTATCTGTCTACATCCAGAGGCAGGGCGAGCTTGTGTTCTGCCTTCACCTGTGGTGGTGCGACCTCTGTGACCCCTGACCCACGCTGGTGCCCTAGTGGACGGAGACGGAACAACAATCACAAACTGGCAAAACACTGCGGCAGCAGAGTGGCATACAGTACTGTATGTGCAGACTATAATATTATATGAAGCTGACCTGCTGCACTGCGAAGTCTGGCTGACAGCTCAGCAGGGATCTCCAACATCCCCACATCCTAACCGGTAAAAAAAGCAAACATTACAGTATGGTTACCACAGGAGAAACCAGACGGTTGGCCCTGCTGATACAGGATTCGATTATATCCCCTTACCATTCCTGGAGAGACAGACTTGGTCTTGGTCACTGCCTTTACTTTGTTCTTCTCGTGAAATTCCTGAAATTGACACACAAGCAGCCAGTTAGTCGATCACACTGTGACTTCATCTCTTCATCTTAAAAGTCATATTAGCGATTTAGCGTCTTTCACCTCAAGCTTATTGCCGATTCAGTGAGTAATCCGCTTGTTATCCAGGTACATCCAGCACACTCAACACTCCCTCATCTCTGCCTGAGGAGCAATCAGACCTATTCTTAGATACACGTCCTGTTATATACTCCTGGAACACCCACAGGCCTGTCGCCCCGCCTCATACAACACGGCACACAGTTCCAAGAGTCCAGAAGGTTTGTTATTTATCACAAGTTTTACAACTTATAGAGAGGAGTCACCTCAATGCATCAGAGCAGCGTCACTCAGATATGATTATGATCAAAACTATCCCAAGCATCAGTCCTTCCCAGTGTTTACAGTATTTGTACATCTGTATTCCATGGTTAGTAGTTTATTCTGCTGTTTATGTAACTGGATACAGGTATCAGAAAAATGCCTAAACAAATGTAGAAGACTTAAATTCAGATTCAACATGGGTGTGCCCACGCATTCATGCAGCAAATACTCCTCTTTTATCACGGCCTCACTTCAATAATACCACTTAAATGAAATCAAATAAGTCAGGAGAAAAGGTCTGTACCAACGCACAGGCAGCCCAACCCTGCTCTATGGATCTAGGATTTACAATGACTGACCCTCCCAAACCAAACAAGTGTGGCACAAATCATGTTTGATCAAAACGCACCCTCGGGCTCACTATATCAAAGCTTTAGAGACTTGTTACTTTGTGTATTATTTACATAACAACAATCAACTTAAGCATAAAATATGGTACATTGTTATAGAATAAACAACCAAACTGTAAATTAAAGGGTACTCCAGAGATTTAGTATTGCACAAAAAGCTGGGGGACTCATGAAAGACATTATCCAAAAAAAGAATGGTCAAAATCGAAGCAGCAGAGTCCCAGATATCCTGACTTTAAGTCCCTAAGCACCCTCACACCCAGGACTACATTTCCCATAATGCAACTCTATAGCATCTTATGTTAAACCCTCTCTGCCTGGTAAAAGACAACATCTTTCAAACTCCACATGCACAGTTTATAACATAGGTCATCTGATAAAATATTGTACTCTCAAAACCAAGCGCAGCTTCCGGGGCTGAAAATTGAAGCCAAAGTGCCAAAAACTCCAGTTCCTCCGTCCAGTTCCTCCGTGCAGTTCCTCCGTGCCCCTATCACTTTCCAACGGGATATCAGGAACTATAATGTCCTTGTTTCATCGAAACTTGGCCAAATCCTGGAATAACGATACCGGACCGCGCCATTGGACTCTTGTTCTACTTGCCAATGTGACGGAACAGAGGACTCTAAGAAAAATGGAGGAGGCTGTGCTTTATGGTGAATGACGTTAACGTTAATGCACAAATTGAAGGAGCTGATGGGATTGCATTTCACTGCAGTTGTACCTTGTACGATTTCATAGGACAAATAAATTGACTGATCTGTGCTCCAGTTTTTTTCTGTGAGTGAAATTCTAGTATTATTTTGTTTATGTTAGCACTAATTAGCTGGTATCGGTGTCTACACTCACCGTACCTGGTCTGTTAGCTTAGCTCGCTGTACTAAAACACACACGAAGGAGTCGGCTGTTCATTTTTTTCCGGTAGGTACATTACAAACAAACCTGTTTATGGAGACTGCGTCCATATGTTATACAGTCTAAGCTCCAAACATAAGATAAGATAACCCTAATATCATCACTATGACATCATCCCGGTGATTTTCTCAGACTTTTAAACCTCCTCCCTTTAATGCCCTTTAGAGATCCATTTAAAACCAAGTAAATATGTTTGCATTATTGCTCTTCATATGCAACCATACCACATACATAACCATACAGTTACATAATAATATAGGAAGCTTCCTAAGAAATTACAGTTACATATCAGTTCCTCTCTAAGGAATTATATAGGACTCTAAAGCTAAGAATGAAAATAGGAGTATACTGTACATCCATAGACTTTGAGTGGAATTTAACTAAATGTTAGGTCATGTCACAGACGAGACAAAAATTAAATTATGTCACCTTTAACCCCAAATCCATCAGTCAAACTCCAAATCTTGTTTTTTTTGTAGTTACTTACACTTACTACTCTAAGATACAGCTCAGCTGGCAGCCTGTCAGCAGGAGCCTGACAGCTCCACTGTTCATAGTCCAAACCTCATAAAACAGTAACACCACACAGAATGGCACTACTGAAGCAAAAGGACGAACAAAAAAAACAAGAATTATCAGTTTAGTTTTTCGGCTGAGGCAAGAGAAGATGAAGAGATGAAATGCAGGAGGAAGACCAGCTGAAAGAGGAGTCTCTGGACTGTTGTGAAACCTGATACAGACCGTCACAATCCCACTATTATTCATGGTGCCAACTATTTCCTCAGGTAAAATAAACTAACAGACTGAAGCCAGTTTTTGCCTCTGCTGTGATGCAGAGGGTAAACAGAAAGGCAGCCTACCTGTTTAGAGCCGTGGAGCTGCAAGTCACATATAGACCGGTTCTAGAAGGCGGAAGGAGAGATGCAGCACTGTTTCAAATTTCACTGAGCGTGAGGGTTGAAGTCCAAGACTGGAGTTTGGCTGAGGGTGTGTGTGTGTGTGTGTGTGTGTGTGTGTGTGTGTGTGTGTGTGTGTGTGTGTGTGTGTGTGTGTGTGTGTGTGTGTGTGTGTGTGTGTGTGTGTGCCCAGGTGACATGATTAATGCAAGATAAGAAAGCTAGTTAAAGGAAAGAGATGAGATCTTAATAAAGGAAGTTGTTGCCAGCGCTGAAATATGTGCGAGAATGAACACACCCAGTAGATTATACAAGGGCACAACAGTCATCAGTCAAACATGTTTACCTCTATAGCTTTCATTTTTTACACAATCCAGTCAGGGCCTTCAGAAGAAAATGCTTTGGAAAAGTCTTGACCTGATTATATGATTTATCTTGGAACTTTAGTTGGAACTCTCCCTTAAATTAAAGACATTATTTCAACTGATTTACAGAGATAAAAAAACAAAAACAAGAACAACACGTCCATATCGTCATCTTATAAAGTTGTCTGTTCACATAGAGTAGATAGAGCACAACAGATAGAGCAATATTAGCCACCTAATAAGACGTCCCCAGACGGCGTGCCTAGAATTTAGGCTAATCAAATCGTGTAAATGAGCCATATTCCTAAATGTATCCGTTCTCCACGCACTGTTTCCTCATTCAAACATGAGTTTCACATTGTGACCATATAGGCTAAGTGATCACGTTATAACACATTTAATGTTGTAACAAGATAAATAGTATATTGCTATAACAAGAAAAGTTTATTTTTATTAAGTGATACGTTTGTTAGTTGTAATAACGTGAAAATATCATGTTATAACGTGAAAAACATCTTGTTATAACAATAAACTTTTTCACGTTATAACGTGATACTGATCCGTTTTTTCTTTTTCTGGTGTGGCAGCAATACATAGGTCTGGCCTTTGCCACCTCCTGAGAAAAATATCTGTCTCTTCAGCTGCTAAAAGCTCCACTATGTTCACCAGCTAGTCTCTAACTGTGTCTGTCTGCTGTTTGCTGCTGAGCAGTTAGTGTATGGTGGGTTTATCAGAGCTTTTTCACTGAAAACAGCTGCCTGCTGCTGCTGGAAATGACGTTGATGAATGTATTAGAGGGTATAATGCTCCGTAAAGGTGAACAGAGTTTGTCACTACGAGTGACTTTAATCATTTTTTGAAATACAGAATTTTGATTAGTGCAGCTTTAAATATCATATTACTTATGTTTTGAGCACCATAAATAAAATTCCCCTCATGTTAATTGTATTGAGTTGGTAGATACAACTAGAGATTACAAGACAAAGTTGTTTTTTGGGTGAAGAAACTAATCAGTCATTCTATATAATATGCCAAAAATTGGGAATTGTTAATACAGAGCATTGACACAACAATACAAGCAGTGCCATAGGTAAAGTTCTTTGGCAGGAAATGGAAAATAAAAGAGATTCTGATAATAAAAAATACACTTTGACCCCAAACATGATGTCAGGGTGTTATCACTGAGAGAGCATGGACACATTTTTCCTATTACAACTCATGCTGTGGTGTTAATCTGCTGGTATTGTGTAAGAGATTTATAGCATAATAAAGTCAGCAAACATAAGGTTGCCAAGAAACCAAGCCAAGAGTTTCTCTCTCTCTCTCTCTCTCTCTCTCTCTCATATCTACCTTCCTCCAATGGCGTCTCTTGATGGTGTCCCTGGTTATCATCATCACCGCCCAGAACTGGGTGAAGGACTGCCTCAGACGCTTGTAGTACTTCCTAGAACGAGAGAGGGGGCAGCAGCAACACACAAACACATAGTGCTTCACGTTAGTACATCACTCTCTGACCTCATTTCAGCCTGCAGGTGAAACCTAACTCCCTCTCTTCATGGGAGTTAACTGTGTATGGCAACATGTGGAGACTCTCCATCTCTCAGTGGAAGTGAGTGAATGTGGTAGCATGCAGAGGTGACGTAGTAGTAGTACACTCATTCAGGTATAGTACTTCAGTAGTTTTGAGGTATGGAGCTTTATTTGAGTTTTCAATTCCTTCAGTCTCTACTTTTCTACTTTTCCTCTGCAACATTTTAGAGGGACATCTTGTCCTCCAGTTATTATGGACGTAGCCCTATATTTTAAAGCTGCAGTGGGTAGAATTGGAGCAACTATGATTTAAAAAAGTTATTTTTATAAAAACGTGTCTCCCGACAGTAGTGCATGAGACAGGTACTCTGAAAAAAATCATGTGCCTCTGTGTCCTCCGGTGCTCCTAACGGCATCTGCAAGATTTCACAGACTGGAGGAAAACAACCAATCAGAGCCGAGCTGGAGCCGTGCCGTCTCTGAGAAGCTGTCAATCATTCGCGAACTCCGATCAAATGGTCAAACTAAGCAGCGCTGATCATATATGAATCAATGTTCTGTTACTGTAATGACTATTTCTCTCCTTAAATGTTTTCAGAATCATCTTGTAGTGTACTGTTTAGCTGTAAAATGAGAAAGTTTGTGACCCGGCAGCCATGTTGAGATCAGTTGAGGAAATACCAAGCACCGCCCACCAGTCGGAGCAAACTTCCTAAATAAAAAATCCCTGACTGGAGATACATGGTTTTTCTACTTTTCTACTTATTATACTTGTTTACCTTAGTAAAATATAGATTTCAGGACTTAAAAACAGCATTTCCTGTATTTTATTACGTAGTTTTGTCTTCTCCTCTCTGTACCTGGCCTGGTGTCCTCGGATGTGGCTCTGGATGACGATGGCTTTCTCCTTGAAGAACCTGAAGTTCCTCCTGCAGAGGAAGCCTCTGATGTTCCTCTGGATGGTGATGGCAGCCCAGGTCTGGGTGCTGGTCCACTTCTCCTCCAGCTGCTGGTACAGGAGCTCCTTGAGGAACAGCTAACACAGATACACACATACATCTAAACATGTTGATATGTACGGTAAAACCTTTTTATCAGTGTCATGAGTGGGCTGTGTGGTACCTTGGTGAGTCCCAGCTGGTACTGTCCCTCCTCTGCATCCACCATGTCCAGCAGAGCCAGCGACTGCTCTCTGTCTGACGCCTCACTCAGCCGCTGGCTCAGGAGAACCCCGTATCTGTGAAAACACATCACATGCTGCTGACGAGCTTTTCTCAGAAGCTCATAAATCCAAAATTAGATGATGACAGGGGTCCGTGGCACTCAAAAATTAATATTTTAATTTTTAAATCAACAGTATAATCGGCCCAGTAACGTTACGCTTGTTATGCAACGTTATGCAACATTATGTTGTTACGTTGTTACGTTACGTTGTTACGTTACTTAACGTTGTTACGTTACTTAACGTTGTTACGTTACTTAACGTTGTTACGTTACCTTGTTACGTTACCTTGTTACGTTACCTTGTTACGTTACCTTGTTACGTTAACTTGTTACGTTACGCTGCGTTGTTACGTTTCTAACCTTAACCAAGTAATTTTGTTGCCTAAACCTAACCAATCGTTTCATAGTGTTAACCACGTGGCATTGTGCTTTTCTGCAAGTGTGATACGAGGAAAAAATGTTTTGGTTCAGAATCGTTAACATTCACATAACTAAGACTATAGAAGGGTAAAACACAGGCTACATCAAATTATTCCAAGGGACATACAAGAATGGGTCCCTGGAATATTCGTCTTGGAGGGGCTGAAAGAAATATTGAAAAGCTCTGATGTAGACAATGCAGGGATTTCTTGGTGGATGCATCATGACACAACTCCTAAACTTTACTTCCAACAAAGTCACGTTTTTGGTTGTGGAGGGAACATTATGGGGTAGAGTATAAAATAACAGGTAAACTGTAGGACAACCCAGTCAGATATTTGTGGGCTGCCTAGATCAGAAAACATGTGATTCAACAAACCAATCAGGTTTAGCTCCCCTTCCTATGTCACATGCAGGCTCCTTAGAATATACCGTCCACAGCTTGAGAACTACCTTTGCAAAGGTGCAACATATTTTTCTTGCAAGCCAATCAGAGCAGACTGGGCTTTTTCAAGAGGGGCTCTTAAAGAGACAGACGCTAAAACGGAGCGTTTCAGACAGAGGGTGAATACAGGTATATTCAGGCAGACACTATGAGAAAAATAATGTATTTTTTTAACAAAATACAAGTATGAACCTGAAAATGAGCATGATATGTCCCCTTTAAGGGAGTGAAAGCATAATAAACATTAAAGTACTGCTGTGATGGTGCAGGAAGGGATGCTATGTATGTTTGCAGCACCTCTCAATGAAGTAGGAGTACTGTATCCGTACGGGGAAACCCTCTTTCCTGATGTGGATGGTCTCCATCATCCCAGCATGCTTCAGCTGGGTCGACACATAGTCTACGTCAAAGATCCCAGGAAGCTGACAGATGACATGCAAGATACATTACAGTCATACATTGTCGGCTGATGTTAGGATACCAGTTAGCATCAGTATAAAGTATCTGGTGTTACCTTGACGTAGTTTGGCTTCAGACAACGAATAAAAGTGGTCTTGCATCTAAGAGTTAAAAAACAAAACACCATAAAACACCACTTGTGTCGGTCTCCGATGCCGAGTGGCACTTACCAAACGGCGGTATCTGACAAGGTTGGGAGTGAGACCGGGTTGGAAATCTCCTGTAGCCTATAATTTATTTCAGTGGTGATTTACACCAAATGAAAACATTATGAACTCAGACTAGATATCATGAAGCTCATATTTCTTTTCCATGACATTTACTAAACCCACATTCTCCACAAACCACAGCTATTTGATTTCAAACACATGCAGTGAAAACCATATGACACTCAGTTGGCGTTTCGCGCTGATCCACAGCTTTTGGTAATGACAGCACAGTACAGTGAGTGTGGTCAGTGTGTTGGTACCTCTCCAGGCGGGTGGTGAGCTCCGTCAGGGACTGGAGGAAGTGTGAGGCGGCAGTAGAGGGCTGCTGGCGGAGGCCCTTCCCTCTCCAGCCCAGCTCTCTCTGCTGAATGTAACCATCCTGAACCTTACGGAACAGCTCCGACACCATCTGACAAACACGCAAATTCACTGGTAAAAATCACATACAATGTGTAAGTATGTTTTTTAAAGCCTACCAATGTTTTTGGAGCAACTGATATATTTTATGTTGGTATACAATATCTTCAAACTGATCACGTTTGTATTCAGCAATGCCCCTAAAGTTGTACTCTCATGACTACCACCAGTAACGTCACCCCTAATAAAACATTTACCCTTTTATATGTCATTGTCTTGTGCTTGTTAAAGGGGACCCATAATGCTTTTGTGTTTTTTTCCCTTTCCTTTATTGTGTTATATAGTTTTTCGTGCATGTAAAAGGTCTGTAAAGTTACAAAACCCAAAGTCCACACCAAAGGAAGTTACTCTCCCCCACAGAAATACTGATCCTGAACTGCCTGAAACACCTCGCTTGAAGTCCCGCCTTTTCTTCCGTAACGTGGGGATGTCACCAAGTAACACATTTTTCCTAGCGGCTAGTCTGGCAGGCACGATTGGTGCACAAACCTGTGTAATCAGATTACATATTGTGATGAAAATCTCGTTAGATGCTATGTTGTGCTATACTATACTATGCTATGCTATGCTATGCTATGCTATGCTATGCAAAAAGACCCATATCATCAGCACCCAGTACGGGTCTAATGCCAGTTGGTTCACCTTTAACCGACTCCTGGCAAAAAGCTCCACCACTTCTGTCCTGAACTGGTCGTGGTTCTTATTCAGGAAATTATGAACCTGGAAAAAGAGTTTTTTTTTTTTTTAAATACAAATATTCCCGCATCATTGGCTGCTGTCTGACAGATCTGCTGTACATAGAGTAGCAGTGTGCTGTGCCTGATACCTGATAGGTGACGGCTCCAGCATAGTGATAGACAGTGAAGACTGGCAGTGGGTTCTTGGGCTTGGCATAGTAGGGGCTGTTCCCATGGTGATAGTGGCACTTCTGGAGGAAGGTGTGGTCAGTGGCCTGATGGAAAGACAAAGAAGAACAATACCAAAAACATATACAGGTTTACTTTTCAATATTTTACACTCTCTCAAGGTCAGATGGAATGGAAACATTTTGTCTCAACACTTCTTGTATTTCTATCTTTGTGAGGACCTATTTCAGTTTTTAACCGTTATGGTGAGGACATTTCTGCATTGTAGAGGTAGGTGTAGGGCTGGGCAATATGGCCAAACTCTTCTATCACAATATAGGCAATTTCATATCTCGATAACGATATACTGTATATTACGATGTAGCATTTTCTTTTGATAATTCAATAAATAGTTTATATTAAATAACCACATGGAAATGCCTATTTCTGTATACTCCTGTGTGAATACTTTACAGATGAAAAGAACTGTGTATTTTCTCATTTTATGAACTTGAGTGCAAAAAGAACATAACAGTTTTCAGTGAAATTATCGAGAAAATATAAATAATGATATATCGCGATAGAAACGATATAGAACATTTTATGCGATAGACATTTTTCTATAGTTTTGACGATATATATCGTCATATTAACTAGCCCAAGGTGGGTAGGGTTGGGGTTAGGCATTTAGGCAGCAGCGTAACATAATTGTGATTGGCCCCGGTGCAAATGTTTTTTCTTAGGGTCCTCGCCCCAAACACAAGCGCACGCACGTACACACACAACCACTCCAGACAATTTCAAAGCAGACAACTGCTATGCCACCATGGAGAGGCTCACCATGCAACTCCCAGACTGCAAACCAGCCTCAGATCAGCACCACGGACAGCAGCCAGAGCGCCAAATTTATCAACGCTAATTTAACAGTCTGTCCTGGACTCAATGACCAAATGCTATCATAGACAGAGATTACAGTAGGTGCACATTTTCCAACATATGAGATGTAACAATTACTGTGCTATATAGATTTAAATAATTTAAAAAAAAGAAACCAGTACTCACCCATTAGAAGTTTATTCTACAGGTCTTGTGCTCCGCAAAGTCACTAACAACACTGCTTAAGAACCATGCCCTTTTTTTATTGGACTGTTCTGTTCGTGAGCGACGCAGCTCGATGTAGCACGCCGTTTTGAGCTGAACTTTTGTCAGACGTCCAGCAGTTTATATTAATTTGTGTCGCTCGCCTTGAAATCACCTCAATGGACCAGAAGTGGCTGATTGGTGAAGTTGAAATGAGGAGTTATCTATACGATACCTCATTTCGCTACAAAAACCTAAATAAGGTGACAGCTGGTTGGAGGGAGATCACCAGGGAGCTAAAAGTTTCCTGCAGCTGCTGGCTATCTTGAATGCCATTTTCAGTAAATATCACAATATTGAATGTGTGTTTTCTAGATAACGGATTCAGTGTGGGCACGGTGTAGGACAGTGATTTTTAGGCCCCTGACAGCTTCTGGGACAATGTGCACCGTCGATATTCACGCCACTGCATTTAGGGTTAGGAGCTAGGATATACATTAAGTCAATGAGGGTCCTCAGAAGTATAGAGGTACATATATTTGTGTGTGTGTGTGTGTACCTGAGGGAGGCAGGTCTGATCGTCCAGTATGCGGAGGATGCCGTGTGGTCTGGAGGAGATCAGCTCCAGACAGGAGTGGAAGTTCTTGAGTTGCATCGGGTACCACTGGATCTGTTCTGCACTGTACTCCTCCTGCAGGCAACACACACATACTGTCACATACGTAATACTGCAGAGAGCACTCAGTTTAAGTCTGTGAAGGAATTTATTGAAGGTGCTCCAGGGCTGGCTCTAGCCCTTTTGGTGCCCTATATGCAAAATTTGGATTTGGATTCCTGCAGTCAAAGGGACGTCTCACAACATGGCAACCCCAAAAGTTTATCTTGGTACTGGCTTACAACTGATCTATAGGGCATTAGTAAATGACTCATCAACTATTCATTAAAAAGGGTGACCTTTTAAAAGTGGTATCTTGAGGTTTCAGTTGATGTTCAGCCCACTGACCTGCTCCTGGGAGATCACCGCCTTGTTAACATAGTGCTGCAGCTGCTCATTGGCGAAGTTGATACACAGCTGCTCGAAGCTGTTCACTCCCAGGTCCTGCAGAGGAACACAGAAGCACTGGTACGTCACATCCATCACCACACCATCAGCCTAGTTACTTTTAAGTTTCCAGTTCTCAGTCCAGGCAGAATACCAACCTCAAACCCGTAGATGTCAACTATGCCCACCGTGCTGTCCATCTCTGTGGGGCTCAGCCAGTCATTGATCTGCTCCAATAACCAGTCAAACAGCACTGAATACAAGGCTTTGGCAATGGCATCTCTGCAGGAGAAGAAGACAAGGAGGGGAGTGGAGTGCAAATGTTTTACAGAAAAAAAAGACTTGTCTGCTATTTGTGCAACATCCTGCATCGACATTAGAGGACATTTTCTTACCTGTATTCTATGGCACTTTCTACAGACAGAGGGCAGTAGATCCTGTCGTAGGTCGTCTCCTGTGGGAGAGAAAAGCTAATAAGTGTGCACACGTGCAGAAATATGGCTGATAACCCAGTAAGAGTCATGACCGGTGCATGAGAGGCTACTGACTGTGACTCTGTGAGTGATGACAGTCTGCAGGGCCTCGGAGGAAATCTGCAACAAGGAGCCAACCCTCCTGGCCTCGGCCTCGCTGAAGATACGAGCCACCTCAAACGACTCGCTCTGAAACAAAAACAGAAACTGATATCAATATGTGATCTGTGTAAGTCTCACTCTCTCTCCTACACACACACACACCTCGTATGAGCTGAAGCAGACGTTGCCGAGCTGCAGGATGGAGGAGAGGATGGCCCAGACGGTGGAGATCTGGTCAGCATGCAGACCGATGGTCTCAAAACACTGAACCAGAAGCTGGAAGTCCTGCTTGTCCTGCTTCCCCTTCAAGTCACAGGCACCACCCTGGAGGAGGACATCAATGTGTAACATGTATAACGAGTGAAGAGAAAGGGAAAACATTACAAAAAAAAACAGAGATGGAGAATAGTTCTGTGTTCACTGATGTGTGATGTACTTGGTTTAGGTAGTAATAGGTCTCGGCTCCTTGTATGTAGAGCTCCTGTTTGTCCCAGTCGTTCATACCTGCCAGCAGCTCATAGAACACATGGTAGTTCCTCTCTTCATTGGCCTGCAAGGGAAATGAGACAAGAACTAGGCAGTGACATTAACTGAGTTCATTACCTACAGCATAAATTACCAGAAACAACAACACACCATCACATCAACAGCATCACCAAAATCATTGTAATTTGGTAACACTTTATAATAAACATTATTTATAAATGGTAAATTGATAGTTAATTAAACTTAGCTAATAGTTATTTTACTGTTATATCAAACTGAATGAAAATTAATAATGTTTAATTATAATAATTAGTTTATAAATAATAAATTGTATCATAGCTGATAAGATACATTCTGATTACATTAGTTAAGTATTTACTAACAGTTTATTGTTGCAAACATTATAACATTTTATATACTATATTACTATATAATATATATAAGTATTTGTTAATGATTACCAACTTATTTGTAAACCTTTAACAAATTATTTGTTATAAGTATTAACTATCTATCTAAATAATGTTTATAGATGCTTTGCAAAATATTTTAACAATGTATTACAATCATCAGTTGCAACTTTATAATAGCCATCTAAATAATGTTTATAGATGGTTAACAAAGCAGTTATTAACCATTAACAAAGCGTTACAAATATCTGGTCCATCTATCTATGTAATGTTCATAGATGCTTTACAAACAATTTGTTAAAGGTTTACGAATAATTTCGTTATCATTAACATTAATGATAGTATATAAAATGTTATAATGTGTGCAACAATAAACTGTTAAAATAACATATATTATAGCATTACTAATAATTAGTAAACATTTATTTATTATCATTTCATTGTTTGTTAACAGTAGAATAACTATTAACTAATTTTAATTAACTACCAATTTAACCATTTATAAATGATGGTTATTGTAAAGTGTTACCTGTAATTCCACCTCTGAGGATCATGATTGTCCATTTGACATTTGCCAAAATTGAATTCTGGACCAAAGTAGAGGAGAAACCAACCAACCAACATTTTTATCCATTGCGCCACGTTGCTGGCATGGCTAAAAACTGATGTTTGAAAAGCTATTTGATCTGTTGTATAGATGGAGGTATCCTCTATCAAGCTGGGAAAGCTGCCATGCAAGCCAAACTGTATCCAAACTGTTGATTTACCAAGAAGCAAAAGCACTCAACCAGAAAAGGAACTTGAGACTTTTTCCTACAAGCCAACAAAAGCGAGCCAAATGTGATACATGTACATCATGCCGATTAAACAATCATTTACACAGTGACAAATTGCTTTTCCAGTAAATGTAACATCATGGACTCCTCCATGAAGTCTGTTTGAGCACACAGCACACCCACTCAATGTCCTCACCTGAAAGACAACCCTGGACTTCTCAAGGAGATATTTGGACAACGATGTCCCCACAACAACGCCGCTGTCAACCAAGATGAGAGACAAGTAAAACAGCTGCAGCCAATCTCGTCCGGGGAGGAGCAAATAAAGGAACATATGGTGAAATATCAAAAGACATTTCTAACATCAGGCGGACTCACTGGAGAATGTGGATGTGGAGGTACTTGCCGAAGCGGCTGGAGTTGTTGTTGAGGATGGTCTTGGCATTGCCGAAACTCTCCAGGATGGGAAAGACCTCCATGGGCTGGAGGAGAAAGAAAGTGAATCAAAGTCAAAAAGGGTATGCATGACTGAAACACCAACGCTTTGCAGTGTTGCTAACTGATAAAACTTTACATTAAGGAAGGCGTTTTTGTTTTCCAAAGTGAATTACCTGTCGCAGGTTGTTGTTCCTGCCCTGATACATGGAGCTGAGGTAGTGGACTAACAGCTTGGTAGCTTCAGTCTTCCCTGAACCACTCTGGCCACTACACAAGAAATAAAAATGACCTGAAATATGACACAGCTTAAAAATTGAGATGACATGCAACAAGCTCCCAATTGTCTCAAACCAGAGCCAGTAATGCTGCGGCTCATGGTTGGCACCTTAACACCGAGTCCACACCAAGGGCATCCAATTACATGGCTTTTTATTTATACCAGTGTAGCATGGAATTTTACTGCCAGCGTCATGATTACGTCACGGTGTTAGCTAAAGGCAAAACAGAGGAAAGACTGGATGCAAACACGAAGCATCTCAGAGTAGCGGACCAAAGTTACACATCTAAAATGTCATCTTGCTGTGTTGTTGGGTGCCAATATCGATATTCCATACATTTGAGATGACAAACTGTGATTCGAGACTCTAGCGAGCTACAATAAATGCTCTGAATTTGGAATTTAGCACCTGGAAGGACTAAAGATGGAAATCTTTAGTCCTTCAAGAGCAAGGTCTTTTGTTTAAAACCTGAGGCCGGAAAGATAAATTTGACAAAATTGCATAGAAATAGACTACACATTATGATATTGGTGTTCCTGTCAATACCTTATAATGATGCACTGCTCCTGTGTGGAGGCCTGAGACTGACTGAAAGCGGCGTCGGCTATGGCATACACATGGCTGAAGCAGAGAACAACAGAAAATCAAACATTAGTAATGAAAAACAAATGGAAAAATGTAAGGTGGACAGATGTCCTGAAGGGACTGACACCTTTTGGTGAGACAACATGCTGCCAGTTGTAATTATAAGTACAATAAAAGTAAGCAGAATAAGGCACAGCTGTGTGAGAATTGTTTGCTCACGGTGAGTTTCTGTGCTGTTCTTTGCCCTGGTATTTCTGTCTCAGCTCCTCTGTGTAGATGTTAAGGGGCTTGAAGGGGTTAATGGACAGCAGCATGTTTCCAATGTAAGTCTGGAAATAAAGAAAATTACACGGGCATTCAGAGAATAAAAAATCGCATTTAGCAAAGATAACAGGTATTGATAGGTGTCTGCAAAACTCTTTATTGTTGTTTTTTATCTACCAAGACGATCACCGTTATTTGGCTACGAAAACCTTAACTCAAGGTCCCCCTTACTAGTTTTTCTGGAGCTTTCAACCAAATCTCATGGTCTTCCTCAGTAGATGGAGTGTACACAGTTTCTGCTCATTTTATTCTGTCTTGTTTAAATATACATGTAATCTGTAACCAAAACCTCTTTTTACATAAAATTACAGTTGCAGCATGGAAGCATTTCATCAAAATGATAGAACATTTTAGCCGCTTTGAAACGCTTTAAAGGGTAACTTCAGTATTTTTTTTTTTTTACATTTTTAACCCTATTTTCCCATGTTTTTCTGTCTAAGTGACTAATGGGGACAACAATTTCTGAAATTGGTCCAGTATTGAGGGAGAACGCTGTAGACGGCAGCTGCTCACGGGCTGCAATATAATCCTTTTGGGGCAAGCTGGCACCGTCATTTACCTCCACTAAAAGTGTTTGGTTTTGCCATGACAGGCTCTGATTGTTATTATAAGTGTCTGACAACAATATGGAAAGAGTCGCTCAAGGCAAAGTCTTGTTCTGAAATCTCGCGTACAGTACAGAAAGCATAGCTTAGTGTTATCTAAAAGATTTTTAATGTCATGGCTGAATATTTAGATGATTTCGACAATGTGGATGATGTCTATGAATTCGATGCCCACCCGTATTTATTTGAGGCAGAGTACACGGATATTCAGATTTCACAACGAGACTTCTCCTTGAGTGGGACTTGGACACAATAACAAACAGACCGGATCAAGATTCTCCTTTCCATAATTTTGTCAGACAATTATAATAACAATGTGAGCCTGTCAGTGACAAAAACAAGCACTTTTAGTGAAGGTAACGTTACATTGACGTTACATTGACGCTGCTCACTTGCTCTCATAGCTCGTTTAGCGGCTGCTAGTTACAGCGTTCTCCCTCAGTACTGGACCAATTTCAGAAATTGTTGTACCCATTAGTCACTTAGAAACAAAAACATGGGAAAAAAGGGTCCAGGTTGAAAAATACCAAAGTTATCCATTAACATCAGAGTGTGAGGTCAGCAATGAAACTTACATAAATACAGTCACGGTGGAACCTCTTCTTCAGATTCAGAAGCACGGAGCTCTCGCACACCTCTCTAAGAACAGGAGGCAAACAGGTTGAAAAAGAGCATATTTATACTGTACTGTAAGTACTGTGTGTGTGTGTGTGTGTGTGTGTGTGTGTGTGTGTGTCTGTATTACTTACGTTGTGGGGACATAAATCTGTTTACACAATCACAGTATGGGGACTTGCCTTCCTTTTGGACAACATGCAAGTCCCCATAATTACGTATAGGTTAAGGTTAGGGTAAGGGTTAGGATTAGTCAAGTAGCGGTTATGGTTAGGGTAAGGATAAGCCTCCAGGAAATGAATGTAAGTCAATGTAATGTCCTCTAAAGTGATGGAAACACAACATGTATGTGTGTGAAACTCACTCCAGCTGGGACAGATCCTCCACCTCATCCACCTCTATAGTTCTTTTGCAGCCAGGCATCACCACCTGTAAAAAAGCAGAGACATGAGCAGCTCCAGTGTGAGGACATTTAAGTCAACATTAAAGCCCTGCCACCCTCCATTTGAAGCATCCCTTCAGTCAGGACCATGAACTCCAGACGACTTTGCCCTTACCTTCTCTCCACAGCCATCTTCTACTCTGGCTAACATTGATTTAAATGAGTTTTTTCAAAAAAGTTAACAAGCCTTCGCCAGAGCCCTTTATGGTTTAAGATGTGCTTTGTTTCTGCACTTCCCTGCTGCTTAATGGTCCACTCCACCGGTAACCTTTCCACAGCAGGTAACCAATCCACTTGCAGCGGCGGAGCGGTGTGATAGATGATATACTGCAATCTCATAGCGGCGTGCTGCGCTGCGTTGTATGCTCTATTGTATGTGCACAGACAAGGAAATAAATAAACCAGCAGTAAGTCTTTTATGGCCTATTGTCTTGTGTGCACACCGGCTAGAAGTGATGAAGTAGAACTGATATGCTTGACATCCCAGCCCTTAGACATTAAACAGCAATAGTTTAACTTTTCTGAATTGGAGGTAATGTTTGTTCCTTTGGTTTATAGGAAAATGCTACATTTAAAGCTGGGCATACACTGTAAGATTTTTAAAATAAGAGGCGCCGGTGTATATGGACTTGCAGGTGGCGAGGAAGGTATGGACAGTATGGCTTGTCCATTTTGCAGAGAGAATTGAAGGTAAGCTAGCTACGTTTTACTATATCTATTGTAGCCTACATTGTTATCTTGATAGTTACGCTCTGATTATTGTAAGAAAAGTAGAAAAAAAGGCACCGACATTGGGGGATCTGCTCGTGGCTCTGCTTCAACTGTGCAAGGGCCTGTGGACGTCCGACCAAAATTTCTGACGTCAGAAATTCATGCAGGCAAAAAATGTCAACTCTGAAAACTAAGATTTCCAAGAAGGTCCCCAGAGGATGAAGCACAGCTTTGCAGCTTATCATCATCACCATTCATACTCCCATGAGTATAAACTACAGTTTGTAGAAGTGAACGTGAACAGATGCAAATTTTAATGAAGGCGGTGCGAACTGAGGCAGAGACAAGACAAGATGTCTGCTTGATTCGAAAATATTTCAACTTAAGCCAATGATTTGAATAAAGGAGTAATCATAGAAATAGAACTGGAGTAGAATGGACATCGAACCGTTTTCTGTGGTCATTTGACTGGTACAAAAGAAATTGGTGATTGTTGTCTCATTTATTCCAGCTCTATATGCTCCTTAACGTGACTACTCTACTGCTCGTTTGAGTTGTTACCGCAAAACCTCACCTGCAGTGAATCCCCGACTTGCCGTAAAACGGATTAGTTTATACAGAAGTAAGCCCGCTACAACGGTCAGAATGGCAATGGTACACATAAAAATGGCTGCCGCTCTGACCATCCTGTTTCGTTGATTTGAATGGGAATATCCGTTGTACTCCTATTCTACTTCTGCGGGAATAATCCAATGCTTTATGCCTCCAATTCTCGAAAATTGAGAGCTAAAAGGAGAGGGATATGGAGGAAAATAACTGAAAGAAATTTCCAGTAGGTTAGCTCAGTCATCAGAGTCTGGGCAATGCATACATTGCTAGCCAGCTCCAGATTATGTCTGTACAGTCAATGGTGAATAATAATGAACTGCACAATCAATCCAGTGGCTAAGGGGGGGTGAGTAAAGCTTGGCTGAAATTTGCTTTGTGTTTAATCTGAATGTGCCTAAACAATAGCTAAATCAGTATGATTTATTTTCTATCCTCAAAGCCTGGGGCGCTAACAGGAACTTTTCATAATGCGGTATCAATACCTGTGTGCTGACCAGTCGACTCTCCAGCATCTCCTGGGTGGGGTCCTCTGATTCCCAGGGACCCCTGCCATTGTGGGCAGGAACGGTCCTGGCCTGGTCCTCATCATCATAGACTGTCCACTTGGTTAGCTTCTCCACTGTCTGGTGGGGCAACAGGTTCTCAGCACGCAGCCAGTCCTGATCCCGCATACAGCAAAGACAGATGATTGATGAGTGCAGTTTAATAATTTCATAGTGTTTTTAGTGAAGAGTCTACAACCAAAAATGTAACACATACCTGAGGGTCTCCACTCATCCGTGGGTTACCAGCCCAGTGCACCTCTGGTTGGGCGATCGTATATATACCCCCCTCACCCATCAGCTGGGCCACTTCCCTGTCTGCCTCTTCTTCATACAGGGACCGGACACCCGACATCACAGCACTCGCCTCCCCATTTGGAAAAGGCTGAGTGGTGGACCTGGGTATCCCAGCAGCCTCTCTCTCTGGATCTGGTCCCTTGGTCCGATTCAGCCCACTACTTATTGTTCCCCCTGATAAGGACAGCTTGGTCAGGTTGATCTGGGAGGGGACAAGTTTCCCTCTTGCAGCCTGTAGCACACTGACTCCATCTTGGTTGTTTAGGGCAGCTCTCCTGTTTCTATCCTCAGTGTTGGATGTTCCCTCCGGTGTACCACTGGACCCAGGGCTCCTCTCTGCCACATCTGCACCTGACCCCACTGGCAAGGACTTCTTGATGGACTTCAAGAGACTGAGATCTGGCTTGACAGGGAGCACGAGCCTGGCACCTGGTTTAGGGGGTTTTGGCTGCGATGTAGTGGGTTCTCCTGGTGGTCCAGTGGTACTTGCTGGAGTAGAAGGTCCAGGAACTGCCTGGGGCACCTCGGCTGTCTTTGCTTTGCCCAGTTTGTTCATCCTGGGGAATACCACAGCGTATTTGGCCTCTACCTCTTTCTCCCCAGCTGGGACCGCTTCCTCCCCTCCCTCCCCCGCCTTTCCCTGCAGGCTGGCATCCTCTTTATCCGTTTTGTCCGCAGAGGAGCTCCTATTTTTCTTACCGGTCAGGCTGGTTTTACTGGCAACTCTCATGGCCATCCTATGTTTGAAGATATTGCCCTTAGCTTTTCTGGGGCCTTGATTCTGTTTTATCCTCCGAAGGGAGAGCCAGTTGGAGACCCCGATGGCTTTAGTCCAAGCAGAAAGCTTCTTCCTCATGTTTAACCCTCGTGGCATGCTTTTCTGAATCCAACCAGACACTCGGCGAAGAGTGGTCACACCTTTTCTTCTCGCTATCAAACGTTCCTTGGGTTTGCTCGAACCCCCGTCAACACCCTCACTCTCTTGTGTTTCCTCGTCAGGCTTCGCTACCACTGTATTTCCTTTGTGCCGGAGAGATGCCAACTTGACCTTCCCCAGGAGCAAGCCCCGGGGCGGCCCTTTGACGACACTTCCAGCGGCGTCCGGTTGCTCCTCAGGCTCCAGAATGGCTTTGAGGTCTTTACCTTTGGCTTTGAGAAGCATAATCCGGTTTTGGCCTTTGATGGCTTTGGTCAATGTTGGTTCAGCCTCCTCCTTTTCCTCATCTGGATCAGCTTCTATAGGAGCATCTTTCTCATTGATACTTTTTGTTTTGTTCACTAACTGGGTCTTGCCTTTTGCGGTGTCAACCTTGTCGACGGACAGACCTTTTGGTGGTTGAATCTCCTCTGTTGCAGAACTGGGTTTGTCCTCTTTCTGTGCTTTTCTTTTGTTCTTTTTTTCTTCCTTGGCTTTTTGTTTGGCTTCCTTTTCTAACCTCTGCTTCTCTGCTTTGGCTCTCTGTTTCTCGGCCTTCTCCGCTTGCTTATCTGCCTTTGTTTTCTTAAACATCTTGTTCTTCGATCCTTGCGCAGGCTTCGAGGCGTGCGGAGTCTGTCTGCGTCGTCTGCGGGCTTTATCGTCTGTCGGCTTTTCAGACGTGTCCTCCTGGTTTATCTCTTCGTCTTCACCCACATCACTGACGACCCCCTCAGACACTTCAACTTCCTTCTCGTTTCCCTCTTCTTCTTCTTCACTGGATGTGACTGCTTCACTTCTGGATTTGGCTTCCTCTGAAAGCTCTTTGTCCGATTCCTCGTTTGCCGTCTGCTCTGTATCTCTTTGAGTATCTGATGCCTCAGCCTCCTCCTCGCTGCTCTCCTCACTCCCATGTGTCTCAGATGGCTCTTCGTTACTTCCCTCCTCCTCCTCTTTCTCATCGTTACTAGTTTCCACTTCCGTCACCTCCGCTGAGCTTCCTGTATCACTCTCTGATTCCTCCTCCTCGCTCTCTGTCACTTTGTCACTTCTCTTGTTGACAGGCTTGGTGGGGATCTTGTTGTTGGTCCTCCCTTGTATGGCTGGGGCTGCTTTTGGTGGAGACTTGGGTTTGGTGGTCTTGTTCATGACCACCTTACTATCTTTGTCCCGTTGAGGTTGTGATCTAATATTTCCAGGTGTTCCGTTTCCTAGTGTGCTCCCCACTTGTTTCTGGGGTTCTGTACTTCTCTTTTTACTTTGATCTACTTTATTCCTTCTATTGCTCTTCACTTCATCTGCCTTTCTGTCCTCCAGAGGTGGGGAATTCCCTCTAGCTTTTTGTTTCCCATTAGGCACTTTGGAGGGAGATGCTTTGGAACCATTCTGTCTCACATTTTTCTGCTGATGTCCTTTTTTAGCTGCCTCAGCCTTCTGCTTCGTGGCATTTGTTCTACCTTGGGACTCGACCGGTGACATGCTGTCAATTCTTCGGAGTTGAAATTACCTAGAGAATTAACAAAGTTGTATGAATTGTCTGCATTTAGTTGAGGTCAAGCATTAGAAAATTTCAATCCATCAACAACATAGACAAGTTACAGCCACTCAATAAAATGAACAATCACAGGCTGTAAGTTGAGTAACGTGTCTGTCAAACTTAGTGAAACCAGGTCCTTGGCTCAATCCATCAGCATCTATACCAGGTTTCACACCTTAAGTTCCTGATCCTTGTTCTGAGGCTAAAGACACCCAGGTCAGACCTAGTTTAGCCACAAGTTATTGCCACAAGTTATTGAGGGCTGCAATGTATCTCCATCAAGACAAACAATACAACAGTGGCTATGACTTTTTTTCCATGCTGGAAGAAAACTCCTTTTCCTTTTGTAACAGCAAACAACAGCTATTATCTGCAGGTTAAATCTAAACGGCAAGTGAAAGGCTATCTTTAGATCCGCCTAAATGTAGTTGTATAGCCTGTGCGCCCTGGGGGGAAAGCAACGAGAGCTCATTTCAGTGTAATATAGCTTACCAGGCTTCTCAGGTGAAACCCAGGCATGGCTGGGGGGCTGCAAAGTGCTCCGGCTTGTCCTCGAGAGCTGGTGTCAACGATACAAACGTGCACCCATGCTCATGAGGTAGAATTGAAGGGAGGTTACACACCAATATCCCACCCACTAACATTATACAGGAAGGCACAAGGCCAAATATGCAATACACACCCACCAAAAGTTTGCGTGTGGTTCATGCATGCACGCAATGCCCCCGTCGACAAAGGTGAGCTGGCGTGCGCACCCGACGCACGCACACGCAAACACAAACACAAACACAAGGTGCCTTCTGAATAATACAGCCGTATCTGGCAGGTCGTACAGCTCTGCTGCCGCTCATAAGGCCAGCTGGTGAATGCTTGGGAGGAAAGGTGAGAGGCGCTGCTTGGAGTGATCAACAATAGGTGCTGACGGATGAGAGAGGGAGAGAACGACAGAGGGTTCATTACCCGGGAGAGGGAGATTCCGTCAGTGTGTGTGCTGGAATTCTGGACAAAGCATCATTTCTAAACTGTCGGTTGCAGACCAGATGTATTTAGAAAGTGACACGTTTTTCATGTATTGGCTCTGTGTTCCAGCAAATAGCATTTAAAAAAATGACTAAATGGTGTAAGTGCTGACTTTCACTTTCCTTTGAGGATTTTCTTTTGTTTTTTATGTATTTTTTTTAGGACTGTCATAGTTAAATCAATAATGCGTTATTGCAAATTTGTTTTAACGCCGCTGATTTCTTCAACGCAATCGATCTTTCAGAGGTTGTAGTGGGCTCAGTTTTAAAGCTAGAGGGAAGAGACTGGTATCATATGAAACTAGAAAAACTAAGGAATCCATTGGTACCAACCATGTCATACTATCTTACGCGAAGGAGGTTAAATAACGCTCCAAACTGTCATGTCTGTGCCTCCCTCTGAATTGTGATATTGTTAACTCGTTTGACTGTGTAACTGGAGTCAGTTAACCTTAGTTTGTGGTAGATATTAACTTGTAAGAGGCCCTAGTTTTGTGGTTTTTGTTGTGGGGATCTAGGGGGGTAGATTTGAGTTTGTCTTAAGTCTATTTAATTGTTAAGGGATCTGCAGGGTTAGGAGGTGTGCTTTTGTTTTCTTTGTCTCACGGTTTCGCGCCACCCAAAGCCCTTGTTTTTTTGTTCTTTGAGTACCCGTAAGCACAAGTTGTAACTTTTATTTCCTTTATTTTCAACCACTGCAATACACAGTTTTTATGTTGCTTTCCTTACCCCTAGACCACCTCTGGGTTGGAACAATAACACTCTTAACTGGCATGGCCATTTTCAAAGGGGTCCCTTGACCTCTGACCTCCAGATATGTGAATGAAAATGGGTTCTATAGGTACCCACGAGTCTCCCCTTTACAGACATGCCCACTTTATGATAATCACATGCAGTTTGGGGCAAGTCATAGTCAAGTCAGCACACTGACACACTGACAGCTGTTGTTGCCTGTTGGGCTGCAGTTTGCCATGTTATGATTTGAGCATATTTTTTATGCTAAATGCAGTACCTGTGAGGGTTTCTGGAGATTATTTGTCAATGTTTTGTGTTGTGAATTGATTTCCAATAATAAATATATACATACATTTGCAAAAAAGCAGCATATTTGCCCACTCCCATGTTGATTAGAGTATTAAATACTTAACAAATCTGTGCGATTAGTCAGGATTAACTACGGAAAATCTTGTAATTAATCGCGATTAAATATTTTAATCGATTGACAGCCCTAATTAAATATAATGACTTAACTTTATGCTAAATGAATGGTTCAACCTTTTGGGAATCACTTTTTCACACACACTCTGTCAGAGAATGAGATGAGAAGGCTGATCTCAAACTCATCTGTGTGTGTGAAGTAGAGCCTAGCTGGCGACTCCATAACAACACATTAAGCTCATTACCGAAGTCCCAGGTATCCTGGCACCATTTTCTAGCTCATTTAACGTCTTCAGGTTGCAAATGACAATGAGGGTCATCCTCTTAACAGAGCGGCAGGCTGTTAGCCGGCCCGACCTCAGCCAGATCCTTAGAGAGCTCAGGTTGCAGCGAAGCCACCGTGGCTCGAGGCAATTAGAGGACAAAGCGCCTCATTCTATAATGGATGATCAAAACTCTTGGCTGTGCATGTATGACAACCGATCCCTCTTTTTATCCACTTCACCAGAGATGGCCCGGCCGCTGCAGTTCACAAAGACCAAGATTATATGCTGGGCTTTAACAAGAAAGCAGGAATTGAAAAAAAAGAGCACGGAAGATAATCGGACTGAAAATGATGGGGTGGGAATCTAAATGTTTTCAGGTTTCAGTGGAGCATACGGAGACTGAAACAGCATTCAGACACTGTCGAGGATTTCTTTGCGGTACAGCGGACATGAATGCTGTGGAAAATAAAGACGTCAGTGTGCTGAGAAAATAAAAACATACGCATGGATTCTTGGGAAAAAAACATGTAATAATTATCCAAAAGAAAACTGTAGTGTGAAGTTACAGATAATAAAAAAAAAATTAGGGTTCTTAATCAGTTCACTACAAAAATATATTCTAGGCTGATGCTAAATACCCAGCATTCTGAGACACAGTACCAAAATATTTCCTTGTACGATCTAAATAGCAGCCAACCCCAGTTACAACAGGCCCACAGGTACAGACTGAGTCACATACATACTGTATATATTAAAAACATTTCACTACAATAGCTTACAATTACATTCCTAAATTACATTATTCATTTGCTGGCATAAAAAAAATGGTTTACATAAAAAATAATTAAAAACCAAACCCCATAGAAAGCTGTTCCCCCCAAAAAAAGTACAGCACTGTGAGCTCCGCAGTAGTGGAGAAGTACCTATGGCCGGTTACAAAGTAGAGAGTGGACGGGAGGGGAGAGGGCTGCGTTAGCAGTGTACAGCGGTACAGTATAGTTTGTAATGCTCTGGCTAATTTAGTAAATGACTGAAAAATAAAAACAATTGAACACCAGTGTGGTTCAACATACATTAAACAATTTCTGCATCTTTTTTTTTTCTTCTTCTTATTCTGGGGCATCACTGAAAACATTGTCTTTGCCATTACATTTGAATGGTATGGAAGCTCATTTATGCCAAAAAAAAAAATGACGACATGAATGATGACAGGATTCACAAAAATAAAAACATCTGTGCTAGGTCAAAGTGTTGACTTACCAAGGTCAGATTATGAAATAGTTACTTTTGTGCGTCAAAATTAACTGAGTAAGTCAAAACTATGGGATTCTAAAACTAAGTAATGACCTTGGTGGTTAAAGATTATAATACTACCTCAAAATTAAGATATGACTTACTTGTATTATTAATCAAAGTCTAAATTGTGAGAAAGTCCAGATTTTTTTTTTACTTACTAAATATTTTGACTAAAAAAGTCCTCTATAAGTTATAATTTAACATAGTATGTCATAATATTGACTTATTACATAGTTTAAATAAATAAAAATAAAAACATCCATGCCTACTACCAAAGTAAGATTATGAAATAGTAACTTGTTTTGCGTCATAATTATGAGATGAAAAATTAGTTGGGTGGAAATAAATTGACCAAATTAAAAAATATATATATATTTACAAAAATTGAGTCCAATTACAGGATACTAGGTAAAAGGTATGACTTGAGTCAAAATTATAATAGTAAGTCATATTTAGTCGAGTAGTAAGTATGAGATTTACTAAATAAAAATATTTAAAAATAACATGTAAAAATTGTATTACGTCAAAATGACAAGATGCTAAGTCAAAACTTTGAGATTCTAAATTTAAATTATGACTTTGGCTGTTTTGTATAAATGATAATACTACCTCAAAATTAATATATTACTTACTTATATTGTGTAAGTCAAAATTGTGAGAGTCCAGATTTTTTTTTACTTACCATCTAAATATGTTTGACTAAAATTCAACATAGTATGTCATAATATTGACAGTTTTGATTCACTGAGACTTTTTTTCATTTATTATCATTTCTAACTTAATCATCTGTTTTTTTTTTTCTTGTCCTGGCAGAAATGAGCTTCCATATCATAAATCGGAGGTTTCTTCAAATTAAAATTTTTTTTAAAATTAGGCACAAATCACATCAAATTTAAGCTCTAAAATATTTTCATCAACATTATGCAAATCATCCCCCCACATTCCTTCCAGCTGTGTGTCCATGTGGGGAGATGAAGACCAGTGATTGCACAGCAGAGAGCGTGGTGATTGGACGATCCGCTTCCGCTGGCGGAGCACATGAGAAGGCTGGCGGTGAGAAAGGCTTTCAGAGTGAAGTGGGTATGGTTGCTACTTAAGTCAAACAGCTTCAACGAGTGGCATCTTGTGGCAGATTTGCGATGCTGGCGTTGATCTTGATGTGATGAATTCTGGCATTGGTCACATGTCAGGAATGTGCTTCATGTAGCTTTGGGTTAAATGGTTTGTGACCGTGTGGTCTTTAGGCACAGGTGGTGGTGTCGTCTCCTCCTCCGCCCTCCGTGTGCACCGTGAGTGAGTCTTGCACGACTGCCGGGAGCCGTGTGGTGTCTCTCCACCGGGGGGCGTCTGTGAGCTGAGAGTGGGGGGAGGTCAGTCACTGAGGCCAGGGGTCAGGGGTCAGTAGTGGTTGTGTCGGCCGAGCAGGAGGCGAGTGCTGCTACAGGACTGCAGTACGCTTCATACACATCGACAAGTCAGTTCACTCTGAGGAGACACATTACAAAGCAGTCAGCGGCCAGGTCAGTTTTCAAAAGGTAAAATGTGCCTCTACCTCAAGGCTGGCCCACACTAAAAGATTTTTCAAATCTTAACAGATGTATAAAATGTGAGAGACGCCACACATAACGACATGTTCTGTTAAATTTAACAGTTTGGTTCATATAGTGTGTGGAGAGCAACGATTTTGGCAAAAACAGCACACCACACACTAACAAGATTCATTCATGAACAACACAAGTCCCGAGTCAAAACTCCCTCGAAAATCTCGCGAAATCTCTGTCGATCAGACGTGACTTTAGTGTAAACAAACATGGCGGACGACGAGCGGGAAGAATTAGCGATGTTAGTTTTTGCTTCGTACTGAAAATTCACAGCGGATGGATGAATGAAGTCACGGAGACACATTAAATGGAGACACATTACATAAACACTCGTGTTGTTGCCACAAATCAGACCCAAAATGGGCTCGTTTCTCGTGTAGTGTGTACCCGGCATTAGTCTCACCTCAACTGTCCAGAGAGAAGTCTTTCAAGCTACAGCACTGTTCACATTATTCTCTAGGAATGACCTGCGGCAAACACACAACAGCTTCCATCAACATGACTTTACCAGCTTTTAGGCCAAGACACACCGAACTGACAGAAAAGAACACTTTTTTTGGCATGCAATATAAATGTGTTATTTTCACCTATTCTAAAATGGTGTGTTTGAATAGTTCTGCATACTGGGGTCCATAGACAGTCTTGGAATTGCATAAATTGGGTATCACTGTAAAGATGAGACTCTTGTAGATCCAATGAGCCAAACTGTATTCATGTATGATGATGTTAGTCCCGAAGTGAGACCATTTTTTTTTTTAAAACTTGACCTCACTGTATAAAATGACCTGTGGTGACCTCTAGTATAATCACAGCCTCATGAAACTTTACAGCCACAAACTAGAGACCTAGAGCATTCAGAGGATGGATGCTTTCTCTAGATAGATTGGCAATAAGGGGATTTCTGAGCAGTTTCCACAACAGAAGTGCTCGCCATCTAATCGCCAAAACATGCAGTTCTTGCTGAAATCTCCAAATGTCAAAAGTTTTTGATCCCAAATCACAGCATGGCTTTTGCTATGGTGTTCCTCAAGGTCTTGGTGTCTTAATGTTGTATTTTGAAGGAAATATTGATCATTTTTTATTAATTCTTGAGTAAACAAAATTGTTAAATTTAGCTTCAAATCTGTGTAACAAATGGTATCAACCAAAACATTGCTGCAACAAATTATGAGACATAATAGAGCATGGGAATGGCCATCATATACTTCGATCATAATGTTCTTAACCCTTACACACTTATACAATTTATTTTAATTAATTAATTAATTAATTAATTAGTTAATTAATAAATTACAGATCATTTGCTTTTAGAATTCTCTGATTGAATTAGCAATGGCGGATACTTACGTCTGGTCTCCTTCTAGTGACTTCTGGATCTCTTGAAGTACTTCTGCGAGACAATAAAACACGACAGTAACTAACCAGTGTTCTCAATGCAACACTCCACACTTCATACGAGACCTGTAGCGGGCAGTTCAGTCACATTAGGATACAGCTTGCTGGGATCAAAGGGAAGTTATGCAAATCATGCGTCGGGATGAGGTTTTGGTAAACGCTTCAGGTTCCCAACCTGTTGATGTGGGTGTGTCTTGATGACAATGGGAGCAGAAAGCTGACATACCAGTTAGGAGAGGCAGCACATGGTACTGTTACTAGCTCAAGTCAGACTTTAAAAGGGATAGTTTGCATGTTTTGGAAGTGGGGTTGTATGAAGTACTAGTGTATAACCTACAGTACATGACAGTTGGTACGCCCCCCCAGTTTAGAGGAGCAGAGAGGGAGCAAAGAAATGTACTGCTGTGGACGATGGCAGCAGCAAAACTTATTTTAGAAACCTAAAAAATTCAGTATCAGTTTAAAAGCCGTTTCTCACCAGTGCAGTGCGAAATGCGTTGCGGGAATGCTGAAATCAAAATCCGAATATTTATTCTCTGCAAGAATGTTCTGCAGGGGTGTGCAAGCATTCATAAGAACCCACAAAATCAGTTTTTATAAATTTCCGTTCGAATTTTTCGGACTTAAATCCATGCTTAGTGTGAAACGACTTTAAGTATACTAATATTTTCACCGCTTTACCTTGCAGTCAGATAGCTATACAGTCTGTTTCCAACGGGGAACTGAAGCCCTTATCCAGGGTCTCGCCAAAGCCACCAGACTCCATTGATGGAAACAGGAAATATACCACGCAGAACACGGGAGTTGCTGATCTATCGCTGCCTCGATCGGTTTAGTTTGTTTGTGTTATTGTGAGACTTTGGTGTTTTTAAAGGGTTAGTTTGGATTCACCAAAGTCTTGACACAAACTAACCAATCGAGGCAGTGGTAGACCAGTGTGGTGGCCTTCAGGGAGCATAGATGGAAATAACGGCTTCAGTTGTCCATCGGAAAATGGCTGTCTCACGGTAAGATAAATCGGGGAAAATATTCTAAATATAGCGTACACCGATGTTGATTTTTTTAGGCGAGTAAAATATGTTTTGCTACTGCGTCCGTCCACAGCAGAACATTGCTTTGCTCCCTTGCTGGTACTCCTGTCTGTTTCTCCAAACTGGGGGCGTGCCAACCGCCATCTACTGTAGGAAATACACTGACTATGGATAAGTACCTCATACAACTCCACTTCAAAACACCTTCACTATGCCTTTAAGGGTTCAAGCACAGTAACAGAGAGGGTTTCCTACTACTTCATAGTTCTGTCTCTCGAGTACTCACTCTCGTCATTCAGCAAAGCATGCTCCATAACACGTCTAGCTGCACTTTCTGGAACACAGGCAGCAGGCAGAGGACACGTCAGTACAGTCAGCCACAAACAAGGTGTGTGGGTAAAAAAAAAAACAGGACAGACAGCACAAGCACAGAGTTTAACAACATCAAACACTACAAGTGGATATGTAGTGTTCTGTCAGCCAGTGGCACATGCATGATTAATAAGTATGATGCTGGGCTTTTAGCATTTAGATGTCTCTGACAAGACATTTTACCTGCATCCTCACTGTTCTGTCTGGTGTTTCTAGAAGAAGGACAAAGACAAACAAAAACTCATGAGTACTGAAGAAATTGTGAGTTTCAATCAGAGTAGAATATGTAAAAAACAAAGAGGGTTTTTCTACCTATAGGTAGATGAAGCTCCATCAGGCTGTGGCCTGCGTTGGGTGGAGGAGCCTGAACGAAGAGGAAGCTCCACCAGACAGCGAGGCTCCACCACGCAGCGGGTGGACAGAGAGAACCGTTCAAACTCAGATGGAGAGATCAGGTAGAAGCCTGAAGGAAGACAACAGCACACAGAGGGTTTCAAGACACGACCATCATTTGGCAAAACAGCTGCAAAGAGACAAAGACACTCACAACAACTATGAGAAAGACAGAAAAAGACACAAAGCAACTACAAAGAGACTCACAACAACTATGAGAAGGGGCAAAACAACCACAAAGAAACTACAAAGAGACACAAAAATAAACTACAGAGACGCAAAACTAACAGTGACCCTGCAGCCGGAAACTCAATGTGTGTGTGTCATCTACACCGAGTTTGACGGCAATTCTACAGATGACTGTATAGTTGTGACATCACAACCTTACGGAAGTCCTGATGGCTCTTTTTAAAGGCACAGTTTCTGAATACAGGTTATGTGCATTTCTCTGTGGATTGAGCGTTTTGATACTTTCACAGTATTTATATAGCACCTTGACATGCTTTATAATCCAAAACTCACTTTCTACAATATGGGACCTTTAACTCACATATAAATTACATATATGAGTTTATGATATCTTTATTATATAGTATGAGCATAGCATTATTGTGGCTGTCAGTCCAGAGGAACAGATGTGTCTGCCAGTTGTCTGACACAGGTGGACAACACACACACACACACACACGATGGCCAGTTTACTACTGTGAAACTGGAGGCCTGTGTGTGTATTCTTGTACTTAAAAATCTTTGTGAGTAAATGCTAGGGTTAGGCCTGTAGTTGCGATGGTAAAGGCTGAGGGTCCTCACAAGTATAGAAGTATAGAGGTGTGTGTGTAGCCATGTCTTTACCCTGGCCGTGCTTTGTGAAGACACAGGAAGCGATGCCGCTGACGTCCTCTCGGCGCACACAGGGGTAATGAACCTGCATCTTGACTGCCGGCAGCGACACCACGTGGACGTCGCCCTGGTTGGTCAGGACCACCAGGCCGCTCTCGCCGTAGTCCTCCGACCGACTGCTGCCGAACCAGGCCACGCCTACCCGCCGTACTCTGGAGCCGTCCATGGCCGTCAGCTTCAGCTTCATCTTAGCGCTCACCTTCGGCAGGGTGAAAACCTGAACGCACAAGAACGCGGTCAGATGAAGAACGATGTTCTCCAGACCGACAGCTGTCAGTGTGTCAGTCACTTGACTATGACTTGCCCCAAACTGCAAGTGATTATCATAAAGTGGTATACCGCTATCACTATATAAGTTCTATATACCAATCTCCTTGTGTCATGTCAGTTACCTGTGTGCTGGAGTGTGTACAGTAGGTGTTTGTGGAGTGTGTGTGATGCTGACCTTAAACTGCTCCTCAGATATGACCACGAGGTGGTGCGAGCCGTGCATGTCGGGTGAGCGAGCCAGGTCGTGGGCCACCTCGAGGGGCTCGGGGAGAGGAGCCCCGTGACCGTCCAGCACCACTATACCAACAATGGGAGCCCGGTGCATGAGCTGGATCTCCTTGGCTGGAATAAAAAAAAGGAGGAAAACAACGTTTACAACAAGAGGGCAGAGATGAGAAAGCAGTCCAACCCCCAAACATCAACAACTCCCGTTTCTCACCCGGCTGTGCGGTGACCGGTTCGTCTGCTCTGTGCTCTACGGGAGGGAGGCGGAGCATGTATGCAAACACGCAGCCGCCGTTGGTCCCTGCCCATAGGGAGGGTGTGTTATGTGAACCTACAAGACAATGAGGAGACGTGTGAAAAACCCTGAGGTACAGTACAGTAAATGTAAGGGCTGCGTTCAGTGCCGGACTCACTGTCAGACAGGAAGGTGTCGGCGAAGTAGATCGTCCGTACGAGACCGGTGAACGAGTCGTCAGAGGAGCGAGCCTCGATCTTCCTCTGGACCGGAGCAATCTCCATCTCTGCCAGCTCAGCCTCCAGACGAGCGTTCGCCTCTTGGAGCTGCTCAGAGAGAAGAGAGGAAGGTAATGCCATGTCGTGTCAAAGCAGTCCACTTTCTGTCACCTGTGATTCCCTCGGCACTGCTTCTGTTGACTATCAATTAGGGGGTGGGCGATACATCAAATACACTCCGTGTATTGTGGTTCGTTCTACGTGGGATGTAGTAAATGACTATATCGCAAACATTTAGTACAAACAGCCAAATTATCACGGGAGTAAAGTGATAAAACAAAACAAAAATTCAACTAACGTTAGTCTAACAGTTTTAAAATGTTTTTCCAGATGTTTTCGTGTATGAAAAGACACAAAATGAAAACTGTAAGCGGACTACTTGATTACTAAGCAAATCATTTAAACAGCGTTTGTATAAGGAATGATTCTGTCCCAAGCTTTTTGATCACTATAAGCGGTTGATCACTGTAATCGTGATCACTATTAGGGGTTTCCACTGTAATTCAATATGTCAGCCAGTCTGTCTATAATACATACAATTTAAATAAATAAATAAAACTAAATTATAAATAAAATGATAATTAAAAAAAATAGTGCCTGCAAACTGTAAGCTATTTCAGAGAGAAAAATTGAATTGTGAATTATTAATCAAACTTAATAATAAAGACGATATTTCCAAAGACCAATCAGAGAGCTAGAGAGCTACCTTGGCAGCGTTGTTGACGTGATGTTTCCTCAACGAGACTCTGCTGCGTCTGATTCTCCTGAAGGACTGTCGGAGGGATTTCTTTATGCTCTTCACCCTGGACAGAGGACCCTCCATGGCCAGTTGGTCACAGGGGTTTAGGGTGCACCTACGATTAGGAGAACACCGAGTTAATAAATGAATGTACTAGTGATGTAAAATAACCCAAAACTCTTCCAATCGTTTAAAAAGGAATAACCCATTTAAAGCCTTCTCTCAGAGTAACTGAAATGTCTTTGAGCAGCAGATCCCAACAACAGTCCTGGAAGTCACAAAACTGATGATACAATAAAAATCAAAAGAAGCAGAAAACAAATACAATATATATCAAAATAAATGAATAAATATTATACGAACAAACTATTGGAGCAGTATAGGAGTAATACTCTAGGATCATGGATAGTGCTTCACAGCATCATTAAAAACAGACAATCCTAATTAATTTGTAAAAGATAATACTATTATAAATAAAACAAAAGAAATGCCAATGAATTTTATGATTATTTTTGCTGCACGGTATACCCATACTAGATGAAGGGGGGAAATTACAGTTGTTCCATTTTACAATAAAAATATACATAAACAGAGAATTTTTAAGAAAAATAGAAATAACAATAGAGATTAAATACATTATTATTAAATACATTATCAAAAATAAATGAAAATATAAAATTAACTATCAAAGAAATCACATAAACTTAAGTACAAGGGGCATCAGATTACTGCATATTATTTATTTTTGTATTATTATTTTAATTACATTTTTAATTAATAAAAAAGAAAGTAAGCTCCATGTTCTGTCATCTATTATTCCATTACTTTTCCTGACGTTTTAGAGTTTTGCATTGGTATCGTTTCAGTATCGGTATCAAGATGGCAGGGTATCGTATCGAAGTCAGAATTTTGGTATCCTGACCATAGAATTTAGCAAATGAGATTGTGGAGCCGAGAATTAAGGATGGTGTGTGCGTATGAAGTCCTACTACTCCATCTGCATTAAGGGTGTTGATGAAAAGTAAATACTTGAAAAATACAGCTTTAAATCTCTTTCTGTGCGTCTCCTTACTTGACGAGGACGTCGTTCTTCTGTTGGTAATCGTAGAGGCCGAAGCCGTGGCTGGTGCCAAAAGCGACCAGCTTCCACTCGGAGTGCAGGGTGAGGGCGGTGACCACGGCGGGAGGCTGGCACTGGACCAGAGCAAAAGGCTGGAAGCCTGGAGGAAACAGCACCGGCTCCTCCCGCACATCCAGCTGAGTGTGGCCCTAAAACCAACAAATCGATCGCTTTAACTCTGTGCTGCTGCTGCTGGCATAGCTCTATTGTTGGGTGGTACAGCACATTCAAAAATACAAGGGGATGTAATGTAAAGTAATGTACTGTAAACTAGCACTGTAAGACATTCCAGCTTCCAGGGAGTGATGAGTAAAGCATTAAAATGGTGAAGTCGTGAGTAACGCATTTGTTTTTGCTGTAACACGTCCCAACACTGCTCATTACCTTCCAGCGGAAGCCCTCCTGACCCTGCAGCAAATCCACAACTTTAGCCTCCACCGTCTGCTCCGCTGCCTCGTCGTTCAGTTCCAGCACCAGGATCTGGAGACAAACACCAGACACAGTGGAATGCAAGTGAATAAGTAGAATATAGCAAAACTGATATCGAGAACAAGATGACACCAATCAGTCCCATTCTGGCCACTACACCCTCACCCTGTGAGCTCCGCCTATGTTGGTGCAATTGTGTGGAGGGTTAATGGTGAACGTCTGATAGCAAGTCTACACCGGACTGACCTCTCATACTCTATTAAACCCTTAACAGAGGTGTACATGTCAGAGAATTGAGGAAACAGCACAGAAATTTAAAGCTGCATTTGGTCATTTTTATAAAAAAAACGTTTTATCACATTTGTCACTTTATCCTGACAGTAGTAGAGAAACCAGATTTTTTTCACAGATTATCTGTCTCATGTATTTTAACTGATAAAAATGACAGACCCATGTTGTAATAAACCAGAATTACCCTTTAAAATAAAGGAGGGAAAACATCACTTTACCCCTCGTCTGCTTCTACATATACAGTATGCATGCATCAGTTTTAAAAAAATATCAATTTCATAGAAGATGATCCGTCTTTAGGAATGCATTTAGAAGTTCACAGCATACATACTGTACATACACATACTGTGTTATTGATTACTGTTAATGTTCACCGGTCATCTCACCTGTCCAGCAGTGCCAGCTACAGTCAGATAACCGCTGTATTTACAGAGGTGGATCTTCTGAACGCCGAGCCTTGGGTCATCACTGTAGGGGTCAAAACAGCCAACCTGGACAAAAGGAAAAAATTATAGGTATTTAGTATCGTACTTGTACAAACGACGATTCTGAATCGATTCACAACTTACATTTTTTAAAAACTTTTTTTAAGAACCTATATATATATATTACTACTGATGGACGATAATCATAAACACCAAGTCAGAATCAGAATCAGAAATAATTTATTGATCCCCAGGGGAGAAATTGGGGTGTTACAGTAAAAAAATTTAAGAAAATAAAAATTAAGGAGTAAGTAAAATGTAAATCATGTACGTAACATTACAATATGTACAATACTACATTATAAACTTAATATATTTAAAGAAATATAAGTAATAAAAAAAAATATATATACTAAAAACGTTTTATTAAATAGTTTATTTGTGCAAGTTTAGCATGAATAAATGTTACATTTTATCTTTGTGTGTTTACATTATTGCAATCAGTTGATAGAAACGTTTTCAAGTGCAAAAACTCCATAATCTTAGACACACTTTACTTTGCTTTCATGCCATAATTTGTCACACCGCCTATACTAGCGCACAACGGACTGGAGTAGATCCTGAAATTATTACCCCTATGTACTGAATCCAGAATCGATTTTCAATCGAATCATGAGATACCGAAAGATTCGCACCCCTAAATCACTACTGTGAAGAGTAAACAGATCTTTATGTTTAAGACTGGCGGATGGCCCTTAAAGACAAATAATAATAGTATGTGAATCAGTCAGCAGCTTTCCCACTTCAGTTTTAATTGGGACAGTTCATTGACACATTACATTCTTGACCTTAGTTTGACAGAAAAGTCTTACTTAGATGTTTCCGGAGCTTTTTCAACAGCAAGTTGTGCTTGAAAGCTCCAGAAATATTAGTAAGAACGGAGGTTTAGTTCATCAATACCTTTTCGATGTTGAAAGTGTATAACAGACGCTCACCTTTCTGAATGGCGGCCACTCTCCTTCGGTGCCCTGGTTCAGGTTATCATTGGGGTCGGCGTCTGTGTGGAACACTCCGGCTGTGCTTAACTTATACATGGGACACAGACAGACTCCTGATGCATCCCAGAAACGCACCGTCCCATCCTCGTGCCTACAAAACGCACACAAATAAAGAGGATATTGTTAAATCTGTCAACGAAATGTTCCAATAGATATTTTTCCAGAGTTTAGAACTGACCCTGTGAGCAGCAGGTCTCTCTGGGGAGGGTCTGGGGCCATGTTCTGGCCTCCTGTTATTGGCCAAGGCTGCTAGGAGAGAGAAGGAAATGAAAGTTTAACAATAATACCAACTTAATGCCACCTGTTCGACCAGGAATGAAGGAATGTGTCCATATTCAGCATACCGTGTATACGTGTATGATGAACAGCTTTAGAGTTGGGTAAATGTCTCTCAGCAGAGGTACCATTATAATGTTGTGGGCTCAGCAGATTTGTACTGTACTTCAGACTGTGACGTGCACCAACATGTGTTTAAACATGACACATTTCCACTGCATGGTACGGCATGGCTCGCAATTTTTTTGTTTTTCATAAAGTTGTGGATAGTACCTGGTGCTTTTTAGTACCACCTCGGTTGGGGTTCCAAGCGAGCTGAGCCGATACTACAAGGTGGAGTTAAAACACTGCAGACCACTGATTGGTCAGAGAGAACCATCACTAGAATCGTAACTTGCGCAAAATGGGACGTCCTGCACAAAGCCAAACCCGCCGTTTTTAAATAGCCAAGCTACTGTCAATAGCAACTGCAATCATTTTATTCACTCGACCAGATTTTTTTACAAATTGGCAGCCCGCAAAATTAGGCTGTACACTACACCGTACAATTACTACGACAACAAAGTGCAGATGTTCCTCTGTTTGGTTGCCGAAAGGTTTCAGCGAGTGTCCCGTTTAAGATGACAAACAGTTTAACCCGTATGCTTACACTGGGTCCCGCCTACACTGAGGGAGTACTATCCGCAGCGGAAAAATATATATAGAAAAGGACCTGGTACCAAAAGTGAGTTGAGGCAAGTCTAGCCATGCAATGATGCATTAGATGTTAATATAGCCTTGATGCCTAGTTGGAAAACTGGAATTACCGCCTCGCGGTTGTATGCCTCCGCAAATCAGTCGAGTTGCAGTTTACATCCATGTTTGTCCAAAATGTCATCACTTCATCATGTTATCTTGTTAGATTTTTTGTGTGATATTATCATGATTAGCACATGAATTCTTGAGTTCTGGCCAAAAACATGTTTTGTGAGGTCACAGCGACCTTTGACCACATAAATCTAATCAGTTACACATTTGATGAAATTCCCTCAAGGCATTCCTGAGACATTGCGTTCATGAGACTGGAAAAGACGGACAATCTAAAAAACATAATGCTTCCGGCCACTGCTGTCGCTGGCGCAGAGGCATAATCATAATGTCCATTTATTTACACCCGTGGTAAACTCTAACCCGTGGTTCTGGTCAAAAAGTATTGAGCTTAGTGTCAAAGTCTGAGACACAGAAAGACATTTCTAATAAGGTCAATGTTGATTAGATGGGACTAAAATCAAAGTCATTTCTAGTTATCGTGAATTCTTTTGGCCACGATAACCTTGTAGTGAAAGTCATGACAGCCATAATATGTCTTTAGAAATTCCTTGTGATGTGACAAAAGCAGTGAAAAATGATCATGACAAACACAAAAGGGATGGCAGGAAATTAATAAAATTACAAACTCAATGGAACTGTTTTTTAAAAATCAAAGACAGTGAAGTTCATTGTTATTTGAAGAGGAAAAACTTCACAGCTCTTGGTGACATCTACTCAAGGCGTACCTTTTTGGAGTAGTGTGTGCTCTGCAGGTCTCCAGCAGCGATGACCCTCTCCCACAGTTTGAGGGGGATGGCGGAGACGTGGTGGGAGCAGGTGATGGCGGAGCTGTGGAGGGGAACCAGGTACGGTGTCTGAATGACCGGCCAGCCCTCCGTCTGCAGGTCAATCACTACCAGCTCCTCCTCTACCAGGACCACCAGCGCACTGGGATCTCCTGCAGACGGACAGAGAGGAGCAATAACAGTAGTTATATATAGTGTACACACTGACCTGGGTTAGGTTAGTCTCACTTGTCTAGACAGGTCTCTATAGTGCTGTGCCTGTGTCTGGAAACGTTCTTGGGTTGTAAATCTCTCTAGTGAAATCACACTGAAACAAAGACCCAGTTTAAACAAATTATCTAAACCGCTCTCAAAACCTAAAGTGAGCACACCTGGATTGTCCGCTTTAACATTTTGCATTGCACTGCACTGTATCAGAGATGACACGTCTTCAGGCTGTTTGCACCCTCCCCAGGTCAACAGTGACAGCTCAACAATGAGCATTTTTACATGCACACAAGAAACCAGTTTACTGGGAGAGATCAGATTACAGGAGAAAAACACACAATGCGTTTCAATGCTAGATGAAGACTCTTGATAGCTGTGCCTGTCTGATAGCAAACTGAGGAGTTTAACGTGTTATAATTGGCAGAGTGGAACCGTATGCCGGGCAGGCACTGTACGGATTAAGCAAAGATTTTAAAAGATGCTCTATACGATATCCAGAGCATTAATATAGCAGCAAACAACTATTGTCTATGTAAAGATATAGAGGAGTAACGTCTACCTGAGCAGAGAATGAAGTCTCTCTCTCTGTGTGTGTGTGTGTGTGTGTGTGTGTGTGTGTGTGTGTGTGTGTGTGTGTGTGTGTCGCCTGCCTGTGTGCTGCGGTCCGGCATTGATGGCGAAGAAGTCGATGATCCTGGAGGTGAAGTCCAGGGCCACGTGTGTTTTACTGTGGATCACTGTGATACAGTGTCTGTCCCCGTAGCTGGCCCTGGGCATGCCACCGCTGAACAGCAGGAACGGAGGCCTGCGTACACACACACACACATATAGGTTCAAGTTCAGTTCAGTTTGCACAGTGATTAATGTGTAACAATAGGTCACGTGAATAGAGTTAAACATTAGAACGGTGAGGACGTAAGAAGCACTTTCACTGACGGATGTCACAAATTAATCTCACTGGTGAATGAAGTGAACTCACCCTTCTTCTGTAGGTAGCTGGACTATTTTAGAAATGGCCTTGCAGGGGAAATGGCCTGCAGCGATAAAAGACGAGTTATCATCACACATTTCATGCAGTAAAAAGCCAAATATGCAGCGGAGACCTCTTTATCCTCACCGTAAGGAATGTCGGACTTCTCCTCTTCCTCGTTCACGTCCTCGCGACCCACCATCCATCGACAGTAACTTCCATCGCTGTGTGAACTGAGAATGTATGCTCCGTCCTCTGTCCACCACACACTCTCCAGTTGCTATGGTTACGTGGAAAATACACAAGGCGAATACCATGATTAAGCATACCGGTTGTAACCGCAGCTAATCCAGGCCTGGCTGGTGTTCTATTCAGGTCAGAGGCTTTATACTGAGCTACAGAACATTTACCTGTGTGGCGGGGATGTGCTGGATGGCACACTGTTTCTCCAGATCCCAGATGACCATGAGACCGCGTCCGTAGCCGATAACGACCTGGTTTGGGTTGATCGGGTTCTCCTGTAAGGCCTCTGCGTGTTCCAGATTCCTGCGGCCGATGTAGTCGTCTGGCACGCTGGAGGAGACGGGAGGAAGAGGATAAAACACAGGAGAGAGGAAAGAATGAGTGAAAGGAGATGGGAGACAGAACATCAATCTGATCTGTGGAGACTCAGAGCACATTTGTTGATGACACAGGGATATATTGTATTGTGTGTGACAGCGGTTTAGTTTGAACGATCAATACACATTTAGGTTGTTTATGGTCAATCCACTTGAAATAAGGAACTGCTGTCCACAGAGAATCTGAGAAGCTACTGAGTATTACTGTTGAGTGCATCTGGGGAGACACCCTTAAAGAGATAGTTCGGATTTATAGTGGGGTCGCATGAGGTACTTATCCAAAGTCAGTGTATTACCTACAGTACGTAGATGACGGTCGGCACACCAATTGTTTGGAGACACAGAGAAACAGACAGGAGTACCAGCACAGGAGAAAAGCAATGTACCGCTGTGGACGGAGGCAGCAGCAAAACGGATTTTAAAACATATTCAAAATTAGAAAAAAAAAAAAAACAATATCAGAGTAAGTGTAAGCTATATGTAGAATAGTTTCACTGCTTTAGCTTGCGGTAAGACAGCCCTTTCTGACGGGTAACCAAAGCCGTTATATCCATCTGTGGTCTCTTCAAAGCCACCAGACTCCATTGACAAAACAAGTCAGTTTACTGCCTTGATCGGTTAGTTTGTTTGTGTTATTGTGTGACTTTGGTGTTTTAAAGTTTGGATTCACCAAAGTCTCACAATAATACAAACAAACTAACTGATCGACGCAGCAAGTCCTGTGTTCTGCGAGGTAATATTACTGTTTTTCTCAAAGGAATCTATTGGCTTTGAAAAGAGCATAGATAAAAGGCTTCAGTTCCCCGTCAGAAAGGGCTGTCTGACAGCAAGGTAAAGCGGTGAAAATAATCTAGATATAGCGTACACTTAAATTGTTATTGATTTTTTTTTTTTTATAATTTTGAATATGTTTTAAAATGCATTTTGCTGCTGCTCCCGTCCACAGCAGTACATTGCTTTGCTCCTGTGCTGGTACTCCTGCCTGTTTCTCCATCTACTGTAGGTAATACACTGACTATGGATAAGTACCTCATACAACCCAGCTTCAAAACCCGAACTATCCCTTTAAGGGTGTCTCCCCGGATGCACTCAACACAAATGCTTGAAAAAAACAACTCAAGCTTACAGTAATACTCTGTAGCTTTGACTTTTTCAGATTTACTTTTCCCTTTGGAAACGCACAGCAGTTCACAGTATTTCAAATGGATTAACCATAAACAACATAAAACTGTCCTTTTAACTTTGTTCCTTATATATAGGCAGTTGTGTCTTGTACAACAGAGGTACAGTTAATAAATTGGATTTAGGGATCACAAACTACAAGTGGTCTCACATCTCAACATGTGCTCTCATACAGCCACCAACGTTGGATTAATAAGGGCCCCAGACCCTCACTGGCTCAGTTCCAGTTCAACACTACTAAGAGCCTGGCCATTATTTCCAATGGAGAGAGTGACTGCACTCTCACCAGCAGCCACATGAGCCACAACAGGCCCAATTCTGCACCAGGTCTCGAAGCCAAAGTTCAACTAAATTTAACTTTGACCCCAAATACACTTTTGTGGGTCTCTGATTTCCAGTTATGTATCTCTCTACCGTTCTATCCTACCAGGTAAAATATCTCAAGCATGGCAGATAATATCAACAGGTTACAAATCTTTATATTGTGGTTGTTTGTTTCCGATGTGGTCTGTAGCATCCTACTGTAGTTCACCGTTTTGTAGGATTAAGCGCTGCACTTCATTCAACACACTACGGAGGACTCAACTATATAGCTCATGTGTGTTTAGTGTGAAAGTGGTGTCTGGGGCCCCAGGTTGTCTGTGCGGCAACCTCTTTGTAGTAATTTGATTCATTGCTAATTTTGTAGGGCTGTCAATTGATGAAAAAATTATATAATCATGATTAATCACAATATTGTCTATAGTTAACTGCGATTAATTGCAAATTAATCACATTTGTTGTCTGTTCAAAATGTACCTTAAAGGGAGATTTGTCAAGTATTTAATACTCTTATCAACATGGGAGTGGAAAAATATGCTGCTTTATGCAAATGTATGTATATATTTATTATTGGAAATCAATTAACAACACAAAACAATGACAAATATTGTCCAGAAACCCTCACAGGTACTGCATTTAGCATAAAAATATATTCAAATCATAACATGGCAAACTGCAGCCCAACAGGCAACAACAGCTGTCAGTGTGTTAGTGTGCTGACTTGACTATGTCTTGCCCGCAAACTGCATGTGATTATCATAAAGTGGGCATGTCTGTAAAGGGGAGACTCGTGGGTACCCAGAGAACCCATTTTTATTCACATATCTTGAGGTCAAAGGTCAAGGGACCCCTTTGAAAATGGCCATGCCAGTTTTTCCTCGCCAAAATTTAGCGCAAGTTTGGAGCGTTATTTAGCCTCGAGCTCCATTTCATATGAATAAATTCTGGTATATTGTAGATTTGAGTGAAGATTTGAGTGAGATGCTGGACACATTGATAATGGATGCTATAAATGCTGTTGATTTGTAGACTATTGTTACACAGAAATCTCCCCTCCCTGGCTCAGTGTGGTGATATTGTGAAATGAAGGCTATAAACTATGTGCACTGTGTTGTGGTTGCTGACCTGCTGGCCACTTGGTCGAGACTAATGTTCCTCTCTTCCAGCTCTCTGAACCCTGGGACTTCAACGATGAAGACATGTCCTCCTTCTGTCCCCAACAGCAGCAGCTCCCCTGAGGAGTGAGCCAGCACTGCTGTCACCCTGGTAACACTGGGAGGGGCACTGAGGATGAGGAGAAGAAGAAGAGGGAAGTGAGATCATTTGGAGGATTGATGAACAGTTGCAGTTTGTATAAAGCCGGGCTACAGCTAACGATTATTTTCATTCTCTATGAATCTGCAGATTATTTTCTCGATAATTGTTTGGTCTATAAAAATGTCAGAAAAAAGTGAAAAATGCCAGCTATAATTTCTCACAGCCGGAGGTATTAGCTTGTTTTCTTCAGCCAAAGATATTCAGTTTACCATCATATATGACAACAGAATGCATCAAATACTCACATTTGAGAAAATGAACCAGGAAATTTGTTTGACATTTCATGCTTGAAAAAACGACTGAAACGATGAATTAATCATCAAAATAATTTTCTGCCGATTGCCAAATTGATTTGTCGACTAATCGTTGCATCTGTAGTATAATGCATGTTTATACAGGATTTATCAAACTGGATAGGTATGTAGTGCCTTGATGGATATGCCTTTTAAACCAAATTACTTCAAGAACTTAGGAGCCCCAGGACATGTTGTACCAGTCTGGAGGCTTCTGTTTGGGGGACAGAAACTAACTACATCCCAGCAACCACAACTGGAAGTAGTGTTCTTTGGTTGAAATGTAGATACTAGGGCTGTCAATCGATACAAATATTTAAGATTAATCGCATGATTGTTCATAGTTCATCGCGATTAATTGCAAATTAATCACATTTGTTATCTGTTCAAAATGTACCTTAAAGGGGAGATTTGTCAAGTGTTTAATACTCTTATCAACATGGGAGTGGACAAATATGCTGCTTTATACAAATGTATGTATATATTTATTATTGGAAATCAATTAAGAACACAAAACAATGACAAATATTGTCCAGAAACCCTCACATGTACTGCATTTAGCATAAACAATATGCTCAAATCATAACATGGCAAACTGCAGCCCAACAGGCAACAACAGCGTAAAACAAATTTGCAGTAATGCGTTATCGCGTTAAATTTGACCGCTCTAGTAGATACATTTCAGAAGTTCCTAAAATAGTTCCTTGTAAACTACCTGCACTGGAAAAGGGTAAAAAAAAGGGGGACATCTGTATGAGTGTGTACTGCGTGTTTTACCCAGGTGGTCCAGTGAGTGTGAAGCGTCCTATCTCCAGCAGTTCAGAGAGTCCCTTGTGAGCTTTTAAAGTCCACATGTGCAGACTGTTGTCATCCAGCAGAGTCACCAGTTCAAGCTAAACATAAGCCACAATCAATCAATCAATACTGTCCAAAAAAAGCAATTAAAAAGGCATTCACAAGTGGCTAACAATGTTCCATACAAAAGACTGTCTCCTACATGATAAACAAGGCAGGCTACGTTAAAGCTACTACGAGGAACTTTCATTTTGTGTTGATTTTGGAAGTCCCTGAGGACAAAAGCAGCATTAAGAATAACTATATATAAATAGCCAATCTTCTCGCTGATGGTCTCGTTTAATTATGTAGGTCATATAAAAGGCATCAGTATTAAATTGAGACCGTTTCATAATCAGTTAACAGTTCCTCATAGTAACTTTAAAAAGCAGAAATGCTGCTGTATATGTTCTTTGACTGTACCTGGTGGGGGAGGAAGTGCACCTGTGTGACGGCAGCATTCTCATCATGTAGACCCATGAACTCCACACCTGGAGCTCCATACCTGGGCACTGGTCAAGGACACACTGGATTTGTGATGACAGACACATACAGTCCTATTGGACATACAGTGATAAAAGACACCAGGATCCTGTATTTCATAGCTTTGGATTAGCTGGCTTCACCAGAGCGTAACATTGGTGATCCTGGTTATCAAAGGCTGGTAATAAGCTGGCTCAGAGAACTCGAACTCTTCTCGATTACAAGTCAATCGCATGCACCATCATCAGAACAAATTAGGAGTACTGTTAGATAAAATGACATGAGATGAAAGAGTGTTACTCGCGGGGAAATATGGTTATTGCTGCAGGACAAAAAGTGATTTATAGTGAGGTGAAATATACACAATATAAATGGATTGCAGAATAAGAACCTGAAGAAACAGTAGGAATAATATCCAAGTATTACAAGTAAGGCTATGTAGTGTTCCTTTTAAAATGAGGTTGGTATTTTCAATATGTTCCCCTAATTTCGGCTGATTTTTTGAGTAATATTTAGTGATATTTGTGATTTATTTGACTATTTTATTATTCAAACTCTGAATAATAGTTTAACAATGAATAAGTAAACTAAGTGTTATCTAAAGCACATCTGTGCATAGGAACATAAAAAAACGTGAAAGATTGAATTCCTGTATACTGTGAGCACTGAAGAATGGAATGTCACGTCTAAATGAATACATAATTAAATAAAGAAATATGCCCAGGAAATGAACATGACTATGAAATAAATCCTGTCATAAATAAATGTAAATATAAATATAGATGAGTCAATATAGTTAAATAAATTTTTTTATAATTTATTTTAAAAAGGATGTTTTTCAAAGGCCTATTTTAATTTAATTTCAGGGGACATTTATTTCCTAATAACACATTAATTTCACAGCTCTTTTTATTTCCATCTGTTATGTTCAAATGAATGGGGCATATATTTCTATATTTTAAAAAGGGACTGTTTGTAAGAATCAGCAATGCTTGTTAACAGCGAGAGGTCTCTCCATGAATCACTGCTGATCCTAGTGTTGGCTTTTCCTGCTTCAGCCTCCCGACCGCGGCCGGAGGGAGACACCGGCACCCGGTCGGAGACGATAACGTTTCTTGCTGCGGAGCCCCGTTGCTTCACCTCTGTTGGTCTGGAGGAGCTGCAGCAGTTATTTCTGCACAAACGTCCACTGTACATTCACTAGATATTCTCAGAGCTACGAAGACTTCTGCAGTGTGTAGTGTGCGCGCATGCACGTTAGGTGGAGCGAGCTGAGTGAAGGCAAGCAGAGGAGCAGAGGAGCAGAGACTCCGGCCCTGGAGACCACAGCTATGGTCTCCCCCGCGTCCCCCGACCAACACTGTTTTGCAAGACGGGCTTCACTAGATATAACTTTGTGGTTTTGGTGCTTCCGTGTAGTTTGTGTTGGGGTCTTGTCTGAACAGCATAGCCACATGCAAGCGCATATGCGAGTGTGCATGGGACACCGACCCGTGTGATTTATATGTGTAAGAAGTTACAAACGGTCCCTTTAAAAGGAAGAGAATTAAGGGACATTTTGATATTGAAAAAAAATAAACACATTTTAGCATAGCATTTAACAAGAATTTATCATATAGCATTTAACAAGAGATAAATGAACAGCTCACACAAGGACACAGGATTGGAGATGTATTTTTCCATTTCACTGTGTCTTAAAAAAAAGAACCCTGCGAGGACCTAAAGAAACAGGCAGCTGCATTATTTTATCTGATTCAAGTCATGTATGAACAAGTAAAGATTGTGATTATGATTGGTACAACCACATCTTCTGTGGTATTATGTATACCACAAATGCAGAACTCCAGTTGAACTCACTGAATCTTAATTGCAATATAGGTCTGAAAAAAAAAAAAGAAGATATTTTTCTCATACAGTTCATCCCCATTATCAAATGATTTGTGTGCTACATAAAAAGAACAGAAGCTGCTCTGTTCTTTGACTCGTATTATTCATTCAAACATTTGCCTTCATCTGTGCTCTCTTGCAGTTTTTTATCCAGGAACAATCTGCTGCATTGTATGAATGGATTATCCTAATGAGAGAAGGTACCGTGGTTATCTCTTCTGTGTCAATGGGGAGAGAGTACCGACTGGCTCCGCTGCACTGTCAATGAGCGGAATTGTGTGTGAACAGCCGTGGCAGCACAGACTCCACTGTGTGAGAACGGCGGGCGGCGTTGAGCAACAGCGTGGGAAAAAACGAAAGCACCTGAACCAGGTAGCCATGTGAACCGCAGACGAGGATTTAGCAGCCGTCTCATTAGCACCGCCTGCCTCAAGTTCAAACATGACAGATTCCTCCCTGACAACTATTTCGCACACACACAGTGAGGCGGAGGGAAGGATACAGTTTGATGGCCCCGGAGCGGGTCCCGATGGCCAGCAGCTGCAGGGAGGGACTGTAGCCCAGGGCGCTGGGCTGGTGGGGGAACCCATGCTCCACTGTCTGGAGAGGAGAGAGAGGACGGACGGAGATAGCAGAGACAATGTCAGGACAGGATGGAGACAAGACACTGCAGATAACAGCATGTGGACAGGGAATAGGAAGGGTTACAGATAACATAGAAACATGAATCCTGCTGTGTCAAAGCCCCCCCCCCCTCTGTCACTTCCTCTGTCATGACTGTGACGTGTTACTGATATGTTTTTGAAGGAGGACTTCTTGTTTAGTTAAGTGACCTTACACTAAGTCTCCGCCCCTCGAACGCAGACTAGCAGACAGATTTTCTTAATTTTCAGGCTGGTTTTGTGGATTTAGAGCTAGTAGTGGTTAAACTTTGTGTAATAGTGCTACTCGTTACTTGGAGCAGCTGGAAGGAGGTACACGTTTCTAAAACTTTACGTTTAGACGTAAAAACCTGTGGAGCCAGCAATAGCAGAACTAGCTTTAGCACAATACTATGCAAACTACTGAAGGTATACACATGCTGCTTTGTAATGATTGTAACAGTGAATAACGACCGACCCGGCTTTACAGGAACAGTGTTGTTCCTTAATGTCATTGTCTTCTGTCTCGATCACCAGGTGATGGTGGTTCACTTTTACACTGTGATCTGGAGGCTTCTATCTTTGTGTTTTTAATCTGCTGCTGAGTGAGTTTGACAACCTGGATATATCCTCCGAATGCATATTGTAAACCCTTCTGTCTGCTTCTTTCTGAAATCGCTTTCAACAAAAAATTTGGAATAGCAGCGGGGGTGGAGGGGCGGGGCTTAGCGAAGGGTCTATTGTTGAGTAATCGATCAGGATAAAAATACTTCATGCCGATCACTCTTTATAGGAACCTCCGTAGTAAACTTTTTCTGCATGTTTAGTATTCTCCACAGACCAGATATATAAAACTCTGAGTACGCACAATGACAGAAATGTGCATAGGCAATCAATACCTCTGTATGATCCACCAGCCTTTATACCTGTCAAAAAGAGAACGGCAAAGAAGAAGCGCGGTTTCACCAACAAGGCAACAGCAGCCGCCATTGTACACGACCATTACACACAGCTAGGGATGTTACAATACCAGAAATTTAGTAGTTGATAACCAATACCAGTGAAATTCCACGATTCTCAGGACCGATTCGATATACCACAGTTACAAACCCATGTACTTTAACATACACATTACCGTTAGCATTCTGGATTTTGTGAAGTTATCATTAGTCCCTGATGATTCGCCTCGCCAAAAACTAAATTGCACAAGAACACATCATGATAGCTTTGAAATATGCCTCCGCCCAATACTCATTTTTACTGAATAGAGCGTGAACATCATAATGTAACTCAATGCAACCTCCGTACATTGGCTTCATTATTTAGCAGGACTGTGCTGCTAGCTGCTAACGTTACTAGCTCTCCTTCCAATTTCAAAACAGATTTGTTGTTCACAATGTAGCATCATCAGGGACATTTTCTATCATTACCGGGATGACGGCACGCCGTTAGTCTCGAGCCCTGACGTGACCTGCGGTACTGTAAAAAAACGAGCACCGTCACATTTTCTAAATTTTTGGCATCGACTTGGTACCAAAGTATCTGTTCTCGTGACATCCCTACACACAGCTATGTGTGCCTATATATAGCATCTGAATTATCATTAATTCATCACACGTACCTATAAACCACCAGCAGCAGTGACATGACAGCCATCATCACTAAAGTCAGAGAGATCAATCACCCAGTTTAAAAATTCTGACTTTAAAAAAGTGCTTCACAATTAAAGCCAAAATGAAAAGATCATAATCCCGTGCAAAAAAATTAACACAGGAGCGCACAGAATTAATTAATCAAAATTAGGTTTATAAATAAGATTTCTGACAAAAATAAAATCCAAACACAACTAGTTAAATTTGCCAACAACCTAAAAAGAATACAGTTTCATCACAAGACTATATTTTTCATCTCCACCTTATCATATTGCCCTCGGCTTGCTCTTAAACCGTGTATGCTTGGTCTGAAAGGAGGAAATCAGCTCATGTAACCACAATCTCTTACTAGTTTATTTAAAGGTCAAAGTAGGTGTGTAGGTGTAAACAAAAAATGACAAAACAGTAGCTGCACAAGCTGTTATTAACATCACGTAACACTTGGCAAAATCCTGTGTGGAAACTGATAAAGCTGTGCACCTTTCTGCAGTGCAAATGCAACCAAACAGAGAAACAGCTGAGGGGAAACTACGCCGAGGCAGCAGGTTTTTAGTTGTTTAAGTACAGTTAAATGGTATACATTCTATTCTAGCAACTAATGAGGACCAGATTCACATCTGCTGCTGCTGTCGTGTTGTGTTGTGTCCCGTCGGGGCTCACTTGCCTTGTTGAACTGGAAGAGCTCCTGTTTGAGTCGATCTCTCTGGGACTCCTGGCCGTGTCGCCTGAACCTCTTCATCCTGACTCAGCACCGGCGTGGAGCCTGCGGGCCCACTGACGCACGCTGCAGGGAGGAAAAGAAGAGGGGAGAGAAGTGTTACATTATGAAAACCTCCCGTCATTCCTCCCACAAATTAAGTGTTGTCCTACTTGCTTCCTAGTTAAATCTAGGGATAGTATGAGAGAGGAAAAAGTGGAAGAGCAAGAAAGCAACACTGAAACTTTATTTCAGTCCCGTCTATATGCGAGCGATGCATCGAATATATCAGATATATCTGAATATAATTTTACGTGTGATGTGGCGGTGGGTTGACCGTATCATTATATCGAGATATTCCTTGTGCATTTTTAGTAATATATTTATGGAGTAACAGCAGGTTGTGTTGACATGCAGGAGACTCGCTCTCCATCTCACACATACACACACCAAACTGAACAACCACGTCCACCAGTTTAACATCAATCATTGTCCTGAGTTCAAGTCAATTCAAAACGGAGGAGGATCCTGGAGAGGAGCCAAGAACAGAAGAATCATTTCCGAAGAAAAAGAGGTGATTCGGTTCCAGGAGAGCAGATGTGGACTACTATCCTCTGCAAAATCACCTAAAACACCACCCAGTGTAGAACACTGCAGTCAAGCCTTCTCTTTGAAAGACAATCAAACTAGCCCCCCAAAGTTGTTTTGCGGTATGTGTGTATATACTAGGCATTACGATAAGAACACATAAGAAGTGACAAAATAAAAGAGACCTTTCTGTGAACATGATCGGCAATTTCACATTCATTCAATCAGTCAGTCAACAATAAATAAATAAATAAATAAGCACAAAGTAGGGCTGTCAATCGATTAAAATATATTAATCACAATCAATTGCAAATTGATCGCACATTTTTTATAGTTATGTTATTCTTAGGGATGCTAATTTTGAAAAATGTTCTTAAGTTATAACCGACCCTCATTAACTGATTATTAACCGTAAACCGACAAGATTTGTGCCTCGCATGCAGCGGTGCGCCAGCTGCAGGAGCACAACAGACAGCTGAGTCCCCAGTTCACCGTCAGGAGAGCTACTGTAGCAGCCACAATGCTGCGCTCACTGTCTCCAGTTCACTGTCCGGGAGCGTTAACTTAGAAGCCACGATGTTGCGTGTAGTGTCGCGGACATGCAGCCACTCTCCCAGTAAAAGTCTCCACCGCACATTTAGTTTAGCTGGTTGTTCGCTGTGCGTCTGCCCGGCCTAACGATACTCTGTCTGTCCGGATTAACAATAGCGATTACCCTGACAAACAGTGTGTGTGTTTGTACTACATTAAAATCTGTAGCTCTGCTGGTAGCTTTGTGCTCACCGTAGTCCCACACATACGGTCTGTCAGCGCGGCGTAACTTCAGCAAGTTTCCGACAGACCGTGTGTGTGGCGGCGGTGAGTGTGGGTTTGTCGGTGGCGTAATAGCTGTGAATGTAGGTGTAGCAGACAGTGTGTGTACAGTCTATTTTGTCGGTGAATAAATGCTACGAGGCTACAACTCGCTCCGCTCAAGCGAGCTCAAGACCCGAGCCAACTTCCTGTATCTGTAACTCCGGCTAAGTCTCTCTTAAGCTGGACCAGCTTTTCTCCTTTAAGTGACGAGTTTTTCCTCAGCTTTTTAATTCATTATTAACACTGCTTTTAACCATTCTAACCGATAGCGTTAATCGGTTAAAATGCTTAATGTCGGTTCACGGTTAATTATTAATATCCCTAGTTATTCTAGAAGCAAATGTGAACATTTTGAGATGTATATTGTATATCGAAGAGAGATAATAAGATATTATTTATAAGCCATATCACCCAGCCCCTAAGCCTAGAATCTATGGAGCCTCAGGTAGCTGAAACACTGAAGATGACAGAAAGGAATTCTAGAGGCGGAGTCTGGCATCTCTTGTCATCAGAGAACGAACAAACGAACATGAGTGGGTGGGGTCCTGCTGCCCCCTCCCAAAACAAAAGATAAGGGCCAGAGGTCTGTCAGGGCACAACTAAGAAACCATTGTTTGGCCACCACACACACACACACACAGTCAGCCCTACTTAGCAACGGCTGATGAAAACACCTGTGACACACAAAGGCGGATTTCATAGAGGCCACTTCAGAGAAAGAAGGAAAGGAAAAGGGGAAGCAGGAAGACAAAGAAAGGAAAAAATTATCATCCTTGCATTCTGTCTTTAAGTAACGCATAGGAAGTCAACTAAAGCAGCGACGAGTCACAAGACTGAGCTCTGTAAAAGAGCACATTTATCAGCAGTAAACTGGTGGCTAAAGGCTGAACGCTGCTACTCCGTCACGTGAAGGAGAGGTTGAACCACAAGAGCAGCAGCAGAGGCCTGCTAAGCCTCGTCGTCTGCTGCATGCTCTGTGAGGCCTCATTGGCTCCTTCACTCGCTGACACTCAACTATGGAAAAGAAAGCACAATATTTCAGACGGTGGGACAGGAAAACTCATAACTGCAGCCAGACATATGATCCTGCAGTGTCACAAGTCTGTGACAAAAGGCCTGCGCCGTGAGTCACGGTTTTCCGTCTGAACCAGCTCATTTGCCTCGGTCCAAATGGAGACACAGTTCTGCAGTTATTGCCCTCGTATCAGCGGCGCTGCCCTGACTCACTGCTGGGCTGTGACACACATTTCCAACTCCAGCTTCCTCCTATAAAACACACATTATAAACACTACACAGAAGCACACAGCAGGCTGACTGGGGGAGGTTACTGGTCTCAACGGTTTTGAGGAAAGATGGATTTCTCAACAGGACAAATTGTTGTGAATATTTGTTGCATCACTCTTAACTGTAATGGTACTGAGCATTTTAACATAGTTATGATATTTCAACTTTTTTACACTGCATGCGAGGAGGGCTGCAATTATTTTCATTGCCAATTAATATGTTGATGATTTTCTCGATTAGTCGTTTGGTCTATAAAATGTCAGAAAATGGTGACAAATTCTTGAACATCGTCTTGTTTTGTCCACAACTTCATTCATTAATTTCACAACTTTACTCTCATAGAGGAATAAAGAAACCAGAAAATATTCATATTTAAGAAACTTAAGAGTACTCAAACCGATTAATCAATTATCAAAATAGTTCACGATTAATTTAATAGTTGATAACAAGGGCTGTAAGACAATATCGAAAATTGCGGTATTATGTTTTGTGATACTGTATCGATTTTTAATGAATAGTTTACATGCAAAGATTAACTCAGTCAATATTTTTTTTTCATTGGGAAAGAGATGCACCCTCTCAGTGTATGTGCCCTCTCAAAGTAGTGCTATGATGTTGAATGTTACAGTTACAGTGATAAATGTAAATGTAGATCCCACTGTTCTGATTGCATAAAAAAGGAAAAAAAATGTACTTTGATTTTATGCATATGGCGGTGTGTTCTTTATACCATGACAGCTTTCCTAAAATTAGGGGGGAAAAAAAGTCGTACTATATCACCTTGCTTACTGCATCGCAATATATTGAATTGTAACTCCAGTATCATATGTATCAGATCTCCAGATTCTTGGCAATACACAGCCCTATAGGGCTGTCAAAGTTAACACGATAACAACACATTAACCCAAATTTGTTTTAACGCCACTAATATCTTTAACGCATTAATGCAACTTGCGATAGAGTGAAGATACTGGTATCAAATGAAACTAGAAACCTCAATGAATCCATTGGTAGCTTGTCGCCAAGGAGGTTAAATAACACTCCAAACTTACACAAAATTTTGTCAAGGAAAACTCTCAGCCATTTTCAAAAGGGGTCCCTTGACCTCTGACCTCAAGATATGTGAATGAAAATGGGTTCAATGGGTACCCACGAGTCTCCCCTTTACAGACATGCCCACTTTATGATAATCACATGCAGTTTGGGGCAAGTTATAGTCAAGTCAACACACTGACACACTGAAAAAAGTTGCTGCCTGTTGGGCTGCAGTTTGCCATGTTATGATTTGAGCATAATTTTGTATGCTAAATGCAGTACCTTTGAGGGTTTCTGGACAATATTTGTCATTGTTTTTTGTGTTGTCAATTGATTTCCAATAATAAATATATACATACATTTGCATAAAGCAATCATATTTGTCAACTCCCTTGTTGATAAGAGAATTAAATACTTGACAAATCTCCCTTTAAGGTGTATTTTGAACAGATAAAAAAAAATTGCGATTAATTGTGATTAACTATGGACAATCATGCGATTAATCATGATTAAATATTTTAATCGATTTACGGCCCTAATAATTCAATATTTTAGTGCCAGACGCACACACAGATGTTGCGCCAATCAAATTGCGGTGTCGACGTCATCAGTCGGCACCAAAAAGTCAGGCCTACTAGAGAACACAGAGGCAGAAATCACTGCAGAAAAATAGATTTATAACATAAGGATACATCTTGATTTCTATACATAAATTAATTTCTGTTACTCCGATGACAATACTAGCTCTGAGTTAGCAAAAATATTCAGCCATAATTAAGACTGCGGAGACTGCGAGTACTGCAACAACTGAGCAGCCTATTACAACTCTCACTGGTAAAATGCACTTCAAAGTTTACAACTGGAGGTTGATCAACAGCTAACATGCTTGGTGTTGCCGCAGGTTACAAGCTTGTAGTCCTTGTAGACATTGTGTGCGTGTGACGGTCCCAGGAGAAGCAGCGGAGCAGAAAGAGGGAGCTCAAAAGCCGTAAGCTCTGCTCACAATTGCCGGGTGGGAGGTCTGCTTCACCAACACTACGGCTTCTACGGACTACGAGAGGAATCTGCTGATGGAAAACCAGAGTAGGAATATACAACCCTCGCATGTGCGCACACATGTAAACAGTGAAGCTAAACAACCAGTATGGAAAAGCTTTGAGTTCAGTCTCTTAAAGACAGTGCATGCTACAGTACATGTCAGCTGTGAGTTCCTCTCCGCAGCCTTTCAGACATCCTAATCCCACAGTTGTTTCTCTCCCACCAGATTAATTGTGGCCTTTCAAGTAACCTGACAGACATTAGAGCACAAATTACACATTCATTAAATACACTCGAGTGTTATTTCTACACCAGCTACTTATCAAGAGCCGAGGCTGGGAATGAACATCACAATTATGTGAACTGCAGTGATGATTAAGGCTGTCAGTTCAGACAGTTAGATTAACCTCCTCCTCCTCCTCCTCCTCGGCTCTCTCTCAAAGTCTTGTTCAGGCCTTCTGGCTGTAGCCAAGAAGAACCAACTGAATATTCAGCAAACTGAGCTAACACATGTACTTTTAAATGATTATGCACCATACAACAGTTTGCAAGGAATAGGTGTCTTTGTTTATTCTCTATGAGACGCATCGATGACTTCTATCAGAGGGCAGGTCACAAAGCAGTAGTGGCCAAAAGTGGTGCTTCTGGAGTAGAAAGTAGACCTGTGTTTGGCTCAAGGGCACATGGACAGTGATGGACACACTTGTTGTGTGACCTTGCTTGCTAGGCTTGGGCGGTATCAAGATATTATGGTATAATATTATGGTATATATATATATATATAGATCAAAATTTCAGTTTAACAGTGTCGGCATACAGTTTGACACAGATCTTTGTCAATTGACCTTGATTAACCTGGCGAACCAGGCTAAACCACATAGCTTGCTACAGCTGCCTCCATTGAATGAACAGCCAATAGGAAAGCTCTCTCTCTCTCTCTGGAATGACCTGTGATTGGTCAAAGTCTCCCGTCACAGGCTAGATTTTTTTTAAAGCCTGAAAACAGAGCCATGAGGAGTTGCAAAAGTGTAGTTATCTCTCAGAACACTTGAATTACAATATGCTGAGAGATTGTAGAATTTTGCGTGTGTCCAGTTGGCACATATATACCACATTTGTTTAGCAAGTTGACTAAGTAACAAAAAAAAGAAAGAAAGAAAAGAGGACACTGCCCCATTAACATAGCATTTTACAAGATATTAAACTTTACAAGTCCAATACAATCATGAACTGTGCTTTGTTTTCATAAAAAGTTCTCTTTATGTTCCACCTAATCTTATCTTGGAATAAAAACAACTTCCCTAAATTATGAGTCATTCATGGGTATTAATACTCTTATTATTAATGTGTGGAATTTTTCAAGTTTGCCATATTGTCAGGGGGGAAACAGTCAGTTTGACACACACACACACAGACTTCATTCACATTGACACGACTGTAGACAAGGTTGTTATTGTGACAGGGAAGTAGCTTGTTAGTTTCAGGTTAATCAGAAGAACAATGGCAGGGCAGAAGAGAGTGACACAGTTTCCAGCAGAGCACTTCCAGCAGAGTGACGTGTCTAGTACTACTGTCAGATATGGAATTTACCTTGGCAGTGGGTAAGCAATGGACTCGTGTTGAGAAACAAGTTAACAGTGAGTGAGTGAACGCTGCGTCTTTCGTCACATTGTTTGATCAGTGAGCTCATCTCTCAGCAGGATAAGCTAACAGTATTTACCTTTGATAGCGAATTAAACTGCCCTATTGACTCTTCTCACAGAGTCAAAATGTGTTGTCTCGGCTATCCAATGCACCGTCCCTAATGTCCTTCACTTAGAAATGCGTTATCTTTCATCCGAAAGTTCTGTGATGTCATCAAATTCCCAGCATATCAACCGAACCATTTAGCTGGAAGTCAGTGGAGGGAGAAAAAAAAGTGCATAAACATGCCTGGACAGGACAGTAAGAGCCTGAAGAGACCAGCAGAGCTGCTGCATGGGCTGCATCTGTCAACCACATAGCTAGCATAGTACTTCAGAGGAACAATGAATGGCCAGGAGGAAATGCCTGGCATCCACAACATTCTTCTTACGGACGCCAAGCAGCATCTAGGCTGCAGCTTGCTGCAAGACGGGAAGTAAAAAGGTGCAGAGATAATCAGCCCCTCCCCGAGTGGAATCTGATCAAGTCATGAACTTCATATATAGATTCATATTTATTAGGGGTGGGAAAAAAAATCGATTCACCTATGTGTGTCGCGTTTTTTTTTTTTACGATTTTGAAATTGATTTTTTAAAGCTAGAATCAATATATTTGCTTCATTTGAGTCTATGTGGAGGAAAAGCAGAATTAGACATCATGGCTAAAGCTGCGTGCTAACTCTTTCATGGACAGGAAATGTCATCGTATTGCGGTAAAATCACAGCGTGCAGCGTCCAAAGTTGGGCTTTGCTCGACATAGCGAAAAAGCCGTCGTGACGTGGCGCAAACCTTTGGAAATAACGGGTTTCGGAGCGCGGTGGTGTCGTTGTCACATTGTATCTGAAATGGCCTTCAGTGAGTGAGAGATGGAGGGAGAAGTGGAGAGAACTGAGAGAAAGAAATACTAAAGCAGGGGCAAAAAATGAATAAAAACCTGATGAATATTAGTTTATGTCAGATATTTACATTTATTGCCGTACAAGTTTACGCCAGAGCGGCAAATTATTCAGTATTCTTTCCTGAGAATTAAAGGTAAAATCAAAAGTTTAACATAAAAACGCTGTTGCAGTGTGCAGAGTAGATTGTTATTTTATTATTTTCAGTCTTTTAAAATCACCAGAATGCAGGAAAAAAAGGCTCTGAAGCTAATTTTTTCCGAGGGAGAACCCCTAGCCCCCACGCTTTGGTTTTGAAATCCTCCCTTTTTTTTAAGGTCTCAAGGTTGCCAAGTATGCACACAGGTGGAGCAGAAACCTGTTTGACAGCTCCTGTTAGCCTCTACAGCCTGAGAGAAATGGCCTGCACACATGGTCTGATCACAACTTTCTCTCACACACAAGCACACAGTTGATAAGGCACCAAATAAAACTCTACGTGTATGGCCTTGGCACCCCTCTGTGATCTGGAGCTGGACATCACTGAGCTATTCTTGGATGTGGTGATGGAAATGAGTCCTCTCAAGTCGGCATTGGGTGGTGTGATTTGTGTCAGCTCAGTGCAGGTGGGGTGGGGGTATGAAACAGAAACCATCAGGTGTGTTGGCTGATGACCAAGCACGGGTGAATGTGTGTGAAATAGAAAGTGCTTTCCTGCGTAACTAGACTGAAGAATGCAGCTAACAAGACGGAGCAGGAGGAGTCTGTCATTACAGAAATGCTTCCTCTTCCACTGTCCCTAACAAAACACACATGAGATCTTGTCAGTTTTGGGCGTGGCTGGAAGGATATCATATCTCCCACCAACTCACTCCCTCTTTCCTGTAATCAGAGCCAGGAGACACAGAGAAGAGGGGCGGGGGGGATCATCAGGACGTTTACACTAGTCAAACTCACAATCAGTGGGGAAGTTAGGCTAACTGCAAAAATATAACTCGGGCTGTCAATCGATGTCCATTGCCCATAGTTAATCACGATTGATCGCAAATTATTTATCTGTTCAAAATGTACCTTAAAGAGAGATTTGTCAAGTATTTAATACTCTTATCAACATGGTAGTGCGCAAATATGCTGCTTTCTGCAAATGTACGTATATATTTATTATTGGAAATCAATAAACAACACAAAACTATGACAAATATTGTCCAGAAACCCTCACAGGTACTGCATTTAGCATAACAAATATGATCAAATCATAACATGGCAAACTGCAGCCCAACAGGCAACAACAGCTGTCAGTGTGTCAGTGTGCTGACTTGACTATGACTTGCCCCAAACTGCATGTGATTATCATAAAGTGGGCATGTCTGTAAAGGGTAGACTCGTGGGTACCCATAGAACCCATTTTCATTCACATATCTTGAGGTCAGAGGTCAAGGGACCCCTTTGAAAATAGCCACGCCAGTTTTTCCTCACCAAAATTTAGCGTAAGTTTGGAGCATTTGTCAGCCCCCTTTGCGACAAGCTTGTATGACATGGTTGGTACCAATAGTTTCATATGATGCCAGTATCTTTACTCTAGCTTTATAACTGAGCCTGCTACAACGTCCGAAGGATCGATTAGTAGCAACGCCAGATGGCGGTCCTTCAAATTTTTAAGAGGTTAATTAAAAATTGCAAGTTGCATTAATGTGTCAAAGAAATTAGTGGCATTAAACAAACTTTGACAGGCCTGGCAAAAATATAACCTATTTGTGTTTACTGCATCACAGTGAACTGTGATTGGAACAGCAGAAATAACACGATTCACATCAACGAGTTGTGGTAAACATCAGGTCTGACAACGAAGAATACAGGACAACTTCTGCAGAAGGATAGGACTGATGATGAGGGGAAAGTCAGAGCACTGATGTTATGGATCAGGTAGCGGCTCAATTAACTGGTGACTGAATGTGTGTCGGTGTTTGCTTGAACACAAGTGTTGAAAACATGAGGTAATATTGAGCAGTTATTGTGAATATTGTTGTCTTTTCTCATTAAGATGTCAAAATATACCCATAACTTGAGTGTGTCACCAAAAAGACATTCAGCCACATTACTAGGGAACTGGGGATGCTAATTTAAAAAAAGAAAATTAACCAACAACCAGCGTTGCCGGCGGCTTCCTGCCATACACATACAGTCTGTCAGCGCGGTGTAATTTTAGCGAGTTTCTGCCAGACCGTGTGTGTGTGTGTGTGTGTGTGTATATGTGTGCGTAGGTGTAGCAGACAGTGTGTGTACAGTTTATTTCTCTATGAATAAATGCTACAACTCCTCTTTGTCGTCAAAGACGAGTCAAATATCGTCACAATATTGATGGGTATTTGGTCAAAAATATTGTTATATTTGATTTTCTCCATATCGCCCAGCCCTGCTTACAAATACAGACCTGTAGAAAGGCTGCATTTAGCACTTAATTTCATTATTTATTAATCTGTGATTATTTTCTCCATTCATTATTTAGTCGTTTGGTTTAGAATTTGTACTAAAATTGTGAAAATGCCCATTGTTATTTCCCTCAGCTCAAGGTGATTTATTCAAAGCACTGCATGTTTTATTCTGCCACCTGTTCAAAACCCAAACATAATCTAGTTTACATGCAGTATATGACACAGAAAATCATCAAATCCTCACATTTAAGAAGCTGGAACCATCAGATTTTTGGCAATATCCACCAATTGTTGCAGCTCATATTTAATATATAGAAAATAATTGTGATTTAAATCACAATCAGATATTTTCCTCAAATTATTCAGCCCTTCTTCTGGGTTTTTAACATGTGCATAGAGAAAAAAAAACATTGCCAAAGAGAAATGTACTGGGTATGCACATACACATCAGGCTCTCTGCAGCCTGGGGGTTTTAATGTGGACTTTGATTTGAGAATCATGCTACATGAGGAGATGATTTATCCTCTGATTTGGGGACCTTTTTGAAAATAACAATTCATCCACTATGACCAAGCCATTTTATACACTCATACACACATTCTGACGATGTCCTGGCATATATCTGCTGTAAAGCCCGATGAGGAAGAGGATGTTCTACAGCATCTCTACTTCCTATGCCATCTCATTAGCAAACCACAGAAACAAAAAGCTTCTTTTCCTGCCAGATAATGTGTTGCACATTGGGAGAGGTAAAAACAGGAATCAAGTTAACAGTTACCAGCGCTAAACACAGCGTGACAGTCTGAGCCAAGTGCTTTGTTTGAAGTTTACAAGCAAAGTACGCCTCTTGGTCATCTCAACCGTGTACGGTTAGACAAATTAACTTTCCTGGTCAAAGTTTAAAAAAGGGGGCCTTTGAATGCAACACTGACAGTCTTGCCTGTATTGTTTGTACAACTAAGATAGCTGAAAAAATGATGATGATGAGGTCTATGCCACTGATGATGACAACTGTATTATGATGGTAGATATCTTGATCATGTATCCAACATGTCTGGTCACCCTACACTTTACTCTCCCTGTGTATTTGTATTTATATGGTCAAACTCTGCCGCTATTTATTCTATCGGACTTGAATTTTTCAAATTTTTTAGTAGGGCTGTTAATCGATTTAAATAATTAATTAACAGTTTTAAGGTGCCATTCGAACCGCATTCCTTAATGAAATTTTCACCTTGATATTACTGACGTTTTTACCTTGAATGTAGGCTACATACATTTCACCTGCTTTAATTGTGACATGATGTTTACAGCTGCAAATGGCAAATTATTATATCAATAATCTCTTACATTCTTATTCGTTGTATTTCATGTTGTCATATAGATAGACAGGAGTGGGTTGTGTGTAGGATAATATGTATCAGACAGGAGTGGGTTGTGTGTAGGATAATATGTATCAGACAGGAGTGGGTTGTGTGTAGGATAATATGTATCACTCAATCATATACATATTTATATCATTTTTTATCTGTACAAAATGTACATTAAAAGGGAGTTTGTTAAGTATTTAATACTCTTATCAACATGGGAGTGGGTAAATATGCTGCTTAATGCAAATGTATGTATATATGCATTAATGGAAATCAATAAACCAGAAACCCTCACAGGTACTGCATTTAGCATAACAAATATGCTCAAATCATAACATGGCAAACTCGAGCCCAACAGGCAACAACAGCTGTCAGTGCGTCAGTGTGCTGACTTGACTATGACTTGCCCCAAACTGTGTGTGATTATCATAAAGTGGGCATGTCTGTAAAGGGGAGACTCGTGGGTACCTATAGAACCCATTTTCATTCACATATCTTGAGGTCTGAGGTCAAGGGACCCCTTGAAAGCTCTGATTAGCCTTCTTCCTTCCTGACAAGCTTGTATGACATTGGTACCAATGGATTCCTTAGGTTTTTCTAATTTCATATGATGCCAGTATCTCTCCTCCCCCTTACTGTACTGTATGTCTATGATCATTCATGTATTATAATAAGGCCTTGCTGTGGAACCGATTGCCCTCCGGGGACAAAAATAAAGTTGAAAATCCTGCTTTTTGCTCCTCTACACAACATTTGATTTGGGAGCGGCCATTGTTTTGCCTCCATAATAGTTACAGGTGGACTTTGCCGTGCAGGTGTAATAGCACCAAGTTTACTGAGAACAAAAGGCTTTTTGTTTAGCTAGTCTTGTGCTGATGCAGGTGGAGTTGGAAGGACACGGCCGGTGTCCTTGCTTGCTTGTGCTCTACAGTGTCAAAGTTAATCATACTAAGATCTACAGAGGCGGAGGACTAAGTTATATTTACAGAGTTTATTCGATGACATGCAGCTGACACAGGATGACTCACATGTCACATGTTCAGTACTACAACTGAGCTCTATGAGAGTTTGGTAGAATAGATACAATGCTGAGTGTAATGTAATGTAGTATTTTTATTCCACATGTTGTTATTTTGTTGTGGTTTTTCCTGAAACTAGCCAAACCGGTGAAACACACACACACACATACACACCCCGCCTCCACCAAACACTCCAATTACTCATGCTTGAAACCAGACCGTTGACTCAAAGGGCACCTTACTAACATACCTAGTGGGGACACACCTTGCTGGAGAAGTTCTACGTTTCCGCAATTATGCAACACTACCTGCTGCTGCTACTATACTCACCTGGCTGCACACTGAGGCTCTGGACTCAAGTCTAGTTAAATGAATGGCTTCAAGTTGCCCTCATTGTGCCCAGGTGTGTGCTAACGCCTACTGAAGTTAGTTTTGAATTGACGCATTGTTTACTGTGTTTTTTTTTTACAGTTGACAACAAGCTGGCCAGCTGTTTTAGCAAAGCAGAATATGAGTTTGGGATAAAAACTCGTTCTCACCAAACTCTGTACAAAAAAAAACTAAATTTAATGTCGGCGGCGTTATAGACACTCTTTTTGTATTTATTTTACATGACTGAGTTTTTGTGTTAAATATGGTACATTCGGCATGAAAGATATTCATCAAGCAAACTATTAAAGCACAATAAAACATAAATGTATAGTGCAACGTTATGTGAGATCAGAAGATTAATTTAAAGCAAAGCAGAATGAGTTTGGATAACAACTCGTCCTCACCAAACTCTGTACAAAAAAACGTAAATTTAACGTCGGCGGCATTGTAGACAGACTATCTTTTTTTTATTTAACATGACTGAGTTTTTGTGTTAAATATGGTATATTCGGCATGGAAGAAATTCACCAAGCAAACTATTAAAACACAAATGCATAGTGTAACGTTATGTGAGATATAGAAGGTTAACTTAGAGCAAATTCCTGGAAAGTTTAACATGCACTGTTAGGTAAACAACTGTTAGTTATCATAGGGAATAGAAGAATGTATGTATTAAACTCTTGAGTCTACTAAATGTGCAACATTAGCTAATATATGTCTGATTTCTGGGAGGAATATCAGGAGTAAAGATTAGCCAGCTAGCCAAGTGGAAGAAGGATGTCTGGCTGAACTAGTTAGTTAGCTTGAGTTGGAGCCAAGTGTTGAACAGATAATATGAGTTGCTGTGGATGAGCACGGGTTGTTTAATTGTTAGCCTCGCAAAGCAAAACACCTGTGGGGCACTAAGCAACCCACCTGATTCAAACAGCCGTCTCTCAGCCGATGATGTCCTCAGTTCTCAGCCGCTGGATGGGAGTCCTCCCCCGGCCAGTGTCGGGGTGATTTAGTTGGCTAGAGCTCCTCTCCTCGGATAAAGTCGGGGAGGAAATGTGACCCGAGTACTCCCAGAATCCGTAAGCGTGTTTTGCCGAGGAAATATCACGACTGAGCCCCGGTTAAAAACTAAAAACTGTGGCTAGGTGCTGTTTCTTTTTCCACTGTGGTTGTTGGTTGGTAGCCTCCTCGGTGTTTCCTGCTAAGCTAAACTTCACTGTTGCTATAACTCCTCCCTGGTGATGCGTTCAAGAGCACCTCGTTAAAACTGCTACCAACACAGATCAAGTCCCGCCCACACTTCCGCGTTAGCAGGCATCTTTTCATCATTCTCTATGAAAACATATTATTCTTTGTAAAATGGGTATTTATTTCTGTATGGCTTGTATAAATGTAAACATGACCAGTTTTAACAAGGATAAAAAAAACAATTATTTAATTCCACAAACTACAGCTCCCATGTTATTTATTTGTTTATCTGTTTATTTATTTGTATTTATTAATTTATTTATTAAATTTAATAATTTAATAAATAATAATAATAATTCAATTTAATTTATTAAATTAATTTATTAAATTTTTGTTTTCTTTAATTATTATTAAATTGATTTTCTCTCCATTTTGTTTTATCCATATTTCATTTTATTTTATTATATGGTTATGAGGAAAAGGAAGAAAAACAAAAAAAAAAGAAAAACAAAATATAAAGGAATAATATATGTATGTATGTATATATATATATATATATATATATATATATATATATAAGGAAAAACCGACACATCACTAGGTATCAGTCATCTTTTATCACTCTTTTATGTAAAAATGGTTATTTACTTCTGTATGGCTTGTAAAATGTAAACATGACGCCGTTTTAACAAGGATAAAGAAAAACAATTATTTTGATAACAATTCCACAACTACAGCGCCCATGAGGCTTTGAGCGTGTCTGTTGGGAAATGTGGTTGTTGGATGCTAACAAGGTGTTTATATTATACACACACATACATACATACAGAATATGGACAGAACATTTTTGTAGACTTTAAGTTTGTTAGCAAATTCTTACCATTTTCTCAAAATTGTTAAATGCCAACTAAAATGCAGGAGAAGAGTTATCACTTTGTTGGGTTGTCAAACCATCACCTCTGTTTACCTCTTGACAGCATTTTAAAACAGCAACCTAGCAGTGTCAACAATAACAAGCAACATTTGCATAGTGATTAATGCTACTTAACCAATAGATCATATAAAATACCTAAAATAAAAATATTTTAAAATATATAAGTAAAGCGCTGAAACGTGAGAACAGTCTCAAGTGGACACAACAATAAAATTTAAAAATGTAAAAAAAAAGAGGGATTCAATTCAGGTATGTTAAATTAGCCTTTAACCTTTTATTTTGTTGTGTAGGATCGCATGCCCTATGTGTCCACATGAGTAAAGGACAAAGCAAGAGAGTGAAAATATTGCGCCAATTGATGAAAAAAATGATTCAAATAATCATGCAACTACAGTGGTTAAGTTCAAGTTCCAACATTATTTTATTAAAGTTACAATTATCCTATAAATGTTACTTTAACAGCTGTAAGAAATTAGCCTAACATGCTTAATCGTCTATACAGGCCCACTGGCGTTCGTGATTTATTTTCATGAATAAAAACATTTCAAAAACACCCCCCCTCTGATTTTTTTCACAAATCACATCCTGTTCACAAGAGAACATACCACTCTGGGTAAATGTTGGACTGTTAGGCAATGAGTGGAAACAAACTGTAAACTGAAGAATGCTATTAGAAAAAAAATCCCATTGATAAAGGCAATAATTTGATCTGACCTGTCCTTTCGGTCAAAAGGAAGGTTTACGGAAACATACAGAAATTCGACAGCTTCTGCAGCGCTTCCTTACAGCAGAAAATTTAAATAAGACAGGAAGCTTTATTTATTCATTTTTAATCAAGATACCAAAAGAAAAGTATGATTTGAGATTCAGATAACCAGAATAAATTAGAAATAAGACTTCCAGTATAGCCTTTTAAAAGAAAACAGTAAGACAGTTACTTTATTTATCTAAAAACAACAGCTTCATTAAAATAAACTTCAGCAAACCATTTAAATCCCCTTCATACCCATAGCTCATCTCACAGGTGTTTTCAATTTATCTGCCTGATTAGACCTCTTCTTATACATGAGACCGGCACATACGGGTACTTTGCAAAAAGTCATATGCATTCATCTCTTGTTATACAGACGTTTTAGTTGGAGACGACAGTCTGATGCTGCTATAACGTTAATGTATGACTGTATTACTGCAGCATCCTCCCACTCAAGCTAATGTTAGCTAGCCATGCTAGTCACTGGCACCAGCATCATTTAGCCATTTAGCACCCTAACGGGGAATATTCAAGTTTCATATGTGCCTTAAATCTCAGTATTACTATTACCGGTTTGTATAAAGGTCCCACATCGTGCTCAATTTTAGGATCATACTTTTATGTGTTTCTACTAGAACATGTTTACATGCTGTAATGTTAAAAAAAAACTTTATTTTCCTCATATGGTCTGTCTGAATATGCCTGTATTTACCTTCCGTCTGAAACAGTCCGTTTTAGCGCATTTCGACGGAATTGCGCCGAAATTGCAACAGAATTGCGTTGCTAGGCAACAGCTTGGGTCCATGTGTACGTCCTGTCAGCTGATGACATTCACATACACTGCAACCAGGAATAAACTGGGACACATTTAGAATTTTTACGTTTAAATCTGTGTAAAGGGTCTAAATATTGTGTATTTGTGACATCACAAATGGAGAGAAATCCTGACAGCTTGTTTCAAATGCAGAGTTTCTGAATACGGGCTGTGTGTATTTCCCTGTGGATTGAGCGTTTCGATACTTTCACAGTATTTATATAGGACTTAAGCCTGCTTTATAATAAATAAACATGAAAATCTCACTTTTTTATAATGTGGGACCTTTAAAGTAGAAATTTGATTTGGAGACATGTTTCAACCCCCAAAAGGGGGCGTGGTCATGAGCGCCTATACTCTGGATTACGTATTGCCGGTCTGATGTATGGGTGAGTACAGCCTGTGTTGACTGACATCTAGCTGACCCTCTATGGGTGGGGCAACTAACGCCTTCAGTATAAGATGCATTATCAGCTTTATTAGTATATTAAATTTACAGACATCACATAATTCTCATCATAGCTCTGCCCAACACCAAGCAGACATCTAATTAGCCAGAATAATTAAAACACTTGTGTTTTTTGTGTGTTGGGCCTTTAAAGCATTAATGTTACTTCATTTTTGGCCACTACTGGGCAGAAGAACTCTAGCTGTTACAGTACTGATATTTTATTGCCTTACAAAGTTATTATAGCTAATGTGTTCACAGACCATTTTCTTCCTTCCAGAGCAACTTCATCATCACAGGTCATACTTATACAAACAGTTGATACAAGTTATCTAGCTGATAAATCAGTGCATAAAATCTCATAATAGAAAACGGTTTACTGTGAAGGCACTTTTCCTACATTAACGGGATGCTGTTCAGCCAGCTCCAGATATGCATAACAGTATATCATTTTAATCTTAATAGCGAAAATTGAAAGAAAAATCAAATAGAAAAGGCCTATAAAGAGGATTGAATGTGTTTCTACAGCAGAGATGTGTTGACAAAGGTCAGGGCAGACTGAGAGCCCGAGCTCCCTCTGAAGGAGTTGTCACATAGAAAGTCGGGGTTCCACTGTATCGCTCCTGTTGAGGAAAAAAATATACAAACACACACACAATGAGTACATAAAACCATGGTAACCAATAACATATCTGAAACTATAGCCACTAAATCTGAGAGTTATGGGAGCACACTGATGAGTGCAGAATGTGAGTAACCATTATATAACCAGTCAGTATACATCCAGAAGGCTCAAAGCCATTCATGCTCCTCACGTCTCCTCACAGGACGAGGAAGGAAGGTCAAAGAGGGAGCAAGACGAAACAACCACTGGGTTTGTTTTCGCTACTAGACACCTTTCCTCTTCAGCCGAGACGCATCTTTTCCTTCTTCAGACTATAATTAAAGTTCATAACTCATCGGACTCCCCCTGTAAGTCATTTAAAGGGCAAACAGATATAACCCGCCCACAAGGAAATGCAGTCAGTTTAATTCATCATGAAATACTGTGACTAAGCTAATTCTAATGTGTAGAATAGGTGCAGATTATTTTTTTAGTATTTGACAAATGAGAAAAAAAAAACTAGAAAAACACATTAATCATTAGCCAAGTCTAACCAAAATTCAAGTTTCAGGTGTGTGAAGTGGGGGGAGGAGGGCAATGGCCCCTTTGCCCCCCCCCGCCCACCTTCGACTCAACCTTCATTTTAAACTCAATTACACATCTGTAATGTTTCATGACTGCATCTTGTACAGTTACGATGCTATCGTGGTGACAAAGTCTGTCCACAGACAGAAAAAAAAAAACACCTGGCAAAGTACTCAAAAACCTCCACTGTGGTACTTCCACACGCTGTCGCGCCTGGTTACAAGAGACAAATTGTAACTTTGACACATGTTCTGTGTTTTAGATCTAAGGCTGGATTTGTAGTTGTTAAAGAGGTTACGGCCTAGCTACTGAGCCTATGCATGTGGCCACTACGCCTACTACTACACCACCTCAAAAATTTAACTACATGTCTGGGCTGCGGCGGCTTTGGAGATTACCACGTGTGGACTCCAAGAACTGTGATTGGTCAGCTTTGGCTGCTTGTGTTTTTTGTCTTGTCTCAATAATAAGACATGGTCTTTGCCTTGTAAATATACATTGAGTTTAAAGGGAAAGTTACACATTTTGGAAAGCACGCTTATTTGCTTTCTTGCTGATAGTTAGGTGACACTCATGTCTGTGTGCATTACTGGAGCTAGAGTCGGGAGCTAATTATCTAAACTCAGCATAAAGACTGGAGACAGCTAGCTCAGCAACCTCATGGCGACGACGGGAGTCCAGAAAGTGTCCACAGAAAAAATAGTTCCAGCATGTGACGTCACATCTGCTTCCAAATGTTTTGTGAGGTAGGAAATGCACACAACACATCTGTTAGGCCTCAAGGAAACACACAATGCATTTAGGTGAGAAACATAACCTTTTTTTTTTACAGGAAAAGTCCACAGGGCAGAGTCACGAGTGTGGTATCGATCCTCTCATCTTAACGTAATAAATCTTAATGTAACAAATGAGGAAACTCATGAAAGATTTTATTGGTGGTATAAGTTCTGACAATGTGACGGTACTTGTTTTTCTACAGTACGTCACGTACCGTAGGTATCAGGGATCAGGGATCAGGGCTCAAGACTAACGTCGTCCCTTCATCTCGGTAACGACAGTAAACTTCCCTGATGATGCTACATTGTAAACAACAAATCTGCGTTGAAATCTGCAGGAGGAGGGCTAGCTAATGTACGGAGGTTGCATTGAGTTACATTATGATGCGTTCAAGCTCTATTCCATAAAATCGGGCGAAGGTCATTTCTATCGTTATCATGATGTGTTCAAATGCAATCTTGTAAAATGTAATTTTTGGCAAGAAAATTTAAGGCGGGTCATCAGGGATTAATGATGAATTCACAAAATCCAGTATGCTAATGGTAAAGGAGTGGATGTTGAAGTACATTTGATTATTGTTTTGTTTTTTTATCGTGGTATTGAAGTGGGTATCGAGAATCAGTAAATTTCATTGGTATCGGAACCGACTACTTAATTTCTGTGACATCCGTACTCGGCAGCGGGTGAAAGCCAACTCCAGATTCATTCTAGTTTTCTTGGCGTTTCGCCTCGCTATATTTGCGTCTTTCCGGCGCTGTGTCCGCCATTTTTGTAGTTTCCCCTTGGATGCATGCCTACAATCTTTGGCACTTGGTCGTTATGTTTTTAATAGAGGTTGACGCCCCAAAACATCCCGAACACAGCAATATAAGAAAATCCAGGCAGCGGGCTTTTTTTGTATGAGTCTATACAATGTTTTTTTTAGGAAAATCCTACTCATTGTGCCTTTAGCCCAGCTTAATATTTACTATTTTGGTGACCTCTATGACAGGAGCTCAGACACAGAGACTACAGACAAAAAGCAAGTCGGTATCCTTTTGATTTCCAGATTGAAAGAGTTAACCCCCAACTCGAACTAACTGGATAACTGGTTCAGTTGTGACCAGAGAGAACAAACCATCCTTCATCAACATGGCATGTTGTGGTACTTTTAATTTGTGTTCTTTGCCCAGAGCTCAGCACTTGACAAGCCGAAGTGAGGAGCAGTTCAGAATTTCCGCTGGGTCAGGAGTCACCAGATCGACCTTGAACCCTTCAGCCAAAGACACCTTCAGCAGCTCCTCCACAAACCCCTGCATGTCTGTGACATCACACGGGTTCCGGTGCACGTTCGTGACGTCATCCAACGGCGTGACCTCGGGGTTGGAGACAGTTAACTCCCGGTAGCGCTGCTTGTCGTACTGGTCCTGTGGGAGTTGGTCGGGCTTCGGCACCCACTCCAGTTTCAGCCTGTTCTGCGTCGGGTTGCACGGATGGGGGCTGGTGAGACCCCGGGATGTTCTGTAGGAGAAGCGCTCACAAAGAAGGGCGAGGAAGGCTCCCCAGGTACAAAAGAGGTCGACGGTGAAGGCTCGCACAGAGCATGTGCGAAGCTCATAGTTTTCTGGCCCGTGGCGTAAGTTAAAGTGGAGAACGCGGACCTGGAATGACAGGGCAGAATACGCTGACAACACCATTCTCCAGAGCGTACACAAACAAAGAATCGGTCTGTCCATGTCTCTGAATGTGTAAACCGATGCACACGCACACACACACACACACATCCTCTGCTCACATACTGTATGGTAAACATCAACTGACTCTCAAAAGGTTAGTGAATGCCAGTATTTTCTATAGTTTTAGAATTCTCCACTGAAAGCAAAGCTGATAGACAATTCAGGTCAAAGGAAAAAAATTGACACTTTGAGGAAAACGCTGATTGAATTTCTTACCAAAAGTTAGAGGAGAAGATTGACAACACTCTTGAGTCTGTATGCTAAATATGAAGCTACTGTCAAGAAGCCAGCTAACGTTGCTAAGCACAAAGACTAGGAATGGGAAAACAGCTAGCCTGGCCAAAACTTGCCTACCACCATTTTAACTCGATTTTAAAATGTTAAGACTAATTAAAGGGGACATATCATGTTCATTTTCAGGTTCATACTTGTATTTGGGGTTTCTACTAGAACATGTTTACATGCTTTAATGTTAAAAAAACACATTATTTTTCTCATAGTGTCTGTCTGAATATCCCTGTATTCAGCCTCTGTCTGAAACGCTCCGTTTTTAGCGCCTGTCTCTTTAAGAGCCCCTCCCGAAGAAGCCCAGTCTGCTCTGATTGGCCTTTGAGAAAAATATGATGTATATTCTAATGAGCCTGCATGTGATGTAAGAAGGGAAGCCAAATCTTAATTCTTTGAAATCTTTCTCTCTTTCTTTCTTGTTTAATCTGTACAACAACCAAGAAGTATAAACATCAAATCACTGTTTTTACGCGGGGTTATGTGCCAGAACTATTTCTTGGTTGGGATTGTGATTTGTCATTTTTAAGGCCTTTACACACTGGGGGCGGGGTTTTTTGTGCAATTAATTTGCACGTCATACATTTTTTTCAAACAGTTTTTTTTGTCATGAGTACTTTCAGAACGTGAATATTACACTGCGAAAAAACAAGGTAAGTTTTTTTCCGAGCTTTCGCACTGTGAATAAAAGCATCGACCAATCACGCTGTGGAGAACGGAAATATTCAATACGTACACTATAATGTACAACAACACGGAGGCTCCATTAGTCCGAACCAAGACGGCAAACTTTATTACTCCTTACAACCTTGATAAAGGCAGCGCAGACCAGATCCACTCCTTTCATTGTTACCTTTCACAATAAAAGCCCTAGACATACTCTTTATATTGCATAACTGTTTACCAGAGGAAAATTCAGGGTATTTCACTAAAAGGAAACTCAATAAAATAGGTTACAGTAGTTTAGGCTATACAACAGTTTACCTCAGACAGACTGCCAGACGCTGCTCTGGGTCAATAGGATCCTGGTTTTGGCCTCTGTCTGTGCAAATCTATTCAAACCATTTAGTGAAAAATTGGCACAAATTTGCATTGCTGCCAGTATGAATAGTTTTGATGTGAAATAATCACAGCTGAGTATTTTGTATTTTGGTGTTGGTTATTTGTCAAGACCCCGGTGTGTAAAGACCTTTACACTTGTTTGTATGGATTAAACAAACAATACATAACGTGTTAATTAGTGCGCTTTAGAGGTGCTAGAAGGTGGATTGTGTTATGTCTCAACAGAGCAAGGCTAGCCGTTTCCCCCCTGCTTCCTGTCTTTATGCCAAGCTAAATTAGCCGGCTGCTGGCGGTTGCTTCATATTTAGCTTACTGACACGCAGAGAGTGGTGTCAATCTTCTCATCTAACTCTCCCAGCAAGACAGCGAATAAGCGTGTTTCCCAAAATGTCAAACTATTTAAATTCTCCTTAATCTCACAAGTCACCGTCACTTCTATATGGATAAACTGTTTTTGAGGTATTACATTTTCTGGAAATTACATTTAGAAACCCATTAAGGTACTTTCAGAAGGAGAGCGGTTGCTGCAGCCGCCTCAATTGCTTCCAATGGGTGAGCTCCAAAACCCCAATTGGTTATTGTGGGTTGGATGTGGTTTCGGCTCAAATTCAAATTGGCACTTTTGCCGACCTGAATCTATGGCACTGTGCTGCACGTAAACAGTTTAACACATGTACCAACAGCACTAATAAACATATATTTCACACTGATTCTTGTGACTGAAACCAGATGGAAAAGCTGCTGTACTGCACCTTGAAGCTGTGAAAAGATAAGCACACCATATCCTCAACCTCCTGTCGTTTTATCATCGGCTGATAAAGATTCAAATGTCACACCTGGCGCCTCATATGCCAACTTCTGTTGCCACTAACAAAGCAGTATGCGGGAGCAACGCCACCGTAAACACAACTTTTACAAAAAAAAAAACATACCTTGGATTCCACATTCACCACAATCATGGCTCCTAGCGGCCCTCCTTTAAGGCTGAGGGGCACCGATGCCTCGTAGCGGCAAATCTCCTCCAGCAGGGGGCGTATCTGGAAGAAATCCACCTCTCTCCGCAGCAGCGGCAGCTCTGAAAAGCCATCCGGCAAGTCCAGGGAGCTAGAGCGCAGGTAATTCAGAATGTACCTGAACACTTTGCCGTCACGGTCTATGAAAACATTCCCTCCGTTATCTCTCAGCACGGGGATCTGTCCGGTGAACATAGCGCCAAGCATGGAGTCCCGGCAGCGCGTCAGAGTGTCCAGGGTCGTCGTGTAAATCTCTCCACCGACGTTCAACGACACCGGGTCCTGGAGAGAGTTCCTGTTGCTGTTGTCGTCCGGTGAGTTGAGGTTCAGCATGTTGGAGGCGAAGCTGTGTGGGTTTTACGGTCCCTCTCTGATGTTGTTATTGGGAGGACAAGGATCCTTCTGCTCCGGTCAGGAATGCTGAGGACTGAGGGATGTGGAGGTTTCGAGTGCTTCTTTTGTATCCAAGAAAGAGTTGTTTCCTTTGACGGGTAGCGAGCCACAGTAGTAGCCAGGATACGGCCAAGTTAGGAAAGATGCGAGGAAAGCTGCCAAGTCTGTTTCCAAAGCTGAAGATTTATAAAAGCGGAGTTTTCAAACACATAAAAGGCCGCTGCTCTTTTCCTTCTCGTTGTTGCCAAGCAAACGTTTCATCCTTATAAATTCCTGTGATTTTCTTGCGGTTAGATTTACATCTTTGTTGATGTATCTCCTTTAGGATTCGGAATGGTGTCAGCTAACAGCAGGCCTACAGTCTGACTGCAGGGCCACAGTGACCAGACCAGCATGCTAATAACTGGACACTTCTGGCTCCACGAAGCTCCCTTTTATTCTCAGCTCATACCCCCTGATCTCTCTCTCACACACACACACACACACACACTGGAGCTGTCTGAGCAAGACACGGGGGACTGGGCAATTTGTCTGAAATGAACCCCTTAAAGTGACAGACAGAACACTGAAAGTGCTTTTCATCCCCTGCGAACAAATGAACAATGACCTCAGACACTTTTCATTTCAAATACCCTTCGGAATGCAAACATTGTTCACGAGAAAACAGAATCATAAAAATAGAAAAAGTTCAGTTTCCCAACTAAACGACAGCAGCTGACTTTGTTGCTCCTGCTGAATTATGTTGCAGGATGAGAATAATTAAGCTAAATATTTCAGAAGTCCATTACTCCTTCAAACATGATCTTCTAAAGTAAATTATACTAAATAGAATGAGAGAAAGAATCACAGGGCTTGGGAGGAGGTCACCCTCATCACTTTATCATTTTGTCTTGTCAGACATTTGTGTGAAATAGTCATAATTAGCATATGAATTCTTGAGTTATGGCCAAAAACATGTTTTGTGAGGTCACAGTGACCTTGACATTTGACCTTTTACCACCAAATTCTAATCAGTTCCTCCTTGAGTCCAAGTGGACATTTGTGCGAAATTTGAAGAAATTTGAAAGAGGGGTCCCCGAGATTTCACAAGAGTAAGAGTAGGACGGACGTGAGGTCACAGTGCTCTTGACCTTTGACCTTTTACCACCAATTTCTAATCAGTTCCTCCTTGAGTGGAGGTTTGTGACAAATTTGAAGAAATTCCTTCCAGGCGTTCCTGAGATACGTGTTCATGAGAATGGAAACGGACAGACGGACGGACAACCCAAAAACATAATGCCTCTGTCTGCGGCTGTCGCTGGCAGCATAAAAACTGCTCTGCATGTTAAACTTAAATTAGTGGTATTACAGGACAGGATGGGTCGGGGCTAGCCGGTTAGCATGCTCATTTCAGTAGATATCTTTGCAACACAATACATAGACGTCTTTGACATAACGTCAACCCTGTAACCTCTTCACATTCTGTTGATAGTGTTTTAAACTAAAATTCTGGCCAGATCTTACACATTGCACCTTTAAAGGCATTATTGATAACATTTTTATGTAGACAAATATTAAAAAAAAAAATATATATATATATATACATCCTGGTGCATCCACAAAGGTGCCAAATAAAAGTATGGCTTTTCCTGAAAAAAAAAAAGTATGATTGTGAATTAATCATTTAAAAAATTTTGGCGGGTCCAAAATTAATGTTTTGTTTATCTCTGTGGAAGATATCTGACTTTTGGTTTCCACTTCGAACAAGGCTTGTGAGCCAATAGTAAAACGACGTTGGTATCACGTGGTATGTCTGGGCCGTGTGGAAAAAACGGATAACGGATAAAGACTTGTTGTGAAGTGAATGTAATGGAACGGGAGGGAGAATGCGACATCTAGTGGCTGAATGTTATCGATGTTATTAATAGCACCTTTAAATAAGGGACGCTTTTGCCTGATAACAGCAGGCGGGGATGGAGAGAAAAAAAATAAATCACCAATCAAGCTTTTGATTTCGATGGTCGAAATCAGAAACTAATTTCAAGCGATTTCCGATTCAGGATGGAAATCGTGACACCCCTATACAGTCACGTGATCTCTAAAGTATACAGTGTGTGCGTGTATGAACGAGTGTGTGTTTTAACCTGTATGTGGAGTATAGTCCTGTCAATGGCGTGGGCCTGCAGCAAGGTCACGGTGCATCCACCGAATCCTCCGCCGGTCATCCGGCTGCCAAACACCCCCTCCACCTCCATGGCTGCAGACACCAGCTCATCCAGCTCCCTGCAGCTCACCTCGTACAAGTCTCTGTGACAGGGACACCCAGTTACCTCACACCTCTCCCACATTCTGACCTGAAACAGAGACTCTGAGGATAAACAGGTGTGATACAGCTGCTTTAACAGTACCTGAGGGAGTTGTGGCTCTCCACCATCAGCTTGCCAAACTCTCTGTAGGCTCCTCTCTTCAGGGCTTCAGCACCTCGGACGGTTCTTTCTATCTCCTCTATCACATGCCGAGCTCTTCGAAAGGTTACATCATCCAGTCTGTCTCTTGCCTCTGAAATGAAGGAAGGGTCAAAACGTCACGCTACGCCAGGCTTCAGTGGGCGTGAATAGCATTGGATGTTAATTAAAGTCTAAAGATCTGATTGGTGCATTACACGCTGTTTGTCTTCCCTTTGAGGAAAAATAACAAAAGGGGGAAACAGCTTCTTTGCTCATAGCCCAGGGCTCCAGACTAACTTTTTACATTGGTTGCTCTGGTGTGCCTAACTTTTTCATTTAGGCGCACCAGCACATAATTTAGGTGCACCCAAATTTTTTCCCTGTTCCTTCTGGTGCTGCAAAAATATATTTTAAGCGTTTTTGTCAGTTCCCATAGGCCTACATTAGGGATGTCACCATACCAGAAATTTAGTAGCTGGTTGCTACCAATACCAGTGAAATTCCATGATTCTCGATACCAATTTGATACCACGGTAAAAAAACAAAACAAGAGTAAAACATTAAATACCCTGTACTTCAACCTACCCTCCTTTATTACCGTTTGCAAACAGTTTTTTGTTATGAAGTTATAATTCCCTCTCTATTATCTATTTATATTGCTGTGAAAACATCTGTATTTATTCAAGTTTCTCACCAAAAACGTAATTTTACAAGATTACATTTGAACACATCATGATGATTAGAATTTACTTTCCCCCAATACTCATCTTTACTGAATAGAGCATGAATGCATCATAATGAAATCCACACGTTTACATATTACGTTGGTATAAGAGTAGCGTAATGTAATGTGTGTGTAGCGAGTGGGTGGTCAAGAAACAGAGAGATCTCCTGATGGAGAAACTACTGCCATTTTGCAGACATTATAGCTAGTGAGCTACTCAGCTGTAGAACCACTGACCTGCTTAAAATGTACCAGGAAATGTCAGTTCAGAAGGAGAATGGTGAGGGCTTTTTTCTCTTTTTCTTCAGCACCACTGCTAACATTACACCGCACTGTCTGTCCTCGGACTTATAGGCTACAGTTATGAGAACAAGTCGGTTTACATTTTGTCCCCGCGCCACTGTCAACTCAGCTATCAGCGAAAAAAGCACGAGATTCTACAGACTCCATAGCCTGGAGGCTAAACGGGAATTTCTGGCTGCATCTCAAAAACATTTCAAGTTTTTACTGAGGTGTCTGTGGGTGTATATCTGAACTTTGAACAGAGCCAGGCCAGCACTAGATCACTGGGACAGAACACAACGTACGAATCACATGAAGACAAGACGAGGCAGAGTGACATTAATGGAATGGAAGAGGATAGGATAGGGCAGGAAATAGGACAGCAAACTAACCCAGGACAGAGCAGGATGGGGAATAATAAAATGAGACAGAGTGGATCAGCACAGGATAATAAAACTATATACTTCACACACCCTCCAGGTCCTTCATGGTGGCATCTCTGAGACTGTCCTTTCCCAGGATGGAGGCAGCCTCCTCACACTGCCTGCGTCTCATGGGGTACTCGCTGCCCGTCAGAGAGTGTTTGACATTGGAGTTGGTGATGAGGATGACCAGGCCTGGATCTGCCAGAGGGACAAGGGTGGCCTCCAGAGACCTGAGTCCAACCACAAAGAAGAAGTCAATGTTGGATGTGAATGTGTAGAAGTTCTTCCGACTATGAAAGCGTTTTGCCAAAACATGCCAATAGGCAATGGGAATGTGATGTCATTGACAGCAAGTCGGCCATTTTTGGAGGGAAAAGGGTAAGAGTGGATGGCCATTTCAAAGGGGTCCCTTGACCTCTGACCTCCAGATATGTGAATATGTGTTGATAAAAGTATTAAATACTTGACAAATCTCCCTTTAAGGGACATTTTGAACAGATAAAAAATGTGAGAGTAATTGCAATTAATCACGGACAATCATGCAATCAATCGGAATTAAATATTTCAATCGATTGACATCCTTAATATGTATATATGTGTTATTATATATGTAAAATACAAATACATATTCATTGAGAAAATGTCTAGGATAACACACACTAAAGTTAAAGGATAACTTGTTTCCATTGTGGTCTAATTACTATATCATATGTTATGTTATTATTTTAACACAAGCCATGATCTTTTCTCTAACCATAACCAAGTAATTTCGTTGCCTAAACCTTTCACAACGTTGAACACGTGGCACTGTGCGTGATGCGAGGCTAATATGAAACGTATTTTGGTTCAGAAACGTCGACATTCATCGTATCCCGTGGTTTGCAGAAAGGTACAATGCAAAAGATTTCTGACGACTGGGTTGGTAATATAACAGTTCATAGATTATGTTCTAATCTAACAAATCTATAACTTAGAATCTGCATATCTTTACTACGTGTCTAATATCTTTCTAATACATTTGTCTTGTGTTGTTCTTTCACACAACTATAGAAGTGTAAAAAAAATAGGCTACTTCAAATTATTCAAAGGAACATACATGAGGCGGCCCCTGGTATATTCTCTATCTTGTAATGTAAAGGGTCCTTGGCTGAAAAAAGATTGAGAACCTCTGGTTTACAGTACATACCTGCAGTCAATGAGCAAAGCGTGACCCTCCCTGCCGAGAACAGAAACAAACTGATCCATGATGCCACAGGGGACACCAGCATGAGTGTGTTCTGCCTTCTGACAGGCCACCGCTGTGGACACCTTGTCTCCGTCATCTGAAAGATGAAGAAAGATGTAGAGGAAAATACCAACAAATCCAGGCTCATATACCTGAAGATCAACCAGACGGGGTGTAGAAACAAAGTGTTTTATTGAACTTTGAGCCTCAGCTGCAGCAGAACCTTAGGCTGAAATTAAGCAATATTAGTTATTGTAATGTCCTTGGAAAATCACTGCGCATCACCTATCTCTAATCTAATGCACTGAGTATCAGAGTCACACTGTAATCAAGATTCTGACCTGGCTTGAGCTGCTGCAGGAATGTGTAGAAAGCCACCTCCAGAGAGGCTGAGCTGGACAGACCTCCTCCCAGGGGGACACTGCTGACTATCACCGCCCTGAAACCTGGGACAGGAGGAGCTGAAGCATAGCAGACAGACACAGAGACAGTCCACATTAAATAAATATCATGTGGTGTCCAACCGAGGCAGGATAAGATGACATTTTGTGAGATCAACAAGCGTCTGCTGTATATCTGTTCTCATTCACTTTGACAGGACTAGATTCAACGTACGAGGTGAACAATGACAAATAAGATCCTGTAGTATTATTACTAGTAATATGTATAGTTGTTTACCTCTGTAATGCTGTATAACACCCTTCACGTAGTTTGCCCAGCTGGGTAGCCCTGGAGACAGCGGTGATCCGTCACTGGGCAGGCTGAAGTCCACCCTCCGAGGCTCATCAGCATCCTTTGTCGCTGTTACCACGGTGACATCCTGGCCAGAGGTTTGCCTCCCTACCACCACAGTCACCAGGGGCAGCGCCTGGCTCACCAAACGCAAACAGACACAATGCAGCAGGGTGGTTATCTTTCCTCTTTGACACAGTGGAAATAAACTTCATGGAAAAAAAAAAAGAAAAAAAAAAGGAAGTACAAATTTCCCAACTGTGGGACTAATAAAGGAATACTCTCTTATCTTATCTTATAGTTCATGTGCATATCTAAACATTTGAACTAATAGATATATCACCATGAAACGTCCCCAGTTGATTACTTACATTGGAGGTTATTGTTTTGTATTACAAGTTTTCTGAAATGTTTTTTTAAACCTGCAGTAGACATAAAGTTTTTGGCATCATTGGGCAAAAATTCCATAACAACCTTTCAGCATATTGTAATTCAAGAGTTCTGAGAGAAAACTAGACTTCTGCTCCTCCTCATGGCTCTGTTTTCAGGCTTTAAAATATCTAGCCCGTGACGGGAGACTTTGGCCAATCACAGGTCATTTCAGAGAGAGATAGAGAGCGTTCCTATTGGCTGTTCATTCAACGGAGGCAGCTGTCAATCAGTCTCAAACTCCGATCAAACTAGGCGGCGCTGATCAAATATGAATCGATATTCCGTTATTGTAATGCCTATTTCTCTCTTCGAATGTTTCATCTTGTAGTGTACTGTTTAGCTGTAAAATGAGAAAGTTTGCTCCGGCTGGTGGGCGGTGCTTGGTATTTTCCTCAACTGATCTCGACATGGCTGCCGGGTCACAAACTTTCTCATTTTACAGCTAAATTAAGAAATGCTTCATCCCTGGACACTTTCAAAAACTACCTCAAGTACCACCTGTTCATCAAGGCCTATGATCTCAGCTGACTCTTCCTACACATCACTATTTTAATTACTCAGCTATAGTTTCTCCTCTGTGTTATTTATTAGTATGATTTTGTGCCCCCTTTGTAAAGCGTCCTTGGGTTTCTGAAAGGCGCTATATAAGTCCAATTTATTATTATTATTAAACAGTACACTACAAGATGTTTCTGAAAACATTTGAGGAGAGAAATAGGCATTACAGTAACAGAATATTGATTCATATTTGATCAGCGCTGCCTAGTTTGACCGTTTGATCGGAGTTTGTGAGTGATTGACAGCTGCTCAGAGATGGCAAGGCTCCAGCTCGGCTCTGATTGGTTGTTTTCCTCCGGTCTGTGAAATCTTGCAGACGCCGTTAGGAGCACCGGAGGACACAGAGGCACATGATTTTTTTTCAGATTACCTTTCTCATGTACTACTGTCAGGATATAGTGACGGTTTTATAAAAAATAACTTTATTAAATCATATTGGCTCCAATTTGCCTACTGCAGCTTTAATATTGATGAGTCACTGGGAACACTACAGTAGAGTGAAGAGGCCCAGAGTGACGTCATATATAACACGCAACACATTAAAACATTAAAGTACCCGATTTTTGAACGAGATTTGGTGTGACAGATAAAAACGGTGTTTCACTTCACCCAAACAGTGGTGGTGTTACCATTGGCAGCACTAGTCCCTGGTTGTAGTCGGTGTGCTCCCCTATCAGGTTGACTCTTCCTGGAGCACACACCGCGGTCTGAGGAGCCTCCTCCTGGAACATCTGCACATACAGACGGCGAGCATCCGCGACAAGCTCCGCTACACTGGGATAACAGCTGGCCATTGAGTTAATAGACACTTTTGACCGCTGGAGGTTCAATTATATCAATGAAACGCTCTCACAATGCTAGATGGAGGTAAATGTTCTGTTGACATCAGGTACTTCCTGGAGGTGTGCTCGAATAGTTTGTTATGAGGCTCTGATTGGTGGGAGGACGTCACGTGACACAGCTTGCTTTTTTCAGCTTGTGATCACTTTTGAATGAATGAATGACTTTATTTCGAACATAAAAATAAATAAAAACAGATATAAAATAATAAAAAACAGAACAAGAGTAATAATGTCCGAAAAGGAGTAGGTAGAAGTAAAACTTATATTTCCCTACCCCTTTCTCACTTCTCCTCTAATAACTTGTATATCATATAGAATGATAATATAATATAATATATAAACTATCCCAGATTTATTTACATCCCACATTAAATATATGAACAGCATCCCAAGTTTATTTACAACCCACATATCCATCCGCAGTTAAAAAGTAGATATAAACCAACCATTAAAGCAACCCTTATCACAACTCAGATTTTGCATTTTACTATAGAAATATTATATTTGGTTTGCTTTGATTACTCTGACAAAGACAGTAATGCAGTTTTCCTTAGAAAACTGCAAGACCGCTCCAACTCTTAGTTCTTTTAAATCAAAGCTTAAAACTTTCCTGTTTGCTGCTGCCTTTTATTAAACCAGATAATGATCTTATATACTGCACTAGAGCTTTTACTCTTGTGTGTTATACTCTATTTTAGCTTCGATCCTAGCTTTTATTTTTAGCTTGTTTTTAATTTCTAATATTTAATGTTTTTATGTTTTTAAAACTGTTTTAATAATGTCTTAATGTTCTTTTGCACTTTGTCGCAATGTTCTTGAATGTTTATGTAAAGCACTTTGAATTGCCCTGTTGCTGAAATGTGCTATACAAATAAAGCTTCCTTGCCTTGCCTTGCCTTATTAATTTAATTTTTAATTCTCGCCAAAGTCCACATTCACAAATGAAAATTTTACAAAAAGAAAGCCTCAATTCTTTGTATTTATGAGGAAAATATGTGGAACAATATGTGTCAAAGATTGCTTTCTCACAAAAAAAGCTATGAAAACAATGAATGTATGTAATATCTTCAAAAGTTGACTTCGCTCACGTGCTTTTCTATTTTACTTATTTTCTGTTGGATTTGTTTCGTTTCTTTTGTCCTTTTTATGTTTGACACTGCTTTTTTTTTTAATGTTTTTTTATTCTATGCCTCGTCTGTCTGTGAGTGATTCTAATGTTTCCTTCTTTTATTTTGTATACTGACAGTTGAAATACAAACTATTCCAAAACTATTTCATCTAGTCTCCGTTTCCTTAACTTCCAAAGCCCCTCACAGGTTACCTGTGCACAGGAGGAGAAGGGCACCACTCAAATCCGCTCAAAGCCTGGAGATATTATGGGTAGAGGTGTCCGAAGACATCCCCCTGGCATGCAGCCGGTGGGGCAGAAGTAGCATCTTCCCTTATAACAGGTGTTACACTGAAATCTGTGACCGCAGAGAGCCAGCAACACATGAGGTCACTGAAAATGTGACCCCACTGTACCCGTATAAACAATGAGGCAAATATGTGAAAAAAACACAAAACTCAATTTGTGAAAAACATAGATGTATTTTAATATTTTTAATTTAAAGATATATTCACAAAACTCTAAAAGAAAAAAGTTAAATATAGGTACAGTGGACTTGAACCTGCAACCCTTTTGTATATGAGGTGGTCTCACTGATGCATTGTGGGATGGTGGCCACCAGGGAGAGCCACACTCCATATGCTTCTACATGTTGGAGAAGTAGTGCTACATACACCCTGCGAGATGAACAATGGTGGAAAGTAACATACTGAAGTACTGTACTTTATGTGTTGCTGGCTCTCTGCGGTCACATATTTCAGTGTAACATCTGTTGTCACTTTACCTTTATTCACCTTTATATAATTTACTTACTGCTTTACAAACTGTTACACCTCTGTATATATATATATATATATATATAAAACCATTATATGTTTGTCCTGTAAGAACCACTTATCTCTAAAAAGTCATGAGCTCAGAAAGCAGACCTGTTTTCAGCTTTGTGGAGATGGTTTTCACTGGACGGAAATTATATGAAATGAATTGTAATCTGAAAAGTAACTAAAGCTGTCAGACAAATATAGTGGAATAAAAAGTACAATATTTACCTCTGAGATATAGTGGAGTAGTACCTTGAATTTGTACTTAAGTGCAGTACTTGAGTAAATATATTTGTGTTACTCCAATCACTTCTTCAACATGTAGAAGCCAGAAGTATATGGAGTGTGGCTCCCTCTGGTGGCCACCGTCCCACCATGCATCACAACCTCTGGTAGCCAGTGAGACCACCTCCTATACTGAAGCTTGCATGTTCAAGTCCCTGTCCTGTTCCTCTGGACTCAACAACACTGATTCATTCTGGAGGTCAAACGTCTGGAAGTTAAAATCTAATGTCTCCCATGTGGCTCTGTGCACTGTAAATATAAAAAATGAAAATGAAAATCAACTTTTGTCACACTATGTACACAGCACAGCACACTGTGAAACTTAGCTTCTGCACATAACCCAACCTAGTATATTAGGAGCAGTGGGCAGCTACTATTCAGCGCCCGGGTAGCAGTTCGGAGGGATCGGTGCGCTGCTAAAGTGCCCAGGAGGTGAACTGGCACCTCTCCAGCTACCAGTCCACACTCCGTATTTGGTCCCCACGGACTGAGCTACTTTCGCCCCTCTGCAGAGTTTTTAAAGGGGAACTAAGCTAATTTTCTAAATTCCTACATGTTATTCCTATGGTCTAAGACAGCCCAAACAATATTAGTAAACATGAACGACTCTCTCCCAAATCTAAAAACTAGAGTGCTAAAATTCAAATTTGTGATGTCATCAAGTATAAAGTGTGGAGCTGCTCCATAGACAATGAATTGGGAAATATGTTATAGATGACACAGAGAGCACCCAGGAGAACGTTCTGACTATGGCTACATTTTCTGTTTCACAACTGACAACACTAAAATATAATAAAGCTCATTTGGATATATATAAATATATTTATTGTCTATGGAGCAGCTCCAGACTTTATACTCTATGACATCACAAGTTTGAGATTTACTTCTCTGGTTTCTGGCTTTGAGAGAGATGTTCACTAATATTGATTGAACTTTCCTCGGCCATGGAAATAACATACTGGAATTTTTCATTTAGGTGGTGCTCCCCTTTAAACTGGATTCAATGAAACATGCTTCATGACTGAGATTTGACTGGAAAATACAAGCAAGAGCAATTTGCCATATCTTACAAAAAGTTATTTTGATATTTTTCGTGTGTTTTCCTAAGAATGTCCAGCAACAGGAGCGATCAGTGCACCTGCTCAACCCTGTGCGGTGTTTACGCAACAAAACTACTTGGTTAGGCTTAAGAAAAGATCGTGGTTTGGGTTAAAATAACAACGGAAGTGGCGTTACTTAAGTACGTAAGTTACGTGACAAATAAGTCAACATTTGGGTGAAAAAAAGTACGGAAAGCGACGACACTTAAGTACGGAAGTTACGTAACAAATAAGTCAACTTTTGGTTTAAAATAAGTATGGAAGTGACAATACTTAAGTACTCAAGTTACGTAACAAATAAGTCAACGTTTGGGTTAAAATAAGTATGGAAGCGACAATACTTAAGTACTCAAGTTACGTAACAAATAAGTCAGAGCTTGGGTTGAAATAAGTACGGAAGCGGCGATACTTTAGTACGGAAGTTAGGTAAAAAACAAGTCAACATTTGGGTTAAAATAGCAGAAATGGCGTTACTTAAGTACGGAAGTTCCGATACAAAAAAAATACAAGCAAGAGCAATATAATGCTAAATTTATACTTTTATTTATTTTTTTCACTATTAAAAAAAAACATGTCATTTGGATGTGTCAGTAAACAGTTTGGTTAAAAGCATTACTCAAATACTATCTGGCATTATGAGGTTCTTCATTTTGTTCCACTATTCTCAGAATGTTTTATTCCATTTCTATTCTGTCATGGTGTACAGTATATATTACCTGTTTCAATAAATAACATCAGGTTGAAGACTATACAGCTGGTGCACGACAAAAGCAAAGAGTATAATACTTCAAACCAATAAATAAACAACAACAATGTCAATGCTTTGAATTGTACAGTATTTGTTATCATTGCTACAGTAAAAAAACATACCATGTATGTAATTCTTATCCTTCCAGCTCCTGATTCATGTGAGTAAGTGCAATATTGTCGGACACAGGACTGGGATTAGTCTGAGATCGTTACGCATTGGCACTGGCTCCAAAACTTCACATTTAACCCAAATTCTACAAGAACTTTGTTTTGTTAAATTGACAAAGCAGATGTTCCTTTAACAGTCTTCTCATATGCCAAATATATTATGATTATTTCATACATTTAGAAGATGCTTGAAGACTTAATACTGATCTCAATTTCATCTCCCAGCACCGTGTCCTGATTAAAACATCCTTCAATTCATAAGATTCTCTGAGAGATTATCGTAATATGAAATATTCATAGTTCTTCTTGTCATGTGTAAATCAACAAAATAGGAATGTTGGTAACACTTTATAATAACCATCATTTATAAATGGTAAATTGATAGTTAATTAAACTTAGTTAATAGTTATTTTAATGTTAACAAACAATTAAATAGTAATTAATATTTACTAATTATTAGTAATGCTATAATTTCTGTTATGTCAACAGTTTATTGTTGCACACATAATAACATTTATATATTATTTGCTAATTATTAAGATATTATTTTTAAACCTTAAAAAAATTGTTTGTAAACCATCTATAAACATTATTTGGAATATAAAGTTGTAACTGATGATTATAATACTTTTAGATTTAGATGGATAGTCAATACTTTGTCAATGGTTAATTGGTTTCTGGTCCATCTATCTATGTAATGTTTATAGATGTTTTACAAATGAATTCTTAAAAGTTTACAAAACATTTTGTAATTATTAACAAATACTTAATATAATATATAAAATGTTATAATGTGTACAACAATAAACTGATAATAAATACATGACTAATGTAATCAATATGTAATTGTTATTGTCTCATATCACCTATGATACAATATATCATTTATATACTAATTCATATTCATATTACACAATACAAATTCATATAACACAAATGAATGATAAAATTACAGAAATTATAGCATTACTAATAATTATATATTTATAATTATCATTTCATTGTTTGTTAACAGTAAAATTAACTTAATTCAATTAACTATCAATTTACCATTTATAAATAATATCTATTATAAAGTGTTACCGGAATGTTCTAAAACTAACTTCTACAAAATGAAATGTCAATAAAAAGAACTGTATAAAACCTTATCTGTAACATAAGCTACAGTAGATGACTTAACTGAGTGATGTCTAACATAGAAATAGTGTCTTATAATCTGTTGAAACACTGGCAATAATAAAGCCTTCATGTCACAGTGGCCAGGATCGCACTACACAGTACACATCTAAACACAAAGTAAACAAAGACAAAGTAAAATATTAAGTAAAGTCATTGCATCTATGAAGCATATGCGTGCATATCCCGTCTAACAAGCTAACAGTAAGGCAGCCGATTTATCTAGTGCACATCATCATTTTGCTATTGCATAACTTCTACTGTAAATTCTATTTATAGTATAAAAACTCTAAATGGCTACTTAATAATATAGTTTGGTCATTCACTGATAAAAAGGATGAACAAATAGATTGTGTCAAGCTAAAATACATAAAGTCACTGTGAATCAAACATTTAACAAAAAAGTTATCTCTTCAAAGCATGTTCTCTATTTAACATAACACACTAAGCTACATTATAAAAGTAATGGGACGGGATTTAACTGCCAATACGACCTTCATTTGTACAGCACATGTCAGACAGGCAGAGCATGTTCTTCATCATGGAGAACTACAGCAACATCTGTTACATCTTCATAAAATCATTATTTTCCATATGGCTTTTGCCAGATAGCATTAGAAAAGTTGCCACATTTGAACCCGGTATCAGATTATGACGTATCCTCATACAACGGTTTGTATGATATCTTACGAAAAGTTTATTTTTCATGTGTTTTGCTATGAATGTCCGGTAACAAGAGCGATCTGTGCGCCTGCGCAACCCCCAACAAAACCACTTAGTTAGGTTTAAGTAAAGATCGTGGTTCGGGTTAAAATAACTACCGAATTGTCATTACTCGAGTACTAAAGTTACTTGACAAATAGGTCAACCAACGTTTGGGTTGAAATAACTACGGAAGTGGCGTTACTCAAGTACGGAAGTTCCGTAACAAATAAGTCAACGTTTGGGTTAAAATAACTACAGAAGGGCGCTACTTAAGTAGAGACGTTTCGTATCAAATAAGTCAACCAACGTTTGGGTTAAAATAACTACAGAAAGGCGCTACTTCAGTACAGACGTTCCGTAACAAATAAGTCAACCAACATTTGGGTTAAAATAACTACGGAAGTGGCGTTACTTAAGTACGGAAGTTCCGTAACGAATAAATCAACGTTTGGGATAAAACAACTACAGAAGGGGCGTTACTTAACTACGGAAGTTCCGTCACAAGTAACTCAACGTTGACCTCTGGTTTCACATGGGACACTAACAGCGGTCTTCTGGGTAAACAACCATCCCCCCCGTCCTCCTCCCTACGCAGACTTTATCTCTCTTTATACTACGTCACCTGTCCTGGCTCACGATTACTTGGATTACATACGAATCGATTATATGGGTTATACACAGATTATAGTGCATTACTTTTTGTAGGTATGGGTACGAACAGTGTATGAGAACAGCCTGCAGATTTGCACTAAGAGCTGAAGTAGGACAGGCCAACGGTCCTGCTGCATGAATACACAGATTTACAGTAACCGTTACCACAGTGGTTGTAAACGTGTTCTCAGATTACCTGCGTAATCTGGTTTCTCTGAGTAACCTGGTTACTAAGGTGGATGTAAACACACTGAGTATGATATGGTCATAAGCTCCAGACAAAGCTTAAAAGTGAACCTTGAAATTACAATTTTAGACTATTTTATCACATATTCTAATACAATACTTGCATGCCATATGTATGTTGGTGGTTGTTGTTGTAATTATTCGTCCTGTTCATACGGGCTGTGAATAGATCCTTCCTAATGTGACTCCACTGTAAGAAGTCCAAAGCTAATATGAGGCTGTCTAATAAGTTAGACAAATCAAATGGGTATCTTCCAAATTTACAGAAATTTTAGTTTGATTAGCCCTGCAGCAGAGAAATACTTCCTAGTAGTCGCATGTAGATTGTTGACAGATACTTGTAGTTATAAAGAAGTCCTGCCTTCAGAAGGTGTGAGATTTAGCAAGTTTGACAGGTTATCTCGAAGTCATATATGTTTAAAATATTGAGACAAAATCTAGCACCAAACTTTGGTCATAGTCTAGTAGATTAATAGACTTCTGCAGGCTGGTTCAATTGGTTGTCAGTAAATTCAAACCTCCATTAAACAAGGGATTAAGGAGACACAACCCAATCCTCTTATTCCATAAAATATAGACAGGTTGAGGATATAGCTGCAACGTTTGTAAGACAAGGTTATAACCATTGCGTTTTATGAATCAGGGCCCAGATCTTTTTTTTTTCCTAGATCCATGCAGATATACCTGGGGATCTTCCCATGGTGGCTTCCCTGCTTCATGGTGCTACTGTATGGGGTGGAGATGGGATTAGGGTTTCTTGGTTGAAGACATGGCCGGTGATTTAGCTGATGATTTTGAGGGACTGCTCTGACACGGGGTGATCTTAAGATGGACGAAGAGGGAGGACGGCGAGAGGCTGGAGCCATCCACCTTGAGCAGTCGGACATGGCGATAACCTGCAGAGACAAAGGAAAGAAGGTTAGGAGAGCAAATGGTTATTATCTCCGCCAGGAGATTATGTATTTGGTCGTATGTGTGCGTGTCTGTCTGTCCACGGCTAATCTCCATTGATTAGGTATTGTTCCTCTCTTGATTTGCACGCCAAGGTAAGACAATTGCATGTATGTGGATGTATGTATGTATATATAACTATCGCTTAGAAAATGACCACCTGAATTTAGCGCTGACTACAATGTAGCGCATCTTCTATGCCGGTAGCTGTTAGCTGTTAGCTGCAGCCGGTGAGATCTGCACTCTACTGGGTGCACTTTTCTAGTTTATATATATATTGGCAACCTCAACAAGTGGTTGGTACAGCCCCCCATAATAGCCAAACTCTACTGTCCCAACACGTACCTGTGCGGAGACTCGTAACCGGCAGGGTGAATTGCCCTAGGAAGTCATTGCTTGAGGTATAGTCATGGTCCTCCACCAAGAAGCGAACCAGTGCCAGGTCAGGAACATGGACGGTAAAGTTGAAGGTACAGTCCCATCGTGGGTTAAAGCCTGAAACCAGGAAAGAACACATGCTAACAGACTCATTTGCACATTTGTGCAATTTCACTTGTTGAACTTCGTGTGAAATCATGCTGGATGTGGTTCCTAACCTTTTTTGTCCCACAGCCCTGTCAGATAAACTCAAGTACCCCTTTATCAACACCACCCGTCACGTTCTAAATGTGCTCATTTGAATTGATTTCAAACTGTATTTCCACTAATAATTGTATAAAAATTTATATTTTTTTTCAGAAAACAAATGTCAATGTCTAGGACTACCACTTGGAGTAGCAGAAGCTCTTAGACATTTTCAACCAGGGTCCACCAACTAGGTTTTTCTGGAGCTTTCAACCACATCTCATGGTGTTAATTAGCTACAATATTAACTGTTCGACTATCTCAAGCTGTGTAGAAATTCCTAAATGTTGCTACTGAAGCCATTTCATCTGACAAAGGGTCTCTTGTGAGTAGGGTGGGCATTTACCATTGTTGTCGACATGAGGAGTTTTCTTCTTATCGATGTCTATGGGAACTCCGTGTATCTCCACCCACACATGAGGGTCCACAATTGAGGTGGGTTTGTCCCATTCTGGTTTAGGTAGCTGCTGCGCTGAAAGAACCTGGAATAAAAATGAAATCAGAGCTTAATTTGATTGGTCATGTTTTTTTCGAAGACTTGCAAAAAGCTCTCGCGAGGTCTCGCTTTTCGAGGTCAATGCCTAACCTCAACCATCTCGCGAGAGCTTCGCAATTTGTGTCCTAACTTCTAGACACGAATAATTAGATTAGAGTAGAATGGAGCACGAAGAGCTTATCTAGCAACAGTTCTGACACTCAGCTGCAATGACACTCTTTGAGTATACTCTTGTGGTATAGAATTCCTCCATGGCTCATGTTTGGGTTCAGAAAGAAGCCAATTATAACTCCCTAGAACAATTGCAGTAAGGAGGCTTTCACATCTGGGACCTAGGCCAGGATCCGAGTACACTTGACCCCAAAGTCCAGTTTGTTAGAGTAGTGTGAACGCTGTACCTTACCTGGGCATGGATCGACGAACCGCTTGAAAAAGTGGTCTCCATTACGGTTCATGTGTACTCAGGTACGGTTTGCATCATGTCGCAACACAGAAGTGGACTACTATTTAACGTGAGAAGCAGTCGGCGAGTAGTATTGCAAAGGCATTTCTAAAGTAGGAATGCAGGCGAGAGGGTCGTTCTTGACATTGCCTCCAATCATACTCAGGCACGGTGTAAATCAATCGTACCTAATAAGAAAACGCCCTAAGAAACAATCATTCACCAAGCTTAAAATGCTCCTGTAGTTCTATGTTGAAGAAAATCTTTCCAATGTATGCTGAAATGAATGCTCCAATTGACAGAGGTGAAAATACTTTTGGAACCTGCAGTTTCACCTATTTTCCTACTTGCTACCTTTCTTACCCGAACAGTAAGCAGGACAGGTCTGTGGCCAGGCCCTCCACCAACATTCTCCGGGTTGAAGGTGGTGTCAGGCTGGCACATGAAGGGAGGCTTCAACATGTACCCACACTGACTATTCTGCAGGAACCTGCCTTGGTTTAGATCCATCTGCTCACCTGGTGTCTGAAAATTCAAAGCAACTGAAGAAAACACAACACAACTGTGTTAGCGTCATACGACTGCCACAATGTTCTTTTCATACTGCCACTGGGGGTGGGATGTGGGGGTATGGGTAGACCAAAGAGAGGAAGATGTGTCTGAGTAACAACTCTTGCTTACTCTCTCTGCGTCTCTTGCGAATAGAATGGCATAAAATAAGCTCTCACCAACTTGACAGCCTCCGTTCCACATCTCCTGAGGGTTGTAGTTGGACGACTGGAGGCGTTGGCCTGAGGGGTAAATCCTGCTGAGCTGGTGGCTGTTGTGACGAACAAAATACATCCCTGGAGGAGCAAGACAAGAAATGTCCGTTTAGTCCAGTTAGTCCAATGGTAAGCTGAAGAAAGACTCATTTAGCTTTTGTCCTTTTGCTGCCTAAACAAGGTAGAATCAACAGGTAACTGTATACAACCAAGACCTAATAATATGTGGGCAGCATGCAAACTATTTCTGTTTACTTTTAGAAAGTAATACCCTTTTTCCACCAAAACGTGCACATATACGCTAAAATAGGGTATAAATTTCTTTCCCATTGCCAGTAGAGGAGTAGTCTTCCTTTTTTTTTTCTATAAACAGTTCAAACTCTTCCAAACTCTCAAACCAGAGTTGGTGATTGTTGGAACAGTGGAAAGACGGTTTTGATGAGTTTTATTTTGTTTGTGTTGAGTTTGAGTGAAGTGCGTTTTACGATGATCAGCGAGGTAAAATGACTGTTTCTGTCAATGGAGTCTGGTGGCTTTGAGGAGAGCATATTAAATGGTTTGTATTTTAATAAAATTATAATAATTGTTCAAATCCCTGTTGATTTTATTACCTCCGCCAAGGCTAAAGGCCTCAGAAGGAGGTTATGTTTTCCCCGCCGTTGGTTTGTTTGTTGGTTTGTTTGTTGGTTTGTTTGTCTGTTATCAGGATTACTTCAAAAGTCCGCAATGGATTTGAATGAAATCTTTTGGAGGGGTGGGGTGTGGCACAATGAACAATCCATTAGATTTTGGTGGCGATCCGGATGATGATCCGGATTCAGGAATTATTTTAAGAATTCCGATCAGCCTGAGCATTAAGACCTCTGGGTATAACACATGCGCAGTGTAGCTGATGACGCTTTGATGACGCATGACCCCGCCTTCTTCCTTCAGAGAGAGCGACAGAGAGAGAGCGGGGGGGAACTGTAGATTTGGTGTTTTTTCACATTAAACTCGGTGAAATTACAGTTGAGTTCGACCATAGAACACTTGGTGATTGTTGGAAAGAGTAACGACGACGGTCTAGGTGAGTTTTATTTTGTTTCTGTCCAGTTTTACGATGCTTTGCTAAGTACAGCTGATCTCAACATAAACAAAAATACACGTGGATGATGGCGCAAGCTGAGCGAAGAGGGGGGGCAATTGTACTCGGGCAGCTTTGCGGAGGTCTGCAGTGCCAATCTAGTTTGTTATATATTCACTTCAACACAAGTCACATAGCATCACGTCAGAAAAGAGGCGGAAATTAGCGTGTCCAACCGGGTGTCATGTTTCCATCACTCCCTAAATTTGTCCCGGGAATGAATGCTGATTGACACCTTTCCCGCTAAAAACAAAAGCCAGATGTTAGTGGGTGTTAGTGGGATTTTTGTCCAGTGGTAAAGGGGCTTAAGTTTAATCACATGCACACATCTTACCTGAGTCCTTAACATGCCTGAGCGCTTCACTTTCAGCGAAAGAGGACATGTCCGTTGCTGGGTTTTTGGCTGCTTGTTCGAAGCTTTTAAAGTGAACACTGCGAGTGTACACCACCAGCTCTGACAGCTCTGGACTCATCTTAGACACACCTGGCTGAGGCTGAGAGGACACACACACACAAACCCATCACGTTACAACAAACCATGGTGAGAGCCACTGCTGCTAGGATACAGGTGAGCTGGTGTTGGTGTTATACTCACCTTCTTGTCCTGTTTCTTTCCGGTGGGTTTGCCTTCGGCGCGGCTGGCCTCCTCGTCTGAGGAGCTGAGGTCTGAAGAGCTGGACGAGCACTCCTCCACCACCTCCTTCTTCCCCTTCACCAGGATTTTACCCTTAAGATCCTGCACACACAACCAACACATTACACACTTGTTTGAAAATGATAATAATTTCAACTATTTTGTCATGATTAAAATGCCACTAGAGCTACAGTACTACTGCTGCAGCTACAGCCACCCTGCTACTATTATTACAGTAATACAGCTACTGCCGCCCACTACTACTACTACTACTACTACTAACATTATTAAAAATAGTTGAAGGATTTATCTGTAGTCTCGCACGACACACCCAGTTTACTACACGACAGACATAAAAATGTCCGCCACTCTGACCGTCCTGCTATGTTGATTTGAATGAGAATGTCCATTCTACTCTCATTCTATTTCTATGGTTTTGACCTGTTGCCTGTTGCTGACTTGCTCACCTGTCGTGCCCCTCTTGGCTTTGTTTGTTCGGACTGCCATCCTGTTGCCAACCTGTATCTGTTAAATCCCTGAACTGCTCCAGTCTGCCTGGACTACCTGCATTTCGGTCCTTCCTTCGTCGCCTCACACTCACCCACTTGTGACACTTTTATCATGACTGCTAGTATATAATAATGGGCTGGATAAGAATAGAACAGTAGCCTATGTGAGAGTAAAATCCTCAAAGCAAATCATATCAAATCATCTGGGTGTAATTACAGGCACACATGAGGTGCCTCGAGGGAGTGTGATTACTGGGGCACAGATCATGAGTGCACACACTAACCCTTACACACATGTAGAAATGTAGAATAAGTGGGACACAGAGGAGCAGATGGCCCCAGATTTTCCATCCAACACAAACAGTTTGTTCTCTGCTTTACACGTAATCCTAACAGTCACTACCAAGACAGAGACACCGTTTACCAGTGCAGCACGTACAAAACGGAGAGGTCGGATATTAAAAAGTGTGTCAGAGTGAAGTCCTTGCATCGGAATCTGACGGAGAGCCAGTCGGAGAGCCAGTCGTTGGCTATTTATAACCACATCCACATTCCAGTGAAAAGTAGCGACTACAGTCCACATATCTATCTGGACAAATCATTCAATCCTGCAACGTATCCTCATACAATGGTTCATAGGATATCTTGCCAAAAGTTATTCCTAATCTTTTGTACATTTTCCTACAAATGTCCAGCAACACGTGAGGCACATATGAATTTCCACTCAATACATGCATAAAGTCTTTTCAAAATAAACTTCTGTCTTCACAGGAAACAACTTAGGCAGAAAAACTACTTGGCAAAAAAACTACTTACAGTGCAGTTGAGTTTAGGAAAAGATCGACTCGGTTAGGCTTAGACAACAAAACTACTTAGTTAGGTTTAGGAAAAGATCAAATTGGTTAGGTTTAGGCAACAAAACTACTCAGTTAAGCTTAGGAAAAGATTGACATAGTTAGGATTAGGCAACAAAACTACTTAGGTTTAGGAAAAGATTGGCATTTGGTTAGGTTTAGGCAAAAAAAATACTTGATTGTGGTTTGGGCTTAAATAACTCCGGATGTGGCGTTACTTAAGTATGGAAGTTACAAATAAATCAACGTTGACTTCTGGTTTCACAAACACCTGTCCCTTGGGTGAAACTCTGGTGTTGTACGTGGCATTTGTCACTCTTTATAGTTCCTGGTTCACGATCATGTGGATTACATACGAATTGATTTTGTATGATATACACACATTACAGTACTTTTCGTGGGCATAACTATGAACGGTGTATGAGGACAGCCTGAATCATGTCAACTGCAAAACCTGCTATTATGTGGTTCACAGACACAATTAGTTTCAATAATAGTAGTTCTTATGGGGATTGAACTTTCATCCGATTATGGAACAGTGGGTCCTTGCCTCTGGAGAAGGCAGGCGGTGAGGATCTAAACCATTGAGGGGCTTGGTGAGCAGCTTGTCTCCCAGGATGGATCGCAGGTGTCGAGCCATTACTGCCTGCTGCTCCACAGAGCAGTGGTTCTCCAGGGACAGGATCAGAGGATAAGGGGACGCCTGGGAGAGAGGGACGATGATGCAAAGACAGGGAGAAAAGGATTTTTTACATGGAGCAGAAGAGAGAAAAGGAAATTATCTTTTGGCCTGACAGAAAAATTGTCAATGTAAATATAACTCTAATGCCGTATAGATTTTAGAAGTATATCATCTTTGTCCACACAAATGAATTGAATTCATTTAGAAACCATGTGTCTAAACTTTTAACCAAGGGGACAGGTGCAGCTGACAAGTAAAATTATTCTGATTCCAGTAAAGTACTCACCTTAAAAGCATAGTCATTGATAGTTGCAATGACTTCAACAAAGGGCACTTTGGAGGTGAGTGTGTGTCCATGATAGATGACCGGCTCTCCTTTATCTCCATCCCAACAGTCCAGCTCCACACAGCGGCAGCCATGATTCAAGGCTCTAAGAGAAGAAAATCATAATTAGGAACCTCTGAAACAGAGATGACTCAGTGAGGAATGGTGTCATTTGAGAGTTTGTGACTAGTTATCTTTCATATATCACATTCATTCAGAAAATGCTACAAAGTGCATTCTGTATGTACACGTTAGGCCCGTCATAGTTAACACGATAATAAACGCAAATTTGTTTTAACACCACTAATTTCTTTAACACATTAACGCAACTTGCAATTTTTAGGTTATTTTTAGGCATATTTGTCTGCTCCCATGTTGATAAGAGTATTAAATACTTGACAAATCTCCTTTAAAGGTCCCATATCATAAAAAGGGACATTTTCATGGCTTTTATATAATAAAGGAGGTTTAAGTTCTATATAAATACTGTGAAAGTATCAAAACGCTTAGTCCACAGAGACATACACATAGCCCATATTCAGAAACTGAGCTTTTGAAACAAGCCGTCAGGATTTCTGTCCATTTGTGATGTCACAAATCAACAATATTTAGACCATTTCAAAGTTTTAAACATAAACATTCTAAATGGGTCCCAGTTTATTTCCTGTTGCAGTGTATGTGAATAACATCAGCTGACAGGAAGTAAACATGGACCCAAGCTGTTGCCTAGCAACGCAATTCTGTCGCAATTCCGTTGCAATTCCATTGAAATGTACCAAAACGGAGCGTTTCAGACAGAGGGTAAATACAGGTGTATTCAGACAGACAGTATGAGGATAATAAAGTTTTTTTTAAACATTAAAGTATGTAAACATGTTCTAGTAGAAAACCAGAATACAAGTATGAATCTGAAAATGTGCATGATATGTCCCCTTTAAGGTAAATTTTTAGAGGATACAAAATTTGTGATTAATTTGCGATTATATATTTCAATCGATTGACAGCCCTAGTACAGGTATGCGTACGGTCCTGTCCACTCTTACCTGATGTATGGCTCTGTGCTGCTGTCCCCAGTCAGCTGGTCCTTAGTGAGGTAGGTGTTGTGGGAGGACGAGATGAAGTAGTGTGCCAGCGGGTGTTTCATGTCTTGGTAAACCCTGGCATGTTCCGGGTTAAACACACAGTTCTCCTTAGACAGCATGTACATGGTGAAACCATTGGGGGTCATGAACTGGTTCTTCTGGGCTGTACTGGGCAAAAGGCACAAACACGAGTCAATAAATGAGGGAATTATTATACTGTATGTAAAATACCATTACATATCCAACCATTTTAGCTCCTTAATATGTGCTTTGAGCATACGAGCTGATATGACATGTAGTCGCTAACTTTATTGGTCCCCCATTTGGTGCTGTAGCGGCAGATAGTGTCTAATGGGTTTATCAGAGCCGTTGTGCTGAACACACACACCAGATAAGTGTCGGTATTTTGCAATATATTGTTACGTAGCACCGTACCCCACTCATTAAGTTCGTAGGTGAGGATGAGGCTTTGGGCATGGGTGACTGAAGCGTCCTCCGCCTGGTCCTTCAAGAAATCCCTCAGGTCAACAGTGGAAAGCACACAGCTGTTGGCAGAGTAGCGGATAAACACAGCATCCAGCTCTGGTCTCCGCAGCAACTCCCTGCAGAACACTTCGATCTCTCCGTGGTCCAGACGATTGTCGGCTGACTGGTCACATTTCTAGCAGAGAAACAGTAAGTGAGACACTCTTTGTTTGGTTTATTCATCCATTGTTAATGCCGGTCTGTCATTATGAATTTATAAATCCCTTTTAATTACTATTGGAATCCCAGATATTAGTCCAGTATTTTTAAGTGTGTGTGTTCAGCTACCTGGAAGAGGCTGCGGGCGTACTGGTCACTCAGGTCAATATTGATCATCTGCAGCAGTGTCTGGACTTCTTCATAGCTCATCTTATCGTCGTGGTTCTGGTCGGCCCGACTCAGGTACGCATGGATCCAGGTGACAACACAATCATAGTCAAGGAAGAAGCAGCAAGAGCAGAACATGTACAGCGTTTGGTGGTGTTTCAGCGATATGGGGTTCTGAAGCACAGAAGTAATCTAGTTCTGCCTATAGATGCTTTGTGTTAGTATTCTGTTTTTTTTGTACATTTCCAAATGTATATGACTTATATGTACAGTATATATGATGTGTGATTATTCTCGGTACTATTGTCTGTGCAGATAACAGTGTAGACAGTTCTACAAATAAACAACAACTAGGATATTGGTCAAGTTTCTCCTTCTGGGTCATGTTTTCCACCCTCTCCTGCAGGGTTCGGATGCCGCGGGCCCAATGCTGAGCCTCCTCCTGGCTCTGGCAGAGGAGGTCCAGGCTCTTGCGGGGCCCTTTGAAGACCACCGTCAAACACCGTTGCTCGGGTACCGTGCTGACCATCTGCCGCAACGTCTCCGACTGGCAACCCTCGCGAACGCACTCCACCTCCAAGACAGAGACTGTGTGAGAGGAAGAAATAACAAGTTAAGTAAAGAGCAAGTATAGTGTCCAACTAATTATCCATCCAGTTCAAGTGATATCCACTCCAGGAGGAACTTATGAGTGCTTATTGCTCAGTTTTGCTGTGGTAGTATTAAGTATGTATCAATCCTTGACCTTTGTTATCACAGTGGAAATATCTGAGAGTTTAGACAGAAAAATATTGGACATTTAAAAAGGAGACCACAACAACAAACATGGTCATTAAGAAGCCATTTCTTCTGGAAGCAACCTTTGCCAATGACAAATTATCAAAGGATTGAAGAATTCTGTCTGCTGTGGGTATCCTAGAGAGGAGACAAATATCTGTGCAGAAGATGTGGAGGGTTAAAAGAGCAAAAGGAGAGAATGGAGCTTCTGTGGTCAGGGCTATTCAAGAATAAGGCTCATAACACTTTGGTAGTTGTTGTTTTAGAGGTCAGGAGGAGGTCATGTTCTCAACCGGCCTTGAGTTCGCAAAAATGGTTTCAGTTCTCCTCGCCATAGATTCTCTAAGCCTCTGAACTCTATTGTAGGCTTTACAGTATTCATCCAAAAGATATTCCCTCATTTTGTGGTGTCAGTTTTAAAGCTAGAGTGAAGGTACTGGTAGTTTTTCCTCGCCAAAGTTTAGCGTATGTTTGGAACGTTATTTAACATCCTTCACGACAAGCTAGTATAACATGGTTGGTACCGATGGATTCATTAGGTTTTTTCTAGTTTCACATGATACCAGTATCTTCACTCTAGCTTTAAAACTGCCCTCTACAACCTAAAAATTGCAAGTTGCATTAATGCATTAAAGAAATTAGTGTCGTTAAAACAAATTTGCGTTGACACGTTATAATCAGGTTAACTTTGACAGCCCAAATTTGGTTTATAATACTGACAGGAGACAGCATTTTACAGCTCTTTTGTCATTTATTGCGTTGATTGCGAGAGCTAAGGAGTGGAAACATGACGTTCGTGTTACAAAGTCACCCACCAGGAATTTGCGCATGCACGTATTTGATTGGACACCGCAAAAACCTTAAATGGATGTCTCATTACATAGCAGAAAAAGTTGAGCCAGGTTCAACTATTGTGCCAGAGTCCCCCCCTCCACTGTCTAGCATAACCCAACCCTTACATCACTGGAGGAGAATAGAACCTTTAGTCTCTTGAAAAAAAAGCTCTCTCTCAACTACAGTGCATCTCCATGATTGAATAAATGCATTACACAATCCTATCTGTGGCTTCTGATCTTTCTATTTGTGACATTCACTTACAGAGTCACATTTTGTACATTCATCTCAGTTCACCGTCAGAAAATATTCTGAATATAGCATACACTGAAACAGATATAGATTTTTTTAGGCGAGCCTTTCTTTTATGTGACTAAAATATGTTTTTCTGCCATCCCCGTCCACAGTACTGTATTGCTTTGCTCCAGTGCCGGTGCTCCTGTCTGTTTCTCCAAGCTGGGGGCGCGCCGACCGTCATCTACTGTAGGTAATACACCTACTATGAATAAGGTCCTCATTCAACCCCTCAACTTGTCAATGCAGATTTATATTGACGCACACACACACATCTGGGCAGCCTACTAGGAAAAAATTATAATATAATGCCTCTGTTCATTTATTTATTTTGTTTGAATAATCTTACCCATTAATCCACAGATTTTCCAGTTTTTCTGGGAATCTGTGTGTACCTTTAATATTTGTCAGACTACTTCCCACAATTTAATGTATTTTCTGTGTTAAAGTTAGATAGTTTGTGTAGTATATCCACGCACACTTCTTCTGCTGCGTGTCAACAAGGAAATTATGGTTACAGGGTATGAGGTTTGGGCAAGAACAGGCTGGGTTTTGGCTGGGTTTTTCTTGTAATCGGGGTAACCCTGAATGCTGTAATACCAACAGACAGTGCTGACACTGGCTTGGCAACTAATAACACTCATGACTGTGCTGCACTGTTGATTCTAATTCCTACTAAATTTAGACACTTTAGTGGAGGGGTGAGCTGTCCGTCACACACACACTGACACAAATCAAGCGAGGTTTCCCTCACAAACAGGGCAGTTTGTGTGTTATTTTCAACCTGTTTGTTCATCCAGCACACCCTGACGCTCATTTCCATAATTATGATCCTGTCCATATGTGTACTTTAACAATCACATGACACTGTCTAATGGGTTTGAATAAACCAAATTAAACATCACTACTGACCAAACCTCAGCTGGTGTTTGCCGATCTCTATTTGCCTGTGGTCTCACTAGAAACTACACCAACTACTGGACTATTAGACTGTGTGTGCCTGACAATACACAGACAGCAGGGAGAGGGCAGTTCTGCTCAAAATATATCAAATGCTGGTCCTAAGGAAGATGCTCAGAGAGTATATGTACACTATGAGCTCTACACAAATATATTATAGCATAAAAGAGTTTAGAACATTATGATAGAAGTATATGATGGCCATTCCCATGCTCTATTATGTCTCATACGTTGTTGCAGCCTTTTTTGCGTTGATATCATTTGTTACACAAATTTTGTGCTAAATTTACCCATTTTTTACCACTAGAGAATTGATAAAAATGATCAATAATCCCTCCAAAATACCACATTAAGACACCAAGACCTTGAGGAACACCATGGAAAAAGCCATGCTGTGATTTGGGATCAAAAACTTTGGACATTTTGAGATTTCTGCAAGATTTGCATTTTTTGGCGATTGGATGGCGAGCACTTCTGTTGTGTAAACTGCTCAGAAACCCCCTTATTGTCAGTATAACTAGAGAAAGCCATCCATCCACTGAATGCTCTAGGTCTTTAGTTTGTAGCTGTAAAGTTTCATGAGGCTTAGATTATCCTACAGGGCACCACAGGTCATTTTATACAGTGAGGTCAAGTTCCAAAAAATGGTCTCACTACAATAAAATGGCTACTATGGGGACTAACATCGTGAATATAATTGGACTCATGGGATCCACAAGAGTCTCAGCTTTACAGTGATACCCAATTTATGTTATTCAAGACTGTTTATGGACCCCAGTATGCAGAAATATTCAAACACACCATTTTAGAATAGGTGAAAATAACACATTTATACTGCATGAAAGAAAATGCATGTTTTTTGCCCCAAACTGCATGTGATTATTATAAACTGGGCATGTCTGTAAAGGGGAGACTCGTGGGTACCCATAGAACCCATTTTCATTCACATATCTTGAGGTCAGAGGTCAAGGGACCCCTTTGAAAATGGCCACGCCAAAATTTAGTGTAACTTTTGAGCATTATTTAGCCTCCTTCATGACAAGCAAGTATGACATGGTTGGTACCGATGGATTCCTTGGGTTTTGTAGTTTCATATGATACCTGTACCTTCGCTCTAGCTCTGAATCTGTTACAGCCTCGGAAAGACAGTAAAGTCGGTCGGGATCGCCTGTGATCCTGCGGGTCTCAGGAGGTTAAAGGGATTAGGACGGAAAAAAATATTTTCTGTTTTTCTTAATACTTAATACTTTCACCTTGTCTGGCCTCCGAAATTCTTTAAAATAAAACTCTCTAGGATTAAGGGCATTAGACTTTACTTCATTTTAACGGGTCAACCGAAAAAAAGGTTGGGAACTACTGCACTACTAGACCACCCAGTCACAATACAGCAAACACATTTGATCTATAATGAGTGGGATAAATTACTGGGTGCGGCTGACAAGCTTCCACTTTCTCGTATATCCACATGTTAATGTCCAGTTAAATCTACTCAGCAGTTTTCAGAATACAAACGACTCACTTAAAACGAAGACATGAACACGCACATCTTTAGCTTGTGAGTGTGTGTTCCTGATTTAAAAAGCTATATTCTTATGTAGAAGACAGAACGGGGAAACATATCTGTAATGATCCAGAGGGTCTTAAAAAAGCAAGAGATGAATGCCACACACTCAAACCTGCACACCAAACACACACTGTGCCACATCACAAGCTCTTGTGGCAATGAAAGGCCTTGTACTGCACCCGGGAGGCTAACGTAGTGGTTGAGTCGTATGGTAACTATATAGCACCAAACCACAGGATCCAGGGCAGACTCCCACCACCGTATAATGTCCTATAATCTCACTGTTTGAACTACGGCAGGATCGGCTGCCCTTTTAGGCTCAGAATAGTTGAGCTCTATAATCAGAGCGCCGTGTGTGACCCTCAGATAGTGGAGGAGTCAGAGAAGCTGTGTGAGCAAAGTCTACGTCTCTGTACAGAGCAGTAAGTAGCATTTAAAGTTCACAAAAATAGATACTGTATATCCATGTTTCACCTTACACGCCCAGTCACTGAGCTCCTCCTGGCAAAGGAAAGGCCTGCTTGTTACCAATCATCACTTGGAGATGGTTCTTAACCTCTGGGTGGGGTTAGGTGGGGTTAGGAGGGGTAGGTTAGCTTGTGATGGAATTTTCCATCAATTCCTCTCTTCTTGGTCGGGAGGTCAGAGTGTTTGTCAGAGTGTCCCTCTGTTGACATTATTGGGTTGGAGTCCTGTCTAGGGGAGCCGCTGTTATCAGTACAGCTGTGTCTGTAGTAAGGACCATAGAGCCAGTCGCTGGGGCAACCAGGGTCTGAGATGCCAGAGGAACGGAGTAAAAACATGATAAGGGTAAAACACTGAGCACCAGGGAGGAAGGGCAGAGTTGTGAGGCCTTCATGCAGAGAGCACCTCAATGGTGGAGACCTGACAATTGTTCCTTGATCAAGCTTCAATAAACCTCCTGTGTAAGACATCAACAACTCCGGGGCCTCTTCCTTCCTATTGAGTTAACTTGTGTATCAGAAATTCCACCACAGCTAATACCTCTTTTCCACCCAAATTAGCGTGTATATGCAGTTTTTTTTAGCCCCAGTAAAAATCACCACTGTGCTCTGACAGACATTATTTCCAACGGCTTGCGCCACGTCACGACGGCTTTTCGCTGCATCGAGCAAAGCTCAACTTTGGGCGCTGCAGGCCGTGACGAGCAAAAGCATAAACATGAGCTCAAACTGCGCTGTGTCTACATTACACATCCTACATTACCCACGATGCAACTCGACCACCGACAGTTCGGTTGGAGATCACTTGAGGACATTTATCATATTTTTCTCACAGCTCCCTCTGGAGACACAATATGCAGTAGTAATCCCCAACACCTGGAAACACACTTTGATGTGTAAAATCAGTGGAGTTCCCCTATAATGGTAAAACCAAATTCTAAAATGACACCTCATATTCATTATATACAAAGTCTGTCAAAATCGTTTCACTTTTAAATCATCCTCCTCTGTTAATCTGTGGTTGTCATGAAGACGTCCTCTGCCTTGTACCTGCACATCATCCTCATTTTGTGGTTGTATGTTTTTGCAATGACTGCGAAGTCAAATTCCAATACATCGATTAACTGATTTTGAGTCATATAAAGGAACACTTACAGGATTGTTGCTCCTTGGCCCAGCTGGATGTCTTGTGGGACTGACACCAGACAGTGACACCGTCTCCCATCAGCTTCAGAGTTCGTCGCTTCTGCCAGCGAGGCGAGCGGACCTTTACGTGTGATAAATAAATCCATTTAAATCTTATTGACTGATCACTAAAAACTAACAACTACTAGTAGTTTATAATTAGTAATACTTTTACCTTTATCATACTGGAGCCCTGCAACATCCGCTTCACGTCTTCATCATCCTCCACTCCTAGAAAGCAAACAGAGAAAAAGATGGTTGTAGAAAGACAGATATGACGTCATGAAAACTTTACTTGTATTTTTGTGTACAGGAAGGCAATAAGTATGCACAGAATTCTGACAACTCAGTGGCACTGAAAGAAGGTGGGGTCGAGGAGAGAAAAGGGAGGATGAAAAGAGAAAATAGAAGAGTGGAGCATACTTAGAATTAGAAGTTAGTGTATATTTATATACATCTGTTGGACCGCAGCGGCTCATATTGGAGCTCTGTAATTCTGACATTTTGCTGCTGAACCAGCAGTTGGGTGTGGCTAGAGATGAGACGGTATGGACGGAGACGTGAAGACAGACAGAAGCACTTGACATTGTGAAAGAAAAAGTAGAGAAAGGACGAGGAGTGAGAGATAGACCAAGGTTGTATCGTGATTGAAATTCCAATTCCAATAAGCTAAGTGCTTTTGGGCTGTTATGAAAGCAATATCCTGTCACACCTTTCATGAAGATAACAAATGAGATGTTCCTTCCAGCTGAATGCAGATGTGTTTCAGCCAAAAGAGATTTTATAATACACACATTTGTTCAATTGCAAGCAATATGTGAAGCTATGTCATTTCTGTATGTCTAGCCTGTGAATGATAACTGCTAATCTCTCCACACCCTTAGGTAGGATGTCCCCTGAAGGCATGACACTTGGTCCAGTACTTCTTAACCAATTTCATTCTTAGTTTCAGCAACTTTTCTTAGCTTCAGCATCAAATTTCACTTGTATGCAGATGACACTCTGCTCTATGTTGCAGTCAATACTAGTGATCAAACCCAGTAGCCAGAAAATGTCGGCATTGTATGTTTCTGCAAACAAAACAAACAAAAAGAAATGTTGAATGTCGACATTTCTGAATAAAAAATACATAATGTTTCATATCAACCTCGGAATAATGGACAGTGATCATGCAAAAATAACAGGATAGTCAGTTCCTGGATTGTTAAATAGACGTCTGATGAGTCTTGTAAACATATTTTGTGACTGACTGAACTAACTTCCCCACTAATGAGATCAGAAGTCATTATATTATTCTGCATATCATTCTGTACAATAACACAATTTTATAGATAATATAAATGATAAATAAAATAAAAATAACTGAAAAAACTGACAACTTAATCAATAATGAAATAATGAAAATAAGTGTTAGTTGCAACCTTAATCCAGATATATAGAATAGAATAGAATAGAATGGAGACTTTATTGTCATTGTCATTGAAAACAACGAATTGATCAGCAGGTGTTGAGGAAGGTGAGCCTGCTTCAGCTTCCTGAGGAAGTAGAGTCTCTGCTGGGCCTTCCCCACCTGATGAGAGATGTTTTTGGACCAGGTGAGGTCTGATGAAATGTGGACTCCGAGGTACGTGAAGCAGTCCACCCTCTCTACCTCCTCTCCACGTACGCAGAGGGCAGAGTGCTCCACCCGCCTGGCTCTCCTGAAGTCTATTATCATTTCTTTTGTTTTAGTTGTGTTTAAATCCAGGTTGTTATGGGAACACCATTGTGTCAGATGTTGGATCTCCTCCCTGTAGGCTGTCTCGTTGTTGTTGGTTATCAGTCCTACTACAGCAGTGTCGTCTGCAAATTTGACCATGGTGTTAGTGGGGTGAATAGTTGTGCAGTCATATGTGAAGAGGGAATAAAGAAAAGGACTGAGGACGCACCCCTGTGGTGTTCCAGTGCTCAGAGTCAGAGTGGCTGAGGTGTGGTCCCCCATCCTGACACACTGGGGTCTGTTCCTGAGGAAGTCCAGCACCCATGTGCTCAGTGAACTGCCTAAGCCCAAGATGCTCAATTTTGGAACCAGTTTGTGTGGAATTATTGTGTTGAAAGCAGAACTGAAATCAACAAACAGCATCCTTACATATGTGTTGTTGTGATCCAGGTGTGTAAGGGCTGCGTGAAGAGCTGTTGTGATTGCATCATCTGTTGATCTGTTTGTCCGATAAGCAAACTGGTGTTGGTCAAGATCGGCAGGGATGACAGTTTTAATGTAGGAGAGAACTAGTCTCTCGAAACATTTTGTGATAATGGGGGTTAGAGCAACTGGCCGGTAGTCATTCAGGCAGTTCACTTTGGTTTTCTTGGGTATAAAGCTCCTCTGAGAAAATCTGAGTTTACACTTCCCTTGAAATCTTTTATAGCTCAACATCCTCATGTTGCAATGTCATTGCAGATCTACAATGAAATTAGAATACATCCAGCTGCAGTTACGTCTTCCTTTCTATACTCCCAGTCTGACTGTGCAACATCTGTTAACCCACATCCACATGATGATTGGTCTTTGGGTTTATTTCTTCACAAGCAGAGCTGGGATTATTAGTACGGTGGCTGTCTTTTATTGGATTAGAAGAGGGGAGCTCAGTAGGAGTGGATGCGTAGTGTATGATGCAAAAGGTCTTGTGATAAATGCAGTCATGGCCCATGAATCGGTATGAGTCAGATATAAATGATAAATATATTACAAGTAAATTTTTTTTTTGGTAATTTTTAGTTAATGTTTTTATCTAGAGCAAGTTAGACATTCATTGTCTTAAACTCTTAAAGATGCATACACAAATATTCTTTATGTTAATGGAATAGCTCAATATAAGATGAAATGCACTTTTTCACTTTCTTGCTGAAAGTTAGATAAGAAGATCAATATCAAGCTCATGTTTGTCCGTTAAGAGTTGGAGCCATAATGTGATTAGCGTAGTTAGCATAGAGAAAAATAGGCTTTAGCATTTATAATAAACGTATAACATAACAAATGTTAACGCTGCATGAAATTTTTTTGCGCACTAATTAACATGTTACATCTTGTTGTTTAATTGACACTATTCCTCTATATCTTTACATAGCAAATAGTTATTTGCCGCTTAAATTAATTCTCTGAATTTCAAATTTAGCACCTTTAACGCACAGACATGAGTGGTGTCAATCTTCTCATCTAACTCTGGAAAGCAAATACTTTGTTTGCTAACACATTCCCCATAACAACTTATAAGATGACATGTCAATATTGTGTTTACAACTTGTTCCACAGCCCCCAACCTGCCCAAAAAAAGATCAATGTTACAGTTTATTATAATGTTTATTTTGCTCCTGTCAAGTGGAAACAGACAAAAAGCCCTAAGCTGCGACTGCAAAACGGTTATGGAATGGTTTCCTTAGTGTACTGCAGCTCCTACTTAAAGCAGTCTAATAAGTGACCATCCAGTAGCTGTAGTGACCAATAGACTGTGTGGAATGTAACTTATCTCAAGTTCCCTATGAGGAGACGCTTAAAATGAGGTGTCAGGGGGCCCTGTGGCTCTGTTATCATTTGGTGTGTGTACATGTTTATTGAGGGGAAGTCATTATCATTTGTTATTATATATTCTAGCTAAAAGAACTATTTGCTCTGCAAAAAGGAATCTTTAAAAGTGCTGTGTCGATGCCTTTGAGCTCTCCTTCACAGATAACTGCTGAGTCCTACGCTGAGTAAGCAGCTGAAACAGAAGCCTCACTGTGGTCTGGGAAGGGCTGGGTCACTACACTACACAGAGGCGTCTTGATACTGGGAAAACACACGCAAGCATGCAGGCACACACCCACACACACACGCGCACACACTCCCCTGTGTACAGCAGTGAGCTACTGTAAATGAGGAGAGCGAGGTTGCAGCAGTGGGAGAAAATCAGTGGGCGTGTGGTTGTACGTGTCTGTGAAAGGAGGAAGTGTGACTTAAAAAACGATTGACCTCTTAAGATTGACCTCAAAACGACCCACCACCACAGAACAGAGCGATGAAACCGTGTGCGTTTACTAAAGATACAGGCTGCTAAATAGAGCCAAATGGTAACAACAACTGCTGTACTGCATGTCTACAGCGATATTTGCTCTATCAAGAGGGTTGAGATAAAGGCCACTGACACACACAAAACACACACAAGCCATTGTGCTGCACTAGTACACACAAAAAACAGTAGGCTAATATTATGGTAGATGTGATTTCTCATGTGTATCCAACTGGACCTGAAGTCACTTGGATACACATTGGCCATTTTGCCAACAGTGGAAAACTACTGACAACATGTTACTGAAATTATTGTCTTTTCACTGAAACAGTCTCAATGTAATACTGAATCCTCTATATGACCTACATAAGCAAACAAGACCATCAGCGAAAAGATAGTCTATTTCTATATAGTTATTCTTAATGGGGGTCATCGGGTCCGATTCCCCGCGAAATAAGACAAAGCGATTTATGACACGCAGGTTCACCAGAACCTCCTTCAGCTCAGACTCTAGTGGGGCCTCCGACAGCGACCAGCCCGTCGCAGACAGACCCAGATCCGGCTTCGCTGCCGCCTTCGACCTGTAGTCGGAGCTCTGGCGGGAGGTGGAGAGCTCCGCGCCCGGCAGCAGCGGCTCCTCCTGATGCAGTAAAATGAGAGGTTTTCTAAAGGGATTCTGGTGCTCAGAAACACTCCCGCTTTTATCCACAGGGACCACCAAAATCAACACAAAATCAAAGTTCCTCGTAGTAGCTTAAACGTATAATACGTAACCGTCGTCGGTTGCTGTTTGTAAACACACCGCATTCAAAGTTGGCCACTCCTCCTCAGCTCAACGAGCCGAGAGGGAGAGAGAGAGAGCAGTGGTGTTAGAGCGAACTATAGAGTGACTGAAGAAAGGGAGCGGCGTTAGTGAGAGCAAAGCAGCGAATCAGAGAAATAAAACATTATTTTCTGATTGTTTCCTGGCGGTTACATTATAAAAAACACAACTAACTCTGCACAACTGTGAGAAGGTGCCCCGTTCTCATCCGTGAAATACAGCCGCTTTGTATCTAAAGCTAAAGGGGGACTGGTGGCTCGGTATCAGAAGCCAAGGGGCGTGACAGAGCGGTGGCATTTGACCACCTGAACGGGCTGCACACCCTGCGCGCTGTTATTGGCTGGGGGATACACCCCTACATGGGGCACAAAGCCACTTTGCAGACGCCCAGAAGAGTCCAGAGTGAAGCAAAATAATAAGAAAAGACGAAAATCCAGGCAGAGGGCTGCAGGGTCTCTGCAGAAACAGACACCAACACACACTTCTAGTGGAGCATAAGTGATGATTGAGAGGGATTCTTTTTGTATCAGTCTATACATTGTTTTTGAGTTAATTCTTGCATATTATACCTTTAAAACAATGAAACAATACCCCAGTAAAAGTAAAAAATAAATTAAACGTTTTAGGCGGTCTAAGTTGCACTTGGTCTAAGTTTAAAACCTTGCAGTACATCATATTCTATGAACTTATGTGTTTTGCATGTGAAATTTTAATCTGCAAAGTCACAAGTAACTGTAGCTGTCAAATGTGTAGTGAATTAAAAAAGTACACTATTTTCGGTAGTTATTATTGGAGTATAAATACTCAAATAAATGCTTTCTTCCTACATGGAAGGGATGCTGGGTGTAGAGGTCCTCCATGGATGGATGTGCTGAGCAGCTTTCACCACCCTCTGTAATGCCGTTGCAGCGCCAACATCACCAGGATGGAGCTGTTTGTCATTTATATTTTGAGGATTTACTTCTGTACCCGTCCATAGCGGATTACACGACTTAAACACTGTTGGATTCACAGATCACAGCCAGAACTAGGCTAGTGCATGAATGAAAACCATAGTGGATATATATATATATATAAAACACCTGCATCAGTACAGCTAGATTAAAGCCCTGTAACAGTAATGAAGTAACCAGGGTGTTTTCCAAACTGCAAGGCAGTTGTAACTATGAGCGATAGTTGATTAATTGACCAATCAATCAATAGGAAATTAATACATTTCGATAGCTTTTGTTGCAACCCTAGTTGTGAGTCACTCTGTCTGACTGTACTCAGCTGGATGTTGTAAACAGACAGTCTATATTTGGCGGGTATTATCAGGCTTTCTCTGACATTCAGAGGCTCAGTGGTGCTGCTGCTGCTGTTGGGACCGTCTCTGTGGGCAGACAGGCCAAGCTATGGGGGGGTTTTTAGGCTAAGTGAAGTATCATATGACAGCTATATTAAAGGATCACAGCTATGAACACGTGGTTGAACATACAGCTATCGTTCATCTTAACAGAACAGTAGACGTGGTTCATTTCTCTGCTGTTTTTCCAACTAGAGTATTATCCTGTTGGCTAGTTAGCTGGCTCACAACTGAGATAACACATTTAACTCCAAGCACTTAACTCTAGTACAGCTTAAAGGGTCATTTTACCCAAATTACCAAAAAAAACCAAACACATTTTCTCATTTTCCCCTTGTAGTATTTAGCCCAAAACAAAGTTGGTGAATGGAATTTTCTCCAGTTTTCATTTGGAACAATTTACTTGGGAGAAAATAGTCCCGATCGAACTGCAAATTGACACTTTAAGATCAAGACAAGTTGAGACATTAACTAAAAATGTAAAAACAAAATCTCTCTCTGAGCATTCAGTTTGACCGAACTGACTGATGTCATCATCACCACAGGTGTCCCATTGTTGACCTGTGTTTTATTTTAGTTCTCTGAGCATTAAAGGTGCAGTGTGTTATATCTGTGTAATATCTTGCCACATGCTCCACACAAATAGGGGGCAGCGTTTCACCTCTATACTGGGTCCATACAACCTATATTTACCAATTTGACCAAACTGAAACTCTGAGAGGCAGTAAAAATAACGCTGCTATCGCTATCACTATCACTATCGCCTCTCCAGGTAAAAGTGGTATTACAAGACAGCTAGCTGTTTAGCATGTTCATTTCAGTAGATATCTCTGCAACACAATATATAGATGTCTTGGACATAACGTCAACACTGTAACCTCTTCATATTCTGTTGATAATATTAGTTCATTTTTTTGAATGTTTTGAATTAAAATTCTGGCCACATCTTACATATTTATTTAACAATTTTTCTATAATCAACAATTCCACAATTATTCGACTCAAAATAACTACAAACTCAGACCTCCTATGTGTCGAACATCTCAGATACAGTTTGGTTGATTTTACTGAGGTTCAGTGACATGGAACGCTCTGCCATCTCATATTTTATTTTAAAGTTGGCACCAGAACAATTTAAGAAAGCCGTTTAAGGTTTGTTTTCAACTCCCCAATGTTTTCCTTATGGATTATTCATGGAAATTGCTCACTAATAATGAGTTTTTATTGATGATATAATAATGCTAATCTTAATTTTATTTCATCACTTCGCTTTTTTTCCCTTTTACTTCTCTCTATTTTTACCATTTATTTAATATTTTGTTCTCATTTTATCAACTTGTACCTTTTTTTTATATGTGTAAACAAATAAAATAAAAAAAATAAATAAAAATATTGCACCTTTAACAAATGAAATCAAATGCTTTTTTGTGAGTATGTTCTGCTCTATTTAGCTTTGGATTACAGGGATGACACAACTGCTGCTAACCTCAACAAGCATGAGGCAGACAGCAGTGGAAGCACTGGCTAGCACCTGGAAAAACCTGCTACCATAAATATGTCCTCTGGTTGTGGAAAACCAGCTGGTAAATGTTTACTTTTTCCCATGTGGGACACCGAAGTTTAAAATCAGTCTGGACAAATACACAGTAGCAACCTACAGAGCAGAAGCTGCACGGTGCCATCTGTGAGTGATTCTTCTTTTATTATCCCACCTAACAAACAACATCATGAGATTCAGAATGGAATAAAACCCAACATCCTTAAAGCTGCAGTGGGGAGAATTTGAGCAAATATGATTAAAAAAAGTTATTTTTCCTGACAGTACTGCGTGAGACAAGTAAAAAAATAATGTTCCTCTATGTCCTCTGTGTCCTCCGGTGCTCCTAATGGCATCTGCAGGATTTTACAGACCGGAGGAAAACAACCAATCAGAGCCGAGCTTGAGCCGTGCCGTCTCTGACGAGCTGTCAATCACTCGTTAACTCTGACCAAACGGTCAAACTAGGCAGCGCTGATCAAATATGAATCAATATTCTGTTACTGTAACGCCTACTTCTCTCCTCAAATGTTTTCAGAATCATCTTGTAGTGCACTGTTTAGCTGTAAGATAGGAAAGTTTGTGACCCGGCAGCCGTGTTGAGATCAGTTGAGGAAATACCACGTTAATGTTGGAAATTACTAAACTAAATTATATCAGAATAAAGTATAAAGTACTAATGTGGATTCTTGGCCTAAAAGCTGCAATTTGTATTCGAGAAAAGTACATATTTGGACTGTGTCCCCTCCCCACACACACACACACACACACACACACACACACACACACACACACACATCCAACCCCCCAGCATTAACACAGAAACTGTTTTTAAAGCCAGTCACATGTCAAAGACCATTTTTAGAACAGTAATGCAAACAGCACTTTACTATGGACGTAATTGCACTTTTCCCAGCTGCTTAACACAACTGCAAATTGGGTGTATGACTGCAAAATTGTGTGAAATTGTGTCTGAAACGTTTACTTATTTTATTTTTTTATTATTATAAATATTTTTAGGTATGTTAATTTTAATACTTATTTATTCTATCCTTTTTAATGCACTGAGAGAGGGAGAAACAATTTTTAATTTCCCTCTGTTTATGCAAATACTCAGTGAAATGACAATAAAGTGAATCTTGAATCTTGATATTTTCATTCTAATATTTCAATATGTAAATAAAAATAAATAATTATCTGTTTGTTTGTTTTTCTCCAGATGATATTAATTACATAAATAAGAATGTTTTGAGAAGAAATAGCTAACATTTTGATATGATGATTGTTTCTCACAGTAGTTTTTTTTAGGATGAGGGTTCAAATCTCTTATTTCCCACTCATGTGCTCATTTTAGATATCACCCCAGCAGTGAGAGGGAGATAACGGTATAGTCTCCAGTGTGTATCAGTGGTATACTACAGTATGTGAGAGGAGGAAGCCTTTGATCACTGAATAGATCATCCAGACTGCAGCAGCTGTATCTCAGACACTCACCCAGGTTCCTCAGAGGATCGATGGCCTTTGACTCGGACGTCCCGGCTCCATTCTTCACCACCGGGGCTGCTTTCTTTTTGTTGCCCAACATAACGCACCACAAGAGGCTGCGCTGTGTTTCCCTCCTTCCTCTGTCTGCCCTTCCTATGGTCCGTCCGGATCCTGCGTGTGTTGTTCCTCAGAGAGATACAGTAAGCGGTCTAGAGGAGGAGGAGGAGGAGGAGGAGGAGGAGGAGGAGCAGCAGGGAGATCCAGCAGCAGCAGGAGGAGAACAGGAGAAGCTCCTCAGCTGCTCTGCAGACTGAACCTCATGCTTTTATCCTGGAGGAGGAGGACAAACCTTCAGCCCTGCTGCTGATGTCACCACCGACAGGGTTTATAAACACAGAGCAGAGCTGGATGAAGCAGACAGGCGTCAATTAACCCATAACACACAAAGGCTTCCTGAAGGGACTTTCAAAATAAAAGTCATGTTAGGTTTGGAGGTCAGCTATAAGCTACTGATATGAACACTGATCCAGGGGTCAAGGGTCAGCAACCTTTACTATCAAAAGAGACATTTTAGGCAAAAAAAAATAATAAATCTGTCTGGAGCCGCAAAACATTGGAGCATTGTACGATACGATAATACGATACAATAATACTTATTGTCAGACAGGTCTGAAATTTGTTTTGCATCACAGCAATTCATTGTGATGAAGGTAACAAAGTTTATAGTCTAAGTATATAGTATATAAGTCTAATGCAGTGAGGGCCAAAGAGCTGATGTACTACAGAGTATTAGGGGCACATTGAGGGGAAAAAATCCTGTGATTTCCAGAATAAAGTCATAAATTTACGAGAAAAAAAGTCGTAATATTACGAGAATAAAATCGCAACTTTACGAGAAAAATAACGTAAAATTACTACTTTATAATATTATGACTTTATTCTCATAATACTACGACTTTTTTCTCGTAAACTTCTGACTTTTCTCATAATATTGCAATTTTCTTCACGTAAACCTATGACTTTATTCTCGAAATCTCTGATTTATTTATTTTTTCCTCAATGTGGCTCTAATACTTCCGTCGTACCACAGACCTACAACAATGATAAATAAAAATGAAAATATAAACAAAAAAAAGTTATTCATTTCCATTTTTAAAAATCCACAGGGAGCCACTGAACACACATTTCTTCCAGAAAAGCGTCAATCATAGTATGATACGATAATAAAAAATAATTATGAATCCTGTGGGTCTAATGATAATAGCCTTATATATATTAGCACATTATAAATGTTATTATAATTTGACAAAATATTCTTCAGTCGTGGTCATTATATATGTAGGGCAGTCGATTAATTCAAATATTTAATCACATGATTGTCCAAAATTTTTTTCATTCACATATCTTGAGGTCAGAGGTCAAGGGACCCCTTTGAAAAAGCCATGCCATTTTCCTCGCCAAAAATCAGTGTAAGTTTGGAGCGTTATTTAGCCTCCATCGCGACGAGCTAGTTTGACATGGTTTTTCACTCTATAGCTTTAAAACTGAGCCCGCTACAGCTTAAAAATTGCAAGTTGTAGTAAATGTGTTAAAGAAATTAGTGATGTTGAAACAAATTTGTGTTAACGAATTTTTGTACATATGATTTATTAAAATGTCATTAAAACTGTTTGGTATGGTCTTCCTCAGTGGAAGGAGCTTGCTGTCATTATGGAAATAGCTCTTTTGGAATTACTGTTTCCAAGGAATGAGCTTCACTCTCGGTGATTATATCTTATTTATATTATTTCCGTCTTATATTATTTACAACATAGTTTACTATCTACTAAGTCTAGGTCCTCCTTATGAGAATTAATCTGTCACTCTCAAATGGTAATAAACTCTATAAATTAAAATGGATGGTAGTCTGAATTTAGTACCCACACTAGAACCCCATAGGTGCTTTAACAAAATAAAATCTCCTAGCAAAGGGGACCTGCTGTCCTGCATGTATAGGCCCGATAAAACTGGGAAACTCCCAGTGTTCACTATAGTAGTAGCACTGCAGGCCTCTGAATGGTGACATCATTTAAGAGCTGTTTTAGATCTAACTGAAATAATTTGGTTTATTTTTTTTCTTCATCTTTGCTCTGTATTATAGGCTCTGCTGAAAAAAAATCGCCTTCCTAAATAAGGCCCTGTCAAATAAGATGAATCATATTACTAAATTAAAATGGAATATTTTCCTCAAGTTTTATTGCTCTTCATTTCCACAGTTTTGATTCAATCTATGTCCTGTTCTGTCAATAATAATAATAATAATAAAAAAACATCTCCTTAATAACAATCTGGCAATTGTTATGCTTTTGTTTTGAAGGCACCTCAACACTTCCGGGTTTTGTATCGTGTGCGTCTCTGTTGCCTTCACGAAAAACGGAATTTAGAGGGATTATAGTCCTGAGGAGAGACGCTCAAGTGTCCAACGTCAAATAGCTTTCCTCTTCTCGGTCTACTAAATCTCTCATTTTTATCTGATCCAAAGCACAGTCTGGGGGATGCCCTGAGTCATCACTGGAAATAGTTGATCCTCTAATTGGGGCAATGGTGCTACATAATGATTTATGCACAAATCTGCCTGTGAGTCCTGTCAGGCTGTGGACTGCAGACGCTCTTTAATGAATTGATGGCTCTAGTTGATCTGGTTGAGCCTACTTTACTGGAGTATTTCCATTTTATTCAGTTTTATCAGACAACTATTGTACTTTTTACTCCACTATATTTGTCTGACGTCTTAAATTAGGTTAATATTCACAATTTTTTTCTTACCCTGTCTGTCAAGTCAAAACCATGTATCTCCAAATTTAGTGAATCTGAATTTTTCCTGATAATTTGGAGGATGAAGTGTTCCTTTATGGGTTGAGAAAACCCTCCTGCTTCTAATTTAGCTAAATAAACTATTAAAAAAAAAAAAAAAAAAAAATACATTGGATTATCTGGAAAATGCTTTTTCACAAAGCTCAAAACATAGCTGGTTTTTTTTTTAGAGATACGTGGTTTTAGAGATACGTGTTGATCTTATATAGGAGATGATGCTTTGCTGTAAATTAAACTACCCAACAGTATATAAAGTATTTACCATAAACCATAAACATCTAAAAAAGTAAATTAGAATGCAACATACACACAATAGTATATATATATATAAAACAATTTTATATAAAGCGATTTTATATCTCTGGTGATGTGATTGAAAGCTCTGGGAAAAGCTAGTAAGTTGACCATGAGTTAAAGGTCCCATATTGTAAAAAGTGAGATTTCCATGTCTTTTATATTATAAAGCAGGTTGAAAGTGATATATAAATACTATTAAACTATCAAAACGTTCAATATACGGAGAAACACACACAGCCCGTATTCAGAAATTGCGCGTATGAAACAAGCTGTTAGGATTTCTGTTCATTTGTGATGTCACAAATATACAATATTTAGACCATTTCATGGTATTAAACATAAACATTCTAAATGTGTCCCAGTTTATTTCCTGTTGCAGTGGATGTGAATAACATCAGCTGACAGGAAGTAAAACATGGACCCAAACTGTTGTTCCGTTGAAATGCGCTAAAACGGAGCGTTTCAGACATCATCATAATTATCATTATCATTTTTATTATTATAATATGAATCATCATCTTTAATAATTAATCTTATATTTAATAATAATATATTCTTATTCTTATTATTCCCTTAAATCATCTTTAATCATTAATCATTTGTTTAATAATATATTATTGTTGTTATTATTATTATTATTATTATTATTATTATTATTATTATATTAATCATCATCTTTAATAATTAATGTTATATATAATATGATAATATATTTTGTCTCTTTAGTGTCACTTTAAATGTCCAAGTGGGCGTGGTCAAATCTGTGTCACGTGATTAGACACACGGAAGTCGTCTGAATAAACCTGAGTGGACGGACACGGAGATGCTGTCTGTCCCATCCGGTCTGTCTGTCCCTGGTCGGTCCTCCAGCCAGTCCAGGTACAGGAGGTCCATGGGGGCAGTTCACTAATTAAAACTTCACCTGTCAGAGAAAGTAAACGCATATAACTAGCCGGAAACACAGTCCTCTCTCTGTGAACTCCTCTCTGTGGATACAAACAGCCCAAAGAGCTGCTGCTAACATCGAGCTGCTGATAGAGAGGTAAAACAAGTTAACAAGCTAAGCTACTGTAGCCTAGCTACTGTAGCTAAGCTACAGTAGCTAAGCTACAGTAGCTAGGCTACACCGGCCGGGGTTCCTAACTAGGTTAGCTACAGCTAAGTCAACTAACTCCCATATGTTGCATTTGGCATTCTTTGTTTTGTCTCATCAAACCAGCTTGTATTTAGTAATACGGTGTTTACCTGCAGAAGTGTGCAGCAGAATATCATGTGTGTAATAACATTATAAAAGCAGAGTGATATAAATACAGTAAATTCAATGTCATGCTGCATGTGTCATGTAATGTTAGGTTTTTGATTCCACTGATTTCTTGTGCTACAACTTCTTCAAATCTAATTCTCAAATTCATTCCCATAATACTAGACAGGTTAATCATCTTCCCCTGCCTTTTTACTAAACAAAACATGCCCTCAGATATCATGGTGTACAAATATGAAATACATGTTATCCTTAGAGCATTTTAGAAATGGAAATGATCATCACATTTAATTCATGATGTCTAATTATCTTTTGATATGTTAAGATGTATTTTCTTTTTTTTTCTGTTCTGTTTTTTTGTATGTATTTCATTGTTTTTATTGGATTGTTTTCCACTGTTTGGTTAGGTTTTTTCTGCACATTTTGTGTACTTGTTGTTTAACTTTTGTTGTATTTTTAAAGTTATGTTAGTTTAGATCTTTCTTCCTTTTTTGTTATTGTTTTTTTCTCTCCTGGTTTTGGGGGGAGGTCCTTTTGTATAAGCCTGTGGCTTCTTCACCTCTCCTGACACATTTCATGTTTTTTTTTTTCATTGACTGGATTTTGTGCAGTTTTATATATATGCAAATAAATAAATAACTGTGTTTGTTTGCTCTCTCTGCTCCAGTTGCACTCGTCCCTCCTTCCCTGCAGATCGATATATAAAAAGGTCAAAGGGGTCATGCCAGTCCTGGCTATGGAGGAGCCTGTGGTTGATCACCAGAAACGGTTCCAGGCTGCTGTGGATGTCATCCATAACCTCCCCAAAAATGGTATAAACAGCCATTATCCCATTATCTCACACACATCAGACAGTTTGTTTTGCTGGCTAGACTGCAGGAGCGCTTCATGAAACTCTAGATATATATTATTGTGGTGTTGAACTGTGTAACTCAGAAGCATCAGGGCAGTTGACCTGTTAGTGCAGCTGTGAGTCATGCTGTGCTCCTTTATACACAGAGAGAGAGAGTGTAAAACCAAACTTCATTTAAAAACCAGGTGGTTTAGCCGGCATAATGTAACACCATAACAAATATGTATTATCTCCTGGATATTTCGTCAGGTTCCTACCGGCCGTCCTACGAGGTCATGCTGAGTTTCTACAGTCTGTACAAGCAGGCGGTGTGTGGACCCTGCACGGTGCCTCGACCCGGCTTCTGGGACCCAGTGGGTCGCTACAAATGGTGTGTATGTGTGTGGGGGTGGGGGGGGCTCAGGGTTTACGTTAGCCAGCCGGTATTATGGTGTAGCTGTCCGGCAGATTAAATGATCAACAGCCAAAAAGTCCATTGGAAAATATGCCAAATAAATAAAATAATAGCATATTAAATAGCCTAATGTTGTAAGATATGTTGCCAAGACAACTTATATTATACAAATGTTTAAATGCCTCCGCTCCACTGTGCTTCTAATCCAGTACACTTTTTGTCAAATTCAGAGAATATCTCCACACGGTCCGCTGGCTCTCCGTTCTCTGTACGCTGAAAAAGAAAGCCGGTCCTCATACACAGCCAGCTGACTGTGTAAATGTGAAACAAAGTGGCTCAGACCCAGACACTATAATGAGGATATAAATAATGATTATATCTATATTTCTTCAATGAATTGTGACTTCTGGACTTTGGACTGAGACAATTACAGAGACGAGGAGCGTGGCACCGTACCGTTTTTTGGACCGCTTCTTCATTTAACTTATTTTCAAGTTATGTCAAATGCAGGCTATTATACGACTATTTAAAAAATATGTCCGGTAGTTGTTCTATATGGCCGGGATTCTTGCATATTAACGGCCATATTCGTCCGTCAAAATAAAAGTCTAGTGTAAACCCTGGTGAGGTTGTATGTCAGAGTCAGGTTAGTTTTCAGTAGCAGACACGCCAAGTTTGCTAAATATTTTTGCATGGGGTTTGGTGTGATGTTCTCTGTGGGTTAGTTAGTTAGTTAGTTAGTCTTTAGGTATAAGTCCCAGATAATTCAGGTAATCTCCACACCTTGTCAACCCACCGTGTCGTAGAGAGCTTTTTTTTAATAAAGGTTTGCAGCCAAAGACCTTTCGGTTCTTTTATAAGGAGCAGCAGCGTGTTTTATATTGCAAATATAAAGTTCCACTGACGTCAACAGAGGTTGTTTTGCACAGTATAATGATGGAGAGAGGATCAGTGTCTTGTTTGGACACCTGGCCTAGCGCTGAGGCTAATGTGGGGGTTTGAACTGGATGGCCTGTCACTAACATACCCTGTCAGTTCAGTTCACTTCTAACAGATTAAGAAGGTGCACACAAATCCTTAAGACCTTAAGGCTGCTTCTAAGCAAACATCTGATTGTGTGTGTGTAGAGAATATAACTGATAAAACATCCCACGATTCTGATTTAGTTAGAGTAAATTAAAATGAATCAATTAAACTCAAAACTCTGTGTATAAATGTATGTGTATAAAGCCACAGACTGATCCAAACTCCATTCAGAAAACAAGCAATTTAAAAGCTGTTTGATTGTCGTCCTGCAAATAGACCCGACGAAGCATGAATTCAGAGTTTTTTTTACAAATGAACATCATTATGTTTTTATTTTGGCATCATTTTGATCTGTTTATTGCAATTAAATCTCACAGCACAATGTGTTTATTTTGGGGTTCATACTGCAGCTGTGACGTGTGGCTTGCGAGATACAGTCAGTGCTATGGCACTGTGTGTGAATACAGCTCGCCGCCGGATGATGTATTGAACCCAGACACGACGGCGTTTGGTTTTTCTGACATATCTGGGACTTCCACGACATGTACAAAGTAGCAACAGTGGTTATTTCTTCCATGGTTGATGGCGGAAATGATGGCAACCATAGTTGATGATGGCAACCATAGTTGCTGGTATCTATGGAGACAAGCTCCTTCCCCTTTCCGGCACGTCGAGCGTGAATGAACACAAATGATACCGTCGGTCCAACTTTGTGCGAGTAAAGCGAGGCGAAAATTCGCTTCGCTCTCGGTGTGAATGCAACATAAGAATTGCCATGAACATAGCACAGGAATACAGTACACTTTGTGGTCAGAAGTACTTTAGTTTAATCTGTTTTTGACTGATAGTTCTTGTGTATGTGTTAGGGATGCCTGGAGACGCCTGGGAGAGATGAGCAGCGAGAGCGCCATGGGAGCGTACGTGGACGAGATGAAGAAAGTAGCACAAGAGGTACATGACCGATGTGTTTCATTCAAGAAAGTTCCACAAGAGGTACAGTACAGAAGTATTGCATTCATATATGTGTCTATATTAATGTGGGATTAGCTGGGCTGTTTGCATCTGAACACACTGCAGAAATCAATTTACATTTTAATGAAAGTTACAATCTCAAAGATCTCAGTTTTATTCTCTTTGGCGGCACCTATGGCGATAAGCGGTGATTGCAGGTTGTTTTTGTATCTCACTTCCCAGGGATCCAAACAGCGCCGGGAATTCCCGGGGATGTCACCACAGACACCCAGGTTATAATATTACAAATACTGGGCTGTCATCAGTGGGCCATCGGCTCAATCACCATTGTGTAACCTCATTCAGTGACAGATAGTGACTTAACCGACATTAAAGCTATTAACACTCTTTATTTAGTTCAGGTCAGGTTCCCTACTTGTTTCTCAGCTCTCAGATCAAATCAGTTCACAGTACCACTGTGACTATGAAGTGAGGCCTTTAAAAAAAACGTCAGCAGCATGCTGCCCCTGCTCGGATTAATGAGTAATTAGCAATCCAGAGATCAATAAAGGTTTCCGCTGACTGTGCAGGTCCTCGACACCATGCCCATGAATGAGAAAACGGCGTCGCTCTTCCACCACTTCCAGCCTCTTTACCTGGTGATCGATGACATGCCGCGGCCTCCAGAGTCTCTGTTTGCACCCGGAGAAGGTCAGTGACCCCGAGTCCTCTAACCAGCACACTAACTGAGCAGCTGATAATCTGCTGTGAGATGATGATAATATCTGATTAAAATTAGATCTGCTTTAGGGCTGGGCAATATGATTTTATATATATATATATATATATATATATATATATATCGTCAAAACGATATAAAAATGTTTCTGTATCATTTCTATCGTGATATAGGCTAAGCTTATATTTATTCATTTTTTCACTTAAAGCTGTTATGTTCATTTCGCACTCAAGTTCTTAAAATGAGAACTACGGTGGCCTTCAGGTAACGTAAAAACATGAAAGGCTATCTCTGTTCCTTTAAATGTATATACTTGCTGTTGGACATTTAAAGGTGCAGTGTGTAGGATTTAGTGCCATCTAGCGGTGAGGTTGCAGATTGCAACCAACTGCAAATTCTCCCGTGTGCCAAGCGTGTCAGAGAACTACGGTGGCCAAAGTAAAAACGTGAAAGGCTCTCTCTAGAGCCGGTGTTTGGTTTGTCCGTTCTGGGCTACTGTAGAAACATGACGGAGCAACATGGTGGACTCCGTGAAGAGGACCCGCTCCCTATGTAGATATAAACAGCTCATTCTAGGACAACAAAAACACAACTATTCTTCAGGTTATTTATGCACTAAAGAAAACATTATTATTGATATTATATTCCATTTCTGCCAATACATCCCTCCTAAATCCTGCACACTGTTCCTTTTAATACAAAAAAATGTTGGTATTTGTTTTCAAAAGGCTCATATTTGGAGTTGGTGGAGACCAAAGCAGAGCTAAACAGAGTTAATATTGGATTTACATTCATCAGGTGGACACAAAGACTACTCCTAATGAATGTTAATGTTGTTCTGTGTCTGTAACATGTTAGCCATATCAACTTTATACAGTAATAATGCCAATAATAATAACCTCAGTCGGGGTTGGATGTTTACATGTATGTAAGAGTCTTTGTCCACTTCTGTACCGTAGGTATTAAAGGCAGCGAGCCTGCTGACAGGCCAGCAGAGATGAAGGATGAGGATGAGGAGCGGGGCGGCCCTGAAGAAGATTTTTCTCTAGTAGAGGGTGCAAATCCAGATCAGGAGTTCAGCCTGTCTGAGGTCATAGAGCTCACTGCCAACACCATCCCTAATGGTACGTAACGACGGAGCTCCACTCACACCTCTGTGTTTAATATACTATAGGGCTCTACCATGATGCTTCATGGTAAAAGAAAAATACAAACCATGTTCTGATATTATGCAGTAATAGGTTAATAGACCAACATATGTCAATTTGTTACCATGGGATTAGTAGTATTACCAGTACTAGTATTAGTTCCATGTATCTATTCTAGATATTATATTTACAGAAGGCTACTCTGAAAACATCTCAGAAATGGTGAAAAAACATACCGATATCATTTTTTATCAAATACATAATGGAATAACATTAAATATATGACATTAAAAACAGTGAACGTTTTTTTTTATTTCATAAAAATTGTAAATTTATTATCTTAAAAATTCAACCGTTTGGTAGATCATGTTTTTAGACAGTAAAAAAAAAAAATCATACTTATTAAATTATTTCGGCATATATATATAAATTATGGAATAACGTATTAACTACAATGAATAATCAAAAGTTTATTTATTTAGTAGAAAATAGTACAATTTTAATTACATCATTAGCTTTACTAGCTTTACCATAAAAGGACAACTGAATCGTTTGGTATAGAGCAGGTTTTTAGAACATTATTTGGCCGTTATTAGACTTTTTATTTTGCATTGAGTTAAATAATTCTGTTCAGTAAGACCTGTGGAACTATGATATGTCGAAAATTGTCAAAGTGGAATTGTAACGTAATGAAACAATGTTTCATACCCGGTCACAAACTGGGAAGTTCCTGTTTATCATCCACTAATAATGTGTTTTTCAAACATTATGAATAGATGAATTTCTATAAACAAAACTTTCCCTCTCTCGAAAAGTATATACTAAATGCTCGTGCTCCTACAGACTCTGGAGTGTGCGAGGGTGTGGTGTTGACCAGCGACTCGGAGAGCGAGATCTTCTGTGACTCTGTGGATTCAGTGGAGCAACTCGGCAACGTCAAGGTACGACTCGCTCACATCCTCCGACAGATGGATGTAGCACGCGTGGCAAAAATACAGAATATCATACACAGTACAGCTATCTACCCTGGTGAGACTTTCACTATATGCAAATAAGACTAGATGTTAATAATGAGACCTTTCGTCCACAGATTCCAGTTGTGAAGACCAATGGTTTTCACAACGGCCACGTGTCCGAGGAGGCGTCTCCCGTTCAGAGCCAAGTCCGCCAGGTGGGAGCAGGTCAAGGTGGAGAGGGGGCGGAGGACGGGAAGGGTCAAGGTCCCAACAGGAGGAGCCGAGACACCGGGCGGGACGGTTCCCAACACAACTGGAGAGAACGTAAGCTGCTGCCATATGGAAGTGTTCAATATTAGAGCCAAGTAAAAAATACTTTATGAAATAAGTAATTATATGAATGAATAGTGTAAAACACAGAAATCATCAAAGTCAACATGATAGCGAATATTTGTGAAATAATCGAAGAAATGATTCAAACTCAAGAGACCATTTGATTAATTTTCATTATAACAAAAGTTTTACTAAGTTTCATTTTAATTTATGACAATGTACCATGTCTGATACTCACAATAAAACACAGTCTAGTGCGTCACACCAGTCCAGTTGTTGCCGGCGACGCTACATGAACAGACAGGAAAAATTTCCCCACAGAGACAATAAAAGTACATCTTATCTTATCTTATCTTACATCAAGACGTTTGACTGAATAGTTTGACATGTTGCATTCAGCGTAAATATTATTATTCCTGTCCAAACACTACAACGTTATGGCAGAATCTCCACAGATGGTAATCACACTTTTAAACTGTAAAATAAATATTCAATGTCATATTCTTTTATCAAATACGTTGAGGAATATGTTCCGTCCTTAAAAATTCTCATTTAGACATTTAACATTTTTTTAAAATGGCATTTGGACTTTTGAAAAAGGACATTGAATTTAATATGAAATAAAAAGTAAAAGCGGGAGCATGACAAACAAACAACAAGAAAATGCAAAATACTCGCCCGCAAATGTTATATGTCTAGGGCTTTTATTGTGAAAGTGCTGTCTTTTTTATTGTGAAAGGGAAGAACGGAAGGAGTGGATCTGGTCTGCGCTGTCTTTGTCAAGGTTGAAAGGAGTGATAAAGTTTGTCGTCCTGGTTCGGACTACGGAACCTCCGTGTTGTTGTTTCATAAATTTAGGCGCAACTCAACTCAATCCGCACAACGTGATTGGTTGATGCCTTTATTCGCAGTGCGAAAGCTCAGAAAGTCGAACCCCATTCCGGAAGAAAAATTACGTTGCTTTTTCAGCGCGTAATATTCACGGTCTGTGTACTCATGACAAAAACAACAGTTCGAAAAAAATATATTGATATGCAAATGAATCGCACAAAATAAATGCTGTCGGCGTGTAGCGGCTTAAAGACTGATTATATAACATTTTATAATAATGAGTTGAGTTTTAATTATTTTATTATTTAACCAATTACAAATTTGTTTATATATTTTTTATATATATTATATTTATTATGTATTATACAATTTATTCATATTGTTATTTATTTTATAGTAACTTTTTAATTTATTTAATATTGAATATATTATATAACATTGGGGCTCCACACTACAATACTAGCAACGTTTTTGCACGACAGCAGTGCCTCCTTTCACACAGTGGTACTGTGACTGTATGTACTGTTGGTACTGTGACTGTATGTGCTGTTGCTGTGCTAGCTGAGGGTTCTAACCACCTTCTCGTGGTCTGTACTGTAGGTGGTGTTCCTCAGGGCAGTCCGAGGTGGGGGGCCCCTGGCGGCGGCGGAGGGTCCGGACGAGGAGGAGGAGACGGTTCGGAGGGCGGTGCCGAGAGGCTGCATGACGCCCAGCTACAGCAGCAGATCATCCTGGCTCTACGGAGGCTCAGAGAGGACATGAGGAGCGTGATGGACCGGCTGGAGGTGGTGGAGAGGCTCGCTGCCACACATGTAAGCACCAACATGACAGTAGGTCAGGACAGTGTTGGATTCTTATAGGGAAAAACCAACTGATGTTCAATGTAAATGTAGATAGTGAATTTTTTACTTCTGCCTCATTACAATGTCGTCTTGAGCAAATGGAAACTGAACTGGCTGAGTCATTTTTACAGCCTTGGGATTTTTTACTGATGTTAGAGGAGAGGAGTGCAGAGGTGAAAATGTCTGAAAAGCAAGATGCCTGGGTCCAAAGTAGGTTAGCGTTATTCTGTAGTTTTTTCTTTGTCTGCAAATCCCGTAAAAATATTTAAACCAATAATGTTCGAGTCCAGTTACTGTCTGGCGCTCAGCTCCGATAAATGTTTAAAAAGACCTCACAAATGTAGTTTAGTTTTTTTGAAAAAGGCTCAGTGATTTCCTAAAACAGCTGGTCAGTGTAGTTTGTAGTAGATTAATCCACATTTAGGTGCTCTAGTGCAGGAGTTCTCAAGCTTTTGTAATTTGAGGCCCACTTCTGATTTGTTTCTGAGGACCACCTTCCATAATAAATGAGAAACTGGGCCATAAATATGTACCACTGTGAGCTGTAATGACCCACATAAATATTGAGCTTCCTCTCACCCATCACTGCCTGACATCATTAATCCAAAGTATTCAGTGTCATATTTTCCTCACCACACGCTTTGGAGCTTTTACCGCTGCAGGGTCGTCTCCAACATCATTTTTTCTTTTTTTTAAAACGCTCCGTTGTATGTCCCTGCATCGGAGACATATATGTAAAAGGGGAGACTCGTGTGTACCCATAGAACCAGAAAATCTAGCGTAACTTCGTAGCGTTATTTAGCAATCTTCCTGACAAGCTGGCATGGTTGGTACCAATAGATTCCTTAGACTTTCCAGTTTCATATGATGCCAGTATCTTCACTCTAGCTAGCAACAACCTCTGAAAGACAGCGGCCAGTGCTCTGAAGCTCACTGTTTGTTTGTGTGTGACAGGCCCAGAGTTCAGAGTGGAGACCGTGTCTACAGTGTGCAGCCACCGCCTCAAAACAGCAGGTAAGAGAGACGCAGCATGTCGGCTCATTCTGAAAAGAAATTACATGTATGTGAGCTATCTTGTAATTGACATTTTATGGCCGCATTAGCCACCGATGTAGTGAAGAATGTAGTGAAAGCCAGCTGTCAGATGTGTAACAGTTCCAGTAACAGCTCCTGTTTGATCTGTTTCTCACAGGAGGACAGGTGGTGGCTGTTCGACGCGTCCGGTCAGACCGTCCTCCTCTTCCTGCTGTGGCCGTTCGTCGCTCAGGGTGTGGTCTACCTGCTGAGGAAAGCCCAGAAGAGAAGTCGCATATCTTCATGAGCCGGACGAAGGGGAGACATTCAAAAATACCACTCACCTTTTTAGTTAACACCATCCGGTGCAGGAAGTTTAGTTTGTACAGCAGGAAAAAGGATTGAATCCTCCCTCACTCACTCTGAGCACTGAACGGAAGGAGGGAGACACGTCAGTGGACTTGCTTTTCTGCTTGGAGAGAGAGAGATGTGCCTGGTCGTGTCGTACACCTCAGGATCCACTACAGCACTTACGTCGTGATTTAAATTATTCAAGCTGGCTGGTGTTGGGCAGCAGGAAAGCAGAACACGTTATTGTCTTTACCAAACCTGGATAAATGCTTATACTGATCATGAGCCTGAGATACTGATTAAACCTCAATTATTATATTACTCAAATTACTGAGACATGATGTAAATTCACCATATTACTTTTGGGGTTTTGCTGCCATAAGATCAACGTCTTTTGTAATATACAGAATATTAATCACTGTCGAAAAACAGCACAAAAGTATTCCTCTTTCAAATGGAAGAAGAAGTCAACGTAGAGATGGAGCTGTAATAACGTTACCGTCTCTCTGGATTGGCTGAAATGACTCCAAGGCTGCACTCATCATTTCATTGGAATCTCGATTCTCGACCTCAGATTGTTTGTCATCGTCTCTTTTTTGTCTTCTAATGAAAGTCTTTTCAATTTCAGTGCTCGGGTGCACTATCTCTTAGACTGCTAACTGTACATTAATTTACATGGAATACACCTCCTGATCACAGTGGCACTTAATATATGTAATTTTGTAGATCCGATAATTTCAAATCGTCGTCATCCGATTGTTTCGTTACCTCTGGAGAGAGTAATCGGATGATAAAAGTACACTGAAATGACGAGTGTGATTATGAGACTATTGTCACCAAATGATGGAAGACTGTTTTCAAAACTGCCCTGTAATGAACGATCATGTATGATATTAATGCATGAGCTCAAATTAAAGATTTATATTGAATAGAACGGTTGCGTTGTGTCAAGTGTTAAGAACACAAGGCCACACAACGTTAAATGGTGAGTAACATATGTATGATATTATGAATTTAATGCAAATGTGAATAAGTCACATATGCATAGCTAATAACATAAATATAAGATACTTAAACCTGCAGTAGGCAGAATATTTTTGGCATCATTGGGCCATAAATCCAATCATACTGCATAAAAAATACAGGATATATGGAAATATTATACAAGGGTTGAAATGATGAAGTTTTTAATGTTTCAGGACAGTTCATATGCAGTCCTGCTAAATAATGTAACACATCTCCTGCTGCCTTTATGGCACAATCTGTTTCAAATTTCACATTTAGGTATGCTATTTATTAAATGCACATAAAATTGGATTAAAAAAAAGCCACTTAATGAAATGAGATACTTGAGAGGGTTTCAGTGGACGCAGTCTAGTCGCACAGCAGTTCGTGAAATAGTCACGGAATTTAATGAATTGATTCGAGTATTGATAAAGTATTGATTCAACACGTTTTTGTGACAGTCGACACAAAATCAATTCGTATGTAATCCACTTAGTTGTGAACCGGGAAGTATAAAAAGCGGCCGTGTAGGGAGGAGGTCAGGGTGGATGGGTGGGTCAAAAAGTTGGACTTTCATCCAGGAGTCAAAGTTGATTTATTTGTCATTTAACTTCTGTACTTAAGTTACGCCACTTCCGGTGTTATTTAAACTCGACTAAGTAGTTTGTTGCATAAGCCTAACCAAGTAATTTTTTTCCTAAACCTAACCGAGTAGTTTTATTTTGAAAAGACTGGGGCATAAATTGACACGTGCCTCACATGTTGCTGGACATTCGTAGGAAATCGCACAAAAAATACATCGTTGAAAGTCGTGCTGAGCGTCATGAAAAAAAAAGGGATATTCTATGTACACGAATCAAACAGATTCAATTTTGTGACTATTTCACAAACTGCCGTGATACAGTTGGGGAACTCATAAGGAGCAGTAGCAGAGGCTGAGATATCCTGACTTTTAGTCTGTCGACAAGCCTCAAAAAACACCCGATTCACATACTGCTGTGAAACTAAAGGTGCCAGTCTGTCTCTACATGCAGCTTGGAGGTAAATTCACATATTTGAATAAAAAAACAAAACACAACCCCTCTTCCAAAACAAATAATTTAATATATTATGTATAATAATTATATACACAGGTTAACTTAACAAGGCTTTGTACAACTGTTACAAAATTGGTCCACGCACAGTCACCCACGTACATAAAGTACATGCACAAGGGCACAGATAGAGAGAAGGACAGACTGAGTCTAGATATGAGTAAGACAAACATGGAGTCTGGTTGGAGGACAGGACAGGACAGCGGTTGGCAGTTTACAGTTTGGTTCAGCTCCATTTCATTTTTTTTTCTTTTTTTTTTTTTTCTCAGACTTAACGGGAGCAAAAAATACTGAAAATGCAAAAATATCACTCAGGTAAGACTCTGTGGTTTTTGGATTTAAGGAGGTTATTCACTCGCTTCCAACTGCTGCCATGACGATACGCTTAGTAACACTGATATAATGGATGAACTGGAGCCTCACTGTTGCTTCTCTTAGCGTCTCTTCTTGGCTCCATACTGCTAAATATTGTACAAATACCCAAATAGAAAAAGAAAAATAATTTTGGCATGACTTCGCATAGCTGCCTTTAAAGACTTTTACTCCTCCGATGAATCCTCAAAGCTCTCACTCTCCTCCCTCAACATACTAGACACACACACAGGGAAGCACAATAGGCAGTGTTGAACACTTTTTGCATATTTTTATATGTCACTGACCCCATGCACCCATTTGTTTTTGTTTAGTCCATGGAAGCTTTGGCATAATGCCCCATAAAGTCCAATCATCATCCAGAGAGATGGAGTTGTTGGAGGTCCCTGTAGATCCAACAGGAGGCTTTGGAAGAGCTTGTAAAGGGCTGAGAAGTAAACTGAAGTGTGGTTTCCTTCTGAATTGTGCTGTACTCTGGCAGGTAAGCGTGCATATGTGATATTGTCAAAGACATCGTTAGTGAAAACCAGTGGTGGGGGGGGGGGGGAAGACACCAGCATGAACAGCACAGTCGGTCTGGAGTGTTTGCTGGTGAGGGTTAGTTGCAGCAGCAGCAGCAGCAGCAGCAGCTGGGCTCTTGAGTTGAATTTCAAATGTCTCGTATGGCTTTCTCTCATTTTTTTAACTCCTATTTTAAATTCACAATTGAAGGGTTTCATTCCAAAACACTATTTTAGAAATAAATGTTAAAGGCCGTATGCATAGGATTTGAAAACTCCTTACTTTGGCACCACCTAGTGGTCGTATCAAGAGTAGCGCTTGTAAAACAACGCACCAATTTTCGCAGATTGTTTCAATAGAGTGCTACAGGCAAACCTGGAAATGATATTAGTATTTTAGCACTTCCACTTCCCTCGTCTGGAAGTCAACGGGTTTTTAGGTAGTTTAGGCCTGAAATAAGGTCTGTAGTTAACACAAGCGTAAGAGATTTTAATGTTTTGTTCTACAACATAAAATATGTCAAAAGTAAATATCCCAAGCGGCTAAACGAGACTACTAAACGTCATCACGTTGACTCGTCCTCCTTTACGGTCTCGTTGTGTATACTCGCGCTCATGCGACCTTGGTGTAGTTCGTTTATAGCCTAACGTTAGCTTTTTACTTCTGGCGATTGCATTCACACTTCAAAAATCATAGAAGTGGTGTTCATTTGTGAAGATTATATTGCTGAACAAAACGTGTAAGTATCAGAAATTGGCTTGGCAATGTTAACTTCCTGGTTGGCCTACAAAAATACACATCATCCCTGCAGCACTCTATTGTCAACTTCATCAGAATGGTTTGAAAGACGCTATAATCACATGGTTAACGGTTGTTCATTAGGGTGGGGGAGGTTTTCTTGTTGTTTTAAAAGGATTACTTCCTGGGAATATATCAATATATCATAAACTTGAGAAGAAAATCCCTCACATGCAGCTATTTCAGCATGTTGTTTTGGTGGTTTAAGGCAGTGGTTTTCAACGTGGGGTCCGGGGGACCCACAGGGGGAATAAAAGCAAAAAGGGGAATCATTTATTTTCACTATAATTCCATCCATAACTAACACAATGACAGACTGATGACTGTTTTAGTCACGGGTTTCATGCAGTTTCTGTAATTAAACATCTAAAAGCAAAAAACTCATCAAATGGGGTCTAATTTGTGTCAATTTAGGGGTCCTTGATGTGAAGAAATTTGGGAACCACTGGTTTAATGAACAGGAACATTGTTCTTGGACATTTAGTTGCGTTCAAAGCCGTTTACTTCTCCGTACTTCTCTTTTTTTGATATTGAGGTCTGCGTGACGGATTATGGCATCGTTTTCACTTACAGATTTTGCACTCTGCTTCGTTCACTTAATCTAAAAAATATATATATTTTGCCACACAGCTGAATACACACAGTGAATTGTCATATTAGCATGAAAAAAAAACCTCCAGGTGTATCCAGTTATACTGCCATAAAGGTCCGGTCATACCGACATAAAAAGAAATGTGCAGCAAAATCGATTCATTTCAATGGAATTGTTGTGATCGATGGGGGGGTGAAGTAAATACCTGAAACTTCTATACTTGAATTTGCACCGCTGACCGATAGTAAACCGTCTTAACAGTGCTGACCTTTGAGGGGATGGAGAGCTGGAGGGAAATCCAGAACAGTGGAAGCTACTGTAGTTTATTACTACTTGTTTACACCAAGAGCGAAGCGAACTTTTAGTGCGGCGCGATTACGTAAGTCAATGCAAAGAGGCGAATAGACGTAAATGACGCGATGCGAAATTCGTGTATTCGCGGGAGTGGCAATATTTCAACTCGAGCGACAAAATTCGCCTGATGCTGTGTCGTGAAAGCGTGTTAGCATGTTAGCTTGTCAGCTGCAGTAAATCAACTAGCCCTTGCGAGTACACACCATCTCGCCAAACTTCGAGCACCACTTATTTTCACAAGGACTCATGGATGAACTTCACCGTGCCACTTTCTGGTTAATAACGGCAGTTCAAGGTCGGACTATATCTAGATGTGTGGAAGCGTAGTATGTGAACATCACAGGATCCCACAGGTATTTTTTCCTGAAAAAAATCCTTCAGATTTTGTTGAGAATTTCCCGGAAATACCAGGATCTCAATTCGCCGTGTTCAGCCCGAATGTTCTTTTCAACATATATAATGACATGGATAATTACATCTACAGGTATATTGTAAGTAAAAGGATTAAAGATGAATAGCTTCAAAAGTAGTTGAATAGTAGAATTTGTATGTTAATTTCCGAGTGAGTTTCGCATTTTTTTCAAATGGAGGATCTCTCATTTTGGAATGAAACTCTACAGCTGCACACAATGTCAAAGAACTCCTTTAACCACGGAATCACGTCTCCAACTTCAGTGCCAATGAAAAGCCAAAGAGGGAATAATCTTGAGACAACGGAGATCCCTAAAGCGACATGACGGACACTTGGCTTTAGAAGCAGCGACACAGGTCGATCTAGTGTTTGTGAGTAAGTGCTTGGTACTGCGTTAGTAGATGAAAACGGTGAGGTTAAACTACCACCGTGTGACGACGCCACGCTCTCGTCTTGTCCCGAGGGTCCAGGGCCGATCTCCTCAGGACCACTGTGTGAGATCCTGGGGAGGTCTGATCAATCCATCCCGAGGAAGAGGAGGGGAGAGACTCCTGGGCAAGGCGAGGGAGGGGATCTATTTGCTGAATTGACCCAGGACCTACAACTGATCCCTGAGGAACCCCAACACATCCGCGCTGACCTGGCGTTCCCTCAATGACTCTGATCACCTCCACCCTCTCTGCTCTCCGTCCTCTGACTCTGACATCCTCGCTCCTGCCCAGCTCAAGGTCCAGATTCATGGAAACCGCCCTTGTCCTCCCACCTCTCGTTTTCCTGTAGCGGACTGGCGCTGACTGGTTCCAGTCTGGGTTCTGCTGGGTCCCGTAAAAGCTGGAGGCCTGGTAGAGGGTGGGAGGCCTGGTGGGGCAGATCCAGAGAGGGACTGTGGGGTGTCCTCTGGGCAGATTGTGAGGCCTCAAATGGGAAGGATTAGACACCGTTGGGGGTCTTAGGTATGTGGCATGGATCTGATGGTGTGAGCCGTGGAAACTGTTTGGACGAAGTTGCGGTGCAGTTCCCGGCAAGGTCTTCCTTCGCCTGCTCTCCTTTTCGAAATGATTCGCACCGCTGCCTGTTCCGTTCCCAACGTCCTTTTCAGCCTCTTGCTCCCCAGCCAATGAATCTTGTCCCTCAGTGGTCTCTCTAGCTTTCACCCCAGTTTCCCTTCCATCCCTTTTTTCTTTTTTAGGAACGGTATGTTCTCCCTTAACGGCCTCTTCCTCTCCTCTATCCTCTTCCCCCTCCTCCCCTCCCCCTCCTTCTCCTCCCCCGTAGTTGCTGGTTTTGACCGGCTCGTGCTCGGAGTCCTCGTCGGCGCTGCTGTCGTCCTGCAGGTGGGTGCTGAGGCATTTTTTACGTTTGCGGGTCACAGCAGAGATGATGGACATGGGCAGGAAGTCCCTGGCGTTCAGGTCCTTTTTGGTGAGCGAAGAAAGCTGGAAGGTTCAAAATGTCATGGTCACTCAAGAATCCATGATCCTAATTCCCAGAATTAAGGTACAAGTAAGACATTTCTTGCTTACCTTTGACTTAAGAGAATCGCTGGTGGTGGAATCTATTAGAAAGGAAAAGATATGGATTAGAAACCATGTCATCACTGGACAAGCGGTGGTAGATGGTGTTAGGAGTGGTGCAAAGGTGTGATATCTGCCTAAGCACAACACACACTGCAATCGGTCAAGAGAACTCTAGCCATTATCGGAGGATTCGCCTTTAAAATCAAGCTAGCAGCTTTCTCTGCTATTACTTTAAGAAGCAAAAATAGCTAGAGTTCACCTTTAACGTCAGCAAGTAGGGGTGTAACGGTACACAGAAGTCACGGTTCGGTTCATACCCGGGTTTAGGAGTCACGGTTTGGTGCAAGTTCGGTACAGTAGAAGAAAAACCAAATGCATAAAGATATGTTTCTTTTCATTTATACTGAACAGACTGCAGTGCAAGTATCAATAGCCGTGTTTCTATTCACGCGTTTTGAAGTATCGGATTAGAAAAGCTCAATGGAAATGACAAAATCCGATAAAACTTCCACAAAAAACGTTTTCCGCTCACTTGATGTGTGGTTTGTCAAAAAAGAGTCGATGCGCTAAATGGGATATGGAAACGCCTTTACCGAATGAGTTCTGACGTAGCGGCGTAACTCATATCACTGATCAGCGGTAGTCCGCAAATTGTGAAATCTGATCTGAGATCTGCAAAAACTCGCCAAAACTTGCAAGACTCGACGGCCAATGACCTATCCTAACTTTAACTATTCAAGGTCAATGCCTACCCTTAACAATCTCGCAAAAGTTTCCCTTCTAGACACGACCCTGATCAACTGTTTCCACTGTTGACGTCTACCTGAATATTCCCATAATGTGCAACATGTGACAAGGCCAATACCAGCTGACATAAAACACACCGTCCTCATCTTATACACAACTCTCTCTCTCTGTTGCTGTTGTAGCTGACCGGGAACTCGCAGGCCGGTCTTCCAGCTCCGGCGTTTCATTTGTGCTGACTCGCACGTCAATCTTGTTACGTGCGTCAATCTACGTACCGAGTACTCTGCGTGCACCAGACCGTGACCCCTGTACCGCGACGGTTCGCCACGAATAAAACAAACCGTTACAGCCCTATCAGCAAGACAGAGGAATGATGGTACATTGGTGGGAAACCAAGATTGACTGAAAGAAAATGAACGGGCAAATGAATCCAAGTGCAATAAAAAACACCAAACACAAACACACACGGAGGAAGACCTGTTCCTACCGAAGAGGCTGATCCACTGTCTCAGCTAGAGAAAGAGAGTGCAGAAAGATCCGGACAAGAAGGAGAAATTGAGAAAAAGTAGGAAACATCATGAGTATATACACAGGTAGAGAAATAACAGGTGGAGAAGTACAGAGATCTACTGGGGAGGAAAGACACTGAGCTGAAGAAGGGAGGTTTCACACGCTTCAACCGTTTCACAAGGATTTAGTAGACCTGTTTGGTGCTCACAGAATAGGGCAATCTTGTAACAGGAGAGACTTCAGAGACCAGCTCCAAAGCACACTGGAGCACACGGATTTAAGGTAATCAACTTGATCAAAGACTAACGTTTCTAGTGCGTCTTCATCAGAGTCAAACAGATCTGAGACTCACATCCTCTTAAATAACCTCCCCTGATTAGGAACTGATTCAGCACAGGCTGGAAAAATGGGGAGGGAACAATACGCTGCATGTAGGCAGAGTACACAATCATATATCATATAATAATAAAAAGAGAGAAGTAGAAGTTTTATATTAGGGCTGGAGCTTCTCATTAGGGAGTGGCATTTAAAATATCTATGACGGTTATGATATTTGGATGTTGGATGAATTTACCTGTATGGTTGTGATACATGTTATTTATTATTCTTACTAAAAAATGTTGATACATGTATATGGACCTGGTCACTTATGAAAAGTCACAGATAGCTATTTCTATATTTACTTTTACCAAAATGTTGCAATGAAAAGATTTTGTGAATCTAGATGATTTCATATACATAGACATTTATTTATATATATATATATATATATATATATATTTTTTTTTATTTATTTATATATATATATACTGTAGACAGTATAAATATATCTAAATAAATTGGTGCTCCCTAGGACAAATGTGCCCATTTGTTTTCATTTTGGCAATACAAAACTTCGGTCCACCCTCTTCATAATTATGGACAAACTAATCAGACAGATAAATTGTATCCACTCATAGTGAACATGTGTCCCTATGACAGAGTAACATATTAGATTATGACACGTCCTAACCTGATGCCTCCCCTGGCATGCCCGCCCTGCCGATGTTGGACAGCAGATGGTCAATATTGGGCACAGGCTGCATGTCCCGCTTATCCTCTGGGGCCTGCACACACACACACACACACACACGCGCACACACACACACACACACATCCAGAAATACACCACCATACCCAAAATGAAAGTGCAAAGTACAAATGAGGACATCTGAGTACAAACAATCCCTGCATTCACGACATGCTCTGCTCTTTGCACTAACAAAGCCGCTGCTGTGGTCTGACGTACCTTCTCTTCCTTATCAAACTCTCCGTTAATGAAGAACCAGTCGTGCTGTTGAAGTAACACAACACAGTATCACTGATGTTAACACAATAACTAGTAAAGAATGGTGCAGTATTTTTTTGCATTGGAGTTAAGCAACCGTTGGTTCTTACGTGCAGGATCAGTGTCTCCACTATTTTGTAGCGGTCAGGCATGTGGGTGACCATGTCGGTCATATTGTCCTCCGACGTCCTCACCAGAGTGGGACCGAACACCAGAGCCAGGTTCCTCGGCTCCATCTGGAAATTAGATCAAAGTTATGATGACGTCTTGCTCAACGAATGACCATTTTTTCCCCCAAAAAAATCAAACTGCTAATTCGAGGCAGTTAGGTTACCTTATTCTTTTCAGCGTGATCGGCCACCTTCTTGAGGTGACCCACCAGGTACTTAAGGGTGTGATGATAGTAATCTGGGAGGTCATGGAGCTGGATAAAGAAGGATGGGTGCACGTTGCAAAGAAGAAGATACGAAGGTTGATTAGATTTTAAAGTGAAATCGAGAGGATCTATGACAAACATACTCATTGCTCCATATTCTGCTGCCCTTTGACACATACCAGTTTCTTCATGGTCTTCAGTCTGTCCTCTGCGTCTTCTATCCGGTTGGCATCAATGAAATCGTTGTATTTGTCTGTAGACAGAAAAGGCATTTGACTAACATACAGTAGCCGTGTTTCCATTCAATTGTCAAGCGAATTTTAAAGAGGACCTATTATGGTTATTTTCAAGGTGCACACTTGTATTTTGGGTTCCTACTAGAACATGTTTACATGCTTTAATATTCAAAAAGCGCTTTACTTTTCTCATACCGGCTGTGCTGCAGCACCTCTTTTCACCCTGTGTCTGAAACACTCTGTTTGAGCTCCTGCCCCGCCCTCTCAAAAAGCCCAGTCTGCTCTGATTGGTCAGCTGGCCCACTCTGTTGTGATTGGTCAACCGAACCTAACTCTTCGGACTGCACTCCAGCTCCGCTCTAACTAGCTTTGGTTGAGGTCGTGCCAAACTAGCCGCTAGGCAGGTATTATGCAAATGTGTTACTTGGTGACATCACCACGTTACGGAAGAAAAGGCGGGACTTCAAGCAAGGCGTTTCAGGCAGTTTGGAATTCTTTTACATACACAAAAACTTATATAACACACTAAAAGAAATGGGAAAACAAAAAAGCATGTTTTGTGTTGTTAATTGATTTCCAATAATAGATATATACATACATTTACATAACGCAGCATATTTGCCCACTCCCATATTGATAAGAGTATTAAATACATTTTGTACAGATGAAAAATGTCTGATTAATTTGCGATTAATCGTGATTAACTATGGACAATCATCATTAAATATTTGAATTGATTGACAGCCCTAATAAAAGTATGTGAATGGAAACATGGCTAATGAAAGGGCTAAATTGCAAAAAGTTAAATATTTCAGCATTAAGTATCGTATCATTTTCACATGCAAACAACAGGCAGAAACATTTTTGAAAATATAATTATTTGTATCCAAACTGGAAAAGTAATCCAGTGGCAGCCCTGCTTTTATATTCTACGTTATACGCATTCATTATGCTACACTTCACAATAAACAGATGACCGGACGCACCATCAGTAAACAGCGGCTCGGGCAGCTTTCGGAAGAACGATTTGAGCAGGCTGCTGATTACATTCAGGTCCTGCCATCTCTGCGGAGACACAAAGGGTGAAGGTTTAGTATTTCTAGTGCAGCATTAAAACAATAACACACATATTTAACTTAATGATTCTTAAAATCCTGCGTGATGTAGACAGTGCGTATCGTGCACACCTCCTCAGCAGTGTTGATGTCCAGGCCCTTGTTGAGATGCTCCTGCAGGTTGGACACCATGGCGTTGTTCCCCGGCACCCGGTAGATACCGGTGTAATCCAAACCCGTCTCCTCCACCACACCGCAGCACATCTCCACAATCAGAGGGACAAACTGAAGAGACGGATGGGAGAGAAGGAGGCACGGAGAAAAAATTAAAGGGAAAAAGGAAGATGGAAGTAAGTGTGGTGAAAGAGAAGGAGGAAGAGATGGAAGTAGATGGATTAGATTGAATAAGAATAGAGGGATGGAGCAATAAAAGGGGTGGTGTTTGGAAGGAAAGAAAATGAGAAAGAGGCAGATGTCACAACTGTACAACATTTAGACCATTACACAGTTTGAATAAATGAATAAAGAGTCCACTTTGACCTCTGTTCCACTTCTTCATTCAATATTTCTGAAATGTTAAGTATCAGCTGTGTGGTTCGTGTTTTGTCTACATGAGTATTTTTAGACAGAAGTAGAATTCCTGTTATTTTTATGCTCTGAATCATGTTGTTGGTGTTGTTGTTCATTTTCTCATCCTAAACCCCAGAAGGCTTACTTACTTTATTGTTGACAGCAGGCTGACAGTCCTCTAGTCGCACGCCAAAAGCCTTCGGACTGCCCGTCTTCTTGGCCTTCTTCATGATGTTGATGCCCCACAGCGCCTTGTTGTCATCTGTGTGTACACACACACACACACACACACACACACACACACATGGTCACATATCTATATATGGTATTTATATCCACATGGAAAAATTACTTGGTATGGACCAGGGTTATAATACTTTTGAATATTTAATTGTTTTTTATTTTATTTTAGTTTTGACTTTTGATTAAATTTATTTTTAGTTAGTTTTCAGAGTGCATTATATATTTAGCTTTAATTTTACAGTAGTTTTTGTTAGGGCCAGCTATAATTTCTCAGACAGATGTAGAATACTTGTACACCAAACTATTTGACTAATGAAAATTGTGACCTTAAATAGGTGTGAGTTCACTTAACTAACACAAACACGAAGCACAACTGATGGGAATGACATTAGTTTTGCAGGTATTTGGTCATAAAACAAAGTATTGGACAAATCTTGACCTTATGGAGGTACAAGAAGAAAAACAAGAAGATCACCAAAGTCCGTAGACTTCGTCCTCTGTGGATCATGAAAGTCCGTCTAAAATTTCATGGACATCCTCTAAATAGTTCTTGAGATGTTTCAGTCTGGAAACCTGAGTGATGTGTGCCATCCTTAGAGCCACTCTGCTAGCATGGCTGAAGACTAAAGAGCTGCTATCATTCTGTTGTATACTGGTGAACACAGGTACCCACCGGTTCTGGAGGCTCGGTTCACTGAGGTGTTGTCAGTCTTCGCCAGGAGGAAGGGAGGCATCATACGGTGGGCTCTGGGAGAGGAGTCGGGCTTACTACCTGTCAGACTGCACCGAGTCACAGAGATAAATACAGTTGAATATAAAGTAATAATACAAATAAAATAAAATCAGTTGTGATTAAAAGTACATTTTTTGAAGATGAGATTTATAAAGATTTCCGTTAATAAGAAGGTCTTTCAGGTCTTAATACCTTTGTAAAAAATCCTCATTTATGTAAAACAAAAAAAAAAGATGGATGTCCTTTTATTCTTGGTTTTTGGAAACTTGCATTCAGAGTGATTGTCTGTGACAGGCTTACAGCCCAGAGCTGCAGTGACTCCTAATTACACAAAGGATAAGGGACAGTAGAGATCAAGCAAAGGCTTTCTGCTAAATATAATCCAGCGTGCTGACCTGTGTTTTCTGTAGTCATTCAGCTTCTTGTTGATGAGAGCTTGTCTTGAGAAACCAATCTCCTAGAGCAAATGGAGGTTACAGATGAGTTCAGTATGTGTGCGTTTTGTGTGTGAATTCCATCGGATTAATTTTGGTATGAAGATCTAACCTCGTTGTCGGTCTTGCTGTTCTCCCTGATGACCCTGATCCAGGCCAGCATGTCGTCCCTGTCCTCGGCCTGAAGCAGGTACTCGCAGAAGTCCTGCGTGGTCAGCCTCAGGGTGTGCTTGCGCTTGGTTTCGCTGTAGGCGATGTCGATCAGGCAGCCGCGGATGCTGATTGGAGGGTGTTCTTCCTGGCTGGTCCCCGCACCAGCCCCGTGAAGGACGGCCTCTCGCTTGTCCTTGTAGAGGAAGAGCGAATGGGAACGGAACACGGAGAAGACGCGTTTCCACGGCCGCATGCCGCCTCCTACTTTCTACAATGAGGAAATATAGAAACATCACTCGTCCCATCGTAGCTTAGCAACCGTAAATAGCTACGGCAGGCCTAGCAACACTCAATTTCTCCACATCCAGCAGTGGGCATTAGGGGTGTAAGAAAATATCGACACACTTGATATTTGACAAAAATCTCCCTTTAAGGTACATTTTGGACAAATTAAAAATGTGTGATTAATTTGTCATTAAATATTTTAATCAATTGATAGCCCTACTAAGAATGTTTTGAGAAGTAAAAGTTTTGCTATGATGGTAGTTTCTTACAGTAGTTTATTCTTGGGATCTCTTAAATAGGTTGGTAGGATGAGAGTTAAAAGCTGCTGGCGACAATTCAGCCGGTAAAATCGACAGCTGCTGACTAGAGATGAGAAACCTGCTTTCGTCTACTTCTGTCTTAAAAAAACTACTATGATTTTTAAGTGGTAAACCAGTCACTGTTATGATAGTAAGATGCATATGTGCTCTAGTCGAATGGAAAGCGTGACAGGTGCAGTATAACAGTAACTTAGTAAGGGGGGCTTAAGGGTTTAAGGAAGGGACTGTGTGTACAAGCAGTGTGTCGTACCTTTCCCTTCTCTGTGAGGATCTGTTTGTAGTGCAGCCAGCCCTCCTTGCGAACATCGCTAAAGGTGATGGTTCCCAGTTCGGAGGTGGAGTGGCGTTTGGACCGCGCCTCCTCCTGGGCTCGCAGGCTCTCCAGAGACTAAAACACAATATAGGGTTATTATGGGCTGCAGATGAGACCGTGTTTGCTTGGTTGCTGGAAAATGAATAAAATAGAAATATAAAGGAAACACACACTGTGTTGAACACTCACCCCGTCAGTGAAAAAGCTCTTGACTCTTTTTGGTAGTTTGCTGCGGAACAGAGAGCACAACGCTATCAAGTTATCACCAACAAAAAAAATACATATTTAACCCTGAGACACGCGGGATTGTGGGCGATCCCAGCTGACTTTACTGTCTATCAGAGGTTGTAGCAGGTTCAGTTGTAGAGCTACAGTGAAGGTACAGATATCATATGAAACTAGAAAATCTAAGGAATCCATGGTAAACCATGCCATGCTAGCACATGACAATAAATAACTTGTTAAAGGCCTATTTAAATGATGTTTGTCATTGAAGTTTTGGGGTGCATACTGTATAGGCTACTGGTACAATCATTCCTGGGACCATATAGACCCATTTTAGTAAACAATGCAGCTTTTAAAGTGTCCTCTGAGTACTTACGAGAAGACGCGGCCTTCTTCCCTGAAGGTGTTGAGACCCTCGTCACAGGACTTTGATCTCTCGGTGGTGATGGCCAGCAAGTAAGAGGAGCGGCGGCCTTTAATACTGCCTGAAGAGAGAAAAGACAAGTCAGAGAGAGGTAAAGAGGAAGAGGAGGAGGAGACAAGTATGACTTGTGAAATGACAAAAAGATGAGTGATTGAAGTGATTTGTTGTTTCACACTGTGACTATAACATTAGCCAGGTGTTAGGGGGTTAAACATATGTACTGCAAATTAAAGGAATACAATGACATTTGGATCTTTAGTTCCCAGTTTTTGGATACGTTTTAGCCTACAATGCTAACAGCATACAGTATTTTATGTTTTTAAACTACATTTTAGTCTCGCCTTTTTTCGTCAACAATATTGCAATTTTGATATCAGGCGCCGTCTCGTCATTGTCTCATCTTAGTCATGGAAAAAAAAGGTCATTGATGAACATATTTTGTCATAGTTTTTGTTAACGAAATTAACACCATTGAATATATTCATAGTTATGAATATCATATTCCATTTCTGCTTATAGATCCTCCGAAATCCTACACACTGGCCCTTTAATAATACATTCACTTTAAAGTCATTTCACTTTTGGACTGCTATGGCTCCCAACAACAACAACAACAACAACAACAAAGCATTCTGAATTTGCACCACTGACTGGTGCGTAGTAGTATTTTACAGACATCTGCACTACTAAACTGATGAAAAAACACGCGTGGATCTCAAGAAAACGATCAAACAGTGGTTTGAATGAGTGCTTGTGGAACAAGCAGCTCCTCCCATGTCTCATGTGTGCCAAAGTCAGAAATTTTCAAATTCCACACATAGTGGTTTTGAGTATTTCCTTATCAACTGATCCATTCTAGGGAATTCTTCTTCTTGTAAATGTCACTGTACTCCTTTAAGATGAGTCTGAGGCTAGACAAATATATCAGTGTGCCAAAATAAAAGCGTTACATAACTGCTTGTCATTTTGATTCAAGAACATTGGCAGTGATGTTTTGGCAATGTCAGCTCAGACATACTGGAGAAACATACTGTATATATTGGTCTAGCCCTTTGTGAAGCCTTTCAGTATTTTAGAGTGGGCGAGTGAGACTCACTGAAGTCCTGAGCACGTAGTCGGACAAAGGGGGAGACGGAGGACAGGGTGGGGGAGACAGAGGTGGTAGTGGGGGAGGCCATAGTGGAGGCCTGGGAACTGGACACAACAGAGTGGGCTGGTACATAGCAGGCCTGTAGGTCAGTGCTAGGACTGGTGGGGTCATCTGCAAGTCATCATCACAGGTGAGCAACAAGGGATGAGAGATGATTAAACACACAGGACGAGACAAAACACAGAGTCTCCTCAGATGGTTAGGACATCTCTCTGAGGCGGACCTACTCTGGAGGCAGAAATAACCTCACAGTCTTTCACATTATAGCTACCTGACAAACCTAAACGGCAAATACAGGATCCCCTTTTTAAAGCATGATACTGTACAGTAAAGTAATTGGCATTGGAGAAATGACTGTGGAGGATGGAATCTGCCATAATAATAATAAAAAATAAATGACTCAATAAATTAATTAATATGCCATTAAATATACCAAAATAATATTAAAAATAAATACAGGCATTAATTAACTGATAAAATGTGACATAAATTGTTATTTTTGTTTTAATTTGCTTTTATTTATCTTTGTATTAATCCTCTTAATTATCTACTCTTGACTACTATTTTCTTTATAGTAGGGCTGTCAATCGATTCAAATATTTAATCGCATGTATGTCCATAGTTAACCGCGATTAATCACAAATTAATTGCAAATTTTGTATCTAATTTAAAGAAATTAGTGGCGTTAAAACAAATTGGCGTTAATGCATTATTCTCGCATTAACTTTGACAGCCCTACTTTATACATTTCTTTTTATATCATTTATCTATTGAGTTGGTGCAGTGGTTAGCACTGTCGCCTTAGAGCAAGTTAGCATGTTCTCCCCGTGTTAGCGTGGGGTTTCTCCGGGTACTCAGGTTTCCTCCCGCAGTCCAAAGACATGCAGGTTAGGTTCATTGTTGACTCTTAAAGTCCTGTAGGTGTGAATGTGAGCGTGAATGGTTGTCTGTCTCTGTGTGTCAGCCCTGTGATAGTCTGGCGTCCTGTCCAGGGTGTACCCCGCCTTCGCCCAATGTCAGCTGGGATCGGCTCCAGCCTCCCCGCGACCCTGAATAGGATAAACTGCTACAGATAATGGATGGATGGATGGATCTATTGAGTCATTTATCTATTTATTTCATAATGAGTGTGGGTGTGCATCCATCTGTCTGTCTGTCTGTCTGTTCACAAGCTAATCTCTCATACTGCTGGACCCATCTGCTTAATCTTTTTTGTGCTCATTTATGACTGTATGCTCCAGGACCTCTCGTGGTTGCAAAGATTACAGCAGTGGTGCTGCAGACATACCTGACAGAGATGTGCCCTCTATTGAGTGGACATTCGTAGTTTTCTCCCCCCCAGTACCTAATATTTACTTTGATTACTTTGTTCTTTTCAAGCTCTCAAGTTTAACTTTCCATTCGTTAGAGGGCGTATGTGCTACTTTTTCTTTTCTTTTTGTTGTCTTGCTTTCAAGGTAACAACAATTACTAATTATTGAGATTCATCCCCAGATAATGAAAGGCTGGTATTCAGTTTGAACTTGTAAGGTAGGCTAGGCCATCTAACTGACATTGGTAGCAGTATCAGCCAAACTGCATTATCAGGTCGCAACAGTTCTCCTCTCATGCTCCTTACCGTTTCACTCTACAGTTATGTTATCTGGCCTGCTGACTGAACCTGTAAGATTATTTCTGACTTCAGAGCAGCTCTGTTTCTAAGAAATGTTTCCAGAACCAAAACTCTCCAAACATTTGGACATGTAAACATTCAAAAACACGCTGGAATATTCATCAACACAGATGTAAACATACAGAAATGTTGAAAAGGATAGAAACACACAGAAAGAAGGAAAGGAGCACTACTAAAGGCTCACACACATTAAGTGGAATATATCGTAGAGCTCTGTAACAACAGACAACATAATAACTGTTCCAAATATACAAAAATGTGCCTGATTTGGAATTTATAACAGTGAGTTAGTGTAATCTCATCTTCAGAACCACGTTTTTGAATTTTACACCACTTGTAACGAGGGCTGTCAAAGTTACCGCGATAATAACATGTTAACGCAAATTCATTTTATCGCAACTAATTTCTTGAACGCATTAACGCAACTTGCGATTTTTAGATTGAAGCAGGCTCAGTTTTAAAGCTGGAGTGAAGATACTGGTATCATATGATACCAACCATGTCATACTAGCTTGTCGCAAAGGAGGATAAATAACGCTCCAAACTTGCGCTAAATTTTGGCGAGGAAAAATTGGCCTCTGACCTCAAGATATGTGAATGAAAATGGGTTCTCTGGGTACCCACGAGTCTCCCCTTTACAGACATGCCCACTTTATGATAATCACATGCAGTTTGGGGCAAGTCATAGTCAAGTCAGCACACTGACACACTGACAGCTGTTGTTGCCTGTTGGCCTGCAGTTTGACATGTTATGAGTTGAGCATATTGTTTTATGCTAAATGCAGTACCTGTGAGGGTTTCTGCATAATATTTGTCATTGTTTTGTGTTGTTAATTGATTTTCAATAATAAATATATACATACATTTGCATAAAGCAAGCATATTTGCACACTCCCATGTTGATAAGAGTATTAAATACTATAGTACATTTTGAACAGATAAAAAAACGATTAATTTTAATTAAAATTTTTTTTAATTAAATATATTAATCAATTGACAGCCCTGCTTGTAACATAATGACCAATTAATGTAAAAAGACATTACACTCACTGAATTATCAGGACATTTTTTGAGGTTAATTTTGTTATAGTGTGACATCCTGTGACAGCTGTTGCTACAGAGAAAAGGTCACTAACCTATGAAGGGAATAGAGGACAGGGAGTTGTATGCATGCTGTGCCAGGCTACCATTAGCCCTGCGGTTGGGGCCGGGCCCCCCAGAGACAGGAGAGGGGGTCCCTCGCGGAGGTTCCAAACCAGGCGACTCAGGCGACTCCACAGGCGTGGCGTAGTGAGGATGTCGAGCGGCCTGAACGGGGGTTCGGCGGCCGGACGGCGGCTTCTGCCTCAGGACCACCTCTTGATGCAGGGAGATGGGGGAGGCGTCCTCCTGACCCCTGTCCTCGCCCAGCCGGGCTCTCTCCTCCTCTGACGCAGACATGGCGGGGGTAGACTGGGGCCTGGGTGCCACCACCCTGTCCTCGCTGCCGTCTGCAGGGCTGCCTCTGCTGCCGGGGCTCCAGTTGAGGTGAGGGCCGCTGTAGCTGGGCTCTCTGAAGGAGTGGGCCTGCTGGAGGAGGTGGCCAGCTTTGCGGGAGAAAGAAGGGCTGTAGCTTTTGTAGCCCACCAGCTCTTCTTCTTCTTTTACTCGCCTTGTTTGGGGTTCAGCTACCTGCTGACCCGACTGCCTGCCACTAGGAGGCACTGTGGAGGAGGCTGTGATGGGGGATATCACTGTGGTTTTGTGCTGATGACCTGCTGAGACTTTCTGCTCCTTCTGCTCTCTGAGTTTGGCCATTTGGGAGCCGTGTGGTGAGTCTTCGTAGTGCGGTGACACCAGCGCGGAGGCTTGTGCCAGTGTTTCCACAGAACGCCCGTAGTTGTGCTCGTACTCGGCGTAGGCTGCCAGGAGGCTCTCTGAGCATGACCTGCTCCCTGGTCCTGATACACCGCCCCAGCCCCCTAGCCAATAGGAATCATGGGAAGCAGCAGCTGCCTGGTGGTGGCACAGGAGGGTTTCTCTTCTGCGTTGCTCCGCAGAGGTCGTGGAAGCAGGTGTAGGCCCGGGGCCGAGAGCCAACCCCAGCCCCAGCTCCGCTAAACAGTCCTGAGATATACTGCGGTGGCGGGGGGACATGCTCTCTGCGGCCTCAGCCTGGCTGTAGTACCAGTCCGACAGAGCCTGGTGGCAGAGAGTGTCGGCGCGAGTGCGGGCAGAGGCCTGCAGGCTGCTCTTCCGCGGCGGAGGCAGAGTAGCAGAGGCGATGGCAGCATTGTGGTTAGCAAAGTGAAAGTCCAGTACGCTGATGGCCGAAGAGGAGCGACCTCTGTGCCGCCCCGGCGGGGCAATGTGGCCGGCGGAATCCTCGGGACCCCCGGGCCAGCCGGAGGTCGGGGTAGAAGCAGCAGGGGGGCGGTTGTCCAGAGGAGAGGCGGCGGGGCCGGGACGGCACTGCCAGTTGTCCAGGGGACTGTGGAGGTTGTGACTGGGCTGCGGGGAGGTCGGGCTGGGCTTGCTGGGAGGGTAACAGAGAGGCGGCGGCACAGGGAGGTTCTGGGCCACGCCTGAATATGGCTCATTGCCTTTCAGGTAGGCATCCTGGGAGTACGCCTGAGGAATCAGAGGGGTTAGGACATGATGTAAAACATGACAGATAAAAAGAACAGAGATGGAAGGAGCAGCGAGAGGGCAGAGTGAGGCAGATGCAACGTGCACCATGCAGCAATATTTCTGTCTTTTGACCTATACAAGCTAAATCCTTATTAAACAACCAACACTGGAACTTTATTTTTCCTTTTGTAAATTTGGGCCAGTTTATTACTGTATTGTAATTAGGGCTGTCAAAACTAGAAGATCTAAGGAAAATCTAAGGAATCCATTGGTACCATCCATGTCATACTAGCCTGCCGCAAAGGAGGTTAAATAACGTTCCAAACTGTACATTTTGGCGAGGAAAAACTGTTGTGGCCATTTTCAAAGGGGCCCCTTGACCTCTGACCTCCAGATATGTGAATGAAAATGGGTTCTATGGGTACCCACGAGTCTCCCCTTTACAGACATGCCCACTTTATGATAATCACATGCAGTTTGGGGCAAGTCATAGTCAAGTCAGCACACTGACACACTGACAGCTGATGTTGCCTGTTGGGCTGCAGTTTACCATGTTATGATTTGAGCATATTTTTTATGCTAAATGCAGTACCTGTGAGGGTTTATGGACAATATTTGTCATAGTTTTGTGTTGTTAAATGATTTACAATAATAAATATATACATACATTTGCATAAAGCAGCATATTTGCCCACTCCCATATTGATGACAGTATTAAATACTTATACAAATCTCCCTTTAAGGTACATTTTGAACAGATAAAAAAATTTGTGATTCATTTGCTATTAAATATTTTAATTGACTGACAGCCCTACTTATCATTATTATTATTTTTTATTTATTTCAATAGGCAATGACATTCATTTATTTTATTCTATTCTGCATTAATTGATTTCATCTTCCACTTCATTGCATTTCTAAATGTTTTAATGATAACAATAAAATAAATAATGAAGAAAATCCATGTTTTTAATATTTTGACCCTTATGTTGGTTGTTTCACCGCCTCCATTCATGCATTCTTTTACACCCATCTGCCCATTGATAACGGCACAATCCTCGCTGCCCATGCACCATTCCAAATTGCTGAAGTTAAACTTGAATAAGTGGCTACGTGAATTAAAACAGAAAGACACAACCCCCTGCTGTTCTTCAAACAGCCTAGCTAGCTGCTGTGACATATAACACAGTAACGAGGTGAAAAGAAGGAAAGAAGAGAAAATAGAAGAAGGATAATACTCACACTTACCAACTGCAACACATCCTCATCTTTGGGCATAATAGAGAGCTCCAGAATGTTTTCACTACGACAACAAAAAAGATCCAAATATATGAACAAGATCAATAAGGCGTCAGACGGAGCATAAAATGAGATTCATAAACCTCCTTGTAAAACTCCTACCTGTTTTGGATGAGTGTGATCACCTGAGAGTAGGTTTTACCCAGAATGCTCTCCCCATTCACCTTCACCAGCCTGTCCCCTTGAGCACACACACACACACACATTCAGAAGAAGGGTGAAATAGGTGTTGCATGCTTAAGAAGTAGGGCGGCACAAAAAAGCCTAATGCTGCGTTCACACTAAGAGCAAAGCAAATCTTCGTCTCGCTTTACTTGCGCGAGTTGGACCGCCGGGGTCATTTGAGTTCATTCGCGTTACTCGCTCTGGAACGCGCCAGAGAGCAACGACTTTTCTTTCCGCCATTTCTTCCATCAACCATGGAAGAAATAACCACTGTTGCTGCTTTGCACATGTTGTGGAAGTCCCAGATATGTCGGAAAACCAAACGCCGTCTTGTCTGGGTTCATAACATCACCCGGTGGCGAACTATATTCACATACTGTATCTAGGAAGCCACACGTCGCTACTGCGGTATGAACCCAAATTAAACACATTGTGCTGTAATTTAATTATAATAAACAGATCAAAATGATGCTGAAATAACTACATAATGCCGAATTGTAAAAAGTCTGAATTCCTGCTTTGTCAGGTCTGTCCGCAAGATGACAAGCAAACAACTTTTTTAAATTGCTTGAGTTCGGATAGATCAGTGCCAGGCTATGCAACTGCTCCATCAACACTCAAGATAAAGTCATCAAGGCATAAATACGGCAGTGACGTTGTTGTTTCTACCATAGATAATCTGTGGTTTATACACATCCATTTATACACAGAGTTTGGTCGGGTCTCTGTACAGATATGATGTACTATCGTAGCTCTGGGTTCCTGCAAACGGCCACAATCCCCCATCTCTGATTCAACGACGTCAGGACGTCAGCGACGACAGCAGGAGAATGCCAACGCCGATAGGCTTTCGCGACACAGCTTGATGCGAATTTCTCGCTCCAGTTGAAAAATTTCAACTGCGAATAGGTGAATGGAGCAAATGTTGCGTGTTCGCGTCGCGCCATTCGCGTCGCTTGGCGCAAATTCGCATCTAGTCGCCTCTTTGCATTGACTTTGTATTGTAATTACTTCATGCGAAAAGTTTGCTTCGCGCTTGGTGTGAATGCGCCATAGTAGTGACATCACAAGGTCCTGGAGTACATCTGTACATCACTGCAGAAAGGTGAGAAGTTACACAACTGGAGGTCAGCAAAAACAAGATTTCAGGGGTGTTAAATTACTCTTTAAGCAATAAGAGTGCAGCCTGTATGAAGCCTGAGAGAAGAAAGTCAGGGTAAAAAAAAAAGTCAGGAAAGTACTTGTTGCTGTACGTTAAGTTTATTGCTGTCAGAGTCATCTTATGTCTATTGCATGTCTTTCATATGTGTGTCTTCTACCTGTACACAGTCCGGCTTGTTGCGCGGGGCCATTGTCTTTGACATTCTTCACAAAGATGGTGTCCATTGGCTCCAAACGAGACCGCTGACCTCCTGCTTTAAAAAACAAACACACACATACAGATTATGTGCTTACGCATGCATTTCCTGTACTGAAAATATCAGCAAAACCCACAAAGTTGAAACATTTATTCCCCGCCCCACACACATCTTGATGAATTGTGCATTATGAAACAGAACACAATAGATACAATAGATCCTCCTGAGTCCTGAAGGCATGTAGAGACACTTGATACAGATACATCAGAGCTGGATGTCTAAACATTGGCTGATAGTGTGTAGCCGGTAAAGCCAGCAGAAACTCACCTTTTCCAGTTGCATTTCCGTTCTCTTCATCCTTTGGGAGACACAGAGAGCAGGTGTTAGAGGAGAGGAGGACCACAGGGGGGCGCTGCTCAGCTCACATTCAACCCCAGGTCTGACTCCAGCTGACTGGGCGGTTTGGACTGTTGCTCAGCTGTCTGACTGATTTACAATTTGACTGAGTGTTTGACTGTCTCACTGACTGACATATGGACTGTCTGTCTGTCTGTCTGTCTGTCTGTCTGTCTGACTGACTGGCAGGCCTGCTGGCTGGGTCTAACTGGAGGCTTTGATGCTTCGCTGAGTTAGCTCATTCCTGACCTGGACACACAAAAGGGCTCTGCACACAGACTGAGGTATGCTGCTACACAACACCGACCTCTCTCCAGGCCAGAAGGACGTCACCGTACTGTCTACACTACTACACTACCCATCAGAGAGTGTAGCTGTAGGGTCTGTATCACATTAGAAGAAATGGTCCGAATGACTTATAGGTTAAATGCACCTTTGAAAGTGCTCACGAGTACATAATCGAGCCTGTCTGGTGTCCACTTTGGTTCTCCTGATCAGCTTTTTGACGTAGCAGCATGGAATTATTTTTATTAGGGCTGTCAAAGTCAACGTGATAATAACGTGTTAACGCAAATTCCTTTTAACGCCACTAATTTCTTTAACGCATTAATACAACTTGCAATTTTTAGGGTGTAGCTAACCACTGCACCACCATGCCGACCTGAAAAGGTTTCAGTAGCCTTTAATTTGATCCTCAAAGTGGTTTGAGTTCATACGTTAATTCCTACTGGGGAAAAATGAGATCCCTCCAGGGGCTGGGCTCCGAAATCCAGGGAGTACACCATCTTGACACTGACTGGTGTCTGAACACACATCACTCTGACTCGACCTTATTAATCTGTCTGTGTCGGTTTCGGGGGGCAAAAATGTTGAACAGTTCCTGTCATGAGGGAAATGTGGTGTTATGGGATAAAACCAAAAGTGCTTTTTGCTTGCTAATTAGCAATAAACACAAAGTCCGGTTGAGGCTGATGGGTGCCAGGTCAAAAGGTCACCAAAGTCATTATGAATCATCCATGGGAACCGTTATTATCTGCACAAAATGTCATGACAATCCGTCCAATACTTGCCAAGATATTGCAGTCTGACAGCTGATCAGTCCTGTGAGTTAAATGTTCTCTAAGTCAGAATTTATTTGGCGAAGGCGTTTCCATATCCCATTTATTGCATCAACTCTTTTTCAATTGAGTTGGAGGAAGTTTTAGCGAATTTTGCCGTTTCCATACAGCTTTTCTAATGCGATATTTCAAAATAGGAATAAAAACACGTGTATTGAAACACGGCTACTGACTTGCATTCATGTGAACAAGAGGATGCAGATTTTATAAAAGCAATTAGTTGCCCTAATCATAAGATTGTATCAAATGACTGAAATTAGTCGAATTCAACTAAAAAAAAATGTAACACATTTGTGTTCCAGGCTGAAGTCGGCTAACCTTGAGGCTGTGGAGGGAGGACTCTGGTGGGTAGACGATGAAGTGGCGCAGAGTGAAGCCGAATCCCTGCGAGTTCTTCGGGACATAAATGGTCCGCGGGCCCTGCCACGACACGCCCTCCACCTCGCCCGACGACAGCGGCCGGCGCCTGTTCTCGTTGGACGACACCATGCCATCTCTCCGTCCTTTAGCCTAATAGAGAAGAGAAACAAATGTTTAGATCAACAACGCGTAGCTTCCTCTTAGTAGGACATGAAAACTGACAAAACTTTACCTTGTGAATCTTAAAGTACATGTTCGTAAAGTCGCGTGTGACTGTTTACTAAAGCATAGTTGAATGTATTTAAGGGAAGAGTGGGTGGGTGGACGTGGCCGTACAGTATGTGGCCCATTCACTGAGGACTCTGCCCAGATCTGACCGGGGCAGAATTAACACCAATGGCAGGAATTTCTCAGAGACTTCCTCCCTCTAAAGAGGAAGCTCTATTTTCAACAACAACCCCACCTATAATCACATTTATTACCTCCAGCCAACAATGGAAGAGTTAAAAATATATATGGTCTATAAATACCAGTTATGGAACAACAGGAAATGATTAGGGCTCATAAACATAGATCTGGAAACACAGACCAGATGAGCAGTAGACAAAGAGAGCCCGCTGATAGTTCTATAGGCTACAGGAGGTGAGAATGAAGCCAGTGATTCAGGTACCAACGCACAGTGGATTTTCCAACACTGAGCACCATTCAGTTGCTAATCCACATGTTTAACCTTGATAAATGTATATATATACAGTAGATCAATCATGCCTGGAAACTACAGTATAGTTATGTACATAACTTTTATCTTGATCATTAGACGGGGCGATTAAACAAAAGAATATTCAACAACACTTAAAGCGCACATTCATTATTCACAAAAAACACTAAAACAACAGGAAGTGTGTTTCTTAAGACAGGAAGTGGATGGCCGTGATGTGGGAAATCCTTCGCCTCTAAGGATATTTCCCAAGAGCAGGAGAGAGACGCACACTTTCCACAGAGGGAAGCCAATCAGTTTAGATTAACATCATCTAAATTCATAATTTCAATATGTTATTTCCATGGACGAGGAAAGTTCAATCAGTGTTAGTGAACCTGAGCTACTCTCTCTCTCTCAAAGCCAGAAACCAGAGAAGTCTCAAACTTGTGATGTCGTCTTGTATAAAGTTGGAGCTGCTCCATATACAATGAATGGGAGACTTAACTTTTGACATTTTGTGGACCCACAGAATGTTTGTTTTCATTTTTTATACCCAAATGATCTTTATTCTATTGTAATATTGTCAGTTGTAGAACAGGAAATGGACCCGTATACTCATCTCCTAATAGATCTTCCTCAATAGAGTGCTGGAAATGAGTTAGCATTTTAGCACTTCCTGTTCCCTCGTCTGGAATTCAATGGGTTTTCTGAATGGGTTTTTAGTTATGTGCCTGAAATAAGGTCTTTTGTTAACACAAGCTGTGGAGATTTTAACGTTTTGTTCTACGACATAAAATACATCAGTAAATACCCCCACTCGTGAAGCTCCCCTTTAATATTTCCATAATACAAGTAACAATAATTTATATGAACTCTTATCAAATCACTGACAAGCCAGACCGTGTCTTAATATCAGTGAATGGACAGAGTCTTGGTTGATTTGTAGCTGATAATAAACCCGCGTAATGTGCTGAAAGAACACTTCAGACTGACTCTTTCAAACTTTTTAAACGACCCACTCTTATAGCCTTACATAACAAATATTATCCAAACAGAATGAAATAACCTCAGTTGATTCCTGCCCACTGACATTTCTGTGTGTGTGTGTGTGTGTGTGTGTGTGTGTGTGTGTGTGTCTGTGTTGGAGAGTTGTGTTGTGCGAAGCCCCAGAGCATGAAGTCATCATATCTGTGTGTGCATGTGTGTGTGTGTGTGTGTGTGAGAGAGATAGTTGGGTACACTGTTGTGTTAGATTCCTCATCATCCGACATCTCTGCAGGTGACAATTCACACATGAGTGAATGTAAACATAGAGGTGAGAGATGCTGTACATGCTTACCTCTCTCTCTTACTCACCCACCCACTCACAGTGTGAAATGCCGACATGCCAGAGTGTGTTTTATAGAACGTCGTGATTTGTTTTGCCAGCTCTCTCTGTAAACACATCTCTTTTACAGAACTAACACTGACATCATCCTTATCTGAGTCCCTTTAATACAATATGCTGTTGCTTGGTTCATTAAATTCCTTTGTTTGTAACTTTTCTTAAAGTCTTGAAATAAGAGACAACAGAACAAAACAGAACATATCAAACATTGGTGTACATTCGCGATTAATCGTACGATTGTCCATAGTTAATTTGATTATCTGTTCAAAATGTACCTTAAAGGAAGATTTGTCAAGTATTTAATACTCTTATCGACATGGGAGTGGACAAATATGCTGCTTTATGCAAATGTATGTATAATAATATACTATTGGAAATCAATTAACAACACAAAACAATGACAAATATTGTCCAGAAACCCTCACAGGTACTGCATTTAGCATAAAAATATGCTCAAATCATAACATGGAAAACTCAAGGCCAACAGGCAACAACAGCTGTCAGTGTGTCAGTGTGCTGACTTGACTATGACTTGCCCCAAACTGCATGTGATTATCATAAAGTATTATCATAATGTCTGTAAAGGGGAGACTCGTGGGTACCCATAGAACCCATTTTCATTCACATATCTGGAGGTCAGAGGTCAAGGGACCCCTTTGAAAATGGCCATGACAGTTTTTCCTCGCCAAAATCTTGCATAACTTTAGAGCATTATTCATCCTAGGAACATAGGAACCAAACCTTCCTGTCTGCTAATCCAGAGCTTCCTCTCTCCACAGATTTTATACAGAAACATTATAGCAAGACATTAAAGGAACGAGGTGAGGTTTTCTAATCCAAAATGCACTTAAAAATACGTTAATGGAAACTACTATCGGCTACTATCGGTCAGAATGTTGGTCACACTGGTATTGTGGATGAAATTCATTAAATGTTGCGAACAGTAGTAAACCACCAATCTCTTACATTGTATTAATGTAAGTCATTCATAAAAGAAACTTAAAACTAAATGTATAATTGAAGTTATAATACTGTTTAATGTATTTCTCCCTCCGACCCTAGATGAGAGTCCTTACCTGATCCTGAGCACTGGGCCCTGATTGTGCAGCTCTTTTTAGCACAACGAGGGGCTTGTTGTGCTGACTCAAATATAGCTCTTCATTATCATGGGGCCACGCACTCAATTTACTCTCCGTTCTGTCTGCTGCACTTGTCATTTCAGTTTTGGGATTTGAAATTGCAGACCTTTATTGTTGAGCGTTGAAACGATTCAGTTCATCTGACATTCAGACCACAGCGGAATGAGCTGAATTGCATACACAGATCACATAATACAAAGTGCCAGATACACAAACTCCATACCGGCATGTAAACATAGGAGCAGTGTGTGTGTGTTGGAGACTGTATGATGCTCGATGCATACTTGAACAGATGATGTAAAAAAGCACAACCACACACCCACAATATTCCATATAAAGCTCCACGACTCTGTGTGCGTAGTGAGGACATCAGCCTCAACTCCCTTCCCCTCTGCTAGTCAACAGGCCCCCTCAGTGCTGCATTACATAACACCTAAAAGGAGGCACGCAGGCATAACACACACACCCTCGAATGAATCAACCCCCACGTGCTGAATCTCCCTCCAAAACTGGAGATGATGACGGGCTGGTAATGGGCAGCCCTTGCCCTGTCACAGGTTAAAGTCACTGCCTAAGATTGATGATAGCAGTGACATCAACTTTGGCCCCCGTGTGATAAAACCAGGACACCCACATGGTGGAAAAGGACGGGTGGATGGTCAATAACGGTGTCCTTCTCTTGCACTGAGAGCAGACAGGAAAGGTTAAAGCAAAGATGGCGGAAGAAGCATCCCGGAGGAAATACACCTGTCCATAGTCATCAGATCAGATAGGAGACGAGGACCCTTCACAACAATGACAGCCACGGCTGTTTTTAGAGCTACTACGTACACGGATGGACCACAGACAAAGTCAAAAGCTGGTCCAATACTGGACTGATACCACAGAGCAGCCAAATTGGAAAAGATAGTTTCAGTACAAGATATTATTTCTTGATAATTCAAATTTAAGGCTGCGCTAATCAATATCTTTACATCAACAATGGGTCACATGCCTGTGTAGTGTGAAAGGACTCGCCGGTGGTGACATACCCATTATTACCAACTCTGACGTTCCCTTAAAGGGCCAGTGTGTAGGATTTCGGGGGCTCTATTAGCAGAAATGGGAACTCATTCTCACTTCCAACTTGTCAAATACCGCCGCTTGGTCAATGCCCTTCGGCATCAGAGTCCGGCGCACGGGGTACCCCTCTTGCGTTACTTTTGGATGGATAACGGATGGCGTGTCAATATACGCTCGTTACATGCATAGTGTGGAAAGGCAGGAGTGAGCGGAGGGTTGGTTGCAATCTGCAACCACACCACTAAATGCAGCCAAATCCTACACACTGTCCCTTTAAGCACAGAGTTGTTTAACATCTTTCAGCTCATTGTTTTTGTTTTCCATCAATGTCATGCAGCAGGCAGCTGTTTTCAGTGAAAAAGCTCTGGTAAACCCAGATAAGCCCTGCTCAGCACCAAACAGCAGACAAAGTTAGCAGCTAGCTAGCTAGCTGGTGAACATGGTGGAGCATTTAGCAGCTAAGAAGCCAGATATTTTTCTGAGGAGTTGGTGGAGACCAAAACGCAGCTAAAAGGAGAGTGAATATTGCACTAAAAGGAACAGTGTGTAACAAATAGTTGGATCTATTGGCAGAAATGGAATAATATAAGTATTTTAATCTTTAGTGTATAATCACCTGGTAATAAGAATCGTTGTGTTTTTGTTACCCAAGAATGAGCCGTTCATATCTACATAGGGAGCGGGTTCTCCACGGAGTCCGCCATGTTTCTACAGTAGCCCAGAAGGCTACATCCACACTAATATGTTTTCGTTTTAAAACGCAAAACTTTTGCTACATTTATGCCTAGCTACCTACTTCGAGCCCCTAAAACAGAGACGTTGGAAAATGCCTCTGACCCCATTTTAGATTTAAATCTCCGGGGTTACGTTTTAGTCTGGACGGACAGAAACGGAGACCTTTGAAAACGATGACGCAGACACCCACGTTCGCTTCTTGATTGGGTCTCGTCAGTCATGGCGTGTCCTCTCCTGATTCGCCACGCCCCATCACGTGAACCTTTTCCGGAAGACAGCAAGCAACATCAGCCTCGACCGCCAGTGGTTATTTTCAACATGGATAACAAGATATAAGTGTTGCTAACCTTGTTGTCTGTTCTAGCAGCTGTTGTGCAGTCAAATTCTGCATTTTATAAGGATACTACTGCCTGCATGCGCAGGAGGGAAGCTATTATTTGAGCGCTTTACATCAATTTGCGTGTCCAGCACTGCTTCCTGTTTACACCATGACGCGCATGCCCAGTGTACCTGAATGGTCATGTGGAGCTTAATTCCGTTTTTGTTTTAAAACGAAAACGTATTAGTGTGGATGCAGCCTAAATTATTCAAGTTGCCAGAAACACAACTTTAGATTTTCAGCTTGCCTGATCTTTTGCCCCAAAAAAATGGTTTAAGTGGCTTTAAGAACTTTGGTAACTCAAAAGCGGCATACATGCACAAGATACAGTACACAAAGTTGGCCGTCATTCAAAATAGTGCTTTAATCACCCTGTCAAGGTTTTTTTTTTTCCAAAAACAACCTGCTAGCTGCAGGCTACATTATACTGCTAATTATTCAAATGAACAACGTACAAGCTTCAAGGAGCTCCAAGGAGCCTTGCATTGAAGACACATGAGATCAGACTCTCCGAACCAAACCAGTCAGCGATGAGTTGCGGCCAACTCAGCGCTGACGCATCGGTCTCTTGTCATTATCAAGCACGACAAGGGCTCCTTATTCTCCAGTGTGTTTTGTCATTGTAAAGGACAACTGCTGCAGCATCTGGGACACCTCACAACAGTGTGAATTATTTGCCTTCTTTGCCTATAGTCTGACAAAGTTCTATAAAGTATTAGGTGTGACGTTGACCCATCGGGCACTGAGCACTTATCCTATAAACAGATGGTGCAGCCGGGTGAACACCTCCTTCCCAACCAAGAATAATCCAAAGAATGATCAGATTATTTTCAATACTAATAAAACAATTTAATTGGCAAAATATGACCCTAAATAAAAATGACACCTGGCCAGAAAATGATAAAATGTAATAGCACTGAATAATGGCAACAAAGAAATCGTCTATTGGCAGTTTCAGCCCAAAACTACCGTTTCCCCTCTTACCCAGGACACGTGATGGCGCTGGATGACCCTCCGGGAGCCCCGTCTTCTTGGTGACGCGATGGGGGTCGGGCGGGGTGAGCTGTGAGGTGAAACACCCCTTAAAACCGCCAGCCAGATACAGCGAGGTTCGGCGTCGCTGCAGTCCACGCCGACAGAACACTGAAATCGCCACTCGTGGCCCGACGGAGCTGGTGCGACGCCTGACACCCTCAGCATAGCACCTCCACACATGTACAGTCTGTGCAGCGAACACACACTAAACACACACGCAAGGCTTCAGACCCCACAACTGAGATCTACGGTCACCTCCGCGCGATCTCTTCTTGATGCATCGTGGCCAGAAGCGACAATCGAGGGTAAATCAATGGAAAACACACTTCTGCACATTAAGTCAACTACTCAAGAGTCACAGTCAGCACCGTGGATGCAGAGCACCAAGTCTTCAATGTGTGAATTTGTAATCCTTGAGTTGGATTTAGCTTCATTATTCGTGTACATCTTCCTTCGGGCAACTCATCAGATCGTGTTTCTTGAATCTCAAACAAGCCATGCCGTTCCTCGAATCCATTGGATTAGACTTCATTTGACATATTTTGTCCAGTTTTCTACCACGTTTTCTCCAGCTAGTCCTCATTTTTTTTTTTTTTTAGCAATTTGGGTTCGACTCGATCTTTGACATTTAAGGCAAATTTCTATGATCAAAACAGCCGTTAAAATCTCAACCTCTTCATTTAGTCCAGTTCACAGTTCTAGATGATGGAAGCTTTAATAGCATCCTGGCTTTTTCAATGTGAAATGGCATTAGAAACAGCATTTGGTCCCGGGGTTACTACAGTGGCAGCGTTAGCTCACAGCCCTCTCAAATGCCACCTAGTCCTCTTCACTGCTTTCAGAGCAGAATTGTCCCGATGTCAGAAAAAAAGCACACTCATTTCATCACTGAAGTAGTGGTCAGTTGCTGCTGTGCGACTCGGCTTAAACGTGTAGTGCTCCACTCTGGGTTTTTGGCAGCGGATCCATCCCAGACCAGTTGAATTCTGCTGCTGGACCAGTTGAGCTGAGAAGGCAGTTTGTTGTCAGAGCAGATTTTAGAATTGGATCCAATCCCAAGCTGCTGCTAAGAGATCCAGCGTGTCCCCCTCCATGCTCTATAGTACAGCATTGGCTGTGGCTGACTATCTTTATTGCTGTCTAAGTATAGTCCTGCCTCTCTCTCTCTCTCTCTCTCTCTCTCTCTCTCTCTCTCTCTCTCTCTCTCTCTCTCTTTCCCTTGGGTATATTTGCTGACATCCACGCACTCTCTCTCTCTCTCAGTCACATTCCTCTCATCCTTTTGCTCCACAGTCCAGCCCGTTGGTAGAGCAGTGAGCAATGTTACTCTCTCTCTCTCGCTCTGTGCTGGGTCTCCCTGTCTCCTCCTTTTAGTCTCACAACCTGCTGGCTGATGCTGTTGTTGGTATCCAGGGCACACTATGAACTATGTGTTTTAAAACTAAAACGTTTGGACTATCAACAGAACGTTAATCAACAATAAATGATCAAGCAAATATACTTTTATGTTTAATATCAAACGGATATGTTTGGTTGGGCACAACAAGCAATTTAAAGATGCCATCTTGTTTTCTGGGAACTAAGGATGAGCATCATTAATCCAAATTCGTTTTAACGCCACTAATTTCTTTAACGCAACTTGCAATTTTAAGGTTGTAGCGGGCTCAGTTTTAAGCTAAAGTGAAGATACTGGCTGGGAAGGAATCCTAAGGAATCCATTGGTACCAACCATGTCATACTAGCTCATCGCAAAGGAGGCTAAATAATGCTCCAAAGTTATGCTAAATTTTGGCGAGGAAAAACTGGCATGGCCATTTTCAAAGGGATCCGTTGACCTCTAAACCTCAAGATATGTGAATGAAAATGGGTTCTATGGGTACCCACGAGTCTCCCCTTTACAGACATGCCCACTTTATGATAAACACATGCAGTTTGGGGCAAGTCATAGTCAAGTCAGCACACTGACACACTGACAGCTGTTGCTGCCTGTTGGGCTGCAGTTTGCCATGTTATGATTTGAGCATTTTTTTTTTATGTTAAATGCAGTACCTGTGAGGGTTTCTGGACAATAGTTGTCATTATTTTGTGGTATTAATTGATTTCCAATAATAAATATATACATACATTAACATAAAGCAGCATATTTACCCACTCCCATGTTGATAAGAGTATTAAATACTTGACAGATCTCCCTTTAAGGTACATTTTGAACAGATAAATAAAAAAATAAACTGTGATTAATTTGCAATTTAATCGCGATAAAATATCTTAATCGATTGACAGCCCTAATAATAATATATTTATTGATTATATTTTGTATTGTTAATCTGAATCTGCAAAGTAACTAAAGCGGTCAGATAAACGCAGTGGAGTAAAAGTAAAAATATTTGCCTCAGATTAAATAAAAAAAAAAAAAAGAAAATCACATCTACACAATTCACGTGAATGTCCTGGTTGACACTAAAAATGGAAATTGTCGCAAAAAAGGCGACGAGTTTGCAAGTATGTTAACGCAAAGAAAGTGACTAAGTGCATTTAAATGTGAAACTGTTCCTTTAATCAAGTAGTCCTGTGTGTGTATAGTAAGTATTAGAGCAAAACTGTGAAGAAGTGTAAATGAGTATGTCTCTGTGTATTTGTGTGCCTGATTCTGAGTGTGTCTGAGAGAGCAAAACATTATTACAACCAAACTGTCAACTAGAATAAATGTTTGTGCTTCTTGAATAACTCTAAATGTGAACGTCAGACTGTGTGTGTGTGTGTGTGTGTGTGTGTGTGTGTGTGTGAGCGCGTGTCCAGCGTGTCCAGCCCTCCACAGCAACTCTAGCAGGGCTGTCAACCCCTCAGTCCTCTTTTCATTGACACCTGAGAGCAAGCTAAAACGACAGACAGCCAGAAAGAAAGAATGAAGATAAAGAGGGAGAAGTGGGATGCAGAGACGCTAAAAGAGACTGACGTCAATGCAAACACCATCCAGCAGCCTCTGCATCTCTCATCTCCTATCCTCCCCCGGCCTTTTCCTTTCTTTCTTTTCTTATTCTCCTCTCCAGGACTTTATTTCCCACTTCTCTCCCAACACACTCTCTCTTTTCCATTTATTTCCTTTACATTCTTGACGTTAAATGTAAAAACAAATCCCACATAGCTAAAGTTATGCTGCCTTGAAACCAAACAAACTACTGTGAATATTATTCTGGCATTACTGTGCATGCCTCTCCGTTTGAGGTGTGTAGGTTTAGGAAAAGGCTCTGTGACCAATTTGTGCACTTCTGACAGTGTTTTCCTGACTGGGAGGACTCATAATCATGGAGGAGTCAAGCCAGAACAAAAATAACATAATGTGATGCGTGAGTCAGAGGAGAATATGCATCTGTTCTGCCCTGATGCTTTATGCCTCGGCTCTGTTAGGACTCCGCCGGAGCTCAAGGCAAGCACCGCTGGTTTGTGGGGCGACAAAGCCCAAGATGGCTGTGAGGAAAAAAAAGCCTATCTCTGGCTCAAACAAATACAAAGCACCTACCAGCAAAGCAAAAAAATAAATAAAAAATTTAATCAAATTATCAAATCTATCGATGAAGAATGTATACTCAGTGCTAGATGCCATCAACAGTTCAAAAGTTAAACATTCATAAAGACAGAGGGCACAAAGGGCACAGCCTCCAAGTTGAAGTATACATCAAGGTTCTTTCTCATCTTCTCATCTCATTCAAAATCACTTTCACAATTGTAATAAAAATTAATAGTGCGAAAAGAAATTCACCTATGTATCGTGATTTTTTTTTAAATACCATGTATTTGCTTCATTTGAGTCTATGCGGAGGTAGAAGGAGGTTACCGCTTTTATTGTTGTAGTCTGAGTAAGGTCATATCGTCATGGACAGGAAACGTTATTGTATTGCGGTAACGTGCGGTCAAGCCGGCCGTCACTCTCATCTCTGGTCAAATGGGCCGACGCTACAACTGTAGAGCACCCATATACTGACATTTATGTTAAATGCATTCAAACGGCCCCGATGGAGCTGAACATGGATGTATAAAGAGAATGGAGCTGACGGGAGAGCTAGCGACGATCTTGGAGAAGTTAGAGGAAGTATACATGTGTGACTACGTCCGGTTTTCAAAATAAAATATTAACAAAGGGAACTGTATATACAAAATACATATATGTTGAAATGATGAAACTAGATGTCACACTGTCTTTACCTCTGTTATTAGCAATATAGGGAGCCAAAGTCCTGACATCGGACCAGTCTTTAATGCATTAACGCAACTTGCGATTTTTAATTAACCTCCGACGGGTCTTTCGGAGGTTGTAGCAGGAGCAGTTTTAAAGCTAATATTTGTAATTGTTTTGTGTTAACTGATTTCCAATAATGAATATATACATACATTTGCATAAAGCATCATATTTTTCCACTCCCATGTTGTTAAGAGTATTAAATACTTGATAAATCTCCCTTTAAGGTACATTTTGAACAGATAAAAAAAAATTGCAAATGAATCGCAATTAATGTTCCAGACGTGTTCTTAAAACTGCATCAGGCAACTTAAATTCTGTACGATGACATCACTGACAAAATTTTCCAATGAAAATGGAAAACATACTCATCCCATACTGAGAGTTGTCAAAGTGTAAAGCAGTGGTCTCAAACTCAATTTACCTGGGGGCCGCTGGAGGCAGAGTCTGGGTGAGGCTGGGCCGCATCAGGTATTCCACAAAAAAAGCTTTGTTAAAAAAAACAACAATCTTCTCAAACGTCATTATTAACAGTTCTTTAACTTGAATGGGTTCTTCTGAACATGAACTGTCCTGAACATTAATGGAACATTGAAGAACATGAACGGTTCTTCTGAACATGGCCTCTATTGCGTCTCCCACTTTTCCTGAAATTGTCTGTGCTCGTCACCAACCTTTCTCTTCACTGCAGGCTTTGAAAAAGACATGATTGGGGCTGTGTGACAAGATATATATTCATTCCACTTGGTGTCACTCCGCAATAAAGTTGTGCCTGCTGTGTTTGTGTTGCTCTGCAATTACACCACCAAACCGCTAGTTGGCGGCGGCGTCTCTATGAGTTTCCTCTTCTTCTTGTACTACAAACAGAAACTGAGCGGAGTTGGAGCTAATAACTGTTGAACCACAGAACTTTTACTGACATTACTGCAACGCCGAAAAGAGAAAATATATCTGAGTGGATTTGTGTGAACAAACATTGAAAAGATGGAGGCAGAGAGAAGTAGAACTTGGTCCTGGCCGCTCAGCATCGCTGAGAGACTGGACCAATCACAGCTGTTGCGGTCTGCGTCGCCGCGACGTGTAGTTACATTTCTGGAGAGGTGCACGTCAGGCTACGGCGTCGATTCAACGCAGAAGTATAAATCAAGCTTTAATCGAGTTTATGCGATGTTACACGGGCGCCGCCATAGTTGTTGTGAAATGTTTCTCTGCTTGCATCAAGCCCGGCCGATTGCCCGCCCCCGGGAGCCATATACCCCACTGTGATTGGTAGGTTCGTTCAGCTCGGGCTCGCGCAACAAAGGGACCTTCCACGGCAAACTGCCATTCACATAAAACTCGCGGGCTGAGGGCGCCTGGTTAGCTCAGTTGGTAGAGCGGGCGCCCATGTAACAAGACTTGGTCCTGACCGCGGCGGCACGGGTTCGAATCCGGCCTGTGGCCCTTTCCGCATCCACTCTCTCTCTCTCCCCTTTCCAAGACTCTATCCACTGTCCTGTCAATAAAAATGAAAAAATGCCCCCAAAAAAAACTTTATAAAAAAAAAAAAAATTTGCGGGCCGCACTAACATTAAACTTTCATATCAAGGTGGGGGCCACAAAATATCGTCTTGCGGGCCGCAATTGGCCCGCGGGCCGCGAGTTTGAGACCCCTGGTGTAAAGGAACTAAATGTGCAAAATAAATACACACTGTCTTGTAAATATATAAATGAAACTCACCCACTTTAGATAAGTAAGTTGTAAACTTGTAATTGCTTTGCAGTTGGGGGTCAAGTGAGTTCTTAGGTTTAGGGAGAACGAGGAGCGAGGGAGAGAACAGGAGTACGAGTGGGAAGAAGAACAAAGCAGAGTGCAAAGTAAATAAAGAGCTGTCAGATAGAATCTAAATCTAAAAGGAGGAGACAGAGAGAGAGAGACGAAGGACTCGGGAACACAGAGAGAGAGAGATAATCCCTGTAGGGCAGGAAGTGAAGACTAAATCATGTCACTTAGGCCACAGTGACGTGTGAAACAAACAGCCAAATGTCTACCGAGATCTACGCCAACCGGTCAAGTTGCAGTTTACATCCATGTCTGTCCGACATATCATCATTCTCATCTATTAGACAGTTGTGTGAAATTGTCATAATTAGCATATGAATTCTTGAAAATGTGATTTGTGCAGTCACAGTGACCTTCGATCACGAAAATCTAATCAGTTCATCCTTGAGTCCAAGTGGACGTTTGTGCCAAATTTGAAGAAGATCCCTCAAGAGGTTGTAGTGGGCTCAGTTTTGTGAAACATATGACATAAGCATCTCATATTAATCTTCAGGTTCCCAGCTTTCAGATGATGTACACCACTTCTATGTGACATCTAATGTTGACCTGCTATCTCCTCCTAAAGACCCCCTATACCCCCATAAAAAAGACAAAAACGGGTCTATCATGGGGTTAGATAAGTGTGTTGGGTCACCATACTGTAACGAGATGCTAACTCTTGCTGTAAGTAGCATTTAAAGCTGTGTTGATCAGTGCTTGGCCACTAGAGGGTGGAAGAAACAACACATCACACACAGTTATCTGATTAATTGTTTATATAAAATGATTAATGCAGCTTTCGGTAAGCCATGTTAGTCTAAATGCTGTTCCAGGTTTTTTTTTTTTTTTCCCCCTAATAAGATGAGAGAAAATACCAAATACTTGGAATTCATTCGGGGTATAATATTGTCACATTTGATGATGTTCTCTCTCAGTCATTCCAAGAAAGATCACATGAATTTAAACTGACAACCGTTTTTTAGGAGAGAGTGACAGAGACAGAGACAAAGAGAGGCAGGATGAATAGAGGGATAAAGAGGAGGCTGGAGCTGATGACAGTACTAAACTCACCAACACAGCAGCAGCAGAGGACGCTGAATAGAGACACTGGAGCCCCTCGACAATACCACACATGGGACACATCAGCGATCACACAACACACGCAAGTGCTGCAACACACGCTGTTTCCTCTCTTCCTTCTAAAATCATCAGTTTCCTCTCCTGAGAACGATCAGGAAACCAAACTGCTGAAATCCAACGTCCAATTCTATGATACTGGGAATATTTCCATGCAGGGAAAGTTTGTCACCATTTTTAATCAAACTACAACCTCCAACTTTCAAATACTGTTTTTGAATAAACAACTTCCATTATTGTTTGGAATATTTTCAGGTATACGGATCACCAAGAATAAAAAGTGATGTATAATGAGTCAAATTAATATCTAAACACACAACATTTTGTCTTTTTGAACACTTTGCCAGTAGAGCAGAGCCAGAATATATGAGTAAAGTCAAAGAGTATAGAAGCAAAGAGACGAAACTCTGGTGCTTTTTTGACAGTAGCCGCTAGATGGCGCTGCGGTATGAGTCGATTGCTATGGATACATAAAGAGACGTCTGTAAATCAGAGGATACATTTTTTTTAGGTAAATCAACTTCCCAGTAGGAATACTTAAATATCCCTCATTTAAATTATTATGTCCTAAAAATTGTAAAAGGAACTAACAGCTGAATCCAGAGTTATTTTCCTCGGCATAATGAACGTGCATCAGACCCACGGGACCGCACCGCCCTGCACGCTCATATGACTTATCGGTTTCTGCCAGCTTCCTGCTAGCTGTATGTGGCTGTAATAATGGATATATTGGCTGTAATTCATGACTTTTATTATCTTATAACACACCCATGGGCTGTATGCTGTAAGCCTGTACCGTGGTGGATGTATTAACATCTCTGTTCCCAAACAACCGGCTATCGGCGAGTAGCTAGTAGTGCTAGTAGCATGACATCAACAGAATTTAATGGAGTTTTAGGCTATTTACTAACACGCAGGGCAAAAGCACAGGACACAACCTCTTCTACATCCATGGTCTGTGGTCTATTTTGGATCCTTGACATGAAAAAGTTTGAGATTGCTCTCAAAATCTGTGTGCTGGATTTTTCTAACTTCCATTTATGTCCATCGCTCACTTTATGCTCCTCTGGGGAGCAGCCGGGCAAAAAAGCTTAATAAATAAATAACTAAACAGTTATAATAGTATGCATATTTACAATATTTTTATTATTCAACACAGGCCATTTTGGTGGAGACATTAAATATATGACAAATGAATGGAAATAATTTAGTTTTACTTTTGTACCGCACTTTTTAGGCGGACATTTTACTGGTGTCCGGTAGTCACTTTAAGTCCAAAATAGCGGAGGCGTAGCTTTTCTGCTGGGCGCTGATGTTGCAATCGAAGAAACAACTGGCTTTCACTTCTTAGCAATATATGTTCTTTGGTAAAATCCCATATCAAGCCACAACCCTCCAACATAAACTGGACGAGTCATCATATTTTGACATAAGAAAAGTACCTAATTTTGACCTTCAAATTCCTTCCTATTACAGTAGTCTATGTCTTTTTTTGAATCATAATATCTCATTTTGAACTGTTAACTCAAGGGATCATATTGTAGGACTTTTTCGGAAGAAACTTTCTGCATACAGTATATTCTCCCGCTCCTAATGTTTCTGAAGATGGTGTCTTAAAGGTAAAAGGTTGTGGGTAGGCCAAAGAAAGTTGTTCAAATGATTTCAGAACTTTCAACCAATACTTTCACCTTTTCTACCATATTTTACTCGAAAGGCAGGTTACCAATAGTAACACAAGAGCTTTAGTAGAGCTTTGTAGCTTTTCAGCAACAAAATCTGATTTTACGAAAGCATCGTACCGACACTGACTTACCGGCATCAGGACAGAATATAAACTGTGATAATGAGGATGATTGTTTACTTCACACACACAGCAGAGACAGAGAGAAAATAAAAGACTAGAATGAGTTTCACTGATTCCACTTTTCAGCCACAAGTGGGCAGCACCGCATTACAAAGAGCCATTCCCTGGCATCAATGAACCACGTATACAGTAGTCCTCTACACACAGTGCATCTATACAGCACATTTAAAACAATCACACTTTACACTGTTTTTAACTCTCACTGCTTTTCTCACAAACAAAACCTAAATTTGAACTCATGACACAAAATACAGTACTACTTCTGCCATGTTAAGTTATTTGTAGAGGTCTCTAACGGCTTTACATTTTAATTTGAAATTTTAGACAGTTAGCTCCTCTCATCCAGAGAAACCTACAATGTTCTTAATTTCTTAGACCACCAAGCAACCACAAGGAATGGTCACTGAAGTAAAGCCCATACCTATTCCATTGATACAATAATACAGTCAGCAGGTGCTAATTATATGGGCATAATATTAAAATGAATTAATGAATTAATTAAAAAAATCATACAAATAAAAAAATCATACAAATAAAAAAACAAAAATGAATTACATTTAAAAATTCATAAATAAAAAGTGGAAAATAAACAGAGTAGTAAATAAATAAGGGAATTAATACAAAGATAAATAAATAAAAGAGCAAATTCAAATTTTGTATCAATTAATTAATGACTGTATTTATTTTTAATATTATTTTTGCTACTTTTAATGTCATATTTACTTATTTATTGAGTCATTTTTTAATGTATTCATTTATTCTTTATTATGGCAGCTTCCGTCCTCCATAATATATGGGTATACTATTGTGAAACAGACGGTGTCGTCCTGCTGAAGTGCTCTTAAAACTGTCTTCATCTTCCTGATGTCTGTCACATCAAATGAAAGTGTTCATTAACTTGACCTGTATGTGAAAAATGTATATAGCGCACTGACCGAAATACGCTAACATGAGTAGGATTGAGTCTGGAGGCATAAATGAGTATCAAAGGAGAACACATGCACTCATAATGTGTCTCTGACGAAGGCGGGGAAATGTCTCTAATTGACCTATTTTTAGTCAGCTGTGAAAATCGTTCGGCGCTAAAAATAACTACAAATTCACTTTTGTGCATTTCTTTGAATAGTTTTCATTGGAAACAGCTGCTGTCACTATAGGCTCGTCTGAATGACCACCATTTAAACACTTATATACACATTAGTTATAATGTCTCTTTTCAGGAACGACCTCTTCGCGGTGCTTGGTATTTCCTGAACTGATCTCAAACATACACAAAAACATTCGCACAGTCTAATTTTCACTCCCATATATGATTGAAATGCTTGCATTGTGACTGTAGGCTGTGGTGAAGGAGAGCAGCGATGCAACTCTAGCAGGCTGAGGTGGACAAAACAAAGTAGAGTACAGGAAAGAAAGTGTCTGTACCGGCTTTATTTTAGCCGATACCGATCAGGCTTTGGGGTCAAAGAACCCAGTCACTGATGCTGAGAGTGACAATGATGTTAAATGACTTCAGCCTATCATCATCTGTGAACCAACACAAAAACAACCCAACATGAAGAGCAGTCAGTGACACTAGCCTGGGACGCTCTGGAACCACAGACCTCCGAAGTTTCTTTATTGTTGTGCCCTGAGAACAGACCTGCTCTGAGATCGGCTTGGTCGAGTTAGCCTTCAGAAGACTGTACCTTTACTGTGGACTAGTACTGACCCCAGACCAGCCCAGGCAGATGTGTAAGGCCATTGTTCTACATTAGACAGTGGCTCTGTTTGTGCTTCAAAGTACGCAGCACTAGAAGAAAGGAAGGAAACAAGAGCAGAGGATACCACGCTGACTGATAATACAGGCTCAGTAGCATTATTGTTCCATAAACTAGTCTGACACACTGTAAGGTGCTATGTTTCTCACCAAAGAACATTTATGTGGGTAAAGCCTCCAACAGCAGGTAGATGATGTTACACTAAATGCTTTCAAAACCAGATTGTCCCAGCGTGTGCAGCATTATCTATCGATTATTGTGTCTCGCTTTCTCCCTTTCTACCTGACGGCAGGCTTTTCACCCCAGTGTGGTCATTCAGAAATAGTATAAAATCATTTTATACCTCTGCCTTACAGGACTAATCCAAAATTGCCAGAAAAAAAATAATTTCTCTTGGTCCTGCTTCACTTGATGCACCGACGTGGTTAAATCAAAAGAAACTATTGAGTCTTTGGATATTATTATTCTGTAAAACCAAATCTTACAATGGAACTAAACAATCTAATTCACACCAAGACTAAAGTGAATTTTTGCCTCGCTTTACTCGCGCGGGTATCATTTGTGTTCATTCGCACTAGACATGCTGGAGAGGAGAGGGAGCTTGTCTCCATAGATACCAACAACTTTCCTTTCCGCCGTTTCCGCCATCAACCATGGAAGCAATAACCACAGTTGCTGCTTTGTACATGTTGTGGAAGTCCCAGATACGTCGAAAAAACAAACACCGTCGTGTCTGGGTTCATAACATCACCCGGCGGCGAGCTATATTCACATACAGTGCCATTGCACTGACTGTATCTCGCAAACCACACGTCGCTAATGCGGTATGAACCCAAAATAAACAGATTTTGCTGTGATTTAATTGCAATAAACAGATCAAAAGGATGCCGAAATAACTACATAATGATGTTGAATTGTAAAAAGACTGAATTCATGTTTTGTCAGGTCTGTCCGCAAGACGACAAGTAAGCAACTTTTAAAATGCTTGTTTTCTGAACAGAGTTTGGATCGATCAGTGCCAGGCTAGGCAGCTGGTGTGAATTGGCATCTATTCGGGTCTTTGCATTGACTTTGCATGTAATCGTGCCGCGCGAAAAGTTCGCTTCGCGCTTGCCGTGAACGTACCATCAGTTTTAAATACAATATTCATGTTGTTACGGGAGACTTTTAGGAACAGACAACAGAGTCCTAAAACCAACAGAATGTGGTCCAGGGGGCACTCGGGGCCAACGGGAGCGGGCACATGCAACAGCTGTGGATGGACTCTACATCAGTGAAACAGAAAGGACTCTGGACAAGAGACTGAATGAGCAGCAGAAACAATCTAGATCAGCTGTCTGTATCCACTGTGTGTTTTGGTCTGTAGGCAGATAAAGATGTAAAAATCAGCCTGTTATGGGCAAATTCCTATTGACAGAACGATGAGATCTGAAGCCACTTCACTTCCCTTGTTTTGAATCAGGTTAGCTGCGTTAGTTGCTCTGCCTTCCACTGACCTGGCAAGTTTGACAAGCGCTTCGTCTATTTTAGGATCTGTGTTTTGCTCAGACTGTGGAAACGATGAAATCAGTGGATAGCAGACGGAGCTCTCGTCTTTGAAGCTGCCCGTCCTAGAGGCAAACATCTTCAGTGGTGTTAGTATTGCTGAGTCTTAGCTATGCCAACCACTGGGCATGAAGCCAGATGGGCTTCTGGTGCCAGTTTGACTCCTTTGGCCCAGGTCCACTACAGTAAAGCCAATCAGAGGGAGCAGTAAACAGCACATGAGCCACTGCAGGTGAGGGGCAGCTAATACTGTATCTCTGTGCTGTATACTGTACCAATCTTCTCCTACTACTCTTCAATCATCACGTTGCTTTTCTTAGAGAAAAATAAATTGTCATGTCATAACTTGGTGGACGAAACCACGGTTAATCCTGATCAAGTATAGTAGTACACTGCTTATTATAGGGGGTACTGCAGCAATTTAATATCTGACTTCCATAAAAGTGGGGGACTCACAAGAGACACAAAAAAAGAAAATCGAGGCAGCAGAGGTAGATATCCTGTATTATAGGCCCTACTATGTGTCAACCTTCAAAAAGAATGGATCCTATATGCACCCAATAGCATTTTTTCCTATGACCCTCCCAGCCTAGTAGATGCCCACATCATTCAAACTTCTATGGAGTTTATATTTGTGTCTCAGTTCTGAGAGTGCAATGGGACATTCTGAGCTTCCCTTCTCCCACAGTAACAGATAATCCTACTAGTGATCAGATTAGAGACAAAACAGCCAATCAGAAATTGCTTACCCTGATTGGCATTTTACAGCTAATGCTGGGTACACACTACACGAGAATCCAGCCAATTTTGCCAATATTAAAACACGTTCAATATCTACAATGTGATATCCTGTTATGGGTGGGGAACCCTGAGGACAGCCGATGACGCAGTCACGTGGGAAAAAACGATAGCCAATTGGGAACCAAGCTGACTGAAGAAGGAAGGAAGACCACCGTTGCCATGGCGGCCGCGGCTAATGCATGAGCTAATGCAAAACGTGAAGCATAAAGTACGATGGAGCTCAGAAATGGAGGACCAACTTGTTGATTTGTGGCAATAACACAAGTGTTTATTTAACGTGTTTACGTGACTTCCTCCATCCATCCATTGTGAATTTTCAGTACAAAGTGCAAAAACTAACATCGCTAATTCTTCCTGCCCGTCATCCGCCATGTTTGTTTACACTAAAGTCACATTTAATCGAGAGATATTTTGCGAGGTTTCCATTTTTTTTAGTGGGGACTCTTGTTCATGAATGAATCTGTTAGTGTGTGGTGTGCTGTTTTGGCCAAATCGTTGCTCTCCACACACTATAGGAACATCGTCTCGAGAGATAAGCATTACATTACCAGAATCTTGATTCATATTTGATTAGCGCTGCCTAGTGCATCTCGCCTACGGGGGGTGATATTCGTGTTGAGCCCTAGTTAGTGGATATCAACAAACACACAAAAACAACATTTTAATTTGCACAAATTAAATTATTCTGTCTTATTTTTTTTATATAAAATATTAATCATGCGTGGGTTAGAAAAACTTTTCCTGTGCTCCCGTTGCATGCTCAGAATGAAGACACAAATGTAATGCCATACATGCCCCAAGTTCATGCCCAAACTGAGAAGTTGTTATGCATGCACCCATCAAGAGGCAACATTTGATCAAAGCTGAGTATATACATTTTGTGCTCAACGTTAACACACCTGCAGACTTCAAGCTCATGAGAGACAAGCGCGTCAAGGTGCAGCATTGCCCTGTCAGGGATTTTTTTAACAACAATGACCCGCTAGCTGTACATTATCCCGCTTATTACATGGCTACTTAATGAAGAAATCAATATTTTGACACCAAAAACGGTCCGCCAGAGTCCGACATCTGAACTGCGCCCATGGCAACGGTCTGCTATACATAGCAACGGTCTGCTATACATAGCAACGGTCTGTTACGCAGAAATAACAGGCCGCAGAACGCCGTGATTGACCAATCAGAATCGAGTTTTCAACACAGCTGTGTAATAATCTCTATTAATGCATCATGAGACAGTTAACGAGGTCTTTGGGGGGCGGGGGGAGTAGCAGGGCTGCACTGTGGTACCTGATCCCAGCAGCACGGGGCAGCAGCTGGGTGCCCAGATGGGGCCAGACCCTCCCCCAGAGATCCAGCTGGAGCTTTCTGGATCGGCAGGGTAAAACAGGGGCATGTGTACAGCTGTCTACACACACACACACACACACACACACATATAACCGCACACAAAGTTAAGAGCGGCCAGCAGCAGTAATTGACTGCACCTGATCCCTCCTGAGCACGGCTATAGCCTCTTCGGATTTTATGTGTTTCATCCATCTCTTTCCATCCAGCTCCAACGGACTAAACACTAAACTTTCTCCGTTGCACTTTTACCTGCTTTCTCCTCTCTTTTTTTTCCACATCTGACAGTGTTTTACTCTTTCTCTCAGACAGACACACATCATTCCATTGTTGCAGTGTGTAATCACCAACACTCTTTCAATGACACATTCCTGATCAGCCCACCTGTTGGAAGAAGAATGGTCCAGTGTGTGCAAAGTAACACACACACACACAGACACACACACACCTTTCCCCCATGGGTTTAGGTGGGAACCATCAGCATTAAACGAGGCTGTACTGGCCTCATGTCCGACCTTTCAACCTTGACCCACACAGCGTCTACCCACATCATTCCTCTCTTTCACACACTCACACAAACATGCAGTACACACGGCCTAACAGAGCTCCATTGTCACATATTTCACAGCAAGTCTCAGCCTGTCCACCCCCCCCTATCCCCTACCCCCTACCCCCTACCCCCCTACCCCACACACATACACACCCCACCCACTGAACAGACCCCTCTCTGCCATACAGTACGGAGCCTCCACGTCTGAAAAGAAACACAACAATGACTGTTCCCCAATCTGCAGCAGCAGGCGATGTGCTGCCGGTCGCTCCTGACCAGCTTCCTGATGCACACACACACACATACACACTGCCTAATGTAAGGAGGTTAAAGTGCTTATTAGTACATGGGCACTCCATCATTGTAATGGGGGGGGGGAAGACAATTAGCGATATTGCTTTTTCAGAGCAAATTTCTTCACTGCTGATTGGACTGAACTTCTTCCCATTAGCAGATACAGAGAGCCAACGCAATGAGTCACCTGTACCTGTTTAAACTAGGGATGCTAATTTTGAAACATTTTCTTATCCGACAACCGAACCTCGTTAACCAATTATTAACCGTTAACCGACGAGATTTGTGCCCTCTAATGCAGCGTGTGCGCCAGCTGCAGTGTATGAGCACAACAGACAACTGAGTCCCCAGTTCACCTGTATGGGGGCGTATGGGAGCGTATGGGAGCGTATGGGAGCGTATGCTGCGTTCACTGTCTCCAGTTCACCGTCCAGGAGCGTTAACTTAGCAGATAGATAACTTAGATGCTGCGTGTAGTGTCGCGGACAGGGCAGCCACTTTCCCAGTAAAAGTCTCCACCGCACATTTAGTTTAGTTTAGCAGGTTGACCGCTGTGTGTCTGCCCGGTGTAACGGCACCGATGCTAAATTATTAAAGACCGTAGTATAGATAAGCTCTGACGTTATCGGTTCTTTTATCTGTACTTTTTTAACGTTTTGGTATAATTTATTATCACCCTGCAGCGCACATCTCCTCTTGGGGCTGAGCTCCTCCAACTACACGAACGCTCGGAGCAAAGTCAGCAAATAGTAGAGCAGAGAGCGGCGGTAGAGACAGTGAAGTGAACCAAGTCAAAGAGTATAGAAGCAAAAAGACGAAACTCCGGTGTTTTTTTGACAACAGCTGCTGCCGCCATTTTGGACTGGTTATTATATTTATAATATTTTATTGTTTTTTGGGAACAGAGACGTGAATACATCCACCACATTACAGGCTTACAGCATACAGCCCTTGGGAGTATTATAAGATAATAAAAGTGATGAATTACAGCCAATATATCCATTATTACAGCTAGCAGGAAGCTGGCAGAACCGGATATGTCGTATGAGCGTGCAGGGCGGTGCAGTCCCGTGGGTCTGATGCACGTTCATTATGCCCAGGAAAATAACTCTGGATTCAGCTTTTAGTTCATTTTACAACTTTTAGGACATACTGATTTAAATGAGGGCTATTTAAGTGTTCGTACTGGGAAGTTGATTTAAATTATACTCTTTATACATCCATGGCCACAGACTCATTGGCGTTTTCAGTCCAAAATGGCGGCAGAGAAGGCACCGGAGTTCTTTGCTTCCATACTCTTTGCTACAGCTGTATTTGAATGCATTATTGACATCATATTTGAACCCTACTTGGGAAACAGGTAGTACATAGGATGTAGACAGAAAAGGACAGAGATGCAGGGATGGAGTTGTGAAAACTAGAGTGTGGCTATTTACTTGCTAAGCCCATTGGACTGTAAATACTTTAACAGTCTGTGCTCTCTAGTCTACATCATGTTCAACCCAAAAAGGAACTAACACTGACAGGATGTCAGTAGGCTACACCTGAGGCCAGCTTATGCATCACATGCACCAAATTTATTCAACAACCCCACGACTGACGAAAACAAGCTCAGTATTTCACTCAGAGCGTATTTGCGGGAGAGAAAGAGAGAGAAAGACAAGCTCATTTAATGATGCTGACAAGCTGTTCAGTATCACACATGTGCCCAAAGCTACAGCTGTAGCAGTAACAAGACTCGGTCCAAACCGAGTGTATGTCTGGACCGTGTACGGTCAGTCTGTGAATTTGTGGCTAAATTGTTACACAAATAGTCAGTGGTCATGTCTATATAATGTTAAATCCAGCGGTACATGTACACCAGGTCCGGCGAGGACACTAGGGGACACGCTGCTCCACTCAACTGGATGTTCAACCCTATCGTGGAATGCACCTGATCGGTCCCTGGTTTCTGCTTGCCGTTTCAAACAGGAAACAACATGATGGCTTGCGCGTAAGCGTTAGTCCATCTCAGCAATCCACCAACATCTACTTCTGAAAACATTTAGGTGATGCCACTGCTGAATCTCATTTCATTTTAGAACTAGATCGCCTTGTTTCACAGCTTGGTCCAAGCTTTTTGAGTTGGACGTGTCGTGCTGGACGGGCTCATTTACATAAAGTTGAGATTTTTCAACTTTATTCAAGACCCTCTCCAACTCGCGAGAACGTGACGTCATATTTACACAAGACGGATTCTTTCTAGTCATAACCGGCTCGCGCCGGCGAGTGGAACCGCTGACACGCCCCCTTGAAAACGTGAGTGAGGAAACTCCAGTACACGGCCGACCAATCGTGTAACTTCATCACTCACTCAGTCACTTAGTGACAGACGTTTGTGTTTGTAGGGTTGGCCCTCTCCGGTCTAGGGCTGTGCATTTGCAAGAATCTGTCGATACAATAAATATCATGATACAGGGGTTACGATTCAATGTGTTGCGATACAGTAAGTAAGGCGATATATTGTGATTTTTAAATCTAATTTTAGGAAAGCTGTGATTGTATAAAGAACACACGGCCATATGCATAAAATCAGAGTACAAAAAGTTTTCTTTTTTTATGCAATCAGAACACTAACTGTAACATCCAACATCATAGCACTACTTTGAGAGGGCACATATCTTTGCAAATGAAATAATCACAAAACATAATATCGCAATATTTTCTTACACCCCCTACTGCGGTTCAGCCAAAAACATAAATGAGATAGGATGAGATAAGACTTAATTGACAGATGCTGTCATCAAGAAATGCCAGTGACACAAACAGTAACAACAAAACTGACAGTCAATCTGTCAATATATAAGTTCATAAGTATATAAACAAGACATCAATAAAAAATGCCTGAAACAATATTGATCACGGCTACTGTTTTTCCCGTATGTAACCTAACCTCAGCCATCAGTCAGCATTAGCCGACTGCTTCAGCACTCACGGTTCTAATGGAACTGTTACGGCCATCCCACTGAATCATCTCATCCCTCTCTTCCATTAGAATGACTCTTTCATAGGGGCTAATGAGGCTCCATGCACTATGATGAGTGCTGGTACAGAAGATGCTCACTACATCTTTACTATCTCCATTGGTTGTTGTTGGGTATGGTGACCATGAACTAAGACCCTCCTCTGTAGGGGTCGGTAACATTTCCTATACAAACAATCAATCAAGGATCAATCAAGGGGAAGTGACATACAGGCTGACGTTATTCAGTGTGCTGTATCAATACTTCACAACTCTTTACAGAACAAACAGGCCTGTTCTGAAATCCAGTACCTGCCAGCGAAAGAGAAATGCCACTGTTTTACTCATGCGATCACGTGAAGTGAAACCAGCACAACCTAATTGGCCGTTACTGCCTGAGCTAAGGGGAACATTCGGCAGTCTGATACGGGACATATAAGGCAAGAGGAGCCTGCTTCGCTGAACACACTGAATCTGATGGGGGGGCGAAAGATAACCCACACATTTGGAAATAGTGGCAAAGTAGGATACTAAATATGTGAATGGATAAAGAATACAGCTAATGGTCATTAACAGTGTGATGAGGAACTAGTTTATACGGCTTGATTTGTATGTACAATAAAGTTCTGGTGCTCTACCGTACATCTGAAAAACATGCCAGTAAGTATGGAGGAGGTCTGTGGTGGTTATTGCTGCAAAGCCTCTTCTTATTCGTAAATTTGCTAGAAATTTCATGACAGATTCATGACCACGAGTCACTTTTACATAAGGGTCACTACAGCAACGTCACAGATTGAAACACATTTTTGACTTCTCCACAGTAAGGGCTGTCACTTCTTACTTTTTGTGGAAGACATTTTGACATGTCACAGTAGGAAAAGCACAGGTGTAAGTCATAAAATGAATTAGCAGCATGCTGGCTCACTGTCACTCTGTCATGACTTACTGGGATGGAGCCGTCATTAACGTTACTAGTAACACCTGTGCTTTTTCTACCATGACAAAATGTCAAAATGACTGCAAAAGAAAAAAACAAACTACTAAGAATCAAACTAGCTTTTGGTTATGTGAAAAACTCTGTAATATGTCTGAATTCAAATTAGATGCTGAAACGTTTGAGTCAATTCAATTCAAAGTGGCTTTATATTGGCGTGAAAGTTTTAAAAAAAACAATGCTGCCAAAGCATCAAAATACAAAAGTACACAATAATATTAATATGAATATTTACACAGTCAATTAACCGATTTAAAATAGTTGATTGCGATTAATCGTACCTGTAGAACATATTTTCATTCACATATCTTGAGGTCAGAGGTCAAGGGACCTCGTTTGAAAATGGCCATGCCAGGTTTTCCTCGCCCAAATTAGCAAGTTTGGACCGTTATTTAGCCTCCTTGTCGACATAGTATGACATGGTTGTACCAATGGATTCCTTAGGTTTTCTAGTTTCATATAATGCCAGTATCTTCACTAGCTTTAAAATTTGCTTTAAAACTGAGCCCGCTACAACTTAAAAATCGTAAAATGCGTTAACGAAATTAGTGGCTTTAAAACGAATTTGCGTTAACCCATTATTATTGCATTAACTTTGACAGCCTTAATATTAACGCAGTCAATTAACCGATTAGTCGATTGACAGAAAATGAATCAACAACTATTTTGATGATCAACCTCCCTGTAGCATTTGAACCAATCTGACAGCATCCAATCAAAATTTGCAGGAGAAAACAATGAAGAACTAACGTCACGTTACTGAGCGCCAGTTGGTGCGGTTACTCTGTTGTTAAAATAGCATTACATTTGGTGAAGAGCGCATTGTGACTTGTTTAGGACTCGAAACTCAAAGTTTAGGACTAACTTTGACTTCCCTGTCTTGACTTGGGACTTGAGACTTACTAGTGACTTGCAAAACAATGACCTTGTCCCACCTCTGCCTCACAACAGGATATAAATCAGCTATAAACTGACCCACTTTCTCTCTATAGGTGACATTCACGGTATCTAGTTCCAAATGAAAAATGTCACTTTAAATTGAAAAACTCCACCACTGATGACCCATGACCTCGATGCTAGCTGGTCCATGACACAATCCCACAGTAATAAGCTGTGAAACAATATGAAAACCACACACACAGTGAGCGGAAGAGAATAACTCATCCGCTCCGAGCGAAGAACAATGTGCTGTGTGTGATGGGAAGTGATCAAAGTGATGAGAGGATGACAAGAAAAAATGTCAGAATCACGATTAGTAACTCATTAATATGCAATTCAATTCCCACAATGTTTGTCGTGATTGTTAGGAAGACATTTATGTGTCACATTTGAATGAAATTTTTCTCCACTGAGAGGACTAACGGTCACAATGTGCCTTCTGTCACTGACTGTGCATATGTGGGCTGGCATATGGAAATACATGCATTCCAGACCAATTTCTTATTGTCTCTCTGCCCACCCACCCGTACCTCATCTCTCTGCAGTGGAGGGGGTGTAAAACTGTCACAGCAAAAATATGTGCTGCAAGTTATGGAGAAATTATTATTCAGTCATTTGCTGAATGCAGCATATGATCTGCTGCTGGTGGGAAAAAACTGAATTTGAATCATGTCTGGATTTTGTAGATAGATTTGTGTGGTGCACTTGAATGCAGCATTTGCCCCCTTCTGCTTTCAAACAAAACAGTGCACTTGAAGCCATCACTTATTCATGGTTTAACATTATGTGGTTGTGAACAGCCTGCAGCTTGCACTTTTTGTTTCAAGCTTGACAAGTTGCATAAGACATTGGACAAGTGCATGAGAGCATCTCCTCTAAAAACACACACAGGGTGTGTTTCTGCTGGAGGAGACTGCTGCATGCTGCAAGGCTGATATGAACACTGAGGTGTAAGTGACACTTATCCTACAACGAAATAGTGTCCTAATTAAGTTCAGGTGCAATTTACAAGAGGAAACACAGAAGTACAGCAGGATAAAAACACAATGTAATGAAATAAAACGTTCAGTCGCGACGGAGAAGAAGAGACAACACAGTTATGTTATATTTCAGCTTTGACTTACTTTAGTTTCTGAGTGAGGAGGAATTCCAACAAGGCAGAAAGTAACTCCATTCATTGGGTGCTCAGAGTCTGAAGTGAGTAAACATGAACAAAGAAATGGTTCAAAGCTGCTCTGCTGTCAACATAGTGGACAGTTTTCCTCTTGCCCTGTCGTTGATAGCAGCTTCTGTGTCTGCACAGACTGAGCGGTGCTCCTCTCTCTCTCTCTCTCTAACAACGTAAACAGTCCCGTTACGAGCAGCGTCACGCGGCCATATTAAGACACAGTAGTACCGGAAGTCTGCCACATTTCAAAATAAAAGCGCGGAAACACTTTTCTAATAACCATCAATTTATATAAATGGTAAATTGATAATTAATTAACTAAGTTAGGCACTGCTATTGATAAATAAATAGGACTATATTAATCTGTTCATGATAGAATGTTTCCTCATTTGTGGCATTAGAGATAAACAGTGTTATTTATAAAAAAAAAACTTTATAGGCTATTTTTGTGTTAATTACCTTGAACTTGGTGCATTTTTCCTTATCACTCCCTGCCATGCCCCCAACATTAATATAATTATGTTTAATTCAAGTTGGTCAATTGTGGATACTACCTGAATGTCTGTAACCACAATTATATCCATTCTTTTTTTTTTGGCAACAGCAGCACAATGATTTGGGAAAGCTTGTGGTTTTGGTGACATGTTAATAAAGTAAACAACACAAGACAATGACAAATATTGTCCAAAAACCCTCACAGGTACTGCATTGTATGCTCAAATCATAACATGGCAAACTGCAGCCCAACAGGCAACAACAGCTGTCAGTGTGTCAGTGTGCTGGCTTGACTTGCCCCAAACTGTATGTGATTATCATAAAGTGGGCATGTCTGTAAAGGGGAGACTCGTGGGTACCCATAGAACCCATTTTCATTCACATATCTTGAGGTCAGAGGTCAATTTTAAGTTTGGAATGTTATTTAACCTCCTTCTCGACAAGCTTCTCAACATAATAAGAGATAAATTAAATGTTTATTTAGTGAATTTACCTGTAAATTCACACTGAACATCAGCGTTCTCAGTGTTTCCTTTGTTTTTTCCTAATATCCTCTTGTGTTGTCTAAAGTACAATATGAATCTGTTAAAAAAAAAAAAAAAGCTGAACAATAACTGTATACCTTTATAGGCTATTTTTGTGTTAATAACTGTGTAAAATAACTATTACCTAATTTTAATTAACTATCAATTTAACATTTATAAATGACGGTTATTATAAAGTGTTATAAAAAAATCATATTCTTAACACTGGAAGCAAAATGTCTGACACCTTGAACACATGAAACATGAAAAGTGAATGCAATAAATTACTTGGAATATAAAACCATTATTAAAAAAAAGGAAACGCTAATATTATGAAGTTGCCCTTTACCATGAAGTAGTGGCCTATAGGTGCTCCTTTGAGAATTTATGAGTTTACGAAACACCTAAAATCCATTGACCAAACTACTAAAATTGAACTTGCAGGTCAATTCTTGACATTGAAAATAGGTTTTGATAAAAAAAAAAAAAAATTTAAATCACGGTTCACTTACTAGATTTTATCCAGAGCTTTCAGGCACATCTTATGGGCTTCATCACAGGATAGAGTTTGCTCAGTTGTGTGTCATTTTATGACGTAAGTATGCAACTTTGGTGACGTGATAACATGTGGTCATATGACAACTGAGCAAAGTCCTTCTGCTTATGAAGTCATGAGAGGTGAGTAAAAGCTCTGCAAGATTTTCTTTTTATTTATTATTAAAAAAACTGCCATAAAGGACCGGAAAAAATCACAAAATCTTGAACTTTAATCCCTGTATCATGATATGTTGGCCTATGGTGTTGCCAGATTTTTGCCAATACACAGCCCTCCAAGGCACTCACAACTTGGTTAAGGAAAAGATCATGGTCTTAGTTTAATGTAGAACAAGTCTGCAGTAGCTTGAAGGACGAGGCAGATTTTGAACAGATAAAAAATGTGCAATATACTATGGACAATCATGCGATTAATCGCAATCAAATAATTGAATATATACATATACATAGTATATAATAAGAAGAAATATAATAAATCATTTTTAGGAGACAGGGTTGCATTGCCAGGTCATGTGACAAATCACATGAGCAAAATGCTATTTATATATATATATATATATAAACAATTTTATAGTTGGCTTATGTATTGCTGTTGTTATTATTGTTATTGTATGTATATTGAAGGTGGTGGTAGCTCAGTGGGTAGAGCGAGTTGTTCTTTAACCACATGGTTGGCGGGTTCGATCCCCAGCTCCTACACTACGACAGCCCACAACTCCTAAATGCTTAGGTTAAATGTCACGTATGTACCTGTATGTATATAATGAATGTATTGACATGTTTTTTTTACTTGGATATATTTCATTACATTTTGTCAGTGTGTCTTTGTGCTGTGTTAAGAATTTAATAGGAGAATTGTAGGGCGTGAAGGAGCGTGTGTGTGTGTGTGTGTGTGTGTGTGTGTACACTCATGGTCAGTGAAGCGAGAGACACAGCCCCAGTGCTGATTCTGGCCGACAATGCCCCCAGGACAGAGGAAAGAGCATGCGCTAACATGTACATATATGCACACACACACACACACACACACACACACACACACACACACACACTGAGTCATTATGTAATAGCAGGGCATAGAATCATCAGGGAGAAAGAGAAAAGAGAGAAACTGAGAGTGGAGATGTACACTCTCATACACCCTCTACTGGCCTTGCACCGCTCTTGCAGACAATACACACACACACACGCACACACACACAAACACACACGCACACACACAGGCGTCACACGCTGGCCATCCTTACTGGCCATGTATATATAAAAATATATATACACACATACACACTCTCAAACACGGACACAAAGACCAATTCTTTTCTCAAAATGACATCTTACATCACTTTGACATGCAGTGATGCATCATGGGACACAGGAGGACGGTTAAATTCCGTTATGTAAGCACAATGAGCAGTTTGACATCATGACGTCAGATTGGGATTTTGGATGCTTTTCCTGTCTGCGCTCGCTTGGTACTGAAGTTTGATTTAATTCTTCATCATGTGTTTAGAGCATCATCAGGAAATAACTTCAACTCACAATGTGGTATTGGCTACAGGAAGAACCCTGTAGCATTGACAAACGGTTAGTTATATGGGAAGTTTTTGAAAGATAAATTTGATATTTCTGAAATTTAGTTTCCTATAGCCAGTATGTTGGGTCAGTATTCTTGCTGAAAAACATGTATTTTCCATCATGGGACCTAAAAACATGAAATTCTTTGAGGTTGGCAGTTTTAAAATGACCTACTATTATTCCCATTAAATGACTGAATAATTAATACAGTAGAAGATTAATAGAAATCATCAATAATGTAAATAAATAAATATGAATAAACATTGCAATATAGGTTTACTGAAACGCAGTATACCAGCAATTTGATATATGGGTCAAACTCTTGTTGCAACCATTTCAAAGGGAGGGACTCACATGCACTAACATGCACACGCAGTCGGCCCGGCTACCAAAAGAAAGAACCGAGAAGCTCTGATTACAACACGCACAGAGAGTGACTTCATTCTCTGCTCAGGTAGACATTACTCCTCTAAATCTTTACATAGACAATAGTTGTTTACTGTTCTGAAATGTCAAATATAGCTCCTTTAACAAAAAACCCCGACCTAGCCTTGCAGCCAAATCAGACTATTCAAAGAGGCTGCAGCAGAAAACATAAAGGTTTTATTTCCTATATCTGTCCATACATTATAGGGACAGATAGCACATATAGGCTACTGTATTTCTACGTAATGACACCTGTGTCGGTGCAAAAGAATTCAGTGAAAACATACAGTACGTCTCAAATGAGCCCCTATCTTCATATACTGCCTTTGTTTGGGAGTTCCTGCTCAGTTGATCCCATGTTTGTCTTTTTTTTTTAATTCAAATATTACCCCAGACGAAAGGATTGGGGATTAATTGGAAATACTATATCCATCAGAGGAGATTAGCAGCGGTTGTTAATGCCAAAACATCACTAAACAAAGGGTTCTCAAAAATGTCTTAAATCAAGAATCAAGCAGCCCACCAGGTCTTTATCCTCCAATAAAAACAAGGCTTCTAAGGATTTAATCTAGACATTGTGTTGGAAAGTGATGATCGTCAGGATGTGGAGGGAGGAGGGTGACCTATGTGTGTGTGTGTGTGTGTGTGTGTGTGTGTGTGTGTGTGTGTGTGTGTGTGTGTGTGTGTGTGTGTGTGTTTAGGGGGGGTGCTGTGGAGGCCCTAATCTGGCCTTGTTCTGAAAAGAGTTTCATCCTCACTGCAGGGGGCCTGATGAACCCAACATCCACATCGTCCCATCATCCCCCAGTCGCTCCCCTCATGAACCATCTGACCTCCACCCATACTCCTCCCCCCTCAGTTAACCCTCTGTCCTCACTCCCCATCTTAAATTTACCCGACACAATGGTACAATAGGCTATGTTAGGACGTAGGGTAGCACATATCCAAACACAAAATCATCAGATTCATCAGAGATCAAATTAGCAGCCAAACACAGAACAAGAAAATTAGAAATGTCTTGAAGCTGCCACATTCAAAGACCTTTTTACCGCAATATGGCCGACATGGAATATACTAAGTCACCTTGCAGCCCCCACCCAGCACCTTCACAACCACATTCACAGCTGGTCGGCAATAAGTTTCAGCGATAAGGCTGCTTTCATCCAGTGATGACAAAAACACAATTTCAGTTTCATCAACAATATTAGGATTCAAAATCAGAGCTACATCTGTTATACCTACCTCCAAATACAGATATTAAATTTAAAGGAGCAGTGTGTGGGATCTGGCGGTATCTAGCGGTCAGGTGAAGAGATTGCAACCAACTGAAGTCTCCCCGCGTGTTGGAGAGCTACGGTGGCGACGCAAAATTACGCGAATGTCCCTCTCTAGAGTGTGTGTGTACGTGGGAAGTGAGTGGTGAAGCAAGAGAGAGAGAAGGGTGGTGACGGGAGCGAGTAACGTTATCAACTCCGACCCAAGCAGGAAAAGTTAACAGAATTTGGTTTGTCCGTTCTGGGCTACTGTAGAAACATGCCGGTGCAACATGGTGGACTCCGTGGAGAGCAGCCGCTCCCTATGTCGATATAAACGGCTCATTCTAAGCTAACAAAAACACAACGATTCTTATTATCAGGTGATTATACACTAAAGAAAACATACTTATTCATAATATATTCTATTTCTGCATTTATATCCATCCTTTATGCCTCTATTAGTTAGTTACCTAAAAAACTATGGGCCATAATTATAAGATAAAGAGAATGAATGAAAAAAACATTGCAACAGTGTCTGTTACTGACTGAGGAAGCTGACCATAGGAATGAACTTTTCTTTAAAGGTTCTCTCTATGGAATTCAGCGCATATCTATGATAGAGGGATTGCCTCCATATGGCTCTCAACATGGCGACGCCTGAGCCAGTGGCTAGCCGCTAACGGCAAAGAACGTAAATTGCTAAGAAGTGAAAGTCAGCTGTTCGTTCCATTGCAACGTCAGCGCCCAGCAGCAAAGCTACGCTTTCGCCATTTTGGACTGAAAGTGACTACCGGATGCCAGTAAAATGTCCGCCTATAAAGTGCAGTACAAAAGTAAAAAAAATATATATATTTCTATTCTATTGTCATAGTCTACCAAATTGTGTTGAACAATAAAATATCATTAATATAATAAGCGTTTTCAGTCCAAAATGGCGGCAGTGGCTGTTGTCAAAAAATTATAATAATATGTCCGAGGAAAATGTTGACATTCCCACTGGTCTCATCTTTTCCCTCCGTCATTATGCCTTTGCATTTACTGCATTATGTTACCCACTTGCCAGCTTACTAAATTGACAGTAACGTTAATATTGCCGTTGCTTAGCAGCGGTGTTCTCACGACTTGACAACTTGAACGCCACGCATATCGTGTGTACACGACTTCCCATGTTGTAAATACGAGCTCACGAGTTTCATTTGAAGGCAGCATTACCGGCAAATTATTGATTTGCTTTGCGTCAAGGTCCTGTCAGGGTTTATTTCGCAACAATGACCGGCTTGCCGTACATTATCCCTTAAATAGTATAGTAGTAATAGTATAGTATAAACTGTATGTATGATATGATTGCATTTAAAATGAGTCATTTGTAAGCCCATAAAACCCTCTTGGTGCTTGGAAATGTTTTCATCAATGGAGTCTATAGGTCACTTCCAAGCTGTAAAAAACATTAAAACATTATGTCAACAATTAAAAACTATTTAGTATGAATGAAAGAAAAACTGTATAAGTAACAGACATTTTAAAAAAAAAAAATAGGATAAAATAATCTTGCAATCTTTTTTGGATTTAAATTCTTAAATAGACAAACAGCTCTCTCTCTGTATTCTGTAGTGTTCTGTTATGTTGTGGCCTGGCATGGCAACGGAGAGACTGGTGTGTGTGTGTGTGTGTGTGTGTGTGTGTGTGTGTGTGTGTGTGTGTATGTGTGTGTGCGTGTGTGCGTGTTGGGGTCGGGTGGGGGGAAACACCAAACACCCATCTGTCTATTTACAACAGCATGGGGAGATTTCGCTAAATATCTAATCCATCTAATCCTCACCACTGATGCTATAGATAGAAGCAGTGGTGCACAGTGACCACTGGAGGGCGAGCTAAGTGTTGAAACCTGCTGATGATGAAAGGGAAATACTTGTTTTTACTCACAAAGAGCAGAGGGATGAACTGGGGAACAAATCTAAGACTACACGTGGTGGATGAACAGACAAAGATATAATAGATGTCATGTATAGACACACTTGAAACACAGTTCCCTACATGTGTGTGTGTGTGATTGTACATGACGTCTGTGGTCCAGTCTTATAGGAACTTTTCTTGCAGGGATGGAACGTCCTGGCTTATTCACACATGTAAATTGCTGATTGAATTAGAGCTCTGCGGCATCAAGGAGAGAGGCTCTACTTTACAGAACCATCGCCTCGCATCAGCGTCAGCCGCCCGCAGCCACGGCAGGACCACGCACTTCCTTCTCTGGACGCGAGATGACAAGATTAATTCAAAGTTCAAAATGGCAAGTTGTCAAAAATACTCTAAAGTCCCAAAGTGATTCAGAGAACTCAGAGAAGTGTCCCATCTCCTACCACAGACGTTTTTCTTTTTTTAAACTTGACCTCACTGTATAAAATGACCTGTGGTGACCTCTAGGATAATCACAGCCTCATGAAATGTTACAGCCACAAACTAGAGACCTAGAGCATTCAGAGGATGGATGGCTTTCCTAGTTAGATTGACAATAAAGGGGGTTTCTGAGCAGTTTACACAACATGCCGAAAAATGCAATTCATGCAGAAATCTCGAAATGTGAATTGATGCCAAATCACAGCGTGGCTTTTTTCTATGGTGTTCCTCAAGGTCTTGGTGTCTTTATGTGGTATTTTTGGAGGGATTGAATGTTTATGAATGAAGTCTTCCTCTAAGACATCTGGCCGTCAGAGGAGCAGTGAAGTCCCCCCTCATTTCATCCATGAAGAATATATTTAATCCCCACAGAGAGCACATGTCAATCTCACAAAGCACAGGCCCACATAACGTTACACAACAGCCTTAATCTGCTGGATTTAAACCCCACCACGACTCACCACGCTCACCAGCTAGTACGTACGCCCTCATACCACACAATCACACACATACAAAAAAAAGTCTTATCTGGCCTGCGCTGCATCCTGTCAAATACAATCCCTGGGAGGGTTTACAGCACTTTACTAACTTTATTTAAAACTTTGATTTAATTCAAAGAACATAGAAACTGTTCATGGGCGTTGCATTACATTGTAAATGTAATAAGGATATCCCCACGCATTTTTAAATTGGTGTATTACTGCATCACCTTCACACCAACTAAATACATTACAAGCACTATAGGGTTTCATGGTGCTATGGTGGTGAGTGGTATCAGGACTCATTTACTTTCTAGGCTCCTGTTTGGACTGTTGCTGCCAACTCGGCTTAGTCACCTTAAGTAAACCTGGCCTGCTGTTAATGTGTCAAGTCAAGTCAAGTCAATTTTATTTGTATAGCCCAAAATCACAAATTTCCCTCAGGGGGCTTTACAATCTGTACAGGATACGACACGATTCAAACAATTCTTTTAACTACACAGGATTACTTTTAATTCACATGTCAACTGGAAACACATGCATAGAACAGATGAGACACACGCACACACCACCATCTGCTATGATAATATATAACACACTAATTAAAACGTCTTCATTCTAGATACATGTAGTTAATACAGTAGTAATGAATTCATACATTTTCTTCTTTCTAGAACCTTTTAGTTTGTTTGAATTGCCATAGAAAAGAATAGTTAGCAAGAATGAGCAATGATAACCACTGTGGCTAACCAGATCCAAGGAAGAGTAGTCATGTTTCCATTCAAATGTAGCGCAAATTAAAAAAAGAATTAAAAGAAAATGTGAATAATCACGATATTTTGACTTTTTTATGAATTCCACTCATGTTTTTTTTAAGGTGCAAATTGAATATGTATATAAAAACAGGTGGATGGAGATGCAATGTAATTTTTACTCACACTGCTGACTGACGAGCAACGCTGCCATTAAATTAGAACTAGATTCTAAATGGGAAAAATAAAGTAAAACCATATCTGTGATAGAATATTCTTGCTTTTTCTGTGTGTATTTGACTCAGGGCTGTCAAAGTTAACATTATACTAACGCAAATTTGTTTAAACGCCTCTAATTTCTTAAACGCATTAACACAATCAATCTTTTTCGGAGGCTGTAGTGCTCAGTTTTAAAGAGAGAGATTATTATTATATTAATAAAAATCTCTTTAAGGTACATTTTGAACAGATAAAAAATGTGCAATTCATTTGTGATTAATTAAACATTTTAATTGATTGACAGCCCTATAGTTAACACCTGAATTGAAAACAAAATAAAGAGGTGAAAATGACCACTTTAATGATAAAGTACTATGGCAAAGTTCAGTGCAGCGACTTATTTCAGTGAGTAAGCACATTGTGGGGATGATGAACTGAGAGGACAGCGGGGTGGATGATTGTGTAAGGTGTGTAAGCTACAAGAACAACTGCCTTATTTACATGTGGAGAGTAAAATCAAAAAGCACACGAGAGAGAGAGATCAGACAGGCCACTTTTATTCTTCTACCTGACATATACACACACACAAACACGTAATATGTTCTCTCTGGAGGACCCTCGGGGAGATGCACTCTAGAGGAAACCTTTTATCAGGTCAGGAGCAAACACACACACACACACACACACACACACACACAAACACACCCACACACCACAGAAATAAGCCTTTCATCATTCTATTTAAAGCTCTGATACAGCTGAATGAACTAGAGCGGAGCAGCAAAACAGTCAAACACACACACTGACTTAGTCAAATACACACGCATCATTACTCAACATTCACACAACCACACAGCCCATCCCCACGGAGTTGTGTGTGTGTATGTGTCACAGCACAGATGGTTCAATCAGCCTGCTGTAGGTGTGAGCAATGCAGCAACGCTGATGATGTCACACAAGAGCGGGTCGGCAGCGCAAAGATGATGTCAGACCTCAAACGAAAGGAAGGAGTTCCAGCGAGGACGCACTGATTCATAAGAAACATACGGATAATAACTAATGATATGAAATCGACAATGATTAAGACTAGGGATGTCAATCGATTCAAATATTTAATCACGATTAATCACACATGTTTTTATCTGTTCAAAAATGTACCTTAAAGGGAGATTTGTCAAGTATATAATACTCTTATCAACCTGGGAGTGGGCAAATATGCTTGCTTTATGCAAATGTATGTATATATTTATTATTGGAAATCAATTAACAACACAAAACAATGACAAATATTGTATTGTTGTGGCAGCAAAACCTGAGTGGATGTGCCTTTTATTACTTTGAAAACAACTTTTCATTTCTAAGAGGAAGATTGTGTTAAAAGCTATACAGTATGTGTTGTGTTAATATTTAATTTCCCCCAAATTATATAGCCTCTTTCTTGCATGACGTGTTTTTCATTCATTCTGCTGCTAAAAATGAATCGTTTTGAAGGGAAACTTACAAAGAGAAAATAAAACGTTTGGAACAATTGCTGGCGAGGCTCAGGGATCGTTTTCATTTCACCACCGCATTCCTCACTCATTAAATCAGCGGCACAGATTTCACTCTATTGTTTGGAGAAGTGTGTCTAAATGCATGAATTCATTGGCCTAACAATGAAGAGCAGCTGCTAAATCACAGATTTTGTGTGTGTGTGTGTGTGTGTGCGGCTATTCCGTCTTCTGCTATTAGTGATCATTGAAGGGGTAGTGGACAGGAAAGCGTATAAATACCATGACATTACACGGACATTTCCCATCTCATGAGTATCGCATTTTGGTGTTTTTGCATATCATTTGTACACCGCTTTTCGTGTGTCATTTGTACAACATGCAAACGTCCGCAGTTAGGTTTAGACATGAAATCCACTAACTTAGGTTCAGGCAAGAAAACCACTTAGTTAAGGTAGGGGAAAATATAATGGTTCGACTTAAAATAAGTAAGTAAACTAAGTAAAACATGTACGGAAACAACTACTGAAAACACGTCACAAATGTCACTAGTAACTTTGTAACAAAACAACGGTCTCAAACATCAACTGGTTAAAAGTCCGGTATTTGTTGGACCTGCCCACCATAAGTGGTCTTTCTCACTTTTTATAATACATCACTAACTCTTGCCGTAGCATTTATACACGGATGCGTTTACATTGTAGTCAGTACAGGATACATGTCGTACAAATGACACACGGAAATCAAGAAACGCATACTTATTGCACGCTCAACGCCTTGCTGTTGTTTTTTTAAAGAGCTTTTCCTCTCTTCATCCCTTCAACCTCTAACTGTAAGTGAAGTAATTTACTCCTTTTTTCCGGCTCTTCATTCCAGTGTCCTATCGTTCTATTCTCGGACAGCACTGATGCCGATATTTTTGGATAATATTTTCGGCTGCCGATAGCCAAGTTGTGCTGAAATGAAATATCTTGAAATATATCATATCATTTCCATCATATCTTTAATCAAATGTTTTGTGTCTGATGCTCTAAAACGCTCGTCTTCTAGTCTCCACGTCTCACTAATTTCTTGCTATTTAAAAAAAAATAAAAAAATACTCACCATCACCATCAAACCTGCTGTTCTTTTACCGAAAGTAATTTAAGTTACTCCAAAGGCTCTAATGTGAAAGAACTACTGGAAAAATATTTCAAATGAGACCTCTTGCACACATCCCTCTCTATGCGGTGCAAAAAGAAAGAGAAGACAGAGGTCAAACCAGGCACTTCTAATTAGAAAGAGCGGTCTGCAGTCAAGCAGCAACGAAATTCAAAGCAGCTGAGCTTTATAAGGCCGAGCCGTGCATGCTATTTTTAAAAATGAAAGTGACCGGTGGTGTCTTGCGTGGCATTCCTGCCGCAAATGTGCATGTATGTTTCTCTGAGGCAGGGCTGTTCCTACGGGATCAGTGAAGCTTCAATGGATGGATCCCAAAAACAGTTTTTCTGCTTGCATGAAGACAGAGTTTTGGGACAGTTGGACGCTCAGTGAAAAAAAACAGAGGTAAGAGGTATGTTGAATGGTGAATTTTAATAAAGGCATGTGGTCTTATTAATTACAATACTGCAATTAAACCATGTACAAATGACACAAATCAATGACAAATATTGTCCAGAAACCCTCACAGGTACTGCATTTAGCATAAAAAATATGCTCAAATCATAACATGGCAAACTGCAGCCCAACAGACAACAACAGCTGTCAGTGTGTCAGTGTGCTGACTTGACTATGACTTGTCCCAAACTGCATGTGATTATCATAAAGTGGGCATGTCTGTAAAGGGGAGACTCGTGGGTACCCATAGAACCCATTTTCATTCACATATCTTGAGGTCAGAGGTCAAGGGACCACTTTTAAAATGGCCATGCCAGTTTTTCCTCGGCAAAATTGAGCGCAAAGTTATTACAATTCGGGGGACATCAATGTCTGAACCTAATTTCATGACAATTGTTGAGTTGAAACTAAACTAGAATTATAACCTCTCGGTTGTACGCCTCTGCCAACCAGTCCAGTTGCAGTTTACATCCATGCCTGTCCAAAATGTCATCACTTCATCATTTTATCCTGTTAGACATTTGTGTGAAATTGTCATAATTAGCATATGAAGTCTTGGGTTTTGGCCAAAAACTTGTTTTGTGAGGTCACAGTGACCTTTGACCACCAAATTATAATCAGTTCATCCTTGAGTCCAAGTGGATGTTTGTGCCAAATTTGAAAAGTTGTGACTATCATGTGACCAGAGCGTTTACCGTTTACCTTTTAAGATGGCTTCTCTGTGCAGATTTATTAAGTCTGAAGAAGAGCTTGTGCTCGAAACGTCACTAACCAAGATGTGCCTATAACTTGCACTTAAAGGGATTTACAGTGTGCGGAACCTTCTTCTATGTTTTTCAGTGCCAAATTTGAAGAAATTCCCTCAAGGCGTTCCTGAGATATCACGTTCACGAGAATAGGACGGGCAGACGTACTGTACATATGGACAGACATGCCAACATACTGACTGACAAATGGACAACCTGAAAACAGGTTGGAGGATGAAAGTGTCAACCTGCAGGTGGCGCTAGAGGAAAAGTCAGGGGATCACCAAAGTCATTAGGAAACATGAATGTCTACCAAATTTCATGGTGATTCATCTAATATTTGTCCAGTATTTCAACTCAGATCAAAGTTGTGGAATGACTAACATCACCATCCCTAGAGCCACACCTTCACAGCTAAAAATAAAAGTAAACTACAAGTACATAGAAAGCTGTTCAATAACAGTAAATCAGTGGCTTCAGCATTTTGTTTTACCACGGTGGAACTCTCCAAATAAGAGAATGAGTGCGGATAATGTATACGTTTCACAGCTACACAAAGACTAAATCTACAGCAGCTGAAACCTCATCAAATGGGACCTGAACTAAATGTGATCAAACAGATCTGTCTGTGACATGACAACACGCGAGACGCATGCAGTAATGGGGAAATGTCATTATAATTTGTCACTCTCACCTCCCGCTCGTCTCTCTTTTGTCTCCTCCTCCTCCCCCTTCCATCCCTCCCTCCTCCCCCCTCCTCTGCTGGGGGCTGATAACAGTCGATTACAGGCCCGGATGTAAGAATAGACCGCGATGCTATTGTGTCTCACTTCATGATGATTCTGGAGTGTGTTTGTGCCTCTATGGTTTCAACTCAATAACAAACATTTAAAAACAAGTATGAAACGACTAAAAAGCAGGATAAGATATTTTAAGAGTTTGTTGAGTATCTTTAAAATACACACGTGTAATTGAAATTAATATATCCTTAAAACTATTTAACACACTTGCATTTCTACTCTTAAGGCCAAAACACACCACAGCCGAATGGCGCGCGTCAAAACAGCCACCACCACTCGTTCCGCACCTCCTCACGCCATTTTACGCCACTGTCTTATTTCCAGCCCAGCCACCCCTGATAAAATACATTTTTCCACTCGTTCCCTTCCTGCTACATCCCAGCTCCCGCGGCAGCTCTGTCGTGTCTCGATGAATGAAGGAGAGACTAGTTGTTGAGGTCGAGAAATATCCAAAGCTACACGACCCGCAATGGCAGAGAAGATATTGACTGGCGAGCCATAGCTCTGGAGTTCGAGTTTTAAGTAGTGGATGTCCACACATGAAAACATGATGACTGTTTTCTGGCACGTTTGTGACGTCGAACGTGACATACCAGAAAAAAAAAATATAAAGGCATACTCGTGCCGCCAACTTTGTGGTTTAGGACCCATTGAACCACGAACGCAAATATGGACGTAGTCTACGTGACGTCACCCATAGCTTTCTGAAGAGCAAAAATGAAGCTCAAAGTGGGCGGCTCCAGTCGTCGCCATATTTGTCAGTGATGGTCAGTTTGGAGGGTTATTTAGCCTCCTTCCCGATAAGCTAGTATGACATAGTTGGTACCAATGGATTCCTTAGGTTTGTATAGTTTCATATGATGTCAGTATCTTCACTCTAGCTTTAAAACTGAACCTGCTACAAATCTAAAAATCGCACGTGTGTTAATGCGTTAAAGAAATTAGTGGCGTTAAAACGAATAAGCGTTAACTATATTATTATAATCTCATTAACTTTGACAGCCTTAGTTTCAATTCTTTATTTAGTTGTTCAGTGGTAAGGGTAGTAGTATTGGTAGTAGAAGTATTGATGAAGGGCTTTTCAGAGAGTTGTTTTTTTTCATTTTTACAGAAATGCTGGATATTTGAATTTGAACATATTTACTATCTGTACAAAATAATTGGTTGCAACCTAACAAAAGTGTCTATCCAAGCTCACAAAACTGCCCTCTGTCCAACTTCCCTCTTATTGCTTTGTTGTTGTGCCCATCCCTCGGCTGGGTGAGTCTGTAAGGCCAATGTACTGAGTGAAATCTACATTTAAGGACACACACTGGCCATTAGAGCACAAATGGCCGCTGCAGTGTAATTGAGAGAAGATATAAAAAAAAAAAAAAAAAAGTCCCAGGAGATGCCTGGAGGCTTCAGAGAGCAGAGCTGCTGATCTGGCCTCGGTGCAGAGGACAGGTCAGCTCAGTCTGAGTCACTTCAGTGAGTTATAAAACCTTTACCTAGAGAAGGTTTTTAAAGCTGCTGTGCCACACAGTTCACACTAGAGTTTGACACATTAAGCTTCTGAAGACCGATACTGATGTTTTTGGATTGATGGTGCCTTTATTTTGGAGCAATAATTTACACTGCTGCATTTTCATACTAAACAGAACACTCAAAGTGCTGCACTGTTTCCTTTGCTGAGAGTAAAGTGAAACTGTGAATGGGTATTTGCTATCTTAAAGTGAAAGTAGGCAGTATATTTTTTGGCAGCATTGGGCAAAAATTCCATAATAACCTTTCAGCATATTGTAATCCAAGTGTTCTGAGAGAAAACTAGACTTCTGCACCTCCTCATGGCTCTGTTTTCAGGCTTTAAAAATTTAGAGTTTGACCAATCACAGGTCATTTCAGAGAGAGAGAGCATTCCTATTGGCTGTGCTACGGCTGGTGGGCGGTGCTTGGTATTACCTCAAGAGATCTCAACATGGCTGCCGGGTCACAAACTTTCTAATTTTACAGCTAATCAGTTCACTACAAGATGTTTCTGAAAACATTTTATGTGAGAAATAGGCATTACACTAACAGAATATTGATTCATATTTGATCAGCGCTGCCTAGTTTGACCGTTTGATCAGAGTTTGTGAGTGATTGACAGCTGCTCAGAGACGACAAGGCTCCAGATCAGCTCTGATTGGTTGTTTTCCTCCGGTCTCTGAAATCTTGCAGATGCCATTAGGAGCACCGAGGACACAGATTGCACATTGTTTTTTTACAGATTACCTGTTTCATGCACTACTGTCAGGATGTAGTGACCGTTTTATAAAAATAACTTTTTTAATCGGTCGGAGTTCGTGAGTGATTGACATCCGGCTCTCAGAGACGGCAGACTCCAGATCGGCTCTGACTGGTTGTTTTCCTCCGGTCCTCAGGATGTCCGATTGGCTGCTATTTATAGGGCTCTATCCCTGTACATCTTTTTAATTGACTGGCTAAACGGCAACGTTTTTATCAAATAAAGCTTCTGCATTCATGTTAACTTGTGTCTTTCCTAACTGAAATGCAGTAGTACTCCACAACCCCTGTAAACGCACTTTGATGTTGAAAATCGCTGGAGTTCCCCATCAACACACAGACATGAAATTGATATTGATTTCTCATCTCACTCTTGGAAAGAAAGCTAATTACTGTACTTTCCAAAATGCTGAACTACTCCTAATACAACTTCTACTCCTATTATTAATAGTAATCACATCTTGTCTTGTGTATTCAGACAGAATCAGATCAATATATGTCATTAAAAAGTTCACTTCAAGTCCCCATAGTCAACCCTCAATAAATATTTAATCAGCCAAAAGTGCATTAGATGAGTCATATTGTAATAAAGGTAAAATATCATTGTGCTATATGAGTCCCGTTCTATCTGATGATCCGAGTTTGTTTCAGATATTGTTGGAAAGTTCATCAGTTTGAACCCGTCTCCTATTTGTTCCAGTAAATGTGTTTGTCTGTCCACAAGAGCAAGAGCAGGATATCCTGACTTTTCCACACACACACAAATACACAACCGCCAAAAAACACAATGCACCTTTCACACTCGGGCTGACTACATAGTTTCTCCGTTATCCTGCCGGGCAGAATGACTTGTTCCACCCCTACCGCAGTCAATGCCTGCCCTTGTCTTAGAGGATACACTATCCTCTATATCCACACTCCGCACAGACCTCACAGACCGGCCATGTTACTGTCTGTCTCTGTCACCGACTATGAAAAGACCACACACTCTGTCTCACAGTCTTCACATACAGTACACACAGGCATAACACAGACAGAATAAACGGCATCACTTGAGCCGATTGGCTAAAAATACACAACCTTCCTTTCTCTCAGAGAGATGCCCTCTCCCTCATAGAGGCAAGCCCAAAATACTCCCCTCTTCATTTCACTGGCTTTTTGTTGCACTTGGTACACTGCAGTACCTCCACTGAAAGGCCCCTAAAATTGCACATTGAAAAAATAAATAATACAAAAGCAATCTTTGGATAGAACTCCACACATCCAGCAGAAAAGTGCATCATTCTCACCAACTGAGACACTGTAGATTTTCTTTACTGGCCCAAATGAAGTGCTTCCATCAGGTGTGGTCACTGACAGGAGATCCTCTCAACAAAGGAAATCCCAAATCAAAAGTGTAGCGTGCAACACAAACTGTTAAAGGGATAGTTCTGTTTTTTTTTTAAGTGCAGTTGTATGAGGTACTCATCCATAGTAGGTGTATTATTACTGCCAGTAGATGACGGTCGGCACGCCTCCAGCTTAGAGAACCAGACAGAAGTACCGACACCGCAGCAAAGCAATACAGTGTTGTGGATGTGGATGGCAGAAAAACGTGTTTTAGCCACCTAAAGGAAAGGCTCACCTAAAAAATTTATATCCGTTTACGCTATATGTAGAATATTTTCCTTTCAGTTAAGTTCCCAGTCAGAAAGGAGAAGGAACGGGCTGTTTAACGTCAAGATAATGTGGTGAAAATATTCTAAATATAGCGTACACTTAAACGGATATTCATTGTTTTAGGTGGGCCTTTCTTTTAGATGGCTAAAATACATTTTGTTCTGCCTTCCCCGTCCACAGCACTGTATTGCTTTGCTCCGGTGATGGTGCTCCTGTCTGTTTCTCCAAACTGGGGGCGTGCCAACCAAAGGCGCAGTTTGCGTTGGTTCACTGAACCCCCTAGAAATGCATCTATTCTATTTTTTAGAATAACGCAGAATTAATAATTTATTGTAATGATGAATTATATCGACCTTGTTGTGTCTTCATATTGACAGAATAAGAAACCAACAAGATAAGAATATAGATTTGTGGTATTTTTATTGACTTATAGCCTAATAACTTCCACACACCGTTAAATATGCACTTCTGTTACGCCATGTAAACAAACCATGTATACCATCAGCTTTGAGCTCCAGATCAGACTAGAGACGTAACCACTTAAAAGATGGGTGAGTAGTACTTGCTCTCTTCCGCCGAATACATGTTTTATACTGCGATATTTACTGAAAATTACAATACAGCCAACAATAGCCTAAGTAAACTTTCAGGTGATCTCCCTCCAGCCAGCTGCCTCCTTATTTAGGTGTTTGTAGTGAAATGAGGAGGTATCGTAAAAGGGCGTCTGACAAAATTCAGCTCAAACACGCACGCTGTGCAGCGCTTCGTCACTGGCTGCCAGTTAGTTCATTCCAATAGAAAACAATACAATCCAACTGATTTTGTCACTGACGCTTGCTTGCGCCGCATTCTGTTTGGAGGGTGTAATATTTAGGCTACATACATCGCAATACATTAGACCTCTCTGCGTTGTACACATTACATTCCCTCTAGATTTTTTTTGTGAACCCCCGACCTTAAAGTTCAAACTGCGCCTGTGGTGCCAACCGTCTGAGTACCTCATACAACCCCACTTCAGAACACTCGAACTATCCCTTTAACAGTCTGTATTGCATGCTACACTTTGGATTTGGGATTTCCTTTGTTGAGAGGATCTCCTGTCAGTGACCACACCTGATGGAAGCACTTCATTTGGGCCATGTAGGGAAAATCTACAGTGTCTCAGTTGGTGAGAATGGGACACTTTTGCTGGATGTGTAGCCTATGTGGAGTTGTGGATCCCACGGAGTTGAGTGCCACGGACCCCTGGGGATCCCCGTACTCCACTTTGACAGTCACTGATTTACAGAGAGCTGAGGTCACAAGACTACCGTTGCAGTGGGTTTTGACAGACTGGTCATTTTGAGAGCCAGCTAGCACTAGCTAGACTCTATGGAGTCAGATCAGTCTCAATGTTAATGAATGCACACAGAAGGATTCACAAATTTGTGATTTATATATAAATGACTCTCACCACAAAAATATTTTTCAATGCACACACAAATAGTTATCATTGTATATAAATGTAAAAAAAAAAAAAAGCACATATAAAAAAAATAAGGTGCACGAATATATTTCTGATGCACACACAAATATTTCTTATTTTAAATAAATGTAATAGAAATTCACAAATATATGCATTTGCCACTTTCACCAAAACATATTTGGATGTTGTTATACAAACTGTTGAATTTGCATTTACAAACCGCTTGTCATGTGTGAGCTTCATTGCATTTGTATGGTTTTGTTTTTTTAGACTCCCCTGACGTGCACCGATCCACAAATGCATATTTTTTTCCAACAGGGAATTATCTGTAGCCAATCAGATGTGTCCCTCCTCCTTATCAGCCAATCACATGATTGTGTCCTCACGGGGTATGATTTACATCATGTACAGAGTGAACACCATACCAACGCGGAAATTTAGCTAGCTTTGGTAAAGTGGTCCAAACGTTTGACTTGTGCACCCCAGCTAAGTGTTGAAACAATCAAACGTGGGCAGAAACATCTGTAAAGATCCCCAAAAGAATCCAAACAAAGAGATACAGCAACTGGACTGAAGGTTTCTTCCACGATGTTGAATGGTGATATAAATACGTATATTTATATCACATTTATTTAAAATAAGAAATGTGTATATATATTTGTGGATTTTTTTTTTTTTTACATTTACATACATCGACAGCTATTTTTGTGTGCATTGAAAAATATTTTTTGTGGAGAGTCCTTTATATATAAATCACAAAAAACATTTGTGAATCCTTCTGTGTGCGTTCATTAATATTGACACTGATCTGACTCCGTACAACTCGGTCAATGTTTAAATGAAATGAACAAAAAATGAAAGTGGGAATCAGTGCTAACATTAGCAATCTGGGCTAATGTTAGCTTCCACGTTCCAAGTGGACAACAAAGTTGATAATGCTATGTACAGTATGAATGGTCGTCTGTACAGTTAGTAGCTCACCACAGAGGTTGACAGCAACGTCAGCTCTCAGTTGTCAGTCAACTGATGCCTTGCATAGAAAACACACCTACTCAGAAGCTCAAGCTTTGCACAAATATGTCCAAAAATTGTCATATCCTAATTTTGAAAAATGTAAGTATAGCTGTATCATTGTATTTACTTTAGAAAAAAAAGTTAAAATTTGATGGTATGGTATGGTTGTATAGACATTAAGCCACAAACTACAAGAACAGAACTCACTTCTGTAATTTGTTGGTGACACAACAATAACAATTCACTAAGAGTTGTTCCGCTTAAGAGATGCCTGAAATGTCAAAGTAAAGTAACTCAGAAGACTTCTCTTGCGTGTTTACAGGATAATACCTGATGTGTGCTTCTTTACAGTGTGAGAGACAGAGAGACAAAGAAAGGACGAGGTCGTAAAAACCTCAAAATGTGTGTGTTGATGCATTTCAAATACCTGTCTCAGCAAAATTCAAGTTTGCTTGTGCATTCAAAAACATATGCATGCTTTGGATAAACTATGTGTGTGTGTTTGTGTGTGTGTGTGTGTTTGTGTGTGTGTGTGTGTGTGTGAGCCTCTCCTTACCTGGGCCATGGTGTTCAGCAGGACTTCGGCTGGCTCCTGGTCCTCAGCATGGCTTGTGAAACCTCAGGTTGGTTCTCGGTGGGTGATGTCTGGGTTTTTTGATGATGATGAGGGGGGAGTTCACTTCACACACACACACACACACTGGTGTTGCTGGTGTGTTGCAAAGCCACACGCTCACACACACATCAACACCACCTCCTCCTCCTCCTCCTCCTCCTCTTCTTCTGTGACAGCGACGTCCTCTGAAACGCTCACTCTTGGAAATACAGTACTCTTTCTTTCTCCTTACTCTTCCTCACCACAACCCTGCGTGCAATCCCCTCTTTTTTCCCTTTCAACTGACACAGAAGGAGAGAATATGTCAAGAGGAGCTTATATCCTTTTTTATTTCTGTCCTCCACGCTCCTCGTCTTTGCCTGCTTCAGTTGGTTGTAATCTGGGCTCACACCACACACACTGCCTCTCCTTTTCCTCCTCCTCTGGCTTGTTCTGCTCTCTCTCTCTCTCTCTCTCTCTCTCTCTCTCTCTCTCTCTCAGCTGCTCCCCCTCCTCCTCCTCCTTCCTCTAAAACCCTCCTGCTTTTTCCCTCCCTCACTGTACACAGCATTAGTGAGAGACAGAGGGAAGAGGAGGGGTGGAGGGATCAGAGGGATAGAGAGTGTGTGTGTGTGTGTGTGTGTGTGTGTGTGTGTGTGTGTGTGTGTGTGTGTGTGTGTGTGTGTGTGTGTGTGTGTGTGTGTGTGTGTGTGTGCACCATGTGACCTGATAGTGTAGTAGGATTCCCCCAGCAGCTGTCGAGCTCATTCCTTCATGGTGCTTCACTATGAGCTTCATGCACTTCCACTGATGACCAGTGTTGGTTAAACTGACAGTGGAGCAGGGATACTTAGTCGCTATTGTAGGTTTAACAGTCATATCACCATCCGTGGTCTAAAGGCTGTTCAACATTTACCCACCCTGATGAGGTCAAATGTTTGAGTTGAAAATGTCCACAGTTAATCGCGATTAATAACAAATTAATTGCATATTTTGTATCTGCTCAAAATGTACCTTAAAGGGACTGTTTGTAACTTTTTTTCAGGTTTAAATCTACCGGGTCAGGATCCCATGCGCGCTTGCATATGTGCGCTCTCGCATGTGTGGCTACGCTGTTCAGACCGCTCCTCTGCCTGCTTGTCTTCAGTCACACAACGCACGCGTTCTCACTCCACCTCACGTTCATGCGCGCTCACTACACACTGCAGAAGAGTTAGTTTAGCTCTGACAATATCTAGTGAATGTACAGTGGACGTTTGTGCAGAAATAAATGCTGCAGCGCCTCCAGACCAACAAAGGTTTCTCGTGTCTTGTGAAGTGACGGGGCTCCGCAGCGAGAACCATTATCGTGTCCGACGGGTGCCGGTGTCTCCCATGCGGGCGCAGTTGGGAGGCGTTGACGTTTCGCTTCCTGCTTCAGCCCCGGCACCGACCCGCTTTTCCTGCCTCAGCGGCTGAGGCAGCGGGGCTGAAGCAGGAAAACCTAACACTAGGATCAGCATTGATTCATGGAGAGACCTTCGTCTGGTCAGCAAACATTACTGCCAAGCAGGTGAAATATAGAGTGATATTGTGGTTTTAGCTGACGTGTGTCGCCTCACTGTTTTGAGCGATGCTCGTTCATGTCTATTTAGAGCGAGCAAGCGCGAGCCCGACGCTGACTTTCGTTGATTTCACGGCCACAGGTATTGCTGTTAACAAGCATTTCTGAAAGTTACAAAGAGTCCCTTTAAAGGTACTGTTTGTAACTTCTTACACTTACACTCTTATAAATCATTGCGGGTCAGTGTCCCAAGCGGGCTCGCGTGTGGCTACGCTGTTCCAACACAAACTACACGGAAGCACCAAAACCACAAAGTTATATCTAGTGAAGCCCGTCTTGCAAACAGTGTCAACTCTTCCTGCTTCGGCCTCCCGACCGTGGTCAGAAGACACAGGAGAGACCGTAGCTTTGGTCTCCAGGGCCGGAATCGATGCTGTACTCTGCTCCACTACCTGCCTGCCGCGCTCGTTCTTACTTGCTTTCTCGCTCCATCTCTTACGTGCATGCACGCACACTACACACTGCAGAAGAGTTAGATTAGCTCTGAGAATATCTAGTGCATGTACAGTGGACGTTTGTGCAGAAAAAAATGCTGCAGCTCCTCCAGACCAACAGAGGTTTCCCGTGTCGTTTCCTGCTGCTGAGTGAAGGGACGGGGGCTCTGGGGCGAGTAACGTTATCGTCTCCGACCAAAACTCCGGTGTCTCCCCTGTTACTTCTGACCAAGGTCGGGAGGCTGAAGCAGGAAAGCACAGTATAACAGCATCAATTCATGGAGAGACCTTCGTCTGGTCAGCTAACATTACTGCCAAGCAGGTGTGTAGCTTTACAACAGGTTGTAATAAACTAGAATTGTCCTTTAAGAGACTGTTTTGGATTGAGTTTCGGCCCAGTTAAATTTGACTGTTCAGCTCCAGAATATTCTCAGGAATTGTTCCCTCGCCCACGGTGGGAAAATCTTTTAAACAGCAATCACACCGTGGAACGACTTAGCTCTAAAATCAAGAATACACTAGTAATACTAGTATACTGCTGCTATACAAATGAATCATAGTCATGCAACCTTGTGTGAAATCTCATCAAAAGGTTCTATCACAGAATTCAGTTCCTTTTATTTATTTGAATAGTAATGCAGTATTGATCAGTTGTATAATAACTATGTAATCAGACTATAGTACATCAAGGTAGCTGCATTGACTGAAAAAGCAACTGAGAGAAATCACAGAATATGAATGCATTTGAAACATTCTGTTATTTAAAGAAAAAAGAAGAAGAAAAAGTCACTATCACTACAGGATACAATAGGGATTGATCCTATGACCCACTGATGAAAGTATTGGAATATTTATATATTCTGTGGTGACATTCCCGTAAAAATGCTGTTGTATACACAGAAAAAGTGGAACTATGCACATAATTCTGCAAACTTGAAGCTCATGTACATAGAAATAGATTTTTTCGATTCTATTTCTATGTTCATGTATCAACAAAAAAGACTCCAGATTGCTAAACTCTGAGCACAAATCCATTGTTTTCACTCAAATGGAAATTCTACATCAACCAGGACTGAAATTTGAAGGATTGCCACTTTAATAGAAACACACACATGTGAAACGCAGTAACACAGAGTCATTCTATCCTTGAGGAATGAGGAAAAGGACATCCTGTGGTGCTTCCCCTGAGCTGTATAGCTGGAAACTCCCACCCCACAACAACAGGAACGGGCAGGCTGGCCCGCCACATCGGCTTCACAAATCACTCTTATTACTCCTGTTTGCACAGAAGCTTAGTGTTCATGGGCACATGGTCTGGAAAATAAACATCCACCAGACTAATTTATGGCTTTCCTACTGATAATTTTTCTACTAATTATTGCTACTGAACATTGTAGCCCTGAACACGCAACCTTTACCTTTGGTATTACTCAGTTTAATTGGGGAGTATTGAAACAACCTGTGAGTTTACCAGTGAATTGTTAATTGGAGCACAGTGTTATCAGTTTAACTCTGCTACAGCTGTATATTGTAAATGAGGCCTCTATGTGTTTCCAAGTAAAAAATAAAGGTTGAATGAATGAGTCTCAGAAGCTTGAGATATATGTAAAAATAATTGCTCAGGACAGAAACTATGGAAGGTCGATGCCACCATCTAGTGTACAATACAGGTACATGGACTTGAATGCACATAGACTCCATAGATGCACAGAGCATCCTGAGGGACAGACACCACCCAGCTCACTCTCTGTTCAGGTGGAGGGAATCAGGACACAACCTGAGGCACCACAGGCCAGAGAGCATCTCCACTCACAGAGCACCTCTGGTTTCACAACAGCTTCTTCCACAGCTACAATAAGACTGGTGGCAAAGGACATTAAAGAGGGACCACACCTCAACTCCATACCATTATTGACACACAGTACACCTGAACTGAATGGACTGAAATGCTGTGCAATATGCTGCCTTCCACTAGTGTGTAATTGTCTGAAATATCTAATTTTTTTTTTTTTTAAAAAAAATTTTAAAATATTTTTATGAGAGCTACAAGTTCTTTTAACATGGTCATGGAGCATATATACTGTGTATGTATCGTTCCTTTGCAGAGGGTAGTTTAGTTTATTTATCGACTACACTGAGGGCGTTTTATATTTTAATTGATTTATTTATTTATTGTGTTGAGTTGAATGTGCTACTTATTTTGTACTGTAATTACCTCGTGCCTTTTTCTACCTTTTTATTTCCTTAAAGCTGACTCGGTGTAAACTGCTCAGAATTCCAATGTACTTATATTAGGTGCAAATGGCAAATAAAACTCTTGAATCTTGAATAGAATAAACTTCTGACATTTGGAGCCACGGGTCTAAAACAATCATGCATTTTACTACTCAGTTTTAAATTATGATGTGAAACATATTTTTTGATTATTTAAATGTATAGTGTTGGCTCACGTGCTGATCTGCTGATGAGGATTTGGTCCTCACACAGAGAAGTAACGCTGGAGTTTGGACAGCAGATGGCAGTAGAGTTATAGCTACAATTATTGGCACCCGAAGAAGAAGAAGAAGCTGGAGCCTCCTAATGCTATTGTTTTTAGCATTATGACATGTCAACTCAACCCTGTAGGTGGCTGTAGAGCTGGTAATGTTTGGCAAACTGGGCCACACCTTAATAAACTACAAACAGCAGCTCACACTGGTGTTTTACAGTTAGCTTAGCACTTTGTTTTTCTCTGTTTGTATGAACTAGCAGCTCAGCCTTACAACAGAGAAAGCTTACTGTGTTTACTCAACAGTGGCCGACAGAAAGAGAGACACTTCCAGCAGGGTAAGCTCAACTATATGTACCTATTCATGTTGACAGGAGATAGAAACAGCTCAGTGTTCGCTCAGGTTTTTGTAGATAGTCAATTTATCTCCCACGTGTAGCTACAGATAAACAGCTAATTACACCAAACTAGCTACAACCTGTCGTTTCCTTGGACTTCTTTAGGACTTTAGAGTCACATCTAACGTGTAAAACCATATGAATGTAAACATGTAGCCTGTGGAAAAGCTGATTCAACCAAAGTAAAGCATGTTATGTATTATTTTGTAGCATTTTCTATGAAACAAGTCTTTTATTCAGCCTGAAAACATTGATAATTTACCACTAGTTCATGTTACAGTAGGTTTTGTTGTTGACTTATTTAGACTGGGACTGAATATTGTATAACATGGTTTGACTCTGACTAGCATTGTTTGCAATATTCATGAAAAAGACAATAAAATGCATTCACCAGGAGAACCTGCTGCTATCACTCCCAAATACACTGGACAGGTTTATATATAGAGATTGTATACACCTGTTACACACCTGTGTTTCATGTTCTGCATAAAACACTAGACACTATGTATGAACCTGTCCAGTGTATTTGGGAGTGATAGCAGCAGGTTCTCCTGGTGAATGCTTTATTGTGTTTTTCATGAATATTGCAAACAATGCTAGCCAGATTCAAACCATGTTATACAATATTCAGTCCCAGTTTAAATAAGAATAAAACCAGCAGGATTCAGGATTTTAGACCATTTTAGACACAAAAAATGTTGTCAACAAACTGCTTCTCATTTTAGACTTTGCATGCTAAAGCTCTACAACCACTAGGAGTGGGGGAAAAATCGATTCATTTATTTTTCCCGATTTAGTTTTTACGATTTTGAAATTGGTTATTTAAAGGGACTGTTTGTAAGAATCAGAAATGCTTGTTAACAGCGACACCTGTGGCCATTAAGTCAACGAAAGTCAGAATCGGGTTCGCGCTTGTGCTCGCTCTATATAGACATGAACGAGCATCGCTCAAAACAGTGAGGCGACACACGTCAGCTAAAACCACGATATCACTCTATATTTCACCTGCTTGGCAGTAATGTAAGCTGACCAGACGACGGTCTCTCCATGAACATGATTTAGATCTGATCCTAGTGTTGGCTTTTCCTGCTTCCTTCCTGAGCCCCGTCACTTCACAAGACACAGAAAACCTCTGTTGGTCTGGTGGAACTGCAGCATTTATTTCTGCACAAACGTCCACTGTACATTCACTAGATATTCTCAGAGCTAAACTAACTCTTCTGCAGTGAGGAGTGTGCGCGCATGCACTTGAGGTGAAGCGAGCTGAGTGAAGGCAAGCAGGCAGAGGAGCAGAGAAGCAGAGTACAGCAGAGACACTGGTCCTGGAGACCAAAGCTACGGTCTCCCCCTCGTCCTCCGACCGCAGCCAACACTGTTTTGCAAGACGGGCTTCACTAGATATAACTTTGCGGTTTTGGTGCTTCTGTGTAGTTTGTGTTGAATTCTTGTCTGAACAGCGTAGCCACACGCGAGCGCGCATGGGACACCGACCCGGGTGATTTATACGTGTAAGAAGTTACAAACAGTCCCTTTAATGCCAGAATCGATATATTTGCTCCATTTGAGTGTATGTGGAAGCAGAAGGAAGTCACCGCTTTTATTGTTGTAGTCTGAGTAACGTGACGTGATATCCGTTCCGTATCCGTCAACCAAAACAAACCGCAGCGAGCTGAAATGAGAAAGAAGTAGAAAACGGCGGAGGGTCCGCGTGGATTCGACCTGCATCTTCATATATTAATTCCAGAGTGGAGAGCTAGCGACGGACTTGGCGAAGTTATCGGAAATATACACGTGTGACTATGTCGTCTGGTTTTCAAAATAAGGTGTTAACAAAGAGAACTGTATTTACAAAATACATATATGGAAATAAGATTGATTGGATTATATTCACCAGAAGTATAAAACATTACATGTTCCATATAAAAAATACCACTAATTGAGGGGAAATGTCTTTTATTCTTTGATTTTTGGGTTGCTGGAAAAATTTGTACTAAATGATGCCTGACAATGACTGATATATTTGACTTCAGGACATCTCTGACTACATACGTACATGCTGAAAATCAAACATTTTTAGTGTATTAATTTAGATATTTTCAAAATAAAAGTCCATAGAAGTGTATGATTAAACTTTTTCCCATGGTCTAGTGTTAAAAAAGTAAAAAAAAAAAATTGCAATAAATCGTGCTATCGAATCGCAATACTGAAAAATCGCAATACATATCGAATCTGCACCCAAGTATCGTGATAGTATCGCATCGGGAAATAGGTGTATCGTCCCAGCCCTAACAACCACCAAACTGTTGTCATTCTGTGTTTGCAGACATGGCCAGAGCAAGGTGGGATCTGAGGACACAGAGAAAGTTCAGGTGGAGCGATAAGGAGTGACAAGGAGGCTCGAGGGCTCATGTCTACGTCACAAACACTCCCACCCCCCTCTGGAGAACACCTCAGCATGGTGAAAACGGTGAAGATGGAGCTGCTGAGAGCACTCGTCAGCGAGCGTTTGTCTGCAGCTGCCGAGGAGATCTTCAAGATTGTAGAAAGGACCATTATAGAATATGAAAAGGAAATGTCCTGTTCAAAGTGGGTGGTGGACAGCCACCGCAGACTGCTGGATGTTGCCAAGCCCCACTGTGAAGGTCAGTTTATCAGAGGTTTGCTTTCTGTAAAGGAAATCATGACATGGATCAATGTCGGAGGGTTGAAGTTATCCATGATAGAGGTCATTATCATTTTTAGCAGCAGGACACTGGTGTCCGCAAACAGTATTGTATTCACAAGCTAACTTTGGATTAGAGAAGTCTATTTTCCAGTCTATGCTTTTGCACTGGAATGCATCGTTCTGTCAGACAGTCTTCACGTTTTTACTGCATACAATTATGCGATTAATTGTGATTAAATATTTTTAATAGATTGACAGCCCTATAAATAGCAAAAAAGAATGGTCAAAAGCAGCATAGACCGCCTGCATGTGAAATAAATATTGTTTTGTGCTTTGCTTCAGACTCTCTCCAAATGTCTGTCACAGATGTGAAGTTGCAGTGTGGCCTGCAGCAGCCTGCTGCCAGTGTGAACGTCAGTGTGCGCTGGGAGGAGCCGGGAAACGCCACGTCAGAGCCCTACATGAACAACACTCATCCAGGCTCCTCTCCTGTCACTGAAAATGATCCAGAGATACTGATTGATATTGATGAGGATGACGATTTTGATGATGATGATGAGGATGATGATGATGTGAAGCAGGAATGTGACCTGAACATGCCTTTGAAAATCCTCAAAGTGAACAAACCATTCAAATGTCCTGTCTGCTTGAGCGGCTTTTCTTCCAAAAAGACGATGGTACGACACGTCAAAAAGCACCCGGAGGACAATTCGTCACGTTACCAGTGCCAGTTCTGCGAACGCTGCTTCTGCCACAAGTTGGAATTCATCATTCACACCAGGACACACAAAGGCGCCAAACAATACAGGTGCCAAGACTGCGAGGAAAGCTTTGACGAGAGGGATAGTCTGCTTATTCACAGACAGAAACACACTGTGGAGAAACCATATTGCGGTTTTGGTGAAAAGGTGGAGGTGGAGGTGGAGGCGGAAACTCACCTCAGATCAGTAACACCTGTTACTAAGATTGAAGAAGAGCTGGACTGCAGACAGGATGAGTCTGACATTAAGACATTTCCATTTACTATCGCTCCCTATGATAAAAGTGAGTTTGATCAGGAGTCTCTGCAGCCCCTGTGTCTTTACCAAATCCAGACTGTTGCTGATATAGATAAAGACTCTTCAGCCGCAGTTACAGTTGATCACATAAAAACTGAGCCAGCTGGAGCTGATGTTGGAGTATCAGACAGTACCACAGAGGATCAGTTGCTCCTTTCAGTGAACCCAAGTGAACAGGGTGATGGTGAGACAGAGCCCCAACATCTCAATATAACAAATATCCTACCACAAAGACCTTCAGGAAAACCCACCGAGCTCATCGTTCAGTTCGAAGCAGGGACGGCACAGAAACCCTACAAGTGTCCTTGTTGCACCAAATGTTTCTCCTTGACTAAGACTTTAGCGAGACACATACGGATCCACACGGAGGACAAACCGTATCAGTGCCAGTTTTGCGGGAGGAACTTCTGTCAGAAGTCCGACCTGGTCAATCATACGAGGATACACACGGGAGAGAGACCGTACCAGTGCCCAGTGTGTCGCAAATCATTCGCACAGAAAGGCAACCTGGTCGTTCACACGAGGAAACATACGGGAGTTAAACCATATCGACAAAGAGTATAGAAGCAGAGAGATGAAACTCCGGTGCTTTTTTTGGCAAACAGCCGCTAGATGGTGCTACGGTAGCGCTGCCGCCATTTTGGACTGAAAACACCAATGGGTCTGTTGCCATGGATGTATAAAGAGACGTCTGTAAATCAGGATAATTTTTTTGGAGGTAAATCAACTTCCCAGTACGAACACTTAAATATCCCTCATTTAAACCATTATGTCCTAAAAGTTGTAAAAGGAACTAACAGCTGAATCCAGAGTTATTTTCCTCGGCATAATGAACGTGCATCAGACCCACGATACTGCACCGCCCTGCACGCTCATGTGACATATCCGGTTCTGCCAGATTCCTGCTAGCTGTATGCGGCTGTAATAATGGATATATTGGCCGTAATTCATCACTTTTATTATCTTCTAATACAACCATGGGCTGTATGCTGTAAGCATCCGGTGGATGTATTAACGTCTCTGTACCCAAACAACCGGCTATCGGCCAGTAGCTAGTAGTGCTAGCAGCATGACATCAACAGAATTTAATGGAGTTGTAGGCTATTTACTAACACGCAGGGCATAAGCAAAGGACAGAACCTCTTATACATCCATGGTCTGTGGTCTATTTTGGATCCTTGACATAAAAAAGTTTGAGATTGTTCTCAAAATCTGTGTGCTGGAGTTTTCTAACTTCCATCTATGTCCATCGCTCACTTTATGCTCCTCTGGGAAGCTTCCGGGCAAAAAAGTTTAATAAATAAATTGGTTATAGTTATAATAATATGTATATTTGTATTGTTCAATACAGGCCATTTTGTTAGAGACAATAGAATGTTGTGTTGCTCTTTGTAGGCAGATGTTTTACTGGCGTCCTGTAGTCGCTTTCAGTCCAAAATGGCGGAGGTGTAGCTTTGCTGCTGAGTGCTGACGTTGCAATGGAACGACCCAATTGACCTTCACTTCTTATCAATATACGTTGTTTTGGTATCAGTGTCAAGAGTGCAGCTGTAGCTTTAGTCAGAGGTCATCTTCTTTCGACTGTCACATGCAGAGCCACAGATAGTACGAGGAGTTCACAGTTTTGTCCTAAGACTGGGTATCAAACCTCAGTACTTTGTTTGGTACTGAGTCAAATGTGTCTGTAGCAAGTAGCAAGTACTGAAAGCTGGAATTAAATGTCTGGTCAGACTCAAAATCTTGATTACTTATTCTTTGATTACACAGTCTCAGCCATCTAAAATACGCCCCCCGTCCTGTTGCTGGATAATGTCTGTTTAGATGCCATTTAATTCTTTCAGTTGCAGGGTGTCACCATGAGATGGCGCTTCCTTCACAAAAACACATTCACTCATTCAAACCAACACACAGTTCACTGCAGAGTCATGTTTCTTTATCCAGGCCATGGTTTGTAGAGAATGTTTCCCAGCGTTATCTCCTTTACACACTGGGGGAGGGGGGGCGTGACTAATTACCTACACGAAAATGAGAAATACTTGCCTGTGAATCTTATATGTCTAGGGCTTTTATTGTGAAAGATAAGAACAGAATGAGTAGATCTGGTCTGCGCTGCCTTTGTCAAGGTTGAAAGGAGTAATAAAGTTTGCGGTCTTGGTTCAGACCAGAGCCTCCATGTTGTTGTTTCATAAATGTTTCATGGTGCAAACGGTAAGAAAAATCTACCTTGTTATGGAAAAAAAGTTGCTTTTTCACTGCTTAATATTCGCATTCTGTGTGAAAGTATTCATGACATCGAAAACAGTTAGAAAAAATATATTTCACGAAACGCCCCCTGTGTATAAAGGCCTTTACAATGCTGCTACTTCAATAATTTTTGCCATCCGTCTAATCGTCAGTACTTTACCGGCATAAACCCCAAAATTTTACCCTCATATTTCACCTTAATGACTTTAAAGTTCAAGAACTACAAGTACCACCTCGCTGTTGTACGCCTCCGCCAACCAGTCAACTTGCAGTTTACATCCGTGTGTGTCCAAAATGACACCAATTCAGCCTTTTCTCCAGGTAGACATTTGTGTAAAACTGTCATAATTAGCATATGAATTCTTGAGTTATGGCCAAAAATGATGCTGTTGTTGTTGTTTTGTGAGGTCACAGTGACCTTGACCTTTGACCACCAAATTCTAATCAGTTCATCCTTGAGTCCCAGTGGATGTTTGTGCCACATGTAGTACAATTCCCTCCAGGGGTACCGGAGTTCTCATTTTCACAAGAATTGGACAGACGTGAGGTCACAGTGACCTTGAACTTTGACCCGTGACCACCAAAATCTAATCAGTTCATCCTTGAGTCCAGGTGGACGTTTGTGCCAAATTTGAAGAAATTCGCTCCAGGCGTTTCCTGGGATATCGCATTCACAAGTACGTACGGACGTACAGACAGACAACCCGAAAAAAACATAATGCCTCCGGCCACGGCTGCTGCTGGCATGGAGGCATAAAAAGAACACTGTCTCCTGCTCCTCTACGGAGGAGTGTTTAAAACCAAGTCAACTGTTCCTGGCAATCATTACTGCAGCCTCTGTGTCAATTGAGAATGATGTAGGCGGGAAAAATACATCAGGGCAAAACAAAATAACCTCCTCTCCCAACAAGAAATTGTCTAGCATGAATACAATGTCAGACTGAATGAATGAAGTGAAATGAAATGGTGATTCGCTCTGGTTATCAGGGTACCCTGTGGTGAGATTGTTTTGTCACTGATATGTTTCCAAGATCAAGATCACATTTTTTTACCAGTTTAAGAAAGTATTTAATTTCGGTAAAATTCTTGTGCTTCTACTTCTGTTTTGAAAACTTTGGCTTCTTTTACCAAGTAAAAAAGGAGAAATCTCTGTATTATATCGGCACTAGATTTCAAACCAAACCAGCTCTTTTTGACATTGTGGTGCTATTACTTATAAAAGTATGGTTCATGAGATTTTACCGCTGTCACTTTCTTCATTCTGTCCTTAATGTCATGTCAATATGTTCTAGCAGGGCTCACTCTGTGATTACTGACAGTGAAATCCAATAAATAAATAGCAGCCGTCGGTAAGAGGAACTGAAAAATGAACTTTCCTCTGAATCCTGGGGTGGGAAATGTGATTTCATATGAAATCAATGCGGAGAATTTGGTTGCAAAAAGAAAACCTGTGTAGCAGCACTTTCTATTCGACCTCGAGATAACCTTCTGTACAATCATGTGCTTGTGTAGGGAAAGTGTAGAGGATGGAATTATTGATATTTGTGCAGGCTGTATTTTTATTTTTTACCAATCCCATGGAGTCTTAGGAATCTATATTGTTTTCAAAGATTTGTATTTATTATGAGGTGATACAATTGTCTGGCTGTGTGTTTTTATAATAATTTTATTGTGAGAAATGTGTTTTTAAATAAAATGTAAAAAATTACAGAGTAAAACCAAGCTTCTGTCTCGTAGTGTTGGTTCAATCCTAAAGAAAACTACTGTGTATGTATGCTGGTGACATTTAAAAAAAAAAATGTAAATCAAAGTCAACGGTGCTTGATGTTTTGAATTATTCAGGTCAAAAGGATACATACTCATTCACACACACACATAAAGAAACAAAATAACGATCATCACTCTGACCTCAACAACAAGCATCTGCATCATTTAATGTGATTGTTTTCTTGTAGGTGAATTTATGCTCTGTACAAATGTACAGTATCTTGTTTAAAACGATGGCAATCACAATATTGGTCAGACAAAAGAATGCAAATTGTTCAGCCGTACAACTAATAATGTGAACAGGGTTAACGCAAACTGACTGAATGGTAGGGACTCCCTAAAAACTTGTACATATTTTCCAGTGTAACGTTATGATGGTCAATTTGACAATTTATCAGCAGTCATGAAAACTTGTTTGAAAATCTGCAGGGAAGTGTAGTCGTAAACCATGAAGCAGTACAAGGAGCAAACATTTAACACATCCTTCACAGTTTGCATTAAAATGTCTCTCGTATCCAGATTGTATCTAGATATGATTTAACCTAACATACATTTACCTGGGATTATTATGCGTCTCCAGAATGGGACAAGTCCCACCCACTTTTAAACCCACTTTTAAAATCCTTAGTTTAGTTTGTACCAGGCTGTAAACATGTTTCTTTAATGCTGATTCTCACATAGGACGTACACACACATACACCTGAGCACGCCAGGAAACAAACCTTAATGTAAAGCTCAACTATACAGCTGTATCAATAGTTGTAACCTCACAAAACTGAAGTTAAGATATTATAAAATATCAGTAACAGAGTTCATTTTTTCCCCTCACAAAGCACCGTAAAATAAAGATGAATGAATAAGCAGTAATATTATAGCTGCTAACTTTGGTGTTCACAAGACTAATGTTAATGATTTCACTTTGAAAGCGATTTATTAGCATGAAAGGTGCTGAATACGAGATTGGGAGCAAAAATGGCGACAGCTGAGCGGTTGAGAGAGGAGATGTAACTAAAACTTCAAATAACTGCGAGTGTCTGTCTCAAACATAGACTGTAAAGATCTTTATATACAGAGGACACAAAAAAGGGAATGAAGACAGATAAATGCTGCTAATCATTTTTATTTTTATTTAGTTTGCATTAACTTTATTACAGGTATTTTGGACATGAGGGACAGAATACTGTCACAGGAACAGAAATCTAAGGCTGATGGTGGTCGCAGGTTCTAGTAGTTTTTGATGAACTACAGATAACTGGAAAACTTTTTGTTTTGTTGAATGATAACGTTGGATCTGAAGGGATGGGAAGTTGTGTTGTTAGCAACGGTAAAGCAGGTTGATCCTCTTGATGTCCCAGGAGGACAAGCCCTTTCTCTGGCCGATCTCCACGTTGGGGTCGGGGATGGGGGTGATGGAGTCCTCCCCGTACTGGATGGAGAAGGCTGTTCTTCCATAGTGCATGATGGAGGAGTAGTCGTAGGGAGTGTTCAGGTTGTTGGTATTCTCCTTGTTGAAGTTGTAGGCCATCTGCGGGTTGATGTTCCCCCAGTTGATCTTGACGTAGTTGTCGCGGTCGCTCCTGGTCTGCTCGTGCTGGAAGCCCAGAGCGTGGTTGATCTCGTGCTGGATGATGCCGTGGTAGAGGCAGCCCTGCCTTTTGAGAGAGAGGACCTGTTTGCCTCCCGTTCTGCCCAGATTGGAGTAACATCCGGCTCTGTTCTCGATGCTGATGTGGTCGTACTCGTTCTGACGGGGGACGAAGCGGAGGCAGGTGTTGCTGTGGAAGGCATTCATGGCGTTTTCTATCTTCTGCCTCTCCGAGCTGGTAAACTCACTGCTCATGGTGAAGGGAATTGTCACCAGGCCGTTGGAGGCTTTCCTCCACAGGCAGCTCTGGTACCAGCACTTCATGGCATTTCTGGTTCTGGGAACCACCATGTCTCCTTCCAACAGGATCTCATCGGTGGCGTTGTTGGACGTCAGAATCCTGGTGCTGATGTCGACGGTGTCATCTTGGTCGTCTTGGGCCTCGGCTCCGCTTCCTTCCTCCATGAGAGGATGTGCCTGAGAGAGGCCGAGCAGGAGCAGCAGCAGCAGGCTGGCAGAGGGAGTCATCTTCAGGGTGAGTCTGGAGGCTGTGGAGCTGCTGTGGAGAGACTCCTTGAAGCTTGATGTTTGACTCAGTTCAGTCCAGGCTCTTTATACTCTCCTCTACAGGTGTGTCTGCAGGAGGATTATGGGTGGGGGTCCACACTGCTAGGCCTACATAAACCTCTTCAGGGAGGACTCCACAGACAAACCTACTGTTTCAACATGTTTTATTATCTCTGGCCATTAGATGAACACAGAGGGGTTACTGGGTGGGACATGCTTAACTAGACATCTTAAATTATCTTCAGCCACACTTCACATTATCTATACGAAACCAAACTTTTCTTTTCTTTTCTTATTTTGTAAAGTGAGATAACCAGGGCTGAACAATGAATTGATATACGTCCAAAATGTGAGCAGTGTTTGGGACTGTTCTCAGCCAGAGCTAAATATTGTTAATGTGAGTTGGACAAACAACAAAAAAATGCATTTCTGCTTGTTATCTTGTTCTCTCATGAAACAATTTAGACACAACACACTTGCAGTTTATCATTATCGCCATAACTGGCCAAATATGTAGCTGTTAAATAAATAGAAGCTTTTAAATGTCATGATCATATTTGAATGCTATTGAGTATTGTTTAGCGTACCACTAATGTAATATCTTGATACATGTTGGCTAAACTGGTTGAATTCTCTATAGAAAGTAACTATGGTATAAGTTTACTTTTTCACTCTGACTTCAACACGTCCCACCCAGTAACCCCTCTGTGTTCATCCATCTAATGGCCAGTGATAACAAACCATGTTGAAACAGTAGGTTTGTCTGTGGAGTCCTCCCTGAAGAGGTTTATTTAGGCCTAGCAGTGTGGACCCCCACCCATAATCCTCCTGCAGACACACCTGTAGAGGAGAGTATAAAGAGCCTGGACTGAACTGAGTCAAACATCAAGCTTCAAGGAGTCTCTCCACAGCAGCTCCACAGCCTCCAGACTCACCCTGAAGATGACTCCCTCTGCCAGCCTGCTGCTGCTGCTCCTGCTCGACCTCTCTCAGGTACATCCTCTAATGGAGGAAGGAAGCGGAGCCGAGGCTCAAGCGGACGAAGATGACACCGTTGACATCAGCACCATGATTCTGACCTCCAACAACGCCACCGATGAGACCCTGTTGGAAGGAGACATAGTGGTTCCCAGAACCAGAAATGCCATGAAGTGCTGGTACCAGAGCTGCCTGTGGAGGAAAGCCTACGACGGCCTGGTGACGATTCCCTTCACCATGAGCAGTGAGTTCACCTGCTCGGAGAGGCAGAAGATAGAAGACGCCATGAATGCCTTCCACAGCAACACCTGCCTCCGCTTCGTCCCCCGTCAGAACGAGTACGACCACATCAGCATCGAGAACAGAGCCGGATGCTACTCCAATCTGGGCAGAACGGGAGGCAAACAGGTCCTCTCTCTCAAAAGGCAGGGCTGCCTCTACCACGGCATCATCCAGCACGAGATCAACCACGCTCTGGGCTTCCAGCACGAGCAGACCAGGAGCGACCGCGACAACTACGTCAAGATCAACTGGGGGAACATCAACCCGCAGATGGCCTACAACTTCAACAAGGAGAATACCAACAACCTGAACACTCCCTACGACTACTCCTCCATCATGCACTATGGAAGAACAGCCTTCTCCATCAAGTACGGGGAGGACTCCATCATCCCCATCCCCGACCCCAACGTGGAGATCGGCCAGAGGAAGGGCTTGTCCTCCTGGGACATCAAGAGGATCAACCTGCTTTACCGTTGCTAACAACACAACTTCCCATCCCTTCAGATCCAACGTTATCATTCAACAAAACAAAAAGTTTTCCAGTTATCTGTAGTTCATCAAAAACTACTAGAACCTGCGACCACCATCAGCCTTAGATTTCTGTTCCTGTGACAGTATTCTGTCCCTCATGTCCAAAATACCTGTAATAAAGTTAATGCAAAGTAAATAAAAATAAAAATGATTAGCAGCATTTATCTGTCTTCATTCCCTTTTTTGTGTCCTCTGTATATAAAGATCTTTACAGTCTATGTTTGAGACAGACACTCGCAGTTATTTGAAGTTTTAGTTACATCTCCTCTCTCGACGGCTCAGCCGTTGCCGTGTTGAGAGCCATGCGGAGGCAATAGAAAAGCTCCCAATCTCGTATTTAGCACCTTTCATGCTAATAAATTAATCAATTCAATGTGAAATCATTAACATTAGTCTTGTAAACATGTACAAGAATGTTATAAAATGTCATAGTATAGTATGTCGAAAATTTCACGAAAACAAGTCATAGTATTTTCATGATATCACTTTGGCAGTTCAGTTTTCCTTGTGTTTCCTTTGTTTCCCTGCCCTTTTGTCTCCTGTGTGTTTTTCCCCTGTTTGTCTAGTCTGTCAGTGTGTTGGGAGGTGTGGCCTTTCTCCTCCTCCTCCTTCTCCTGGGCAGGCACAGCTGGAGCAGCTGGCAGCAATTAACACACCTGCAGTATATCGACCCCGGTCTTCCTGCCAGTCATCGCCAGATCGTTCCGTCGGCCTCAGTGGTACAAGACACATTCAGGCTATCTTAGTTTATTGCTCTTGACTTTGCTCATGCTCGTGTTTTTGGATTTTTGGACTCACCTTGTTTTTGCTCTTTGCTCAGGTCTGTTCACCTGCCAGCTGTTGCTGCTTCCTGGTTACAACCTGCCTGCTCACTCCTACACTCTGCTCCTCCTCGACCTGGATCCTTACTTTTGTTACTTACCTGCCTGTTCACTCTCCGACGCCATTCCACCGCTCGGAGCTCAAGTGGATTCATCTGTCCCTCTGGAAGGATTCCTGGACACCCCTCCCCTTGCCCCCCGTTCCGTAATTTAAGTATTGACATTTATTACTGCCACGTTTCGGACCTCCAGGAACCCCCGCCCTGTTCACTGTTCATTTAATATTTGTGTAATAAATAATTTTTGTTACACCTTTAAAAGACTTGTGTTTGTGTCTGCATTTGAGTCCACGCTATTGTTGAACCAGAACATAACAAGTATAGTATGTCGAAAATTGCATGATAAAATGTCATAGTATAGTATGTTATAAAATTTCACGGAAAAAAAGTCATGGTATAGTATGTCGAAAAAGTCAGTAAAAAAGTCAGAAAAGGTCATGATGTATTATTTGAAAAAAATCGTAAAAAAGACCTATAATAGAATGTCAAAAAACATCATAGTATAGTATGTCGACATTTTTTTTTTAAAAAGTCATTGTATAGTATATAATAAAGAAAAGTCATAGTATAGTATGTCGAAAATTTCACGAAAAAAATGTCATAGTATAGTATGTTATTAAATGTCATAGTATAGTATGTCGTGAAAAAAGTGAGTCGCTTTTTCGCCGCTTAATATTCGCATTCTGTGTGAAAGTATTCATGACAACAAAAACAGTTAGAAAAAATATATTGCACGAAAAAAAACATCTCCGGTGTGTGAAGGCCTTTACAGTGCTGCTACTTCAATAATGTTTGCCATCCGTCTAGTCGTCAGTACTTATTATTCACATATTTTTACCAGCATAAACCCTGATTTTACCCTCACATTTCACCTTAATGACTTTAAAGTTCAAAAACTAGAAGTACCACCTTGCTGTTGTACGCCTCCGCCAACCAGTCAACTTGCAGTTTACATCCATGTGTGTCCAAAATGACACCAATCACTTCAGCCTTTTATCCAGGTAGACATTTGTGTAAAACTGTCATAATTAGCATATGAATTCTTGAGTTATGGCCAAAAATGATGCTGTTGTTGACATTTGTGCCAAATTTGAAGAAATTCGCTCCAGGCGTTTCCTGGGATATCGCGTTCACAAGTACGTACGGACGTACAGACAGACAACCCGAAAACAAAATGCCTCCGGCCACGGCTGTTGCTGGCATGGAGGCATAAAAAGAACACTGTCTCCTGCTCCTCTACGGAGGAGTGTTTAAAACCAAGTCAACTGTTCCTGGCAATCATTACTGCAGCCTCTGTGTCAATTGAGAATGATGTAGGCGGGAAAAATACGTCAGGGCAAAACAAATAACCTCCTCTCCCAACAAGAAATTGTCAAAATTACAGAGTAAAACCAAGCTTCTGTCTCGTAGTGTTGGTTCAGTCCTAAAGAAAACTACTGTGTATGCATGCTGGTGACATTTAAAAAAAACTATTTAAATCAAAGTCAACGGTGCTTGATGTTTTGAATTATTCACAAGGTCAAAAGGATACATACTCACTCACACACACACACACACATAAAGAAACAAAATAACACTCATCACTCTGACCTCAACAACAAGCATCTGCATCATTTAATGTGATTGCTTTCTTGTAGGTGAATTTATGCTCTGTACAAATGTACAGTATCTTGTTTAAAAGGATCGCAATCACAATATTGGTCAGACAAAAGAATGCAAATTGTTCATCCTTACAATTAATAATGTGAACAGGGTTAACGCAAACTGACTGAATGGTAGGGACTCCCTAAAAACTTGTACATATTTTCCAGTGTAACGTTATGATGGTCAAATTGAGAATTTATCAGCAGTCATGAAAACGTGTCTTTAAAATCTGCAGGGAAGTCTAGTCGTAAACCATGCCAGCAGTACAAGGAGCAAATATCTAACACTCTCTTCACAGTTTGCATAAAAATGTGTCTCGTATCCAGATTGTATCTAGATGTGATTTAACCTGATTACATTTACCTGGGATTATTATGCGTCTCCAGAATGGGACAAGTCCCACCCACTTTTAAACCCACTTTTAAAATCCTTAATTTAGTTTGTACCAGGCTGTAAACATGTTTCTTTAATGCTGATTCTCACCTAGCACGTACACACACATACACCTGAGAATGCCAGGAAACAAACACTAATGTAAAGCTCAACTATACAGCTGTATCAATAGTTGTAACCTCACAAAACTGAAGTTAAGATATTATAAAATATCAGTAACAGAGTTCATTTTTTCCCCTCACAAAGCACCGTAAAATAAAGTCATGAATAGGCAGTAATATTAGCTGCTAACTTTGGTTTTTACAAGACTAATGTTAATGATTTCACATTGAATTGATTGATTTCTTAGCATGAAAGGTGCTAAATACGAGATTGGGAGCTTTTCTGTTGCCTCCGCATGGCTCTCAACACGGTAACGGCTGAGCGGTTGAGAGAGGAGATGTAACTAAAACTTCAAATAACTGCGAGTGTCTGTCTCAAACATAGACTGTAAAGATCTTTATATACAGAGGACACAAAAAAGGGAATGAAGACAGATAAATGCTGCTAATCATTTTTATTTTTATTTAGTTTGCATTAACTTTATTACAGGTATTTTGGACATGAGGGACAGAATACTGTCACAGGAACAGAAATCTAAGGCTGATGGTGGTCGCAGGTTCTAGTAGTTTTTGATGAACTACAGATAACTAGAAAACTTTTTGTTTTGTTGAATGATAACGTTGGATCTGAAGGGATGGGAAGTTCTGTTGAGGAGTAGTCGTAGGGAGTGTTCAGGTTGTTGGTATTCTGCTTGTAGAAGTTGTAGGCCATCTGCGGGTTGATGTTCCCCCAGTTGATCTTGACGTAGTTGTCGCGGTCGCTCCTGGTCTGCTCGTGCTGGAAGCCCAGAGCGTGGTTGATCTCGTGCTGGATGATGCCGTGGTAGAGGCAGCCCTGCCTTTTGAGAGAGAGGACCTGTTTGCCTCCCGTTCTGCCCAGATTGGAGTAGCATCCGGCTCTGTTCTCGATGCTGATGTGGTCGTACTCGTTCTGACGGGGGACGAAGCGGAGGCAGGTGTTGCTGTGAAGGCCTTCATGGCGTTTTCTATCTTCTGCCTCTCCGAGCTGGTAAACTCACTGCTCATGGTGAAGGGAATCGTCACCAGGCCGTTGGAGGCTTTCCTCCACAGGCAGCTCTGGTACCAGCACTTCATGGCATTTCTGGTTCTGGGAACCACCATGTCTCCTTCCAGCAGGATCTCATCGGTGGCGTTGTTGGAGGTCAGAATCCTGGTGCTGATGTCAACGGTGTCATCTTGGTCGTCTTGGGCCTCGGCTCCGCTTCCTTCCTCCATGAGAGGATGTGCCTGAGAGAGGCCGAGCAGGAGCAGCAGCAGCAGGCTGGCAGAGGGAGTCATCTTCAGGGTGAGTCTGGAGGCTGTGGAGCTGCTGTGGAGAGACTCCTTGAAGCTTGATGTTTGACTCAGTTCAGTCCAGGCTCTTTATACAGCTGTGTCTGCAGGAGGATTATGGGTGGGGGTCCACACTGCTAGGCCTAAATAAACCTCTTCAGGGAGGACTCCACAGACAAACCTACTGTTTCAACATGGATTGTTATCTCTGGCCATTAGATGAACACAGAGGGGTTACTGGGTGGGACGTGCTTAACTAGACATCTTAAATTATTTTCAGCCACACTTCACATTATCTATACGAAACCAAACTCTACTTTATTTTCTTATTTTGTAAAGTGAGATAACCAGGGCTGAACAATGAATTGATATACGTCCAAAATGTGAGCAGTGTTTGGGACTGTTCTCAGCCAGAGCTAAATATTGTTAATGTGAGTTGGACAAACAACAAAAAAATGCATTTCTGCTTGTTATCTTGTTCTCTCATGAAACAATTTAGACACAACACACTTGCAGTTTATCATTATCGCCATAACTGGCCAAATATGTAGCTGTTAAATAAATAGAAGCTTTTAAATGTCATGATCATATTTGAATGCTATTGAGTATTGTTTAGCGTACCACTAATGTAATATCTTGATACATGTTGGCTAAACTGGTTGAATTCTCTATAGAAAGTAACTATGGTATAAGTTTACTTTTTCACTCTGACTTCAACACGTCCCACCCAGTAACCCCTCTGTGTTCATCCATCTAATGGCCAGTGATAACAAACCATGTTGAAACAGTAGGTTTGTCTGTGGAGTCCTCCCTGAAGAGGTTTATGTAGGCCTAGCAGTGTGGACCCCCACCCATAATCCTCCTGCAGACACACCTGTAGAGGAGAGTATAAAGAGCCTGGACTGAACTGAGTCAAACATCAAGCTTCAAGGAGTCTCTCCACAGCAGCTCCACAGCCTCCAGACTCACCCTGAAGATGACTCCCTCTGCCAGCCTGCTGCTGCTGCTCCTGCTCGGCCTCTCTCAGGCACATCCTCTCATGGAGGAAGGAAGCGGAGGCGAGGCTCAAGCGGACGAAGATGACACCGTTGACATCAGCACCATGATTCTGACCTCCAACAACGCCACCGATGAGATCCTGTTGGAAGGAGACATAGTGGTTCCCAGAACCAGAAATGCCATGAAGTGCTGGTACCAGAGCTGCCTGTGGAGGAAAGCCTACGACGGCCTGGTGACGATTCCCTTCACCATGAGCAGTGAGTTCACCTGCTCGGAGAAACAGAAGATAGAAGACGCCATGAATGCCTTCCACAGCAACACCTGCCTCCGCTTCGTCCCCCGTCAGAACGAGTACGACCACATCAGCATCGAGAACAGAGCCGGATGTTACTCCAATCTGGGCAGAACGGGAGGTAAACAGGTCCTCTCTCTCAAAAGGCAGGGCTGCCTCTACCACGGCATCATCCAGCACGAGATCAACCACGCTCTGGGCTTCCAGCACGAGCAGACCAGGAGCGACCGCGACAACTACGTCAAGATCAACTGGGGGAACATCAACCCGCAGATGGCCTACAACTTCAACAAGGAGAATACCAACAACCTGAACACTCCCTACGACTACTCCTCCATCATGCACTATGGAAGAACAGCCTTCTCCATCAAGTACGGGGAGGACTCCATCATCCCCATCCCCGACCCCAACGTGGAGATCGGCCAGAGGAAGGGCTTGTCCTCCTGGGACATCAAGAGGATCAACCTGCTTTACCGTTGCTAACAACAGAACTTCCCATCCCTTCAGATCCAACGTTATCATTCAACAAAACAAAAAGTTTTCCAGTTATCTGTAGTTCATCAAAAACTACTAGAACCTGCGACCACCATCAGCTATAGATTTCTGTTCCTGTGACAGTATTCTGTCCCTCATGTCCAAAATACCTGTAATAAAGTTAATGCAAACTAAATAAAAATAAAAATGATTAGCAGCATTTATCTGTCTTCATTCCCTTTTTTCACGAAAAAAAGTCATAGTATATTCTGTCGAAAATTTCATGATAAAAATTCATAGTATAGTATGTCGAAAAAAGAAAAAAAAGTTATAGTATAGCGTGTAGAAAAAGGCATAGTATAGTATGTTGAATTTTTCTTTTAAAAAAGTCATTGTATAGTGTGTCGAAAAAAGAAAAAAAAGTCATAGTATTGAATAGACATATGTATATGTACACATTTTATGTTGTTATCTCGACATCACAAGTTATATCGAGATGACAGCATGGATGTTTACATCCATGGTTAACAGAATTGGACTTGAATTGAATTTAGCCGAAGGATACACATGTGACTACGTCTGGTTTCTAAGGTGTTAACCATGGTAAATACAAAATACATATGGAAATACATATACATAAGGATCTTATTCACAAACAGTATAAAACATGTTGCCTTTGTCCCTTATCAATTAAAAAAAAAAAATACCACAACATTGTGAGGGGAAATGTCTTTATCCTTTGACTTTTGGTTGCTGGAAAATACATTTGAGTTGAAGACATCTCTGACTACATACAGACACAAAATCCTTCCGCAAACCTTTCCTCATAGCAGTTTGAGATTTTGCCTTGATCTCAAGATCAATTTACAATAACTGAGTAAGACTGTTTTAGAGATTGTATTATATATTTTATTTCCCCCTCAATTTTAGATCCAGCTAAAACATTGCATTCCGACAACACACTATTGAAATGCCACTTTGGCAACAATATATAGAACGCAAGCTCATGCATTATTCACATGTGTTAAATCCCATCTGATATTCATGCATTCTTGCCTGCATTATTAATATGCACTGACTCTGTGGTGAGGTTTACAGCATGTCTGTACAGCGGTCAGAGATAACATCCATCAGCATGAGTTACTATATTTTATTCATTCTGATATCTTTTTTATGATTTAGATATTGTTATGACAATTAGAACTTCATTGCTGGTACCTTATATGGAGTAGTTTCATTCATTTACTCTATTTTACATATCTGTTTGTGTACAGATTAAATAAATGATAGGCAATGTGTTAGGGGCCGTACACATGCCGCATTTTTTGTGCCCTCAAGCCGTTGCTGCAGATAGCTTGTCTTTCTTCTGTAAACATCAGTCTATGGTAAACATATGGAGGGGAAGTTAATCATTTTCATGCCGGTGAGCGCCCTTCATCATGCACGGAGGTAACAAATGAACAAATAAATAATATAGAAACACACTTTGACTCTCTTTCTCCCACTTTTTCTTCTGCCATGCGCATCACAACAGCCCGAGTACGGGTCAGGACGTAGGCTCACTAGACGGACAGATGTCAAGAGGCACAGATATTTAGTATTTTCACATTTTATTTCATCATAATGAAAAGGTCCAAACCCTCTGGTGCGCAAGGAAGAAAACGGAGAAAAGAAGAGGAGGAAAGGTTACACCTTACCATGTGTAACCTTCTGTGTCATTGTTACATACAACTTGACCAATACAAAGTCTGAAATGATCAATTATCCATGTGAGGCAGTCTGATAACATGGATTGTATGAAAGGTACAGAAACAAAGCAAAACTGAGGACAAAGATGACATCACTTGTTCATCTCTCTGGATAGCAGGCAGAAGCATTCACTGAAAGTCGAGGTGAGAGGAAATGCCTTCCTCCAATGGAGTGAGAGCATCCTGACAGCTGAACACCTCAATGGTCCTCTGGAAAACAGCATGTTTAAAATATGATTTAAAAATGCATATAGACATGAACACACACACACACACATGAGAGTCACAAGCTGCCTCACCTCCATGCCCGTCAGTAGCTCCTCTCTGGATGTGGTGAAGAGAAACTCATAGAGTCTGTATTTCTGAAAGAGACTGCAGCCGATGGAATACACAGGGTAAGCTGCGTCACTTTAATTACACAATATACATTATACTTGTCGTCATTTCAAGTATGTTTTTAGCACAGCACATTAAAGCAGCAGTGGGTAGGATGGGAGGAAATATGAATCAAATGTTATTTTTTCACTCCACTTTCATATTCTGACAGAAGTGCATGAGACAGGTAATCTGAAAAAAAAATCATGTGCCTCTGTGTCCTCCGGTGTAAAGTAGGTACATAAGTGCATTTACTGTACTCAAGTACTACTACTACAGAGAGCTTGAACAGAAATCCATATCTAGATTTTACCTGTGAATACAAGAGAGGAAACCTCTGACCTGTTTCTGATGTAACTTATGAGTGCCATGGCTTCTTCTCTGCCTAGAAGTGGAGAGGTGTTTTCCTCTGACGTCCAGCACTGGCTGGCAGCACCTAAGGCTTTAGCAAACTCCATCAAGTTCTCCGTCAAAACCATCTGTTTCTCTGGAATATGACGATAAAACACATATTAGGGCTGTGATTCTGATATATTTGATAGGATATGTAGTTATGTAATGCACTTAAAGGTCCCATATCATGCTAATTTTCAGATTCATACTTGTATTTTGTGTTTCTTCTAGAACATGTTTACATGCTTTAATGTTAAAAAAAACCCGTTATTTTCCTCATTCTATCTGCCTGAATATGTCTGTATTTACCCTCTGTCTGAAAAGCTCAGTTTTAGCGCAATACTATGAAATTTCAATGGAATTGCGTTGCTAGGCAACAGCTTGGGTCCATGTTTTACTTCCTGTCAGCTGATGTCATTCACATCCAGTTCAACAAGAAATAAACTGGGACACATTTAGAATGTTTATGTTTAAAACCGTGTAATGGTCTAAATATTGTATATTTGTGACATCACAAATGGACAGAAATCCTAACGGCTTGTTTCAAACACACAATTTCTGAATACGGGCTGTGTGTATTTCTCCGTATATTGAGCGTTTTGATAGTTTAACAGTATTTATATATCACTTAAACCTGCTTTATAATATAAAAGACATGAAAATCTCACACTTTACAATATGGGACCTTTAAAGGAGCAGTGTGGAGGATTTTTGCGGTATCTAGTGGTGTCAATCATGTTGGAGAGCTACGGTGGCCGACGCGAAAAATGCGAATGGCCCTCTCTAGAGCCAGTACTACTGCTGTCTTACAACAGTAAGAGTAGCATAGGTCATTTGGAGCAGAGGTGGGAAGTGAGTGGTGTAGCAAGAGAGAAGCCCCGTTTCCACCGCAGGAACTTTCCCCCAGAACTAAGAACGTTGCGTTTCGACTGCAGGGACCTGCTATCGGCTTCCCGACTCATTTAAAAAAAGACAGAGAGAGATCGTGAGAGTGAGCTGAGAGGGCGAGCGGTAGAAGAGAGAGAGATGTAGCGCGATGGTGCTGTGGATGAGAGAAAGAAAAGTTATTTTCTGATTGTTTCACGGCGTTATCGTTCGGAAACACAAATAAATAACCCTCAAACAATCAACAGATGATTTACTGTGGAGACAGACGCTCTTAGTTTCATTTTCCTCTGCAGTAATTTAATTCATGACATCCAACGTGCATCAGTAAATATATGCAGCAGTAAATATCGTCGGCGGACAAATTTTCATATGAATCTAGAAAACTTGAGGAATCCATTGGTGCTAAATAACGCTCCAAACTGGTATGGCCATTTTCAAATAAATAGATACATAAAGGAGCATATTTGTCCACTCTCATGTTGATAAGAGTATTAAATACTTGACAAATCTCATTTTGAACAGATACAAAATATGTAATTAATTTGCAATTAAATATTTTAATCGATTGACAGCCCCAAATAATAATAATAATAATGACTGAGGTACTGTCTGCATGTCATCCCTTTTCTGTGTGTCTTCCCCACCTCTTATGTTATCCAGCAGCATGTGCAGTACAGCCATGGTGAAGGAGGTCTGCATGGGGGTGTACTTGGCCGCCTTCGCCCACCAGAAACCACAGACATAGTAATCCAGCAGGGCAGCTTCCTTCATACAGATGTGATGGTTCCTGAGGCCCAGAATCTCCTTCATTTCACTGCAGACAACAGAGAGAACATCTGGATAATTACTATTGAAGTGCAGCATTAATTATTGAAAATAGAGCCACTTAAATGCTGATGAAACATCTGGGCTATAGCTACCATTGAGGATACTGATGTCCTCAGTTTTCTTCTTTTTGGTGAATTTGTGGGTTTTAAAGGACCAAGAAAGCGTTTACATTCCACAATAAAAACTTACACTCGGTGGATATTAAACGTGTTTTAGGTTAACAAAATGATAAATAATGAAGGGCTTTTATTATTTTGACCTTTGTGTTGGGACATAAAATTTCCAGTATGTATATTTCAATAGCAATATTTTTATACATAAATAAATAGACAGAAATGGATAAACAAATAAATAAATAAATAAGGGAATTAATACAAAGATAAATAAAGAAACAAATTAAAACAGAAATATAAATTTATGTCATATTTTATTAATTAATTAATAACTACATTTATTTTCAACACTATTTTTGCTACATTTATTAACATATTTATTTATCTATTGAGTCTTTTGTGTATTTAATCATTTATTTTTTATTTTGGCAGGTTCCGTCCTCCACAGTAAGCTAGCGAATCTGCCAACATAAAAAATAAATGAATGAAGAAAGAAAGAAAGAAATAAAGAAAAAAAGAAAGAAATAACCCGATAAATAAACAAGTCATTAAATGTTGCAAGAATAATATTAAAAACATATGTAGCCATTAAGTAATTGAAAAATGCTACATCATTTTATTTCTGTTTTAATTAGCTTCTTTATTTATTTTATCTTTTTTATTAATTCCCTTATTTATGTATTTATTTTTATCAATTTTTGAATGAATTTATTTGTTTAAATATAAGTGCAAAAATGAATAAATAAATAACAAAATAAATGCGAAAATAAAAGAATAATAAAAAAATGCTAAAATAAATGAATAAATACATACAAACAAACATTCATAAATAAATAAACAGAAACAGAAAAAGAAATAAATAAACAAGGGAATTAATTTAAAAACAAATAAATAAAGAAGCAACTCAATATCGATTTAGTCACATTTTATTAATTAATTAATGGCTACATTTATTTTTAACATTATTTTTGCTACATTTAATAACATATTTATTTATTTATCGAGACATTTGTTTATTTAATGATTTATTTTGTATTTTATTTTGGCAGGTTCCGTCCTCTACAGTAAACTATATCTCGTTGCAGACACAGGATGAACATGTGACTGATTGTGATGATAGTAACTTACAGCTCAAGTTCATCTCTGGTCGCCTCCAGCAGCTGTTGGATCTGTTGGTGAGTTGCCGCTTCCCACTGGAGGAGGGACACAGCTTCCTCTTTCTGACCAGAAGGAAACAACAACAGGCTCTAGTTCTGTCAAAGGATCAAACACACAACACAACACAACACAACACACGGTCAGTTAATATACCTGTAGTAGAGTATCATCCTCTACTTGAGGCTGCTCTTTGTTTTCACGACGCGCCTCTCCTCTGGACATGTTGACTGGTTGTCATGGCAACGCCCATCAAACTGCTGTTCATGGTCCAGAATGAACAGGCACGTGCACAGACAAGACTCCAGGTGGTGCTCGAGCACCTGCTATATAAATTAATTAATTAAAAAATTATATATATCTATCTAGATATCTATCTAGATATAGATATCTAGATAGATATAATTTTTTAATTCATTTATTTGTTTAAATATAAGTGCAAAAATGAATAAATGAATAAAAAAATAAATGTGAAAATAAATGAATAATAAAAAATGCAAAAATAAAAGAATAAATACATCACACATAAATAAATAAACAAACAGAAACAGAAGAAGAAATAATAAGGGAATTAATACAACAATAAAAAAAATAAAGAAGCAACTTACAGAAACAGAAATATTAATTTATGTCACATTTTACTAATTCGTTATTGGCTAAATTTATTTTCAACATTATATATATATACTATAATTTGTTGTGCAAAATACAATTTAAGGCAAAATGGAATTCTTGCCTGGATTACGCTCAGAGGCAAAAAGATTATGGTTTTGGTTTCAAACAAAACCATAAAAACATGAATCATGCTTTATTTTCTATGTGGATATTGTAGGAGAGCTAATGAAACGTTTGTTTTAAATATTGTTGAATTATTTGGAATTTTTTATGAATGTTTTATTTATTCAGTTAACTGTTTATTTATACAGTAAGTTTATATTATCTTCTAAAAGACTAAATCTGTCTTTTTTTTGTCTTCTAAAAGAAGTCCAGTTTAAACAATTTTAATGTATCGAGTCTGAAAGTTGCCAAATTCCTTGGAAAAGCAAATAGAGAGAAGATGACGTGAGGGTCCAGGATGGTAGCTGCAGCCCAGAAAGAGAACAATGACTCACGCTGCGCATCACAGTAAATCTTTATTTCTAGTGCAGACAACACACAGTGCTCATATTGGTACTCCCTTTGTCTTACAAGGTGTCACTTTTGTTTCTTTACACTGTTGAGAATAATCCACGATAGAAGTGAGAAATAAAAAGAAATGCCACATTAAAATGGTTTCATGTTTGGACAGCATCCTTCAGTGTCACTAACACTAACAGGTGATCCCTGCCCCGGGCCTGGGACGATGCTTAAAGCTGTCGCAACACTGGGACACAACAGCACATCACGTGTACACAGTCATCAACGTCAGGCTGCGGGTTAGTGTCGTTTGATGACCACACCTACGCCTACATCAAACTGGGATATGCAGACATATAAGTGAACATCTGTGTTTAACTTACAATAAATAACAGTGATATGACTCATCCCTTTTTAATCAACACTTGTTCCAGTACGAAGGCCTGATTATGGCCTAAAAGTAGAATAAAATGTAGGTGAAATTCACAAGACTTGAACTTTCACTTGATCCAAATGTGCCACTAAATACCATGTACCAGAGAGGTGTTTCAAGACGCAAAAAAAAACAACACGAAGAAAAGCAGGGCTTACTGAGAAAAGCCTGGTTTTAGTGATTCCAGAATACTGAACTAGGATTAAGCTTGACGAAATGAACTTAACTCTCACTGGCTCTTTCTGGAACATTTGTCTCTGTGGCATTACATTTGTGTCTCATTTCTGAATTCATGATTGAGCACAGAAAAATATTTTTTTTGCTCAATTTAAATATTTTACGCAACGCAACTAGCATAATGTAATGCTGAGTAATGTAACGCTGTCTTATGTAACGCTGCCTAACGTAACGCTGCCTAACGTAACTCTGCCTAACGGAACTCTGCGAAACGGAACTCTGCGAAACGCAACGCAGCGCAGCTAACGCAACGCAGCTAACGCAACGCAGCTAACGCAACGCAGCTAACACAACGCAGCTAACGCAACGCAGCTAATGCAACGTTAAATTGTGTTACGTAACGTAAATTGTGTTTAACATAACGCAACATAACGCAGTTTAACGTAACGCAGCTTAACATAACGCAGCTTATCGCCACGTTAAATTGTGTAACGTAGCGTAAATTGCGTAGCGTAACGCAGCTTAACGTAACGCAGCTTAACGTAACGCAATGTTGTTAAAAATCGTGTTACGATACGTAAATTGCATAACGTAATGTGGAAGATCCGTCTACTTTTCCAGTCGGAAGTTGAGCCATTTAGGCTTCATGCGCCACTGAGCAACTTTCATAGGAATGAACAGGGCCCCGCCTCCAACGCTGTATCCAGTTCTCTTAATACATCCATGGCTCTCGTTCCATACACAGACATCATCTCACTCAGACGACAGAAAGCAAATAAGTGTATGAGGTGAGCCTACCAACTAGCCTTACCCGAACTAGGCTAGTCTGGAGGGCTAGGTTTCCATGGTAACTTAGGTCAGACTTATTCAATCCGGTTTTATTGGTGCCTTCAAATGAAACTCGTGAGCTTGTGTTTACAACATGGGAAGTCATTAACACCCTATGATTGGCGTTCAAGTGGTTAAGTCGTGAGAACACCACTGGTAAGCAACGGCAATATCAACATTTTCCTCGAAGAAAAACAATATATGTGGACTTGTCTCGTAAACACGGTAAATATGACCCCATTTGAAGGCTCCATATGACACAGAAAATAAGCCCGATTTGTACTAAGTAAGCCTGGCTCAACTGGTAGTGCTGCGTTATGAAACACCTCTCTAGAGAAAACATATGGAAGTTTCTGGAACGACTTGAAAGGGTTGCTGATGATCTTCTAAAACCTGAGCTCAAGTTTGTACAATGCTACAAACTATATGATCTCTCAAAACGTATTGAGAATGAGTTGTGGGTAGTTTCTCATCACAGTGAAAGCTGGCACATCATTTTGGCACTATACAAAGTTTGTGCTTTGTAGCACACATTTTTTTTGGAATTAATACCTCACCAGGTGAGTTACTTATAGAACATACTAGTGCAATAGTTGTCAGACGAGAGTCTATTTGGCAGCATACATAAAGTGTCTCCATAGAAAATCTTCATAGGCTTCATAAATTAATCTTTATCAAGATCTTCATGAATGTAAAATTCTGCAAGGGTGAATCCATAATAATAAATACATATAGCACAAAAACACACCACATTTGTATGCACCTACTCATGCACTTTTGCACACATAAAAAAACACACATGCTCACACTGATTCAAAAGTGTTTTCACATGTGGAACCACTCACATTTAAAATGATATGGTGTCTAGCAATGCCATTAGAAACGTAATAACATTGACAAATATAGATCTTTTTTTAAAATGATCAATCCAAGTATTTAAAGGTGCAATCAGTGATATTTTACTGCTTCTTTGCATAATGCTGTATATCAATGGTCTGATCTCAATGGCTGCCGAGATTTCAAGTTTTCTAAACAGACCCCCTTAAACTACTCATAATGCACGCGGCACAGTAGTTTAACCAAAACCTCAGTGAACACAGGAGCTTCCCATTCTTCCACTTGCTGGTTGATGAGCCGTTGTCCATTTATTTAATTCAATTTTTTAGAAAAAAAAAAGAAAGCATTGTAAAAGAAGACAAGGAATACGATGGAGACACCTGGAGTGGCGTGATTGGGAGGAACGGCCTCCCTGATCTAAACCCGAGTGGTCGTTTGTTGTTGGACTTCTGTGCTAGTCATGGATTGTCCATAACGAACACCATGTTCGAACATAAGGATGCTCATAAGTGTACGTGGTACCAGAGCACCCTAGGCCGAAGGTCGATGATCGATTTTGTAATCGTATCATCTGATCTGAGGCCGCATGTTTTGGACACTCGGGTGAAGAGAGGGGCGGAGCTGTCAACTGATCACCATCTGGTGGTGAGTTGGGTCAGAGGGTGGGGGAAGACTCTGGACAGACCTGGTAAGCCCAAACGCGTAGTGAGGGTGAACTGGGAACGTCTGGAGGAGGCCCCTGTCCGAGAGATCTTCAACTCACACCTCCGGCGGAGCTTTTCTGGCATCCCTGTGGAGGTTGGGGGCATTGAACCCGAGTGGACGATGTTCAAAGCTTCCATTGCTGAAGCTGCGGCGGTGAGCTGTGGTTTTAAGGTCTTAGGTGCCTCAAGGGGCGGCAATCCTCGAACACCGTGGTGGACACCGGTGGTCAGGGAAGCCGTCCGACTGAAGAAGGAGGCCTTCCGGGATATGTTATCTCGGAGGTCTCCGGAGGCAGTTGCAGGGTACCGACGGGCCCGAAGAGCAGCAGCCACTGCCGTGACGGAGGCAAAGCAGCGGGTGTGGGAGGAGTTCGGAGCAGCCATGGAGAAGGACTTTCGGTCGGCACCAAAGTGCTTCTGGAAAACCATCCGGCACCTTAGGAGGGGGAAACGGGGAACCATCCAAGCTGTGTACAGTAAGGATGGGACACTGTTGACCTCAACTGAGGAGGTAATCGGGCGGTGGAAGGAGCACTTTGAGGAACTTCTGAATCCGACCAATACGCCCTCTATGGTAGAGGCAGAGCTGGAAGCTGATGGGGGACCATCATCAATTACCCTGGTGGAAGTCACTGAGGTAGTCAAACAACTCCACAGTGGCAAAGCCCCGGGGGTTGATGAGATCCGCCCAGAAATGCTGAAGGCTCTGGGTGGGGAGGGGCTGTCTTGGATGACACGTCTCTTCAACACCGCGTGGAAGTCGGTGACAGTGCCTAAGGAGTGGCAGACCGGGGTGGTGGTTCCCCTTTTCAAAAAGGGGGACCAGAGAGTGTGTGCCAATTACAGGGGTATCACACTGCTCAGCCTCCCTGGTAAAGTCTACTCCAAGGTGCTGGAAAGGAGGGTTCGGCCGATAGTCGAACCTCAGATCGAAGAGGAACAATGCGGATTCCGTCCTGGCCGTGGAACAACGGACCAGCTTTTCACTCTCGCAAGGATCCTGGAGGGGGCCTGGGAGTATGCCCATCCAGTCTACATGTGTTTTGTGGACTTGGAGAAGGCATATGACCGGGTCCCCCGGGAGATACTGTGGGGGGTGCTGCGGGAGTATGGGGTGAGGGGGGCACTTCTCAGGGCCATCCAATCCCTGTACGCCCAAAGCGAGAGCTGTGTTCGGATCCTCGGCAATAAGTCGGACTCGTTTCCGGTGGGGGTTGGCCTCCGCCAGGGCTGCGCTTTGTCACCAATCCTGTTCGTGATATTCATGGACAGGATATCGAGGCGTAGTCGGGTGGAGGAGGGTTTGCAGATCGGTGTGCTGAGGATCTCATCGCTGCTTTTTGCAGATGATGTGGTCCTGTTGGCATCATCGGTCTGCGACCTCCAGCACTCACTGGATCGGTTCGCAGCCGAGTGTGACGCAGTCGGGATGAGAATCAGCACCTCTAAATCTGAGGCCATGGTTCTCAGCAGGAAACCGGTGGTTTGCCTACTCCGGGTAGGGAATGAGTCCTTACCCCAAGTGAAGGAGTTTAAGTATCTCGGGGTCTTGTTCGCGAGTGAGGGGACGATGGAACGTGAGATTGGTCGGAGAATCGGAGCAGCAGGGGCGGTATTGCATTCGCTTTACCGCACCGTTGTGACGAAAAGAGAGCTGAGCCGGAAGGCAAAGCTCTCGATCTACCGTTCAATCTTCGTTCCTACTCTCACCTATGGTCATGAGGGTTGGGTCATGACCGAAAGAACGAGGTCGCGGGTGCAAGCGGCCGAAATGGGTTTCCTCAGGAGGGTGGCTGGCGTCTCCCTTAGAGATAGGGTAAGAAGCTCAGTCATCCGTGAGGGACTCGGAGTAGAGTCCTTGCTCCTTTGCGTCGAAAGGAGCCAGTTGAGGTGGTTCGGGCATCTAGCACGGATGCCTCCTGGGCGCCTCCCTTGGGAGGTGTTCCAGGCACGACCAGCTGGGAGGAGACCACGGGGAAGACCCAGGACTAGATGGAAAGATTATATCTCTACTCTGGCCTGGGAACGCCTCGGGATCCCCCAGTCAGAGCTGGTTAATGTGGCCCGGGAAAGGGAAGTTTGGGGTCCCCTGCTGGAGCTGTTGCCCCCGCGACCCGATCCCGGATAAGCGGTTGAAGATGGATGGATGGACAAGGAATACGTTTTGTTTTTTTAATATAATGCTAGAAATAATTTTAAAAATACATATATATATATTTTTAATATATATTAGTCGAAGGAATAATCGACAGATCAATCGATTAACAAAATATGTGTTGGTTGCAGCCCTATTTTAAATGTCAACATAGCTGATCTCACAGCACAGCTGCTGTCACAGCTTGCTTGGTTATGACTGCTGGTCAACAGTATTTATTAGCATCAACTTTCATACTCATTAAGTTAAAAGGTGCCAAATGAGAGAATTTGGAGCATTTCTATTGCCTCCGCACAGCTCTCAACATGGCGACAGCTCATAATTAACAGTGCTAACAGTGAAAACACTGCTGCCCTGAGGGGGAACGGGTGGGTTAGCACTATGCTTCCGTGGCAGCACCGTCGGTCGGGACGGCGTCATCAGCTGTAACCTATGAGAGCAGGGCAGAGCGTCGGCCGTGAGCTAGCCAGTGAGGCACGCTCACATGTATGAACATGCACTAAAAGCATGCGTGGCCGGCCCGGCGATGTAAACAAAGCAAGGAGAAGCTCGAATTACAACAACAGAGGGAGAGTGACTTCATTCTCTGCTCAGGTAGACATTACTCCACTATATCTTTACATAGACAGTTGTTTTTTTTGCAATAGAGTGCTGCAGGGATGATGTATTTTTGTAGGCCAACCAGGAAGTTAGCATTGCCCTGGTTCCCTCGACAAAAAGCCAATGGGATTGTTCCATTGGGTTTTGGATTAATGCAGAAAATAAGCTCTGTGGCAAACACACGTTTGTGATACTTACACGTTTTGTTCAGCAAGATAATCTTCACAAATGAACACCACTTTTATGATTTTTGAAATGTAAATGCAATCGGCAGAAGTAATAAGCTGACGTTAGGCGATAAACAAACTACACCACGGTAGTGCGAGTATACACAACAAGCCTGTAACGGAGAACGAGTCGGCGTGATGACGTTTAGTAGTCTCATTTAGCCGCCTGTTAGCAACCGCCATTTTTAAGACATATAAAGGCTTCAAAATTCACATTTATTGATGCATTTTATGTCGTAGAATAAAACGTTAAAATCTCTTAAGCTTGTGTTAACCACAGACCTTATTTCAGGCATCTAACTAAAATGCTTCTGCTAAATGCATCTGCTAAAATGCTAACTCTTTTCTGGGTTTTAGGACTCATTCCTGTAGCACTCTATATTAATCTTATACAGCTATACACCTATACAGATTGGGTCTGTCCTTGAGTCCCTCGTGAATCAGGTCTCTTATTTTAGACAAATAATTTATGTTTGGGTACATTTTCCACTAGTCTGTTTGGGATCAGGTCCAAAGTTTTAAATCTGTGGTAGGTTGGAGTATTCCTTGCAGCTGACCTGCATGTCTGTGGACTGTAGGAGGGCATTCAAACCCCACACAAAAAAGACCCCAACTGGAACTGATGGGGCTCGAACTGGAACCTTCTTGCTACTGAGCCACTGTGCCCCTAAAGAGCCATACAGTACTGATTGCAACTTTAAACTGCATGGAGCAGAATATGAATTCAACATCAATTGAACCTCTCTTGTGTTTGAATATTCCTTATAAAAACTGATTGGTAACACACTTAAAGATGTCATAAAGGGTTCTGAAATATCATCAGGATACGAGGCCTCACTGAAAACTCACACCTGTGGTTTAAGGGCAAAAAGCTGAAGGCATTGAGACCCAAACACTTACAGAGTAATTCAATTACAGGGCTGCTGGAAGGGTCTGGCAAGTACAGGTACAAGAATAAGAAAACTATACGGTGGTTTCATTCTTCCAAGGGCCAGTCCGTATGTTTCCTGTGGCGTCTGAACCAAACAGGCCGTCTTCCTGCAGGCTCCTGTTCCGGCTGATGGTACCTCGCCGGCTGACGGTGCCGTGCTGCCGAGGCAGAGTATTTCTTGGGTTACCTTTCTGCTCCGCCTCTACGGGGAGACTATCCTTTTCTTGATCTGTCGTCTTCGACATGCAGCTGTACGTGTCGGGGTCTTGCTGATATTGCAAGGCGAAGGGATCGGGTTTCTCGCAGCAGCTTGCGGCGGAAGAGTGATCGGCTGAGCTGTACATGTGCCACTGGCAGGCGTGCACCCCGTGGGAAGGCAGGAGGAGGCTGTGACAGGAAGTGATGCTGTCGTGCATGTTGTGTGCGCGGCCGTGACAGGAAGCCATTGAGTCTTGTACGCTGTGGCAGGAGTTCTGGCGCTGCAAGCTGTGGCAGGAAGCCAGCTGCTTATCCATTTGCGGACTGATGCATGGGAGCTGGAGGTCCGGGTGCGGGCTGTTGGAAACCAGCGGCGAGCCTTCGAGGTGGTGCGCCGCGTGAGGGCTGTCCAGGTGGGAGCTGTGCACACTCCCATCCATGCTGGTGGAAGTCATGTGAGAACGGTAGTCCTGGAGGCATGGACGCGGGCGGTTGAAGGAGCGCGACTTCGCTCGGTCATTAAGGCAACTCTGCAGAGGCAGAGCGGGACGAGGGAGCTCGTCGGAAAGCGACTGCGGAAGAGACGAGGGCACCTGCTCGACGAGAGGCGAGATGGGGGTTGCGGAGACGGGGCTCATCACCGCAATGCAGCACGGACCCGCGTGATTGGGCGTGGGGCTCTGGGAAGGTGGTGTCATTTTATGGTAAGAACTTTGCACAAGGTGAGGCGAGAGTAGAGGCTGCTTGCCTGAGCATGGGGAGCTCAGGTGGCAGTGCGGCTGATGGAGCTCCTGCCTCTGGCTCTGTCCGTCCCCATTCCCGTCCTCTGACTTGGACTTGGACGGGCAACAAGCCCACCAGCGGTGCCACACGTCGTCCCGTTTGGCACAGTGCTGGATGAGAAGGAAGAGTCCCAGAGTGACACAAAATGCCCCATACAGGCAGCTGAATATCATATCCAGGAAATGTCCCAGCGATACCGCCAACGCTCCCAAAGCCCAGGTAGCCAGGAACAGGAAGAGGGTGAAGGCCGTGGCCCGGAGCTGAGATTTAAACGAGTGCTCATTGGCCAGAACCGACACACCCGTTGGAAATGGCGGACAGTCCCCAGCAGGCCCAGAAACTCCCATAGTGTCGACGTGGCAGTGATGGTTGGACTCACTGGAGGATAACTGCTGCTGCTCCTCACTCAGAACTCGCAGCTCATACTTCTTCTGTGGGTGACGTTTGAGCTGGATGTACGTGCACAAGAAGTACACGGACATGACTAAGACCAGAAGACTCATGGGGGCATAGAAACCTCCCAAGCTTGGTTCCCATGCCATCCAGCAACTGAAAAAGACACACAGAGACATTTAGAGACGTATTTACTAGAAAGAATGAATGAAAACACGATTGTTCAGAAAATAATGAGTACTTACTACAAAGCGTCATCCCTGCTGCCATAGTTATCCATACCGAATGCTGCCGTAACGCCGACAATTAGGAGAGGGATACCATCACTTACAAGATAAAATCTGCAAAGAAAGTTTAAAAACAAAAAGTATCAATGCTGGCAGAGAGACAGAAGAAGATCCAGCTGGATAAAATACATTTCTATTCTAATTTCTATTTCTATAACTATTGCATGATGAATCCTAATGACTTTGGTGATCTCCTGACTTTTCATCCAGCACCATTGACATTTTGTTTTGGATTTGTTTGGTGTGAAATATCTTGAAGGAGGGGTGGTAGACAGGTCAAACAAACACAAAACTTTCAACCAGGAGACTGTGGTGTCCGTGTCCCGTGTGAAACTAAAAGTAACTTATTTTGTCACATCAGTCTTTAGTCAGGTGACTCGTGGGTATCGTGGGTATCGTCAGTCCCGTGAGTCCCGCGAGTTGTTAGTCAGTGAAGTTAACGTCAACCATGACCGTTTCCTAACCCCTAACTAAGTGGTTGAGTTGCCTAAACCTAACTTCCTGTGAAAACTGAAGTTTATTTTGAAAGGACACTAGGCATGTAATAAACGTATATTGACACACCGTCCCTGGTCCGTCCAAAAGTAACGCAAGAGGGGAACCCCGTGCGTTGGTCTCCGATGCCGATGGGGAACTGACCAAGCGGCGGTATTTGACCAGTTGGGAGTGAGAATGTGTTATCTGTTCTGTGTAATCATAGAAACTATAGGGCCCTACCTTAATGCTGCCATCCTATTAAAATGTATTTGAAGTCAAGAAAAAATTTGATCTTTGCTAAAACGTTGGGCTGTAAACAAGCTGATATTATTAACAGTGGTGGTGACTCACCAGGACACGAGGCACCAACTACAACCAATAAGTGTCATGATGCAAAACATTTATGTGATTGAGTAACTCAGTTTATTTGTTCAATTTCAAATTCAAAGTCCTCATTTGACTTTGATTGATACTGACAGGGTAAGCAAGTAGGGGCAGCGTCAAGGAGCCGAGTATTATTGTTAACGACAAGTCTGCAAGGGCACCCGAGGATGAACTCTGTGAGGACCGGTTTGCTCAACACTCACAAAATTTGCTTTATCAAAATCAGCTGGAAATATTGTAAAAGAGAGACAGAGGTCCAAGGGCATGTGTATCACTGCTATAATCCTTATCACGCAACACAGTTGAACATCTTTCAAGCTGCCTTACATCAAGCTCTCATGATGGGTTTTGAAAAGTAGGATACTGCTTGCTGACAGAACTAGTGAAGCAGTCATGATTCATTCACACGTTGTCAATTAGTGATGTAATCAGAACAATGATCAGCCCTGTCGTGCACATGAAGACCTGGTTTACTAGCTCACAGCTTACCTGAGGACGGTTGGTTTGGTGCGAGTCTGGGCCGGCCCATTCCTGTTCTGGGCCCGAAGTGGGTCTTTGGACACATCTTTACAGATGTTTCTAGCAGTAAACGTCAGCCACAGCATGGTAGACAAAGAAGCGTAGTGGAGCACAATGCCAACCTAACACAGATAAAGTAGTAAACAAAGTTTATTAATAGCAATGTGAGTTCATTGTCCAAATTATGTGGGTGTATTAGTGTTTGGTGTACGTGAATTTGACAGAGATAAGTAATCACCGTACCGCTCCATCATATTATATCGTTATCATGCTGCTAAGATAAGATAAAATACGATTATTCATGTCATCCCGAGGGAAATTGTTGAAGGAAAAGACAGAGAGCAACTCTTGCTGGCTGCTGTTCGTATGGCACCAGAACCAGATCTGCTACGAATCATAAACTAATCACCCCTGTTCTGGCATCGCTCTATTAGCTTCCTGTAAAATTCAGAATCAACTTTATGGTCTTGCTTATTACATATAAGGCACTGCATGACCTCACCCCAGTTACATTTCTGATCTCCTTGTTCCATATTCTACCTGTCGACCACTTCGATCCTCTATAGGCAAGCCTTTCTATAGGCCTCATCCACGTGTGTGTTTGCCTGTTTTTAGCTTGATCTGTTTCTCATTGTTTCTGTGTTTCATATTGTAATTTTTCTTTGTTTTTATCATTGTTTGATGTTTCATTTGTGTGTGAAGCACTTTGTAACGTTGTGTTTTTAAAGGTGCTACATACTTTACTTACTAAATAGTCACAATGTAATGTTGGGAAAGGGGCTAAAGACTGAATAAATGAGCATGGCCATCACATGAACAGGTCCAGAGATAGAAATGCCATTACAGTAGACTGATGTGCACTGAATCACAAGGTACACTGCTTTGTTTACCAAATTATTTTTGCACTAGTGCGTCCACGTTGCTACATTTTATGTTTTAATTTGTCGTCTTTTGGCCTTTGTTACTGGAGCACGTAACGTATGGCGTATGACAGAGGTACACTCATCAACATCGGAGAAGGAAGCACAGGGATTGGATTGAGTGCAGCGGACCTTGAGACGATCACCGCCTGCCCACGGCATTTTCCGACCACCCAGCCGGACCAAGTACGACCGAGGGCAGTGTGAACGCCCCAGGGACACAGGTAAGATAGCCAGGATAAGAGCTACGCTAACCCAGCTTGGATCTAGGGCTGTTCCACTATCCAGCCTGCTACCTGGCTGAAGTCCGGTCGCAGGAAAGTGGAATGGATGAAATACGACTTGGGAGTGGCCCAGCAACGGTAAATCGGAGACCTGGCTCCATGGTGGGCATCCCGGATCGGCATGTTCTGGCACGACGTTGAACTGGCATATTTCCCAAAATGTCAAACTATTCCTTTAATTTAGTATAATAAAATAATAAAATTTGAGTTTTTATATTATTTTGTGTTTCTGCTGCTTAGAAAGCCATTTACAAACTGCCCTAATAACAGAATCCAATGCAGAGTTCTGAACATTCTATCAGATACAAACTGCACAAAGTTTGTTTATTCTGACAAGAAATGTTGTTATTGTCTTTATTCATGTAATATATCATTTTAAAGCTCTTTTTGTGCTCTTTATGCTGGAACTATACATGGGCACGTCAGATCAATATGACGTTAGTTATCAGGACATTTGCAGTGGCATTCAGAATTTGCCCTCATTGCAGCATTAGAGGGTCAAAGGTCAAATTCTCTTGACCTCAGTGTCACGGCAATGTGACCGACGGATAGATTATAGTCTAAGTTTTACAGTAATATATGACTTCATGATATTCCGTGTTGGTTACCCTCTTTTATATCGTATCTTTATGTAAAATGGCAACAAAAAAAACATGGAAAAATTATAATGATGGAGGGATGAAAAAGGAGTAGGACATACTCTGACAGTTTGAAAGCCTATTTCCATTTTAATTCATGTTGAACCACATAAATAACTCTTGGAATGAAATATGGACATTGCCTCTGTGTTCTGACTGGACTTGCTGTAGCCGCTGTCATCCACTAACTGGGCTAATTTACTCAGTTAAATTATAGTTAGCATACCATCAGCATGTTAACACAGCACCACTGGGCCTAAGTACCATCTCACAGAATCTTGTTTGACATTGATTAGCAAGAAGTACTTGCTAAAAGAAAAAAACTTTTATAGGCCCTGTTCTGTATATTTGAGCCAGAACAAATTTCACACATGATCAGCCTGAAAGGAAACCAGAAAATACTATCAAGCTTCAACAATTTTTTACTCATGGTAGTGATTTAACTTAACACTCAGTGAACACTGGCTCTCTCATGGACACCGATGTCTCTCTCAGTTTCTAAGTGTGATAGCTGCCAATGACCTCGAAACTGCTCGACTAACAACTGAGGGAGCTTTCAGTTCTCTTTGGATCATTGAACTGTTTGGAAAACGTTTTTTTTTTTTTAAATTATTTTTAAAAGTGCTGTGAAATAACACTGTGCTGAGAAAAAAAAGTAGGAAAACCATGACTTACAATTTGACACACAAAAGGTAAGTTGATCTGATTGATGCCCCCGGCGAAAACTCCGAATGTCAGCCCCGTGTGGAAGAGGAAGTTGAGGAGTGTGTGCCAGCCATTCCTGCTGATGCGGATTACACTGCAAACAATGAGATCAAAGTTAAAAAGATGAACGTTTTCTTTTGCTGGGTAATCACACTGAAAAAGTGGGTTGTAGAAACGAATACAGTATAGTTATGTGAACTATCACCTTCAGTGTATCTTTTGTCATTCGATTTTCCTTTCACAAACGGATATTAAAAAACAAAAAATGAGTGGTTATTTGATTTTTGTTTTAAAATCCAAAAATGTATATTGAAATACAATGTGTTTTTCATTATCAGGGTCAAAAAGGGATGAACTAAACTTAAAAAATAAATTTTCATTTTCTATTTCTAAAAACAAAAAATAAAATCACTAAAACACAGAAACAAAAAAAACACAGTTTTTTCATATTCTACGACCGGAAGTTGCCATTTACAAAGTAAGAGCGCGTATGAGGACGTTGCTGTGACATGACTGCAGAAAGAAACACTAATAGTTTGTAAATTGCAACTTCCGGTCGCAAAATATGAAAAAACAGGCGTTTTTTAGTCTTCTAAAGATTAAATTTTTTGTTTTTAGAAATAGGAAATAAAAATCAACCCGTTTTTTTAAGTTTAGTTCATCCCTTTTTCACCCCGATAAAGAAAAACGTATTGTATTTCAATATTAATTTTTGTATTTTAAAACAAAAATCAAATAATCAAATGACCTATCACACAGCATCTTTGCTGCATTCAGTTTTAAATTGTCAAATATCATATGTGTGATTCACGGCCCAATTCAAATGGGATAAAAAAAATATTTGTCTCTCCCCGTTGACTAACGTGCATATTTTTTTCCGACATAAGGTCCCATGGGGTCCACCGGAATGGGAGGGACTCCGCCTCTCTATTTCCACCAGGATGTGACATCATCTCTAAAGGAATCTAGTTGCAAGATCTACCCTGCAAGATCCACAGTCTTTGCAAAACCTTATAGTCTGTGACTTAAAAACTCTGTGACTTAAGACACATTGTCTTTAGATGTGAGATGGTGTCAGTCTCTTAAAAGTCTTTTCAAAGTCTCCAAATGTAAGGTAGCCATACATGTTGTCCGACCATGTCTAAAGGCCGCAGTGTTCAGAATGACCACACTCAACGGCGGGGCAAAAAGCCTGCTGTATCATACGAATGAGGGTAACATTGCACAACTTTCAGACAATCTCTCTTTGAAGGCATTCATGGTGTTGCGCTCGGTGGTTCGTGAAGATTGAAAAAAAAACAGAGCGGAGGAGAGAAGTTCAAATCTTGCCTACTGTCACGCCAGCACATGCCTGGCCGTTCCCTACATAAAGTGGGCGCCATTGCTAGATTGTCTGTTTTGGCAGTTACCAAATTTGTCAGACGCCTTCCCTGCTGGTTTCAGACGCTGTTAGATGTTCCAAGAAGCATTTTGTAAGTATACTGAATAGCTCTTTCAACGTACACATGGGCATGTGAGTATTGTATTAAGATAGACTTTAAAAAAAATGTGAAACCATCCTTCAATAAATGTTCTTCTCACCTGTGGTGGACGATATAGGTCATGATGGAGACGAGCAGACAGAGCAGCATGACTGCCGTGCAGGCGTACACCACTGGATGCAGGTAATCCCCGGGGTACGGTGGGAAGGACAGCACTCTCTTCAAATCCTGCATCATGACAGAAGTTTTACAAATAGAAAATATTTAGATCCACAAGAATGATTAATAGAAAAGAACACCCGGAGAGATATACGCCCTCGTTCAATGAAAAAAACAATGCAGTGTGATTTGCTTTAGCGTTGCCAAAAAGTTCTTACAACACTGTCCAGATGGTCCCTGTGTTGGTGCATTTGTCTGCCTACGTTGTTCAGCTTAAAAAGAATAGTTAATTATTTTAGTGGAAATATATGCGCTTTCTTTTCGAGTCTTAAGATGTTCAGATTGATGTCAATCTCATGTTATGTGTGTTAATTAACATTAAAGACCGGAAGAAGGGGGAAGGAGCTGGCTTGGTTCTGTCCCAAGTTAAAATTACACCTCGAAAGCTCACCTATTAAAGGGATAGTTCAGGTGTTTTGAAGTGGTTTTGTATGACACACATCCATAGTCAGTGTATTACCTACAGTAGATGACCCGGCTTGGGGCTCTTTCTGTGTGGAGTTTGCATGTTCTCCCCGTGTTAGCGTGGGTTTTCTTCGGGTTCTCCGGTTTCCTCCCACAGTCCAAAGTAGGGATGTCACGAGAACCGATACTTCGGTACCAAGTCGATGCCAAAGTTTTAAAAAAGTGACGGTACTCTTTTTCTACAGTACCGACGGTACCGTACGATGCCTGTAATGGTCATTGGTAGTGATGTGACAGTGAGGAACATTTTCCCACCGGTAAATAAACTTGTGAAAACACCGGTGTCACCGATTACACCGGACATTGTACAAGAAAAGATGACGGTCAATATGTGCAGAACGCTGACTCTGATCTGTACCGTCGGGTGGCAGTGTGTCTGGCCTCTCCGGTAGAGCTTTTGCTGCGGGGGTCTACCTGGCGCCGCTGCTCCGTGCACACCGGCTGTGATAGCTCCATCCACCTCGCGGCGATTACCTCATTAACGTTATGACTCCTTATAGCATTTGGATTAAACGTGAAATATTGCCAAATAGGTGCGTTTGCTTTTCGCTTCGACAATAAATCTTCTGCCTCCTGCTCCTACTACTCTGAGATGACGGACCAGATGCATTCACGGTCAGTATGTAGTGTCCTTCGTCTGACTATCGATCTATAACATGCCGTTGATATGCCAAAATGAACAAAATGGGTCAATTATTTTTATTTATTACTTAAAGGCTACATGTCTCTGTTTTTTGAAATGTTCAAATGTTTTTTAATAAAAGAGTACGTGTTGAATTACATGGGATTTATTGTTGTTGTTTTTTTTTACGGTGGTATCAAATTTGGTATCGAGAATCGTGGAAATTCACTGCTATTGGTATCGACTACTAGATTTCTGGTACCGTGACATCCCTAGTCCAAAGACATGCAGGTTAGGTTCATTGTTGACTCTAAATGGCCCGTAGGTGTGAATGTGAGCATGAATGGTTGTCTGTCTCTATGTGTCAGCCATGTGATAGTCTGGCGACCTTTGGCCTTCGCCCAATGTCAGCTAGGATCGGCTCAAACCTTTCATCTCAGTCTCAACAAGAAAGCCCAGTTCCCAAAATGTAGAACTACTCCTTTAATAACCTGCTGTCTGTCTCCAGTCTCTGGATACGGACGCCAAAATGCTGTTATAAGCAAAGCACTTTAATAATGCTTGTAAAAGAAAATATAGTTCCTCTATGCAAATACCAACATCCAGCCTCACTCATGCTAGTCCAAATGTCTACATGAAGCCTGCAGACTTTGCTGCTGGAGGCTGGACTGTGCTGCATGTTTTCCAAAGCCCTGCTGTACAATTATTCACGCCTCTTTGTGCATTACAGTAATGAAATCTCCTGACATGGTACCAGGATTTAACATACACTGAGTGACTGTGATCATAAACCCCCGCCGTGCATTGTAGTGTAATGTAAATGTAAATTATTGCAATTATATTGGTTGCACTACTATAAAGCAAACCCTCTCAGCTTGCCGTCGACTTTAAGCAGGAATAGTCGTTGTACTCCTGCTTACTGTAGTTGTAGTGTTGCCTAACTGCACTGACATCACTGTCTTAAAATAACTCGGTGCACATCATTAAACATGTAAAACATTGTAACAGGGATTTCAGTGTCTCCTGAAATATGAAATCAAATTAACAAGAGGCACATTATCAGACCTTGTTTGGGAACCCAACTGCATAATGAATTCATCGCGGCCATTATGAAAAGCCTGCTCCAAATCCTCCTGCTAATATAGTGGGGCTGCATTTAAGGACCGTTTTCATTATTGATTCATCTGCAGATTATTTTCTGTCAATCAATTAACCATTTAATCGTGATTAATCGCATGATTTCCCATGATTAATCGCAATTAATACACATTTTGTATCTGTTCAAAATGTACCTTAAAAGGAGATTTGTCAGGTATTTAATACTCTTATCAACATGGGAGTGGGCAAATATGCTGCTTTATGCAAATGTATGTATTTAATTATTATTGGAAATCAATTAGCAACACAAAACAATGACAAATATTGTCCAGAAACCCTCACAGGTACTGCATTTAGCATAAAACAATATGCTCAAATCATAACATGGCAAACTGCAGCCCAACAGGCAACAACAGCTGTCAGTGTGTCAGTGTGCTGACTTGACTATGACTTTCCCCAAACTGCATGTGATTATCATAAAGTGGGCATATCTGTAAAGGGGAGACTCGTGGGTACCCATAGAATCCATTTTCATTCATATATCTGGAGGTCAGAGGTCAAGGGACCTCTTTGAAAATGGCCATGCCAGTTTCTCCTCGCCAAAATTGAGTGTAAGTTTGGAGCGTTATTTATCCTCCTTATCAACAAGCTAGTATGACATGGTTGGTAGCTGGATTCCTTAGGTTTTGTAGTTTATTATGATGCCAGAATCTACTCTCTAGCTGTAAAACTGAGCTCGCTACAACCTAAAAATTGAAAGTTGCATTAATGCATTAAAGAAATTAGTGGCGTTAAAACAAATTTGCGTTAACACGTTATTGCGTTAACTTTGGAATATTGTCTTTTTCAGAATAAGGGCAAAAAAACTGAATATTTTGTGCATGGAAATATAGTCAGTGTCATATCCCTTTCATATAAAAGACACGTATATCGCTGGTCTACTGAAGGAGGGGTGAACTCATCAGCAAATGTCCTGAAGCGACCAAAAAATGAAAATGGATTCATCAGTATACTAATAAGCAGGCAGACTGATGTACAGTAGCTCATTCTGCAACGCCGTAGAACTCCATTGTCATCCAAGAACTATTAAAAACACATATGGTGTCACTCTATAATGCCATATAATAATGACATATCTCTTTGTTACAGTAAACTCAGCCAGTGTAGCACACAAACAGTTTATGATGGAGAAATCTTCATTGATCAAATCTCAGTGTGAACCTTCACATCCACGGATGAAAAGCCTCAAACTGTCCATTTGCATTACAGCGTATGCACATGAAGTCACTTTTGCATAATCACCACGGTCAACCGCCACAAACAATCAGCATCTGCCATCATACATTTACTGTACATGGGGGGAAAAAAACACATGGGAATCACAGCTACAGTGGTGAAGAGCTGTTGTACGATCAACTGCAGAGATTCAGAAAGAATTTGAGCCGCTGAATTTTAATAAATCTAATAAAATGAAGACATTTATTTTATCAAAACTGTAAACCTTTGCTTGACTACTAAGTGGTGAGGAGGGGGTTGTAGCATATCATATAAAATAGTGACATCAATATAAAGCCATTATAGGCTGATCTTGATGCAAGAGGCCTGTACTATGAATTGAGTTCAACATACCCAGGGTATCTCCTCGTTATCTGGCTTAACTAACCCTAACAACCGGTCCTACGACGGTGGTTACCAACTCGGTAAATCAACCCAGGGTTTCTCATTCTGGCTACGAGCGCGTTCACATGAAAGGGGCGGTGTTTGCAGCATATGACCGATCACAATCATGGACAAGTCTACTGACAGCAGAGCGGCACATTTTACAAAAGGAAGAGCAAACTATAATATTAGACAAATACGAAGAAGTTAAACACATAATCCAGACTAAAAGTAACACGGTTGAAGCTGCCAAATGCAGGAAGGCCAGCTGGCAAAAGAAAAAAAATGCCGATGTGTGAATGCGTAAATTAAAAGACTTATTAATTTAACGGAATACTCAAAAATCAGATGTAGTCGTCTAGATGGGGCAGTGATTTATAAATATGGATGAGCTAATTACACCTCATAATGCCCTTTGACAAAGTTGTGGCGTGTGTGACTATTTAAACCTTCTTTTCAGCTGCGTCCCCGTCTTCGGGACTTGAGAGCAAGTAAAAAAATATATATATAAAAACATAATTCCAAGCGGTAAACACCGACAGCATACAGCCAGCTATCCTTCCTGCATTTGTCAGTTTAAAGCGTGTTGCTTTTAGCCTGGATTATGACTGTGACTTCTTCATATGTGTGTGTAATATTATCATACCATCTGCACACTGCCCTTTGATCGGTCAGTAGGCGGTGCTTTTATATAGATGCTTATGCACACATAACCTGCTACAGAGCAGTATGTGCAACATAAGTTCCCATGGCAATATACCCACGGTAAGAAGTGATCCACCTTCGTAGGACGGAAAACCCTGAATAGTTAACCCTGAAGTTACCTTGCTAAACCCAAATCCTGCTTCGTAGTACAGGCCCCTGGTGATGTCTCTAATAATAATAATAATAATAAACCTTATTTGTAAAGCACCTTTAATACAAGAAATGCAGCTCAAAGTGCTTAACAATAAAGATATTACATGCAATGACTGCTTCACATGAAAAAAAAAAGACATTATAAAAGATAAAATTAATGACCTAAACAATCCACTAAACAGCAAAACTGTGGGTTCCTCACTCATTGGTGACTTAAACAGTTGCTAAACTCTACATACTGTGCCATTCTCGGCTGTCCCATGAAAAAGTTGACAACCGTTCGACAAACGTGGTGAAATCTTTGGTCGCACAAAAAAATGAGACCGATATCAATCTTCTAATCACTCTCGGTAATAAAGCACATAAACACTTAACTATTCCTTTAATGTACACTTTTGATTGACCTTTCAAAAGACATTTAAAGGGGACATATCGTGCTCATTTTCAGGTTCATACTTGTATTTTGGGTTTTTTACTAGAACATGTTTACATACTTTAATGTCTAAAAAAAACTTTATTTTCCTCATGCTGTCTGCTTGAATATACCTGTATTTACCCTCTGTCTGAAACGCTCCGTTTTAGTACATTTCAATGGAATTGCAACGGAATTGCGTTGCTAGGCAACAGCTTGGGTCCATATTTACTTCCTGTTAGCTAATGTCATTCACATACACTGCAACGGGAAATAAACTGTGACCCATTTAGAATGTTTACGTTTAAAACTTTGAAGTGGTCTAAATATTGTAGATTTGTGACATCACAAATGGACAGAAATCCTAACGGCTTGTTTCAAACGCACAGTTTCTGAATACGAGCTGTGTGTATTTCCCTGTGGATTAAGCGTTTCAATACTTTCACAGTATTTATATAGAACTTAAACCTACTTTATAATATAAAAGACATGAAAATGTCACTTTTTATGATATGGGACCTTTAAGCAAATTCATGAAGCCACCAACAAATACATTTTTTTGAAATGCGAATCACTGCGCTTACATTACTATGATTTAAGCTCAGATGACTTAGCTGTGGAGGCAGGAGGAGTGTGGAGGAGGCTTAGAGAAAGTGACTCATATACAGGAAGTGATGTGCATCTCCTGGACAGGTCGAGCATTCCCCTCCGTGTTAAAAGGCAAAACGTGCCTTCAAACAAACAGTTAGGGCCTTCTCCTTTCTTTCCCTGGAACACACTCCATGCATGTGCATAATTCAAGCTGAAGATTCCTGTGGAGGCAGGAATCAAGAGCTAACTTGGCTCCGTCTTCATGACAGCGTCAACTCGCTTTTCCTTTGTGTTCCAAGGCCTTGTATTTTAGAGACACTGTCATGTCTTCCTCCTCTCATCTCTCTCTCTCTCTCTCTCTCTCCGGGACAGCATGCTCTCTCATCACGCTCCACTGAACAACCCATCTATTAGACAGAGCATGACTGATTAAATCCTTTGCAGATCCCATAAAATGAAAAAAAAGAAAAAGAAAATACAGGCGTGCACACGCAGCGGCAGAGATCTGTGCGCACTACGCTCCACTTATCGCCGATGACCAACCACGAGCTGTGTCACGAGCAGGGTTTTTAATTAGGCTTCTTTTGTTCTGAGTCGGATGCCCGTGCTTAAGTGTAAACACGACTTCTTTTTTTTTAAGAGCATCAGAGCTTTTCACCAGCTTACACCAGTTTACAAGACACAAAATCATGTTTTCTTCTGAGTACATTTGATCAGGCCGAAGGCAGGAGCATTCATCCCTTGCATTGTCTTTCTTCTGTTTACATTTCTGTGAGCTGTACGAGCTAAACAGAGCACTCTCGAGGATTATTGATCTTGAGTGTATCGGACATGTTTCATTAGTATCCTGATCCGATATGCTGGATGTATCGGGGCTATTCAGTATCATCTACTATGAAGCCTGATTTTTTTTTTTTAATCGAGCTATCCCATCGAGCTTCCTGCTGACTGTCGATACTTTTCAAACATCACACTCTCCTCCAGTTTGTAACGCAGGTTTTCCGTTAAAGGGACAGTGTGTAGGATTTCGTGGCATCTAGTGGTGTGGTTGCAGATTGCAACCAACTAAGTACCCCTCCACTCACTCCTCCTCCCTTTCCAAGACTGTGGTGACGTGAGCCGCCGAGTGCAAAACCGTGGTTCACCTCGCTCAGAGGCCATCCTTACCAAACTAACACTACTTTAGGAGCAACGGAAGTCAGACGGCAGCTGGCGGTAACCACGGTTTTGCACTCTACGGCTCACGTTATCGCGGTTTCACAAGCGTATCGGAGATCTGCGGTGGCCTTCAGGTAACGTTAAAACGTGAAAGGCTCTCTCTAGAGCCAGTGTTTGGTTTGTCCGTTCTGGGCTACTGTAGAAACATGGCGGAGTAACATGGCGGACTCTGGGAAGACCCCTATGTAGATATGAAGGGCTCATTCTAAGCTAACGAAAACATGATTCTTAGTTTCAGGTAATTATACACTAAAGAAAACATGGTTATGAATGTTACATTCCATTTCTGCAAATAGATTCCCCGAAATGTTACATACTGTTCCTTTAAAAAATGTGTAGTCTCCAAGTCCTATACTCGACATCCAGCCCGGTCCCTCCAAATGGCGTATGAATGACACGGAAATATGTAAGTCATTTTGCGTGCAATAACAACGCCGTTTTTGTTTTTGATGTGTCATTTAACGCCATGTAGTACTGACTGCACATCCGCGGGATTATACTACGCTCAGAGCTAGTGACGTAAAATAAAAAGACTGCTTACAGTGGGCAGGTCAAACAAACACTTTCAACCAAGAGACCGGTGTTTATATCCCAAAGCGTTGTTGAGTTATTACGAAGTTACGCTAGAGACGTGTTTTCCATACTTATGTTACGTTGTTTACGTACGTATTTTAGTAAGTTCTTATGTTAAGCCCAACCATGATGTTTTTCCTAAACCTAATTAAGTAGTTTTTCTGCCTAAACATAACAGCGAGCGTTTCACAGTAACGCCGTGGCGTGGAATCACGCGCAAAAAGCCTAAAATGTATGATCATGACACGCAGAATGTGCTTAAAATGTCGTGCTATTTATACGCCTTCCCATGAGATCAGGTTGCGACATCACTTAAGTAATTTAAGGCCACAGAACAGGCTGAGTAGTACACTGCGTGAGGGGTATATTGATTTTGACAAGTACAATTATTGGAGTGCCCCTTTAATTAAGGCAACACCTACAGTATATCACTACCTTACCTTGAGGCCCCGTTTTGTAGTAAAGATCTTGTTATAATGCGATGTGTTTACATGTATTTTACCTGGGGCGATTAATCGCAAATTAATGGCACATTTTTTATCTGTACCTTAAAGGGAGATTTGTCAACATGGGAGAGGAGAAATATGCTGCTTTATGCAAATGTATGTATATATTTATTACTGGAAATCAATTAACAACATAAAACATATTGTCCAGAAACCCTCACAGGTACTGCATTTAGCATAAAAAATATGCTCAAATCATAACATGACAAACTGCAGCCCAACAGGCAACAACAGCTGTCAGCCCTAATTTTACCTAATCATTTTCGCTTATAATCAGATACCAGAAACTACTACGACTACCACTTACTCTTTAATAACGAATGCACAGAAGGTTGGAGAGACAGGGGGTTCAGTAGGGACTCATTTTTGCCCCGGGGGCCCCCTTGTGGGTTTATCCGGCCCTGCTTAAAGACGTCTGTTCCACTGAGCAAACCGCAGGCAACAGTTTCAATTAATGTCATCCACACTGACAGTGAGCATCAGTGAGCAGAGCTATACTGTATGTGTTAAAACATTAACCGTCCTTCTGCTGTTGGTTGGAAATAGGGCTGCCACAATAGCAGATTTTTTAATACTAGATTATCGTGGCCAAAAGAATTCATGATAACGATATTATCGCGATATCTATAGAAAATTTGAATAAATAAATATAAAATAATGCTATCAGTCAAATTCATCTTTAACTTTGTTTATTGTGTTTTGTCTCTTTTTCGGAAAAATTAATAACACTCAAAGTGTAGGGAGGTGGAGAGAGAGTCTATAAGCATAACTGTATAGATAAAATGATTTTAAGAGGTGCAAGATTATTTACACGATATTATCATATGTGTATTATTAACACAATATCGATGTTTCATTTTCAAATATCACAGTTATCGTCAATATCGGTTGCAGGGTCGGCTTAAAGCACAGGCCATGTAGGCGGTCGCCTAGGGCGCCACATTCTCAGGGGGAGCGCTGGTCGCCGCCTCTAAAATAAAATAAAAAATAATAATAATAATTTTAAAAAACGCTGGTGGGCGCCCTTACTCAAACAATCTTTAAAGCTGCAATGGAGCAAATATAATTTAAAAACGTTTTTTTCACTATTTGTCACTATATCCTGACAGTAGCGCATGAGACAGGTAATCTAAAAAAAATCATGTGCCTCTGTGTCCTCAGATGCTCCCTATGGTATCTGCAAGATTTCACGGACCGTAGGAATCAATCAATCAATCACTCAAGAACTCCAATCAAACGGTCAAACTAGGCAGCGCTGATCAAATATGAATCAATATTCTGTTACTGTAATGCCTATTTCTCTCCTCAAATGTCTTCAGAAACATCTTGTAGTGTACTGTTTAGCTGTAGAATAATAAAGTTTGTGACCCGGCAGCCGTGTTGAGATCAGTTGAGGAAATACCAAGCACCGCCCACCAGCCGGAGCACAGCCAATAGGAACGCTCTCTCTCTCTGAAATGACCTGTGATTGGCCAAAGTCTCCCGGGTCACGGGCTAGATTTTTTTAAAGCCTGAAAACAGAGCCATGAGGAGGTGCAGAAGTCTAGTTTTCTCTCAGAACACTTAAATTACAATATGCTGAAAGATTATTATGGAATTTTTTGCCCAATAATGCCAAAAATATCCTGCCTACTGCCACTTTAAGTATAATACTTACTACCATTTGTACTCTTAGATGCCATTGGAAGTATTTGTATTCTAAAACTTTTCAACCTAAATACTTCAGACTTGTTTTAATAGTGATAAACAGAAACACATTTCACTTTGAATCATGATAAGATAAAATTAGATAATCCTTTATTACTATCACAACGGGGGAAATTAGTAATGTTATTGAATGTCAATACCACTTATATATCTTTTAAACAGAGGGTGATTTTATTCAAATTGCATTTGGACTGAATTAAGATAAGATAAGATAAGATGAACCTTTATTAATCCCCCAGGTGTCAAAGCAGCAACATCAGCAAACAGAGTGAAACACAGGAGAGGTAAAGTTATACAAAAATTATAAAAACAATAATAGAGATATAAAAGATACAGAGTGAATGGGTGAACATAGTGTGTACAGTCCGTCAATAAATAGATGTAATATGTACAATGAATAAATGTACTATGTACATATGTGCAGTCTATAAAGTGGTATATAGGATGTATAGTGTAAAGTGCGCCAGTGGTTAGAGTCCAAGATGGTTGCAGAAAGGTAGATAGATGTTTAAGGGCAGATAGTGCATGTTAAAAGGTAAATGTTTAAAGGTAGATAGTGCATGTTTAAAGGCATTACATTACATTACATTATGATGAAAAGTTATTTTGGAATTTTTTGCCCAATGATGCAAAAAAATAAATCAGCCTACTGCAGCTTTAAGAATCAAGTTTCAACTTCACTTGTGACTTGAATAACTGTCACTATAAAGCACTCACAGACAGGCAGGCATGCAGCAGGTTTATGGAAGGCAAAACCTTAGATATGATACCATAATGAATAAAAAAGCGTCTTACCATTAGCTTTAGTGGAGTTACACTTGAGTTGTGAAGCTCTGGTCTCTCCTGGAGGCCCCTGCTGCCTCCCCTAACCTGCACCCTCCTCCGGCTCCATGGAGGCGCTTTGGAATCAAGTATTTCCTCAGACAAGTCCCGGTGCAACAGAGCAGAGGATGATGATGTGATCACAGGAGTTGTTTGTTCAGCAGGCTCTTCGTGCTCTTCCTCCAGCTCTGCAGCTCCGGGAGCAGCGGCGGCGGCGACGTGCAGCCACGGCCTCCCGGTACCGACTCCATCTGCACGGCGGCACTGATCAGATCAGAGAAACAAGCAGAGAGGACTCATCATCTGTTACTGTGTCTGTTATAACCGAGCCTACACACTTCCATCTGACACACGAGTGTGTGTGGGCGGTGTGTGAGGATGATGATCACAATGATTTCATATTTTTGATGGTGACGACAGGAGATGATGATGAAGTGTCCGTGTGCGCTCTCTACTCATTTGGATCATTATTTGTCTCCATTATTGCATTAAGCCTTTAGTTAATGTGACAAACAAACAATGTTTAGATATAATATAATATAACAACGCGATTCATTCAGTGAGAAGCAATAAATTAAGGAGTTACCTGCGGTGGTGGTGGTGGTGTCTTCTTCTCCTCCCAGCTGATCCGGACCCTCCTCTTCTATCCAGGTCAGTGATGGAGATAGTGGCTCCGTCCGCCTGGAAGAACGATGTGCCGCATGTTACGTAGAGAGAGCAGAGAGGAGGAGGGAGGAGACACTCGGTTCAGTAAAGTGCAGGCAGGAGGGGGGTGTGACGTCTCATCTGACCGTCAGACAGCCTGCAGGTTGTCCGTCACCAGGGGAAGTGAAGGCAGGTCAGGAGAGAGAGAGACGCGGCTCCACGGTGCGCTCCATTTGTTAACTTATGGGTCGTGTCCAGAAGGTAACTCACAAGTTGCGAAAACGTGTGAAAAAAAATCTCGCGAGACTCGCTGCTCTTTTAAAAAAAATTTAATAGTTTTTAAAACGCTTTCTTTATTGTACAAATGCTCATTTACAGAGGTACAAACACACAGACAATTGAAAAAATTGTGTATGTATATATTGCATTTTGTATTGCATCCACAACCAAGACTGACCCCCATATGAGAACTATGAGGACTTTAAGAACTTTAAAGGGACTATTTGTAACTTTCAGAAATGCTTGTTAACAGCGACACCTGTGGCCGTTAAGTCAACGAAAGTCAGCGTCGGGCTCGCACTTGTGCTCGCTCTAAATAGACATGAACGAGCATCGTTCAAAACAGTGAGGCGACACACGTCAGCTAAAACCACAATATCACTCTATATTTCAGCTGCTTGGCAGTAATGTTAGCTGAACAGACGAAGGTCTCTCCATGAATCAATGCTGATCCTCGTGTTGGCTTTTCCTGCTTCAGCCTCCGGGGCTGAAGCAGGAAGAGAAACGTTATTGTCTCTGAGCGCGCCCGCAGGGAGACACCGGCACCCGGTCGGAGACGATAACGTTTCTCGCTGCGGAGCCCCGTCACTACACAAGACACGGGAAACCTCTGTTGGTCTGGAGGAGCTGCAGCAGTTATTTCTGCAAAAACGTCAGAATGTATTTCTACATTCACCAGATATTCTCAGAGCTAAACTAACTCTTCTGCAGTGTGGAGTGAGCGCGCATGCACGTGAGGTAGAGCAAGTACGCGCGCGTTGTGTGACTGAAGGCAGGCAGGCAGGCAGAGGAGCGGTCTGAACAGCGTAGCAACATGCGAGCGCACATGGGATCCCGACCCGGTAGATTTATACCTGTAAAAGGTTACAAACAGTCCCTTTAAATCTTTTTTTTTGTTTTTAACATTAGATAAGATGATGCTATATTGTTTGAATTCATCAAAGCTGCAGTAGGCAGAACATTTTTGGCATCATCGGGCAAAAATTCCATAATAACCTTTCAGCATATTGTAATTCAAGTGTTCTGAGAGAAAACTAGACTTCTGCACCTCCTCATGGCTCTGTTTTCAGACTTTAAAAAAAACTAGCCCGTGACCCGGGAGGCTTTGGCCAATCACAGGTCATTTCATTGAGAGAGTGTTCCCATTGGCTGTTCCTTCACCAGATTTCACAATGGTGGCGGCGTCAATTTTACAGCTAAACTGTGCACTACAAGATGATTCTGAAAACATTTGAGGAGAGAAATAGGCATTAACGTAACATAATATTGATTCATATTTGATCAGCGCTGCCTAGTTTGACCGTTTGGTCGGAGTTCACGAGTGATTGAAAGCCGGCTCTCATAGACGGCAGATGGATAGCAGACCTCAGATCAGCTCTTACTGCTTGTTTTCCTCCGGTCTGTGAAATCTTGCAGATACCGTTAGGAGCACCGGAGGACACAGAGGAACATGATTTTTTTCAGGTTCCCTGTTTCATGTACTACTGTCCCGATAGAGCGACCGTTTTATAAAAATAACTTTTTTTTAAAAATCATATTTGCTTCAATCTCACCTACTTCAGCTTTAATCAGTGTTACAATTAAGAGGGGGTCCTTGGAACATTTTTCTCCTCGAGCAGGGGTCTCTGGCCCCAAAAAGTTTGAGAATCCCCGCCCTAGACGCAACGAGACATCTTTTCTCAATTTATCTTCTACCTAAATGCCAGATGAAACATCACATTTGAATTGTTCTTTTTTGATAACTAACATATCAGTGACACGAGGACAGTCTTTAGAGTTGTGAATCCGTGAGCTTGGGCTTATTATCGACTCATCATGTGACTAAACATTATCACTTTAATTCCATCAATTTGACTGATAAAGAAATCAGCTGAGAGTCTTCAGTCAGCTCCTGTGTTTGTGTTTGTGTCTCAGCGTCTCTGACGATGATAATGCTTCATGTGGAGGTCGCCTCCATCCATCCCATCCCATCCCATCCCATCCCATCCCATCCCATCCCATCCCCCCGCACCCCGACACAGCGCTCTCCTCCACAGCCACGGGCCACTGGCCTGAACCACTTCAGCAGCAGAGAAGTCAGAAAGATTATGCAGACGTCCCTGATGTGAACATGACCTATTTTGAAGCCCTACAGAAGCCTGCAGACCTGGCTGTCTTCCTGCTGCGTCGGCCTGTTGGCTGCACCTGCCTACATGACATGCTATATATACACATGGTTAAAGATTCATGCTTGTCATTTAGATTGAAATAACAATATTCATGCCTGATTATTGCAAATTTACTGCACAAATGTCCAGTCTTTCTGCTGCAGTGCGTTCCCTCTGGACACATCTCTGCAGTTTCTCTACACATAAGACCCTATTTTTATCCACATTATATTTCCACTTATTCTTTAGTTAGATATTTATAACACAACAGAATATTTTAAATTTAAGTGGGAATGTTGCATAATTTTATTTATTTATTTTATATTCATTTACGTCATTGGTAAGGACAGTTTATTTCAATCCACTTCCAGTCACCAACACTTTCATTTAAGAAGCACTACTGTGTATATATAATATACATACTTATGATAGATGATACTTCAACATATCAAAGCATGATGCATGAGCACACAAATCACATCACTGCTAAACAATACAGTTAGTCTTCTGTGCTTGTGTTACATGTTATCACATTTGTATGCATTAATGTCACTGAATATTTACTTGAAATTGATTTAAGAGCTGAAATGATTCGTTGATTGATTGAATTGCATTATTTTGTTATGATTTATTGATATTACAAGCCTTCAAGTGCATTTTGTATTTAGTCACAAACTGTATTTTGCATTAATACACTTTGTAGTTTCTATTCATAATTTCACAGTATACTGTGTTACGGTTATTTATTTATAATATGCAACAGTCAACCATTAACCTAACCTGCATGTCTTTGGACTGTGGGAGGAAACCTGAGAACCCGGAGAAAACCCACACTAACACGGGGAGAACATGCAAACTCCACACAGAAGCCCGGTTTGAACCTTCGATCCTCTTGCTGTGAGGCGGCACCACCACCGTGCAGCCTTCTACTCCAACAGTCCTGCAATACACCCTCTCATCATGAAGATTAAAATGTTCCCGTGTTTGTTCAAACTGTTTTAGAGAGGTTTATTGGTTGTATTAGACTAGGGATGCACCGATGCCGGATCGGATATCAGGCCGATACTGTCTCAAATAGCTGGATCGGGTATTGACAATGGGGCCAAGCTATTCAATCAGACTCTATTTTTATATACTATGTACGTTATATACTGGAATTTTAATTCCTGTTTACGTTTTGACCAATTTGTTGCTGCATTAAAAAGGTTTACACTTGACTTATAATTCCTGTTTTTTTTTTCCAAGTTACTGGTGTACGATTTATTATTTTAATAATAAATAATTCAGTAAATGTATATCTATGTATTTATTGGTTACATTTTGTTTTTACAAACTTATGAAAGCAATATTTATATCAGGGCTGATATTGGTTTACACATAAAAGAATGATCTCAGTCACTTCCACACAGTGAGGCATTCGAATATTAATAAAACACTGATTGATACTCGGTATCGTCCGATACCCAAAGCCCAGGTATCGCTACCGATATCGGGACAGAAAAAGTCGGATCGTGCATCCCTATATTAGACAGCATTCGTTTTAGCTATAAACTTAATGTGTACCTAATAAACAGGCAACTGAGTGTGTATAAGCTTTGCTATTTTTTAAAAGCATGCACTAACCCCAGATACATTACAGTTACTTTTAAGAGGGTTAAGCACATAATGACATGATCTATATTGATTTTACAAATTAAATGTTTGATTTCTTTTTAGGAAATGTATAACTTCCTGTCCAACTTATTCATTACTCCAAGGAAGTCAGTTCTGTTCATAATTATTTACAGTATGCCAACAATAATACTTTGTTTCCATTCAAGCCCACATTAAACATAAGTTATGGCATAAAGTGAAAGAATATTCAGCTGAATAAAGTACAGGTAGATTATTGTAACGCTTTGTCTTGTGCTGCCCTCATGTGGATCTTTTCAGTATCATCACCATTAGTTACACAGTGGGGTGACAGACCACTTCATTATTTCCCCTCTGTGCTATATACAGTAAAGCATAGAAATTAGGGCTGTCAATCGATTGTAATAGTTAATCGTGATTAATTGCATGACTGTTGCACATTTTTTATCAGTTCAACATGTCCCTTTCAGGGAGATTTGTCAAGTGTTATCAACATGGGAGTGGGCAAATATGCTTGTTTTATGCAAATGTAATGTATTTATGTATGTATGTCAATTAACAACACAAAACAATGACAGATATTGTCCAGAAACCCTCACAGGTACTGCATTTAGCATAAAAAATATGCTCAAATCATAACATGGCAAACTGCAGCCCAACAGGCAACATCAGCTGTCAGTGTGTCAGTGTGCTGACTTGACTATGACTTGCCCCAAACTGCATGTGATTATCATAAAGTGGGCATGTCTGTAAAGGGGAGACTCGTGGGTACCCATAGAACCCATTTTCATTCACATATCTGGAGGTCAGAGGTCAAGGGACCCCTTTGAAAATGGCCATGCCAGTTTTTCCTCACAAAAATTTAGCACAAGTTTGGAGCGTTATTTAGCCTCCTCCTCGACAAGCTAGTATGACATGGCCGGTTCCAATGGATTCCTTTAGGTTTCATTTTCACCCTAGCTTTAAAACTGAGCCCGTTACAACCTAAAAGTCACAAGTTGCGTTAAAGAAACTTTTTGGTGTTAAAACGAATTTGCGTTAAAGGTCCCATATTATAAAAAGTGAGATTTTTATGTCTCTTATATTATAAAGCAGGTTTAAGTGCTATATAAATACTGGTAAACTATCAAAGCGCTCAATATACAGAGAAAAAAACACACAGCCCGTATTCAGAAATTGTGCGTTTGAAACAAGCCGTTACGATTTCTGTCCATTTGTGATGACACACATATAACATTTTTAGACCATTACACGGTTTAAACAAACATTCTAAATGTGTCCCAGTTTGTTTCCTGTTGCAGTGTATGTAAATCACATCAGCTGACAGGAAGTAAACATGGACCCAAGCTGTTGCCTGGTAACGCAATTCCGTTGCAATTCTGTTGAAATGCACTAAAACGAAGCGTTTCAGACAGAGGTATATTCAGGCAGACAGTATGAGGAAAATATATATATTTTTATAACATTACAGCATATAAACATGTTGTAGTAGAAACCCAAAATACAAGTATGAACCTGAAAATGAGCATGATATGGGACCTTTAACACGTTTACTTTGACAGCCCTGATATAAAATATTACCAAACTGCATCATCAGTAACAGGTGTGCCATTATTTCTGATAACAAAAACCCACCACAATGTTTCCATAAGGTACAGTATGTACATTTATTAGAGGAGAGTGAACCACTAAGTCAATCAAAAAGAATACAGTACACATTGTCAACCTGCCAAAAGGACATTCGAGGCACTTCGCATGAGGAAAGATTGAGTCAAGAATTGAACAGCCTGCTGGACAGGAAACACTTTACTATACACGATGAGTTCAGCATTTAAGGGTTGAAACCTAAAATCTAGTTCAATGTGAAGATGACCAGCAGGAGGCTGAACTGTAAGAAGTTGTGGTATGTATAAACGGATTTCAATTATTCACTTTTTAGGCTCATACAACTGAAGCTGATTTAGTAGTGTATCCCCATATAATGAGTGGTTTGTACTTATCACAGTGCAGAACTCATTTGTACAGTTAGAAATCCCATCAACAACACTTCTTTTTAAAAATGTCATGATAAAACCAAATAGTTCTTTGGCCTGAGAGCAGTATAGAAGAAGAAGCAGACAAAACAGATGAAACAACAGGGCTGTTTTCACACTGTGCATTTCCCATCATTTATAAGAAAACCATCTGAAACAAACTGAAATAAGACCTGGAGTTCATTTGGTGTTTGCATCCATTTGGCTGTGATCATTTCAAGCTGTCTGTATGAGTTTAAAGAATGAAAAAGCTAAATGGAATATCCCCCATCATAAGGACTGCAATGAACCTTTAATTACTCTACTTCCTGTTATTTTACCTTAAAGTACTGTGTATGTAAAGCAACATTTTAAATTGTAGCCCAAACCAGTTTAAAGGGAGAAATACCAATCACATGAATATTTCAGGATAGGATATAACTCCAATCCTTTCAGTTATAACACCGATTCTTATGATGTTGGACATTTTGCAGGCGACGTCAAGTCATGATTATTTCCCTCTTCACTTGCAAATTGACCTTGAATTGTTAAGAACAGTACATTTTTAAATAGCTTTTCACTGGGTTGGGATGTTCTCACGTCCAAAAAGGGAACAAAACAACATTCTTGGAATTCAAAGGGACATTATGAACAAGGACGTTAGCTTTCTGCAGCTGGCTAGGGCTGGTTTGATTAAAGGCTAGCTAGGCTAGCTTTGTACACAACAACCAACGAATCTAAAGCTCAATAATTGACACATTTTATAATTTTCGTTTATAAAAAGAAATGTATGAATGATAATTGGTGGTTTAAAGGGGAGTTATGTTTTGGAACTTTTTTTTCCGGCTTGCTGTCTAAATGCTAAGCTAGGCTACTCAGGTTAGGCTCCAATACTTTCTTTTGGAGAATGAGATGAGAAGATCAATAGCGATCTAATGTGTGCTACGTACAGAGCTGGAGCCAGGACATGGTAGTAGCGAAGTCCCGCCCCTTTCCGGAGGACTATGGGACCTTATTTTGGAAAAAAATATGAACAGTTAGACAAACGACAAATATTTTTTTGATCTCATTTGAATTACAACATGAATCTAACATATGTTTGTCAATTTAAAACGTAATTTTGCAAGTCAAGAAAGTCTCAGTTTGTTGTAAAACTGTTGAAGTATCAGACTGTGAAAATACGTAATTAGGAAGACGACACACCCAAAAGTCGCATAAATGACGTCTCTCTCTCTCTGAAGCTACGATGCCTGTCTGTTTCCTACTGGGATGAACTCACACCAGCAACGAGGTTGATCGTTCTTTTTCTTCCCGTCTGATAAAAACACCAGGAGTCACTGGATAAAACACATCAGGAAAGATAACATTTCATTTGTGCGACTTTCTGGACTTGCAAAATTATCTTTACAATTGACAAACATCGAATGTGTGATTCATGGCGCAATTCAAACGGGATCGTATTTTTTTTTTTTCTTCCAAAATAAGGTCCCATGAGATCCACCAGAAGGAGAGGGACTTTGCGTCTCTATTGTGGGAAACAGCTTGCCAGGCTGTGTCCAAATATCACAAAAAAATGTGGTTTTAAGAGGAGTCAAGTGCTGGAACACTTCTAGGAGTCCTGTCTTTAAGTGAAGTTGACAGGTTTGGCACCATTGTGCCTGTACAGAGAGCTATACCATGACCTACGCATATCTGGCAACCCACGCTGAAGCTGGAGACATTGCACAGAAGTACTGTCTTTGTCAAGAAATAGTTCCATCTCTCCTTAAAACCACAAACAGATTAAATGTACCAGATAATTAGTGAGCTTTAGAGGTGTTGGTAGGTGTATTTTTGACTTCGGACAGGGCCAGGCTAGCTTTTTGTTATATTATACACATTATATTTCATGTACTATATTAAGTATTTGTTAATGATTACCAAATGATTTGTAAATCTTCAAGAAATCATATGTAAAACATATAAATAACTATAAACATTACATAGGTAGATGGACCAGAAACCAATTATTAACCATTGACAAAGTATTAACTATCTAAATAATGTTTATAGATGCTTTACAATGTATTCATTAACCATTTAACAAAGTATTATAATCTTCAGTTGATACTTGATAATAGCCATTAGAATAATCTAAGTTTATAGATGGTTTACAAACCAAATATTAACCATAAACCAAGTGTTAACAAAGATCTATGTAATGTTTGTATATGTTTTACAAACAATGTATTAAAAGGTTTACAAATCATTATCAAATATGTATAATACTGTATATAAAATGTTATGTGTACAACAATAACCTGTTAACAGTAAAATAACTATTAATTAGTTTAGGTTAACTATCAATTTACCATTTATAAATGATGATTATTATGGAGTGTTACCAAGGAGGTGAGTGGATTTCCCAAAATGTTGAACAATTCCTTTAAGCGGAGAACACCCCATGAAGAAAGTGAAAGTTGAACGCTTGTTTGGTTTCACTGGGAAGTCACAAATATGAGTGGATGTAGCTCCTACTACTTGTGCTACATTGTTAGGAGTTTTACAGGAAATGATTTCAGAGAATTCCCCTAATGTAAAATAGAAAGCCCTGTTGTTGATTGAAATGAACATTTTAGCAAATGCTGGTGAAAAGCGGTACCTGCTGAGGTCAGAACTTCGGTTAATTGGAGGCTGGCTGTTTAGAACCATTTTTGAAAGTATAAAAACATTAGCATGGCTTGCATTGTTCAGTCACTTGCATATTGAACGGAATAAAACATTAATTCCACAGTTCGATCATAATGTAATACAATCATTAAAACCATGAAGGAAAAACAAGGTCCATGTCCTGTTGCCATGAAAACAAAATGTGTCAAATGTAACATTAAAATAAATGTTATGTACAACATACTGGACTTGATCATGCCAGTGAGCAGATTTATAGTAAAACATTAATGCAATAACAGGTGGAAGTTGAGTCCAAACACATGGGTTACGTTCAGGGCTCCTACTACACTTAAAATGTCTACAGAGCATAAAAAACAAATGTGACAGTAGCTATCAAATCACCTCTGAAAGTATTTGATATTAACAAGAAACTTTTTACTTAAAAAAAAGGTATGAAAATGCTTTTTCCTGTGTTTTTATCCGGGTTATCTGGGTGCACTTTGTTCTATAGCAAATTGATGTCAAAACATACCGTTTCACGGTTTTATATACACCCTCATCTATTCTTGTAAAGGTATATTGTACTTCTGGGGTGATCCAGCCAACCCCTCCCATCATACAATCTACATTAGTCCTTATTCTGACCAGCACTATCAGCAGTAACACAGGTTCAATGTTCCAATGTTCCATTGTTGTGTAGAAGGTGGTATAGTAACACAGGGCTCGACATTTTTGGCTGTCCAGCCAGCCTTCCAGCGGCTTGAAGGGCATAATCCCTTTCTTTCCTGAAAGGCTTTTAATGTGAAATATCTGCAGGAAGTGTTGACTGATGGTAACTTAACAAGTAAAAAGAAAAAAAGGGGGGAAATTTTGTTAAATTATTGTTTGAGACTTGGTCATTATTTTAATACCTGCTTTTATTTGAGAATTTACAGTAATAGGTTTGACCTAGAGCTGAAGCGATTTGTCGATTTATTGATTAGTAAAATAATCGGCAACTATTCTGACAATCACTTAATCATTAAAATAATTTTTCCAGCTTCTAAATTGAGATGATTTTCTGCTTCTCCTTATTATGCGATAATAAACTGAATATCTTTGGGTTTCGGACTGCACAAAGACATTTGAAGATAGCACCTCGGTCTTTAGAAAACAGACATGTTTCACTATATTCTGACATTTTGCAGACCAAAAGATTCACTGATTAATCAACAAGATAACGACAGATTAATAGATAGTGAAAATAATTGTTATTTGCAGCCCCAGTTTAACCATTATTGATATTACTTATTATTGACATACTGGGTATAATTTCTCATAACCTTTGCAATTCCACCTATAAATAATTAAAATATTGCAGCCATTGTGTCAACTTTGGCATTTTGAAGGTTTGGAAGTGGATGCTAAATCTTATTCTCGAGCCCTGTGAAAACACTTGACCGTAACATTTCTATGTTTCTCTGTGATGTTACCATCCTGCATCACGATCTTCTTAAAAGAACAAACATTGCAACCCACAAAAAAGTAACAATCTGAAAGCAAATTCATGGGACCTTTAAGATTTATCGAAAAACTGGTAAATCAAAATGTGGATTCTCGTGATTCACAACATGAGCACAAGTAAACAGTCTGAGCTGCTGACAAAAAAATAGATATATTGTTGCATGGAAACTGCATAGGTTGTAAAATCTGTCTTTCTCTAGTACTGACAGAGAGCCATGTTGAACAGATACAGGATTTCTCTTCTCTGCAAAAGTGTTTTATAAAACCGTGTCTATTTGCAACAGGATTAAAGAGATTGTGAAAAATCTCAGATCTAGTTATAACAAGCACTTGCTACAGGTTGACAAAACCCTGACGAGGAAACTGTAAACTAATCCTGAAGATAGAATAGAGGAAAATGATATCCCCTTCAAATAAAAACATCATACAAAATGGAATAATTTGGACAAGAACATTTTTTCATCAGACGCGCAGAACAAAGGAATTTGACTACAAGCTTTAGAGTTATGCTATACAAATAGTTTCCCATCCTCATGTGTAGGATAATAAAAGATACAAAAGTCCCTTAAACTAGGCCTCTGCTTAATTGAAGCAAAAAATTTGAGCAAAAATGACGAACCAGATTAATATGAAATCACCTGAGTAATTTAATCCAGCTCTACTTACAACCTTTGCTGATATTGTCCCCTTTCTTTAAGATAGTGCTCTTACCACAACTCCTAATTACAGTGTACCATTTTCACAGTTCAATTTGACCTGTGCATGCATGATGTAAAATCATGCTTGCAGTACATAATTTACCAGAAAATGCACCTATGAAAAGATAAACTATGATTTATTTAAGAATATGTATTTACAGGAACAGAAATTAAACAAACGTATAGTGGAAGGTCATTAAAAAATATACAACTTCAACCATTTGTTCCACCTCAAAAAGGACAGAATGTCATCCCATTTCAAGGTGAAGAAAACTTTCAGAACAGTTTATTCCAGTCTCTAGTTGCCTCCATGAGGTGCCGCTGGCCGTGGCCAATCCAATCTTCTTGGTTGTCGAAGAGCCGACCACAAAACCAGCAGTCAAACACCGCATGCTCTTCTCTACGACCTGATAGAGTGTCCACTACCTCATACTTTCTTCTGCTTTTTTTCCTTAACTTCATTTTCAGGAGGAATCGCTCTCGGACAGAACTCTGAACTGGCCGAGGTCTTGGATCATCGCTGTGAGATGATGCACCTTTGGTCGAGGAATTCTCCGACAGAGCACCGAGCTCAGAGAGAGCTTGGATTGTTTTCTGAGACAGTGAGACCTTAGTGACAGCCCCTTTGTGCCTGTTAACCACCTTCATGAGATTGGCCACTTCAGGAATGTCAGCATCTGGATGATTGAGCACCACTACAGGTTGGTATCTACGAGGGCATTTGATCTCCTGTAGAGAACTGAATGGGGCAAGCCTTAGTGTCCTTTCAACTTCTTTGGCTACAGGCTTCCATAACACAGTCTCTCTCTCAGTCATTACCCTATTTGTGAGTCTTCTAGCTTTATGCACCGTTGCTGGAAGTTCGTCAAATAATGGTTTCCTGCGTCTTTTCCTTTGGCTTGGAGGCCGAATTGGCCTTGGGGCTAGGATAGGTTTCTCTGCTTCACACGTTTGTAGCTTTACATTCATCCGAGAGGGTGACATGCAAGATTCCATGACATCTTTCTGTGCAGTATTTTGTATGGAGATTAATTTCTTTACTCCATTAGAGGAATTTGCATTTGTTTTGTTTGACGACACAAGAAAACATTGGGTCTGAGGTCTGGTGGCCAAAAACAAAGGTTGACTGCTTGAGGTGTGAGCACCACTTGTAAGACGGCTACCGGTAGGAGAGACAATTTTAAATATGACTTTGTTTCCAGTACTTTCACTGGTCTGGCTACACTGAGTGCCAGTCTTTGCATCTTGGTTGCTCAATCGTAAGCCTGATTTGGGTGGAGAAATGTATCGCAGCAAGAACGCCTGGCGACCAGTCTGCAGAGTGCTGGGTTTGTCTGCAGAGCTCACGGGCATGGCCAGAACTGGCCGCGAGTTCAGTGGGAGTTGTGTACTTGCCAGTCTGAGGCCAGGAGCATTGGGGGTCTGAACAAATGGAACAGACCTCTGTACCAAGTAGCAAGTTGGCTGTGTCTTTGCTGTTTTGTCTGTAGGTGAACTATGTGGTGTGCTTGAAAGGAATACGGGACCCTTAAAACCTGGGCTGTTGATAAGGTAGTGATTTGCGGTGGTGCCAACACCTGGTTGAACAGCAGAGAGAAGCGTTGTCCCTTTTTCAGCAGTTCCTGCCTTTGGCGCTGATACACCTATCCTTCTGCTGTTTTGGGTAAGGGTTATTCCAGTAGAGTTACTTTCTCTTTCTGATCCTGGCTTCATATAAGATACATTGATCTGAGGATTTGCAGAATTGGTTATCAGTTTGAAACCTGGAGTGGCCTTGACCTGCATCGGCACTGCAAATCGATTCTCAGTAGTTCTCAGGAGTACTGACTGCTTACCCTCTGGCAATTGAAGAATTCGTAGAGTCGTTTTTGTTTGTTTTAAAGAATCATTACTTGAAGATCCAACTCTTTCCTTATTAAGTTGTTGGGTAATGATCGCATCTGAATGTTCCTCCACAAAACTGCCCAAGAGAGTTGAACTACTCCTTGTTTCTGACTGTTTGTTGCATATAGGAATGCTCTCTTCCTCGATTTTGATAATATTAAAGTCTTGGAGCACTGACTCAGGATTTTCATCCTCGGTGGCAGGATCGTCAACACTAGCTATGCACTCATCAACCTCAATGTCACTATCCGACACCTTTTCTTGACTTGAGTCTTCCCCATTGCTGCTTTCTGTGAATGGTTCTGGAGACTCTGCCAATGTCAAGCTAAACTGTGATGATTCACAAACACTTTCCTTGTCTGCTGAATGATCAGACATATTGTCAAAGTTTTGGGTAGTGTTAGGTGAAGAGCCAAATGTCTCCTTGGAATAATTGTGAAAAGAAAATACTTCTTGGTTTGGTGAATTGTGTGTGCAGTTTTCGGAGCCCATGGCACTTTCTCTGCGGCTACCTGAAGTGTGTGGGGATGACTCTGATGGAGCCGCTGGATTAGTCGAAAGCTTTTTATAATGTTGCTTGCTGTTTTTATGTTCAATCACAGTTCTAACCCCATCGGTTTCTTCATGAGTACTCTGAGAAGATTGGTCATCATTTTCTGTAGTGATATTGTCTTTGTGTTCGTCAATGAATTTGTCTGCTTCTGCATCAGACATTACTAACTCATGTGCAGCCCCACAGTTTTCAATAGCTTCTTTGGAGACTTGTTTGGAAAGTAATGTTTCCTGAGCAACTTTTAAAGGTGAAGTTAAACCAGTGACCTTACCAGCACACATGGTTGAAGTATTACTCATTTGAGAACCACTATGGCAGGTTGCATCAGAGTTAGATGTTGCAGAGACTGAGTTATTACCAAACTTACTTCTCTCTGAGCAGGTTGTTTGACTTGGGTAACTTTGGTCGCCCACATTATCAAACTCATTTGTCATGGGATATAACGTATCTGCAGAGGTCGACGACCTACTTAGTAAAGGATTAGTTTGCTCCCCAACATCATCTCTAGGTGGGGTAGAATCAAGGTTGCAAACAGCGGTTTCTTCCTCCTCAATCTTTACTTTTACTGCCATAATATCATCTTGATCCATCTGTAAGCAAGATCCACTTCTTGGCGAAAGAGCAAAACAATGTGATGTTAAGTTCTTGCTATTAGAGCATTCCCCATTCTCATTAGAGATTTTACTTTTATCCAACACAGGATTTGGTGGTGAGGAGCCCACATCTTCAACGAAGGAATGGTTCTGAGTGGATGAATCTTGCTTAGATGTTGGTATTACTTTGAGAACTAAGTGTTTTTTGCCATCAACCATCTTGAATCCCATCACTTTGGTTGTACAGTTGGGGGGTAGAGAGATTTTGTTCTTAACCATCAGAACAGTCAGTCCATTAGGACTGGTGTGACTTGCAGCATCAGAACTTGCAGAGTTGTCCCATTCCTGTAACATTACTGGCATTGACTGCTCTGTATTATGAGAGCCTTTGCCAGAATGTTTGTTTTCCTTTTTTGCATCAACAAAGTGGTGGGTCTCATCGATGGATATCTCTGGTTTGATTAGCCTGCCATTTTGGTTTGGTAAACTCCCAGAAAGACAGTTCAGTTTTGATATCCTCTGAGCCTCCTGTGAGTCACCACTTTTTTTCAGCAAAAATTTTAAGCTTGCCGATGAATTTGCTGGCGTTACGCTGTCTTCGATAGCCTTCAGTGCGTTCCTTCTCTCAACCTCCTCTTTGTGAACAGCAGCCATGTGTTTTTTAAGATTCTCGCTTCTTGCTGCACCATATCCACAGACCGGACAAGTGAAGGGGAATGTACACGAGTGAGCTTTCTTATGCTTCTGGTGATCCTCTTCGTTCGAGCAGATGTGTCGGCATTTTGAACACTTCCAAGGACTCTCATTATGATGGTGAATGTGCTGGACGAAAGTACCTGCGTCCAGAGTTGTAAACTCACACCATTCGCAGTTAAACTGTCCATTTAGGCTGTGACACATGATGTAGTGTCTGGTGAGCAACAGCAGAGAGTACTGAACATCATTGTCGCAGAGCTCACATGTAACCAGAGTATTCCTGTGCTCAATCCGATGGCGTTGAAGAGCGGGGAACTCGTTCGTGACAAAGCCACACAGGTCACAAGGGTACGTAGGAAGGGTTTCTTTATGGGCCGCTCGGAAATGTTTGAGGAGATCATTGGGGCTATATGTGGAATCGTCTTTACACACAGAGCATCCAAAACTAAGAATCTTTCCAGAGAAAACGGCCCCTTGCTGAATTTTGCAATGGGCTTTATTGAGAGCTTGTTTATCTTTCTTGGGGGAACTTCCATGTTCCTTAATGGAAGATTCTTCTGCATTATTGAAGAGTGACCCATCCGTCACTTCTCTGAAATGCTTATACACAAAGTCTTTTACCTTTTCTTTTTCATCTCCAATTACTGATATGTTGCAGTTTTTGGCAGAATCGTTTAGTATCATGAGGTCTTCTTCCATAGTTGTAAATCTACAGATGATCTGTAAGACAAGTAAACAAATGTGTTTTTCCATTAGTGCAATCGGAAGGATCCCATTTACTCTATAATATACATTTAACATTGCTGTAGAGCAGAAAGACAACACAAAATAAACCTATTATGTATGTACTACAGTACACCTATCCAATGGTGCATTATAATCCCAGTTCCAAATAGATACAGGGCCATTGGTGATCAGATTGATCATGATTTCAAACAAACCGCACAGGTTTTGAAGCAGTATTTAATAGTAGAGGTGGACTGCCTTGAAATAAAGACTCTCACTACTTACATTACAAGAGATGAATACACTTTTTTTAAATAAAACTTTGACATTCATAAAAATACAGAGCATATGCAATTTCATACATCATATTTTCTCTATATGCAGCCCAGTCGCCTGAAAAAAACGCGCAAGGCAAAAGCGTGTAATAAGAACGCCGATCCTGCTTTAGGATTGGGGCGCCTGCTCTATCAGGTGAGCTATAACGGCACCCCTTGACATGTTTTTTTTAATGCCAGAATCAATATAATTGCTTCATTTGAGTCTATGCAGAGGTAGTAGAAAGTTACCACTTTTATTGTTGTAGTCTGAGTAACGTGACGCCATATCCGTTCCGTATCCTTCACCAAAACAAACCACAGCGAGCCGAAACGAGAATGTAGAAAACGGCGGAGGGTCCACGTGGATACGACCTGCACCCTCGCATTTTAAATCCAAAGTGGTAAACACTACACATACTGTAAAGTATGGGAACACTTTGGGTTTCACACATTGACAGAAAAAGCAGAGCTAGACATCACGGCTAAAGCTGCATGCTAACTCTGTCATGGACAGGAAACGTTATCGTATTGCTTTAATGTGCGGTCAAGCCAACTTTCACTCTCATCGCCGTGGTCAAAGGGCCGACTCTACAACTGTAGAGCACATATATACCGACATTTATGTTAAACACACATTTTTTATCTGTTCAAAATGGACCTTAAGGGAGATTTGTCAAGTATTTAATACTCTTATCAACATGGGAGTGGACAAATATGCTGCTTTATGCAAATGTCTGTATATATTTATTATTGGAAATCAATTAACAACACAAAACAATGACAAATATTGTCCACCTGTGAGGGTTTGACACATAGTCAAACCCTCACAGGTACTGCATTTAGCATAGAAATATGCTCAATCATAACATGGCAAACTGCAGCCCAACAGGCAACAACAGCTGTCAGTGTGTCAGTGTGCTGACTTGACTATGACTTGCCCCAAAAAGGTTTCTAGTTTCATATGATACCAGTATCTTCATTCTAGTTTTAAAACTGAAGCCCACTACAACCATAAAAATCCCAAGATGCGTTAATGCGTTAAAAGAAATTAGTGGCATTAAAACAAATTTGCGTTAACACATTATTATCACTACCATATACTGTATACATATATACAGTATAATGAAAAACTTAGAATCCACTCTGCTCTCACTAATGACCCTCACACTTCGAGGAAACGCTGCTATCTGCAGCTCACCAAAAAAGCCAAAATAAAGATATTGAGAGACATTTAGTCAAAACAGAATATAGTCTGGTCTGCATACCAGTGTTGTTGTCATTGTAGAAGGAAGTGACACATTGTTTGGCAAGTATGCTGCCTGGTCACTGAAGGATAAATCAGAGGAAACAAATCCCACCAATCAGAATACTCTAAGTCTCTCCTCCCTACTTGCATGCAAATGAGCTTTTTACAGACTTGTTCCCTGCTCTCATGCTAAGCCTTTCAATACAGTCTCCAAGGTTGGAGACTATGTTTTGCTTTTGCTTTAATAAAGCCTCAAGCTTCCCATGACATTACATTGACCACTTATTGCGGTCTCTCTGACCTTCACCCCTGATCTCTTTCCTCTCTTTGGAGCCAGTAGAGTAGACATTATAGTTTGTGTAATACACAACAGCTAAAGATAACCAGCAAAGAGTTAACAAATAAACAAGTTCTGAAACAATGTCTAACTGCTAGAGCATCAAGGACACAAGGACAGATGGAATGCATGCCATAACCTAAAGCCCCTATTCACACATGGTCCACCCACACGGGTGTTTTCACTGATTAGACCTCTGCTCTGGACTGTGTAGACTGGCCACTTTATCAGCTACACCCACACAACCTAATGCAATCCAGTAAAACAGTTCTGCTGCATATTCTTCATTTCAAAAAAGGTAAACGACGCCGGCGTTAATTAGCGACAGCCAGAGTAACAAGGTTGGGTGATATGTTCATTTTTCAAACAGCGATTGTTGATATATTCACATATATATCTATATATCCCGCTGACATCCACAGCCTTTAATGTTAAAATCTAATTTTAATGAAAACATTAACGGCCTGTAGGCTATTCTTCATCAATTAAACTAAATAAATCATCTTGAGATCTTTGCAAAGCAATAAGCTGTAAAAACAGGCTTAGCAGCTGTCTGACACTATATGTAAAAGAGTCTGATAGCGTCAGATGAAGGACGCCTCCACTTGCAGCCTCCAAATGAACAAACGGGTGGGGATAACATTACTATGTTATTTACCCGTTACCATTCAGCCCTCTTTTTCTTTTTTTAAGAGCGGTAGGAGTGGGGGACAGGGCATGTTCAAGGGTAGATACAAAGTCAAAAGAATAAGCCACATAACAGTGGTGTACATCATCTGAAATCTGGTTACCTGAAGATTAATTTGAGATGCAGCTCAGCACTGTGTGTCAAGCTGTTCTAGTCATAAATATTAAATAAAGATAAATAACAAAATTATCAATTAATTTATTAAAATTAATTGTTAAAGTGTATAAGGGCTTAGAACATTATGATAAAAGTATATGATGTTCATTCCCATGTTCACTTATGTCTCATAAGTTGTTGTAGCAATTTTTGGGTTGATACCATTTGTTACATAGATTTGGTGCTAAATTTAACCATTTTTTACGACGTGAAAATGAAAAAAAAAATGATCAATAATCCCTCCAAAATACCACATTAAGACACCAAGACCTTGAGGAACACCATAGAAAAGGCGGTGCTGTGATTCGGGATCGAAAACTTTTGACATTTGGAGATTTCTGAAAGAATTTAATTTTTCGGCGATTGGATGGTGAGCACTTCTGTTGTGTAAACTGCTCAGAAATCCCCTTATTGTCAGTATACCTAGGAAAGTCATCCATCCTCTGAATGCTCTAGGTCTTTAGTTTGTGGCTGTAAAGTTTCATGAGGCTGTGGTTATCCTAGAGGTAACCACAGGTCGTTTTATACAGTGAGGTCAAGGTTCAAGGAAATGGCTACTATGGGGACTAACATCATCACACATGAATACAATTGAGCTCACAAGAGTCCACAAGAGTCTCAACTTTACAGTGATAAGTCATGTAATTCCAAGACTGTTTAAGGACCCCAGTATGCAGAAATATTCAAACATCATCTTAGAATAGGAAAAAATAACACGTTTATACCGCATTCAAAAAACTGCATGGTTTTTGCCCCAAACTGAAGTTTTAGCTTCATTGCTGACTGAGGTAAGAATAAAATGGTAAAATTACATTTAATAAGCAGTTATTACCTGTACTCCTTTAGGACAAACTCACATTAATGCATGTCGTGTCTGAAGAAGAGGAGCTTGCAGTGTTGCCACGGTGCCTGTAAGACAGAAACATTCAATTATAACTACCAGTTTGCAAACTGTACAACTTAACTTTCTGTTTCAATACTATTAACTGTGTGGGTGATTTCAAAATTTAAATTGTGCGTGGAAAAATTTATCTGTGATGAACATCTTGTGAAAATAAACCCCAAATTATCAATATTGACATCATTATTATTATTATCATTATTAGTCTCATGTTACTGAATATTATGAACATGAAAATCTCTCCCATCAACAGAAACCAGTAAACACTGGCTGTGCCTAACGTCGTTCATGCCACGCTGCTGAGTGACATATAGCCCACATACACATTGCTAGCTGGACATCAAATACTTTAGGATTTTGGTGTCATGTTTCACCTTTATATAGTTCCACCCAAGTAGTGTTTCAGATTTCAGGACTTAAAGGTGCCCTGTGGACTTTTTGACCTATAGCATTATAGAGCAGTCTTTTATTTGTGCACGCACACATGCATGTAGGTGATGCGATACATATTCCTGCAATAGTTTAGCACTATTCCACAGATCTAAAGTTGGTGATATCAGTCAAGAAACACTACAATGTGCCGGCAAAGACGGGGATGAAGAAGAATGCAAACTGGTAAACATGGATGTAAACAATGCAGGATGTTAAAGAGGCTGTCAGAGTTAACGCGGTAATACGGTGTTAATGCAAATTAATTTTAAGGCCCCTAATTTCTTTAACACATTAACACAACTTGCGCAACTAGAAAACCTAATAAATCCATTGGTACCAACTGTGTCATAATAGCTTGTAGCGAAGGAGGCTAAATAACGCTCCAAACTTATGCTAAATTTTGGCGAGGAAAAACTGGCATAGCCACTTTCAAAGGGTCCCTTGACCTCAAGATATGTGAATGAAAATGGGTTCTATGGGTACCTACGAGTCACTGTAAAGCTGAGACTCTTGTGGATCCAATGAGCTCAACTGTATTCATGTGTTATGATGTTAGTCCCCATAGGAGACATTTCATTGTAGTGAGACCATTTTTTTTAAAACTTGACGTCACTGTATAAAATGCCCTGTGGTGACCTCTAGGATAATCAGAGCCTCATGAAACTTTACAGTCACAAACTACAGACATAGAGAATTCAGAGGATGGATGGCTTTCCTAGATAGATTGACAATAAGGGGGTTTCTGAGCAGTTTACACAACAGAAACGCTCGCCATCCACTCACCAATAAATGCAATTCTTGCAGAAATCTCCAAATGTCAAAAGTTTTTGATCCCAAATCACAGCATGGCTTTTGTTATGGTGTTCCTCAAGGTCTTGGTGTCTTAATGTGGTATTTTAGATGGATTATTGATCATTTTATTAATTCTCACGTTGTAAAAAAAAATTAAATTTTGCATCAAATCTGTGGAACAAATGGTATCAACCCCAAAATTGCTGCAACAACTTATGAAAGTATGGGAACGACCATCATATACTTCTATCATCCTGTTCTAAATCCTTATACACTTTCACAGTTTATTTTAATTATTTAATAAATGTATATGTCTTATTAATGACTAGAACAACTTGACACACAGTGCTGAGCTACATCTCAAATTAATCTTCATGTTCCCAGCTTTCAGATGATATATTCAACTTTTATGAGACATCTACTGTTGACCTGCTATCTCCTCTTAAAGACACCCCTGTACCCCCCTAAAAAAGTCAAAAACAGGTCTATTGTGGGTCTCAGAGGGTTAATAACAATGGATTAATCGTCTATTTCACTTCCACTAAGAAATAACACATCTGCTGAATTCAGTGTCGGCAATGTGAGAATGTGAGGAATATGTCCACAACTTTTTGGACTGTACAGAAAAAACCTGTGATTAGGTTTTTGGCTGTTATTTTTCTTGTATACTTTAAAGGCTAAATGATTCATTTAACAAAAGATAATCAGCATCCTCACTTGCAGCCCTCATCATTTTAAAGGTGAGAGAGGGAACTTCGTCCCCTTAGTTGCCGCTGTATTGATACTCTACACCTTAAAGAAGGGTGCTTCATTTAGCTGTGAGTGTGACTAGAAAACAAGTTCACTCCATCACGGAGTGGGAGGGTGTAGGGGCCGGATTGGAATGGGTGTCCTTCGGTGATCCTAATGGCATCTGCAAGATTTCACAGACCGGAGGAAAACAACCAATCAGAGCCGAGCTGGAGCCTTGCCGTCTCTGAGCAGCTGTCAATCACTCGCAAACTCTGATCAAACGGTCAAACTAGGCAGCGCTGATCAAATATGAATCGATATTCTGTTACTATAATAACTATTTCTATCCTCAAATGTTTTCAGAATCATCTTGTAGTGTACTGTTTAGCTGTAAAATGAGAAAGTTTGTGACCCGGCAGCCATGTTGAGATCTGTTGAGGAAATACCAAGTACCGCCCACCAGCCGGAGCACACTTTCTCATTTTACAGATAAAGATTTTTTTCTATTTCATACTTGTAGTCACTCAGATGCAACCAACGCTGAATCAAATGACATCACATCAGATTTCTCCCAGCTCCCTCTGGAGACACTTAAGGCTTTAAACTACTTTTTTTTTTCCACGTGTACAGTAGTACTCCCAACACATGGAAACAGACTTCGATGTGGAAAACTGGTTCGCTTTTAATATCTTTGGCTTTTGGACTGTTACTCAGACAGAGCAAGCAGTGTGAAGACATTACCTTGGCTTTTTAAAACTTTTTTCTGACATTTTATTGACCAAGTGATTAATCTATTGTTCAGCAGATTAGTTAAAAGGCAATTTCAAAAACATACTATTTGTGGAGCTGTCGTTTAACCCGTTTTTGTCTTTTTTTAGAAGGGTACAGGGGGTCTTTAGGAGGAGATAGCAGGTCAACAGTAGATGTCATATAGAAGTGGTGTACATCATCTGAAAGCTGGGAACATGAAGATTAATTTGGGATGCAGCTCAGCACTGTGAGTCAAGTTGTTCTAGTCATAAATCAGAAATAAACATGAATGAATTACTTAATTAATATAAATTGTAAAAGCATATAAGGGCTTAGATATGATAGAAGTATGTAACGGTCATTCCCATGCTCCATTATGTCTCGTAAATTTTTGCAGCAATAGTTGGTTTGATACCATTTGTTACACAGATTTGGATTTTTTACCACTGGAGAATTGATAAAAAAATGATCAATAATCCCTCCAAAATACCACATTAAGACACCAAGACCTTGAGGAACACCATAGAAAAAGCCATGCTGTGATTTGGGATCAAAACCTTTTGACATTTGGAGATTTCTGCAAGAATTTAATTTTTTGGCAATTAGATGGCGAGCACTTCTGTTGTGTAAACTGCTCAGAAACCCCCTTATTGTCAGTATACCAACGGAAGCCATCCATCCTCTGAATGCTCTAGGTCTCTAGTTTGTGGCTGTAAAGTTTCATGAGGCTGTGATTATACTAGAGGTCACCACAGGTCATTTTATACAGTGAGGTAAAGTTTAAAAAAATGGTTTCAATATAATGAAATGGCTCCTATGGGGACTAACATCATCACACATGAATACAGTTGAGCTCATTGGATCCACAAGAGTCTCGGCTTACAGTGATACCCAATGAATGTGACTCGAGACTGGTTACCCCTGTATGCAGAAATATTCAAAGCCACCATTTTAGAATAGGCGACAATAACACATTGGGCATGTCTGTAAAGGGGAGACTCGTGGGTACCCATTTTCATTCACATATCTTGAGGGCAGAGGTTAGGGGACCCCTTTGAAAAGGGCCATGCCGGTTTTTCCTCGCCACAATTTAGCCTAACTTTGGAGCATTATTTAGCCTCTTTCCTGACAAGCTAGTATGACATGGTTGGTACCAATGGATTCATTAGGTTTTCTAGTTCCATATGATACCAGTAGCTTCACTCTAGCTCTAAATTCTGTTACAGCCTCTGAAAGACAGTAAAGTCAATCGAGATCACGGGTTTCAGACGGTTAAGTAAGCAGTGTGGCTTTCATGTTTTTCTAAACAGACAATGACAGAGTAATAACTGCTCATCAACTCAGGAAAATGATTTTGCACGCAGGATATTTTTCCTGTGTGCCGTACACCTGATCTAGATAGAGGCAAACAACCCTATAATCACAACATGCAACTCAACATGCGCTCTTTAAACATGTTGATTTCAGGTATTTACCACCTCAATTCAACATTACTTATAATAATGTACGGTCAGCAGGAGACTTTGCATTAGCCTTCAACCCCATATTATGAGTCAGTCAGCTGTCAACCCTGTGGATCTGAGGGAAGATGAGAGGAAAAGTTTTCTCAAAAATGCAGTTCCACTCAGCCTCAGGAACATGGAGACAAGTACAAGAAGTTTCAAAAACGTGTGAATCTCAGCTTTAACCTTACTGTTCCGACATCTTTTTCTTTTTTTTTCTTTAATGCACTTCTTCAAGAGTGACTTGCTCCATAGTCGCTTAAGTTTAGGGGAAACGCGAGGGAACGCTGCATCAGTGGGAGAAATAAAGGCAGTAGACAGACAGCAACAAAGAACTCCAAAGTGAACGCTGCGTTATGTTACTGCACTGTGCGTATGTATATCTCGATACATGGCAAATAACTGCTCATCAACTCAGGAAAATGATTTTGCACACAGGATATATATCCTGTATGCCGTACACCTCATCTAGATAGAGGCAAACAAGCCTATAATCACAACATGCAACAGGGTGCGCTCTTTCAACATGTTGATTTCAGGTATTTACCGCCTCAATTCAATAAGCTGACTTAAATCTGTAATAATTGAAAACATGGTGGAAATTATACTCTCCAAATCAATTTCAACTACAGATAAGGCTACTAAGCTTTTATTATTTCTAATAAAACTGTAATATATGAAACTAATAGTGTAAATAAACTGAGCAGGACTTTAGTGAACACCTGGACTGCAAACAGGTAGGCTACTCCTGGCTCTCGCACATAGATATAAATGAAGCTTGGAGATGAGAAGAAAAGTTGCATCGTCTCATAACTGCAGTTCCACAACAAGGAGAGACAAGCACAACACATTGCAAACGTGTGAATTTCAGCTTTAACCTTACAGTTCTGACATCTTTTTTTTTTTTTTTTTAAATGCACTTCTTCCAAGTGACTTGCTCCATAGTCGCTTAAGTTTAGGGGAAACGCGAGGGAACGCTGCAACTCAGGAAAATGATTTTGCACGCAGGATATTTCCTGTGTGCCGTACACCTGATCTAGATAGAGGCAAAAAAAGAAGCCTAATTACAACATGCAACAGGGTGCATGTTGATTTCAGGTATTACCACCTCAATTCAACATTACACTTATAAGTTGTTAATGTACGGGTCAGCAGGAGACTTTGTATTAGCCTTCAACTCCATATTATGCCTCAGTCAGCTGTCAACCCTGAGGAAGCCATGTTGGGGGGGGCAAAAAAAAATGTCTGCCATGATTTTATGACTTATCTGCAACCGGCTACTTTAGTTTGAGAAAATTAAATTTCTGCTAACACTGTCTTAACAATAAGCTGACTTAAATCTGTTATAACTGTAAAAATGGTGGAAATTATACTCTCCAAATCAATTTCAACTAAGGCTACTAAGCTTTTTATTATTTCTAATAAAACTGTATATATGAAACTAATAGTGTAAAATAAACTGAGCAGGACTTTAGTGAACACCTGGACTGCAGACAGGTAGGCTACTATTTCCTGTGTGCCGTACACCTGATCTAGATAGAAGCAAACAAGCCTATAAGCACAACATGCAACAGGGTGCGCTCTGTAAACATATTGATTTCAGGTATTTACCACCTTGATTCAACATTACACTTATAAGTTGTTAACGTACGGTCAGCAGGAGACTTTGCATTAGCCTTCAACTCCATATTATGTCTCAGTCAGCTGTCAACCCTGAGGAAGCCATGTTGGGGGGGGCAAAAAAAAATGGCTGCCATGATTTTATGACTTAACTGCAACCGGCTACTTTAGTCTGAGAAAATGTAATTTCTGCTAACACACATTATTGCTCATTGTGACACACTGTCTTCACAATAAACTGACTTTAAATCTGTTATAATTAAAAACATGGTGGAAATTATACTCTCCAAATCAATTTCAACTACAGATAATGCTACTATTATTTCTAATAAAACTGTAATATATGAAACTAATAGTGTAAAATAAACAGAGCAGGACTTTAGTGAACACCTGGACAGCAGACAGGTAGGCTGCTCTTGCCATAGATAGCCTATAAATGCAGCTTGGGAGATGAGAGGAAAAGTTGTCTCATAACTGCAGCTCCACTCAGCCTCACAGGAAACACAACACAAGTACAACACGTTGCAAAACCCGTGTGAATCTCAGCTTTAACCTTTAACAGTTCCCACACATCTTTAATGCACTTCTTCAAGAGTGACTTGCTCCATAGTCGCGTATAAGTTTCGAGAGGAAACGCGAGGGAACATCAGTGGCAGCATTATTATAAAGACACAGACACAGACAAGCAACAAAGAGACTCCAGAGTGAACGCTGCGTTATGTTCCTGCACTGTGCAGATGTATATCTAACACACAAGTGCACATACTGTGAGCCACTTCGCTGTTAATGTCTGTGGAGTTTCAATAAGCAGTTTATTTTAACACCATAATAAAGCCCACCCACCCACGCCGAAGATATTTAAAGTTGCAGAAAATGAGTTATTTCTTACTAGGAACTCGATGGAAGTTCAGGCGGCGTCTCAGTCAAACGTCCGGGCATCATAAAAAAAAGGAGGTTAGTGTAAAAGAAAAAAACACACAGAGAAGCAGAAACATTTTTGCTTTCCTTCTCTCTTCTCTCCTCCTCTCTATGGATCCACAGCGACGGCGGCCATGACAGTCCATCCGGGTCCTACTAGATGTGCTCTTGACACACTCATGTAGAAGCGGATGAATATGTATACTGCTTGTCCCAAAAATACCAAACTATAGTGCCGTGAAGGGCATTTCGTTTTTCTCCTTGAAAACACAGTTAAAACAACTTTTCAGTTCAGTGGAAATATATTAACAAACGCCCCATTTAAGAAGCTGGCAGCGTTTTTTCGCAGCATGAGCTCTACGTCATTCTCTGCCTGTGCGCGTGTGTGAGTGTGTGAGGTGGAAGAAGAAGCAATGAGCAGCAATGGCGGATATATACGCCATTTCCTATTGCATGTAGGCTGATATGCCTTTGTTAATCCCTGAAAAGGAATTCTTTCTTTTCCAACTCTAAATAAATACAATGAGTCATCTCTCTCTCTCTCTCTCTCTCTCTCTCTGTGTGTCTCTGCCTCACATACAAAGTTACAATAATGGAGGATGTGAAGCTGACACATTGTTACATCATCACCCTACTTTGTAACATGGATGGATGGTAGCAACAACGTTTCACATCGGCTACATTAGTATACCCTTCAGTGGGGGATTGGATTTAAAGGTTTTCTCTCGGTCCCTTTGTGTTTTGGTTGAGCATTATGACATTATATTCATTTGGACTGCTACCATAAAGTGGATAATTGGTTTATGAGTCTGTTCAACCACTATAGAGAATGTTAGAAATAAATAAATATAAACGTTTGACATTTGGAGATTTCCGCAAGAATTGCATTTTTTCCGCAATTAGATGGCGAGCACTTCTGTTGTGTAAACTGCTCAGAAACCCCCTAATTGTCAGTATACCTACGTCATTCGTTGCCTGTGTGTGTGTGTGAGGTGGAAGAAGAAGCAATGAGCAGCAATGGCGAATATATACGCCATTTTCCTATTGAACGCGTTACACATGTAGGCTGATATGCCTTTGTTAATCCCTGAAAAAGGAATTTTCACCTCTAAATGCGTATAATGAGTCATCATCTCTCTCTCTCTCTCTCTGTCTCTGCCTCACACACACAAAGTTACAATTATGGAGGATGTGAAGCTGACACATTGTTACATCATCACCCTACTTTGTTACATGGATGGTAGCAACAATGTTTCACATCAGCTACATTAGTATACCCTTCAGTGGGGGGGTTTGATTTAAAGGTGTCAGTTAAATGTGCCTCTTTCTTTTGTTACACAGATTTGGTGCTAAATTGAACAATTTTTGACCACTGGAGAATTAATAATCCCTCAAAAATACCACATTAAGACACTAAGACCTTGATGAACACCATAGAAAAAGCCATGCTGTGAGGTGGGATCAAAAACTTTTGAGATTTGGAGATTTCTGCAAGAATTGCATTTTTCGGCGATTAGATGGCGAGCACTTCTGTTGTGTAAACTGCTCAGAAACCCCCTTATTGTCAGTATACCTATAGGAAAGCCATCCGTCCTCTGAATGCTCTAGGTCTGTAGTTTGTTGCTGTAAAGTTTCATGAGGCTGTGATTATACTAGAGGTCACCACAGGTCATGTGATACAGTGAGGTCAAGTTTTAAAAAATGTTTTCAATAAAATGAAATGGCTACAATGGGGACTAACATCATCACACATGAATGTGATTCATGACTGTTTAGAGATCCCAGTATGCAGAAATATTCAAATACACCATATAAGAATAGGCGAAAATAACACATTTATTAAAAAAACTGCATGTGGTTATCATAAAGTGGTCATGTTTGAAAAGGGGAGACTCATGGGTACCCGTAGAACCCATTTCTAGATAAAACAATGTTGAAAAACCACAAAGTCCATATAAGTGCTCCAGGGATGACGTATTTTTGTAGGCCAACCAGGAAGTTAGCATCGCCTTGGTTCCCTCAACAAAAAGCCAATGGGATTTTTCCATTGGGTTTTGGATTATTGCAGAAAATAAGCCTCTGTGGCAAACACACGTTTATGATACTTACAGGTTTTGTTCAGCAACATAATCTTCACAAATGAACACCGCTTTTATGATTTTTGAAGTGTAAATGCAATCGCCAGAAGTAAAAAGCTAACGATATAATGCTATAAATATACTACACCACGGTCGCATGGGCGTGAGTATCCACTTGTTAGCAATCGCCTTTTTTAAGACACATAAAGGCTTCAAAATGCACAAGTGTTGAAATCTCTCCAGCTTGTGTTAACCAGAGACCTTATTTCAGGGCAACTAAAAACCCATTCAGAAAACCCATTGACTTCCACATGGGGGGATCAAGAAGTGCTAAAATGCTAACTCATTTCCGACTCATTCCTGTAGCACTCCATTGTAGCTGTGTTGGTCTTTCGAACATGTCTGATATTCTTCTTCAGCCGATGGACTTTTTTCAGGTGTTCTGGAATTGCGGGAGCTAATATTTACAATTTTATTTGGGGAAATTTAAAGGAACAGTGTGTTAACATTTCAGGGGATCTATTAGCAGAAATTGTCATTAGAGTATAATCACCTGAAAGAATCGGTGTGTTTTAGTTAGCATAAAATTCGCTCTTCATATCTACCCAGAACGGACCAATCAAACATCGGCTCCAGAGAGAACATTTTGCGTTTTTACGTTACCTGAAGGCCACCGTATAGTTCTCCGACACACTTGTGAAACTACGGTAACTTGAGACGCAGAGTGCAAAACCGTGATACCACCAGACGCCGTCTGACTTCTGTTGCTCCTAAAGTAGTGTTAGTGGGGAGGAGTGAGTGGAGGGGTACTCAGTTGGTTGCAATCTGCAACCACACTACTAGATGCTGTCAAATTGTACACACTGTCCCTTTAAGGACTTCCTGCAATATTGGCTTAAAAGCTGAGCACTTCAGGGGGAAAAAATGGAGCCACTATTGTACAATCCCATGATGAAGACCATGTGTGATATGATGAAAAGCTCTGGAACAGCTACTAAATTGGCCTTGTGGTGTTTCCAAAGGCAACACAAAATGTTGAATCTCTAAATATGAATGGTTGGAAACATATTGGTTGTACTTGCTTGTGCAGTGTTTTTAAAGACTGAGACTATGTGGGCTTCCCCTCAGATAGTTTACCTGCTTAGTTTCGCTCAAATTCCTGGATGTCTATGGGATCATGATTATATTATTTTATCCCATAGACCCTCAACAATTGAGCCAAAATAGCCTAATATTGCCCTAACTACTGTATCTCTGAAATATCTCTTTAAATCACACTTATTTAGGCTATTCTAAGTGATCTTCTTTTGATAATTAATGAAATATTTTTCCACTTCCATTCACTGAGTCTCAACTGAAACTGCGTTGGAGCCCCCCTGGGGAGGCCCGTCTCACACTTTGAAAACCTCTGAGTGTGAATGACTCATCCTATAGGTTTAAGGTGTGGCAGCAACCTCAACAACCTCTGTTGTTCTGTGTTCCTGGGAGCAGGGTTGGAGCAGGAGTTTTTGACAAAAAAAACCTGTTTGACATGTTGTGGAGGGGGGTGGGATGGGGTTGTGATAGAATGCCATCCAATGTCATGGAAATGTTGGGCTGAGGAGAGATAGAGGGTGAGGGTGGGGCGGGGTGTTGTCCTCTGAAGTTTGCGGTTAGAGAAGTAGCCATGTGTCTGAAGTTTTCAATAGAGGGGAGGAGAGCAGAATCCAAGGCAGAGGTGTGAATGGGGGTAGAGACGACGGGTGGGGACCCAGACGGTCTGGGTATCATTGGATAATCTACTCAGCTGGTTGCACCAGCTGAGTAGTTCCAACGTAAGTAATAATAAGTTACAACTTAAATTGTACACCTAGCCTGTAGTAGGTGTAAAGCCCGAGTCCCTCTCATTCCCAGGGCGTCAAATACCGAGCTTTGTCACAGCTGTCGGCGTTTGGTACCGTCGCACAAGGCATTCTTTAGCGCAGGTATGAAATGCACCGAGTGTTCCATTGACTACAATGTAAACCCATGGGGACGTAGTTTAAAGAGCAAAAAGAGACACACCGGGCAGGAGGTGTATGGGTCCAACAAACACAAGGCTTTCATCCAGGAGACCGCTGTTCATGTCCCTTGTGTTAAGTTTCACTTTTCACATTACAATCAGCTGTTCATTCGTGTCCCGTGTTCACAACGCTCAGTGTCGTTTTCACTGTACAAACGTAGTAGTTTTAAGCCCAACCATGTAGTTCTTTCCTAAACCTAACTGTAGTGGTTTTGTTGCCTAATCCTAAAGTGACACCATGGGTAAATATAGTGGTTTTGATGCCAAAAATAAAGTGATACTAAGAGGCGTGATGAGTTGGGATGAGAACGCGTTGAAAGTCCTCTGTAAAATAGTGGTTAGCATGGCGCATTGTTTTGAAAAGTAAGATAAATTTGTTGGATGAGGAGGAGCGAATTATATTGGCTGTAATACCGGCATCTTCAACGCGCTCCGTGATAGATTACACCCCTTGGACATTCATGATGACTGATTTAGTAGTAGTAGTAGTAGTAGTAGTAGTATTTTATTCAGTCATCACACATAATACAATAAGTATAAACAATACAAACAGTATTAACAAAGTCAACAGTCTCTGTATTAAGTAGTGACTGAACAGGCACAGGCAGAAGAAAAATGCTTATATATGCCTAACCTATATTCTTATCAAATTAAGCTCCAGTAATTAAAAAATCATTCACACTTGTAACCCTCAAAAATAACTTTGTAAATCATTCTTTTGCAAACCAAAAGCGAATTACACATTATTAAATTGATATTAGCATTGTTCCATAATTTGACCCCAACAATAGAAATACATCTCCTTTTAATACCTGTTTTAGCTTTTTGCACAGTAAACTGACAAATACCTCTTAGATCATATTTGCTCTCCCGCAGTGAATTTTTTTTTTTGTACACCGTCTGGGAGTGACTTTGATTTGGCTCTGAACATTATTTGCATTATTTTATAATATACCAGATTATAAAATTTCATAACATGGGAACTTAAAAACAGTGGATTAGTGTGATCACAGTAACCAGCCTTATTAATAATACGTATGGCTCGTTTCTGTAGTAAAACGATTGAATTTAGAGCCGTTTTAAAGGTCGACCCCCACAATTCCGCACAGTAAGAAATATAAGGAAGTATAAGTGAGCAATAAATTATATGCAAGGCCTTCTAATTCAATATATCCCCAGATCTATACAGGATTACTGACTTTGACATTTTTTCCGTTATAGTCAATATGTTGTTTCCATGTTAATTTATGATCAATTTACACATCCCGCTTTCGTTTTCCACGAGTGGATACAGAGGATTACCGACCAGCTGGCAGCAGCAACATAACAAGGACAGAAACGGGACTGGCAGTACTATTCTGCTATAGGATAACTTCAAAACTGAGTTGCTGATTCAATTCAAGTGCATAAATGTTTGTCACAATTTAATTTGCCGAATAACGTTACCGGTATATTGTATTATGTTGTAGTTGACGGTTTCACCACTCAATGTTACTGTTGTTATTTTGCACGTTAGCTGTAGATTAAAAGAAATGGTAGAAATGAGAAATACTGAAAGAAGCTGACATTGCAGTTAAATGTGAAGTGCTTAAAGAAGTTTCACTTAGGCCGTGTTCAGACCTGGCATTAACTTGAATCTTGGATGATCTGATCACAAGTAGACAGCTTTAAGTACGTCTGTTCACACCTGGCATTAGAATGTGTCTTGAGTGACCACTCAATTTGTCTTGAGTGACCACTTCTCACGTCTCACTTCCCCGCTCTATATGCAAATAAACACGTAGTAAACACATGGCTAATAGAGCAGACGTTGCTGTAGTATGTCTGTAGTAAAATCCTACATATTTGTGAATTTGGGTACATTTTACTAGCATCTAAATATAAGGTTACTGTCTACCGGTGGTCCCTGTGAATTGCTACTATTTATAGAAGCTACTATTATTATTTGTATATTTATTTATTTCACTTGGGCTATGCATCGTCTATAGTAGGCCTATAATACTCCAATAATATTCCAATTGGAACATTATAGGGTTAAGGTGGTGTGTTTGTATATTTTGTTAATATTTAAGTTCTTTCCTGTGTTATTTGTAGCCTATAGTATTGCTCTATAATATATTATAAGTATACGCTTATAGGCTGGAATCAACAGCAGCCAGTCAGACAGGCAGGTGTATATGCAGAGCTGAGCAGTGTGAGCTATTCATTCAGGTTATACAGAGACACATTCTGAATTTATACAGTGAATAAAAGATACTGGGGTTTGGGGGTCCTCTCCCAAGAAAATTTGAAAGTTTTTGACTTAAAACTATTACATTTTACATCATTTTGGACCATTATTATTAAGTTAAAAAAGTAGTTTAAAGTTTGAAAAAGCCAAATGATTTAAATTAAATGATTATTTCAGTATTTACACATCTTCATCTGAACATTCAACTCTTCTGTAAATGTTTACCCTGTAAAATCTCCTACTGTAAATCAAAAGAGCAGATTCAGAAAACTTTGGAATAATGTTTCATTAATTATATTTGTTCACAAATATAATAAAAAAAAGTTATGACGAACAGTTCACTAATTATTTTACAAAAAGGACGTGAACATTGTACTGATAAATTACAGCACCCTCGTTCTCAAGTGACACGAGTGAGTGGAGCTAAGTACAACCAAACTCTGAATAAGACATTTTTTAGGCGACAAAAAGGTTAGAATGAACTGAAAACACACTGTGAAAGGGTTAAAGTTGTAAGACAAAAGGTAGCCACGCCCTAAAGCATACCCTGCTTGATGGTCTATTTGACCCTAAATGGGACCATCATTTTCTATATGAACATCATGCTGTATTGAAGAAGACTGGAAACTAGCAATTGAGACCATAAACTGATGTTTACAATGTTTACTGAGGTAATAAATCAAGTGAGAAGTAGGCTCATTTTTCTCATAGACTTCTATACAATCAGACTTCTTTTTACAACCAGGGCCAATTCAGCATTGGCTTCACTTTTCAGACCCGGAGGTTGCCGACTGAAAACACTACAGTCGTTTACTGTTTATCAGAAAGAAACATATTGCTGCATATTGCATATTATTGACTTAGTGAGTGAGTTCCTCATTCATCTCCCAGCCTGGTCAGCGACCTTTCAGTCACATCACTGACCTTATCACTAGGGATGGCTATCATTAGGATTTTATTGATACTACTACTCTTTTTGATACTCCTTATCGGTTTGGTTCTTTATTATTACTAAACAATAACTTTTTTATATATTATTTTAAAAAGGAATAAATTCAGAACAGGATTATAATATGTTAATATTTTAAATATAACAAGATGTTTCTAGAGTGGCAACAGTCAGTTTACAACAGTAAATCACTATATAAACTCAATAATATCTTATTGGAAAATAATCTCAATAAAATAAATATTATTCTTGAGTGAAGTTTATAACAAATGAAGAACACAGACCAAGAATTTTTTAAAGATACGTGGCAAACTAAGCTAAACAGTTGGACTACATACATACTGCAATTCGCTATTAGCTGAGCCAGCGCGCTGTGCTTGTGTTAACATTGCAGGGATGGATGAGAGACTGCAGACAGAGCAGAATGAAATATAAATTTCCTACATGTTTACATCATGTTTATGCTTGTTGAATAGGTGTTTTGATAAATTATTGGCATTTTACTCGCGAAGGTTTTATTGCACTTACAGTAACGAGCGTAGAAGTCATAGTTATCTATCTTTCGGTACCCATCCCTACTTATCATAGTGAAATATTGCATGAAACCAAAATAATGCAGAATTCATTCTCTTTATTTTACATAAATTACACCGGTCCCAGATCCCATGCATCCTCTTCATATACATGTATAAACATTTATTGCATATGAAACTGTTCAAACATTCCTGTTGAGCGTATCATGCCGGCCAGCAGAAAAGGACATCAATGAATGAAACACAAAACGTGTCTCACAATACTTTAACAATTTATTACCTTACATTGATAAAGTCATTAATTCTGCAACAAAATTCAATAGCTGTAATTTAATGCACTATACACATCACACACACATCACACACACACCTTCATCACATAGCTATCAACCACAACAATGTGATCAACCAGTTGATGAGAACATTCACACACACGCACACACACACACTTCCAATGGGATATCTGGTATGATATGGCATATCATTGAACATAAAATACATTAAAATTACACATGTAAGTTTACAGTGACATTCTTCTCCTGCCCATCGACACTGCTGCACAAATGCATACTGAGTTAGCTTTTTCTACTGAGAGGCTAAATGTGATGGGACAATCAGGATGTAGAATCAAAAACAGCATTGAAGTTGTGTGTGTAAAAGTCCAGGTAGAGTGGTGATATCGATGTGAGGCGATTTACTGCAACATTTAAACGGATGTGTCCATGGCTGTTGTCTGGGATAACCCAGATTCCTGTCACTTTTTCACATAGCATTTTGAAGTTGCTGTCAGTAATATTTGCAAAGTATACCCAGAATGTATCCACAAGTGTCCACAAGTGCTGCTAATAAGTGCTAGTCACTCTCGTCCTCTCTTACTTCAGTGGCTGCTGAGATTTTAAGATTTCTATACAGGTAAGCCAACCCTTTCTCAATCCCAACTCGTCAAATTCCGACGCTTGGTTAGTGACCTTTGACATCTGATACCGATGCACTGAGGCCAAAGCTATTGACGTATTATAAAGAGCAAGAAAGTCCGTATAGGGTTGGTGCGCGTGGACAGGTCAACACTTCACCTTCACTCGGGAGACTGCTGTTCATGTCCTGTGTTACGTAACTTACGTAGGTAACGCCAATTACGTAACAAACTGACTTATTTTTTACGTAACAAACAGTTATTTAAACCTAGGCCACAATCTTGTTGTAAGCCTTATCAAAGGGTTTTGTTGCCTAAACCTAACTAAGTAGTTTTGTTGCGTAAGTAAACCTATGTTGGAGATTTATTTTGAAAAAAGACTATATGCATGTAACGAGCGGAAACTGTACGTTTCCTGTGAACATGGAAGTTTATTTTGAAAAGACTCTATGCATGTAATGAACGGAAACTGTACGTTTCCTGTGAACGCGGAAGTTTATTGTGAAAAAACAATGTATGCATGTAACGAGCAGAAACTGTTCGTTTCCTGCGAACATGGAAGTTTATTTTGAAAAGACACTCTGGATGTAATCTGCAGAAACTGTATGTTTCCTGTGAAAATGAAAGTAAATTTGGAAAAAAACACTGTATGCATGTAACGAGCAGAAACTGTAGATTTCCTGTCAACACAGAAGTTTATTTTGAAAAGACACTATGCATGTAACAAGTGGAAACTGACCCCCGACACGTCCAATAAGCTAGAGCGTCATAGTTTGAAGCGTAGGGCCACTGACCAAGCGTCGGTATTTGACAAGTTGGAAGTGAGCATGTTTTCGGCAAGTCCCAGCTCGGTGTATTTCCTGGGAATGCTCACCACTCCCAGGTCAAAAAAAAAAAAAAAAAAAAAAACTCCATACTGTCACCAAAGCTGCACAATCTTCTAAAACAGATTTGAATAATAAAACGTGTAAAAATGTTTTAAAATGTTTCAGTGAAACAACACATAGTAATGGACAATCATGTTGATATCTGACGGTAACCAAATATGTTGGAGAGTACCTAAATATTAAAGTTTTGGACTAAGATGAATTTGACAACATAACATGAGTCAGACTTGTGACTGAGTCATGGCCATTTAAATGTATGCTATTGTAGTGAGTCCTACATTTGGTTGCAATTGACCAATCCTAAACCAAGTTACTGTTGATAGGTCAGACAAGCTTGTCTAAAAAGAAACATGGCGACGCCAGTTCCGTTTAGCTGGATGTGCAGCCTATTAGATCAACAGCCGACAGCAAGGACTACAATATGTGATGGAAGGATATATTCACGATGATAACTTTTACTCAGGTAACTGTTCCCATTGGGATTTTAGACGTTGTGTCCAAATAAATAACCTCAAAAGCACGTAGCCGCACCGAGATAATGTGTTCGTGAACATTGTGACCCCAATGTAATGTGACTTACTGTACGTATAGCCTAATGTTACCTTTGAACAGACGTAGCATATCTAAGTATAACAGGAACGGGGCAAGTTGACCGAGGTTCTGCCGGGTTCCAAGCTAGCTCAACTGTTATTGGAGCAAAGAGCGAAAAGGGGCGGGACTTAGGAGGGGTCAATTGTCCAATGCATTCAAGGGTTATGATCATTTATGGTAAATAATATATGCCAATAAGAAATAGGCCAATAGCCAGTTTTAGAATAACATTATAGCATAAAACAAAAGCATTTATATAATAAAGGTAGATTCAAGATTGGATGAAAAAACTTTTGTTTTTTAAATGCAAAATGGTTCGAAAACAGGTGAAATCTCTGAACCAACAGATTAAAAAAATATATTTTGCTTGTACGCCTCACAGCTGAGGAATTATGCGCCAAAACATAAAGTGCTTCATAAATGACCACAACTTTCTTAAGCTGTGTTCAGACCAAGAGCGAAGCAAATTTTCGCCTTGTACCGCCGGTATCATTAATGTGTTCATTCACACTAGACGCTCCAGAGAGGAGAAGTTTGTCTCCGTAGATACCAGCAACTTTTCTTTCCTCCATCAACCATGGAATAAATAACCACTGTTGCTGCTTTGTACATGTTGTGGAAGTCCCAGATATTGTCAGAAAGCAAAACACCGTCGTGTCTGGGTTCATTACATCACCCGGCGGCGAGCTGTATTCACGTACTGTCTGTATCTAGCAAGACACATGTCGCTACTGCGGCATGAACCCAAAATAAACAGATTGTGTTGTGATTTAATTGCAATAAACAGATAAAAAAAATATGCTATGAAATAACTACATAATGATGCTGATTTGAAAATAGTCTGAATTCATGATTTGTCAGGTCTGTCCGCAAGACGACAAGCAAACAACTTTTAAGATACTTGTTTTCTGAATGGAGTTCGGATCGATCAGTTCCAGGCTATTCAGCTGCTCCACCAACACTCAAGATAAAGTCATCTAGGCATAAATACGGCTGCGACGTAGTTGTTTCTACCATAGATAGTGACAATGACGCAAATTTCGTGTGTTTGTGTCGATTCATTCGTATTGACTTTGTTTGTAATCGTGCCACGGTCTTGGTGTGAACACACCATTAGGTTCATGGACTAACTTTCTACCCAGTTGAGATTGTTTTGTCAACTGCTGCTTCCAAGGTCAAGAATTAAAGATCAAGTTTAACTTCATTAGTCATGTTGCATGCTGAAGTATTATGTAACAAAGATGTTGAATGTATGTTTTACAGAAAAGTAAATCAAATATGTGTTGCCTCAACTAAACATACAATGAAAGGAGACGTCCGAGTGCATATTTGTGCTTCCATCAGTGTTCCTGAAGATGAACACTGTACCAGTTGAGTTTTGCCTTGCGCTGTGCTCTAATCTCCATTGTTCCCGAGCTATGTTCACAGAAACATACTGCAAACAACCATTCATATCTGGTGGATCGGAATGCTTAAAAGTCATAACAATAAAGACTTTAAATATATAAGCCCCTTGGGTTGAGTTGAGATGTGTTTGCCTTTACCATTCTGCTGAAAATTCTTCATTAGTGAGACATTTGTTGTTTTATCAATTTCAGCATATAGGCTGCACAGACAGAATATTATTCCAGCTGATGTATACTATATATAGTGTTTCTGAGCTGTGGTGATCCCAACATCACATGATTCTTGGCGCCTGGTGGCCCTGCAGCAGCATCCATCCATGATTGTGTTGGACTCAGTTATCAGACAGCTGGAGGGCAGAGCAACATAAGGCATCAAGCTGACAGAGCACGCAAAAGTGATTCAAGTGGAAGAAATAAATCAATGAAACGAGATGTCCAGAGTAGGCTCCGCTGCACATACATCCCTTCATTTTTCTCTTCTGTCCATACTTTGTTTTTTTGTCTGTGACTCACTGCTGGTGCCCAAAGTTGGGGAAAACGAGCCTTCCAAGTCCACCGGGTCAAATCTTCATGCCAAGCTTGGCTTTCTGTGGAAAGGACATAGGATCATAGAGGTTAAGTGCAATACACCTGTCTACATAAACAAGAGTAGGAAACTTAAAATGTAATTTGATCTTGAAGTGAGAAGGGATAAATATTTAGGTCCTGTCTACACGTATACAGATATTTTTAAAAACTGATATTTTCCCCTCCGTTTAAAAAAAAGAAAATCTGTCCACATGACCTTCGTTATACAAAATATCTCCGTCCACACTCGAACGTAAAAACGTAACGCTCGTAAACGCTCGCCGTAATATTTAAGGAGGGTCAAGGAATTGTGTTACCACCCTTCTCTCTCTCTTTCTTTCAGCTTCATTACAGTCAGTTTGATAACAGTTACTGTTATCATCACTCTGCTATCATCAACTGTCTCTTCACATGCATAAATGAGGAAAGGGAGTTCATTCAGGTTTATGTCCACAGCACTTCTGAGTGCTCCAAACCACAACTTCAATCGCCCAAAAGCACATTCAATCACCATTCGGCCTCCACATGTTTAATGTTTTCCCTGCTTTGGGCTCCTGTGACTGGAACATTTTTCAAATGTAAAGTAGTAATTAGTCCGAGCAGCTCTGATATTGTTTCTGGCGCATGGTCATTACACAAAGCAACAATGGGCATGCGTGAAATTAGATACAAAGTAACCAGAGTTTTTAAAATGCTGCACCTCAGAAGGCGTTTTAAAAAATATCCGTTTTTGTGACCCAAAATTCAATTTGCGTGTGGAAGAGAGGCCAAAACGTAGAGGAAAATATCAGTTTAAACAAATACCTGTACACGTGTAGACAGGGCCTTAGGTCAACAACTGTTTGGTCAAGTGCTTTGGACTTGACAGAGAGAGATAGCAGCGATCAGGACTAATTTCAATTTTCAAACACTCACATTCACAATGGAAGTTACGGGTTTGCTGGCTTCAATACCGGTAACACAATCTCACATTATGTCTCATGAAAGTGGCCAGCACTGAAGAGACTCTGCAAGTGATAGCGGATTCAATCATGTGACCTTCACTAGCTCCACTTTCCCTCATGCAGTAGTTGATTTATTTTAGGGATGCACCGATTGCAAAATTCTGGGCCGATGCCGATGTTGAAAATGACTACTTATTATTTGGCCGATAGCTGATATCGATACCGATGTCTTGTTCATTTTGTTTTTGCTGTTATTTATTCCCCTTTTGTGCCAGGGAAACAAAAAGACCTCTGCATTATAAAAAATAACTGAGCTGTTTTTAAGTCATTCAGCATTTCATTACACTGTATTTGAATGAACATAAAGTCAATCAAAACTTGACTGTTGTCTAACAAGTCTATAAAATACATTAATAAATACTTTTTACGTTTTATAAACCCTTCATTATATGTTCATATACTGCTTATAAATTCTAATAAGGAGGACTTAAAATTAAGTGTTATGGATATTTCCTCAAAGCTTTATTTTAAGTTGTACTTAGTATGTTATGAAGCAGTGGGAAACCAATTTTTTTCATCTTTCGATAAACGGAGTGATGACAAAAACAAGGTGAAAAGTGAACTCACGATGCCAGTGGCATGTTTGGGTTTGACGCTGTAGGAAGCCTTCTCCTTGGCCTGTCGGAAACACTCCTCTGCTGCTTTTAACCTGTGGAACACACAATATTAATGCAGTTAATATGAATACACCAATTTCATCAACCACTTTTACCAACTTAGCAGCCAAGATTAATGTCATGGTGGTAATCCATTTGGTTCGTCTTAAAAGCCGTTTGACCCCAAGCACGGATTTCTGGCCTACGGAACAATGGGATTGTTTTCGGGGTAATGGACTGTCGGACAAATGGGCTTTTTTTTGGTCCCATTTTTCAGACTATTGGTGTTTCGGAATAGTGGGCCTTCGGAACAATGGACAGTCCCCTTCTCGACAGCCAATAATATATGACAAACACTGCGACGCCTACCTCAGCAACCAAATAAAGGACAATATGTGGCTTGAGATCGCCCAACAGCTGGGATACGATGAAGATGGTAATGTAGCTGATATGCACTTGCTAATGTTATTGGTCACGGAACGGGGCTAGCCACAACAGCTAGCGCTTGCATCAAATTTGGGTTCCGATTAGTTTCGTTAGCCCCTTAGACATTCTCTGTCTGGATAGGTTTAGGATAGGAAAGTTATTGGGCCTCATTCACGAAACGTGCAGAAGTTTACATCCAACAGCCTGTTAGTTGGTTTAGACAGTTACCGTTAGCCTGGCTCTGTACGAAGGCATATCAAACAGTTTTTACGAAAATGGAACACGGCAATGCGGATAATTCGCACCGTACCTGGTGTGCATAGTATTTTGTAGGATAGGATTTTCCGTATCGCACCAGTGATAATTTAGCATTCAAGGCATTTTAACTTTAGTTTATTTAATGTAAAGAGTTTAATATGATTAAGATTCATTCATATTTTGTTTTTAAAGAAAGAAAGAAAACAGCAGGTTGTAGAGCAGCATGTGTTACTGTACCTCTCTTTGAGAATGACTTTGTTCTCCTTCTTCCATTGGTCCTTGAAGTCAGAAGAGAACTCGTGCCAGACGCAGAATAGCGTGTTGGGTGAAGCCTCCTTCTCTCCTGACTTGGCCTTCACTGAGAAGAACACTGTGAGTTCCAGGAACCTGACAGGACACAATCACATGTTGACTTATCGATATTCCCTTTTTTATCCACGAGTAGCCAAACTATGCAGACGATACACCATTACATTTCAGAGGGAAAGATTGTACTCTTTATTCCACTACATGTATCTGACAGTTAACTTAGGTACTTTTCAGATTAAGATCTTACATAAAAACATATCAAATATAATGCAGTGTTAAAGATTGAACTAGTGGTTCCCGATGTCCCAATGGCTTGTGACCCCTTACAATAAATCAGGTCCAACGAAGAGATATTTCCCCTCTAAACTTTATATTTTTCTTTAATGGTTGTTTTAAGTTTGAACAGGTGAAAATATCCAATATTTCACAAAAAAGCAAAGATTGGAAAAAAGTCCCAAATCTGAAAAGATTTGTGTTTCAGAATTTTTTTTTTCTTTCCTCAGTCATTGAACATCTCGTGACGTGATGTCACGATACCAGAAATTAAGTAGTCGATACCAATACCAGTGAAATTCCACGATTCTTGATACCACTTTTTTTAAAATAACCACCAAATAAGGGCTAAATATTCCTAAATGTTGCAGAAAACTGATTTTATGACTCTCGTTACCGGGACAACGTTACGCCGTTAGTCACGAGTCATGCTCGCTGATATCTACGGTACTGTAAAAAAAACAAGTACCGTCACGTTTTAAGAATTTCGGCATCTACTTGGTATGGGTCCATGTGACATCCATACCCCTCAGATCTATCCTGTGACTGTTTTGAGGGGCCCGACCCCTAGGTTGGGAACCACTGGACTAAACTGTATACATTAAGTAGTTCAATGTAGTTCCACCTTGACCAGCTTCGTCAGTAAAATACTTATGAATGATGCATCAGTATTAACGAGTACTTTTACTTGATACTTTAAGTACATTTGGCTGACAATACTTCTGTATTTTTACTTAAGTAGGAATTTAAATGAAGGACCTTTACTTAATGGTAATGAAGCATTTTAACATTATTGTTTTGATACTTGTAAAGTTCTTCCACCTCTGCCAATAATGCAGAATGTAGGAAATTCTGTATTACGTCTCTCTAATGACCATGTACTATTTTTCATAACATTGAGGGAATTCTTATCATATTATGAGCAATCACAGTCATGAACAGAACTTTATCATATTTTTGGGAAATGCACTCTTTTAATTGAAATTTTGTGTTTGTCACTATCTTTGGGAACTTTGGGATAAATATGACTCTACTACCCTAACAACAGGGGAAGCTGTTGCCTAGTAACAGCTGCAAGCAGAAAGCCTTCTAGCAGTGAGGATTCATTTAGATGAGCGCTGATAAGAACGCCTCAGAGCCGTGCTGTTAACAGGGAACAATGCACGCCCTTTTGGCCAATTAGAGCTGAGTTTTGTTCTGTGGCCAAGGTCTAAGACGTTTTACAACAAGCGTACTGGTAAGGCACTGGCCATAATACCTTTCAGGTCAAAGTACAAAGATACAATCACATTATCTATTCACTCAGATTAACTTTATTGACATATTTTACTGTAGATCTGTGATATTTGCCCCTTTGACCACCAGAGCCTGTGCTATGGTCAGAAGTACCTGGGTAGCTGGGTCAAGTAATGGTTTCATCATCCGTGTGTCCGCGAGGGTCCATGTGACATAAATGCCGTCATCTGCCCAAGTCTGTGAGGGTCCCTGCGGACCCCTTTGTGTACGTCCATATGCAGCCCTAAATTTGTGACAGTGCTGGACTGTACTACAAGCGCACCGACTGCACATGAGCTAGACAAGTAAACTGCTTGTTTTGTGCACTCTATGTACAGTATGTACTGTATTCCCATCAGTGGTCCTATTCTCATCAAGCTGCCTCACAGTTTTCTTCTTTTTTTTTTACTTTTTCATGTTATTCAGCCAAAAGCAACAAACAAAGGAGCTCCTCCTCTTACACTGGGGAGGTCACCATTATCGGCCCTATTTTAACGATCTATGGCGCATGGTCTAAAGTACATGGTAAGTGCATTCAGGGTGTGTCCAACTCCACTTTTGCTAGTTAAACGGTGCATAATCTGGGCGCAAAGTAAGGCGCAAGAGGCAAAGGGGTTGTATTTAGTCTCTTAATTAATCATAGGTGTGTTTTGGGCTTAACAGGAATTAAACCAATCAGAATGTCATCTCCCGTTCCCTTTAAAAGCCAGGTGCAATGCATATTGGTGATCTCTCTGGTCACAACGGTCATGCCAGGGAGCGCTGAGAGCGCTGCAGGTTGATCAATACAGAATGCCTGAGAGCCTTACTTCATTATACTCAAATATATTCTGTATAACTGTCACCTGCCGCCTGAATTTTGTGTTTTCCTTTACATAAATAAGAACATTGTTCTAGAGCCGACACTGTGTTTAACTGAGGAGGAGGATGAGGAGGAGTGCCGCTTCATCCCTGTGTGTGTAACAAGCAGAGTGTACGCGTGTTGTGAACCTTCCTATGTAGCTGCATCTTACTATCTGAATAATATGCCTTTTGAAATAGCAAGAAAATACTGCACCAGACTTTAGACCAGCTTTTTGTGGGTCAATGGAGCAATCGCTTTCTGCTGCCTCAAGATAGCAATCTGCCAACAAAGCACCTGACCACACCTCGTACATGTGCTACTTACACAACATGGGCACTGGGCGTGAAAATGACAACCGCGTCAGTCTGAAACTAGCCATGACAGTTGCGCTGTGCGCTGTGCGCTGTGCGCCGCTTTGTGCCGGGTGTGAGATAGGGCCCTTAGTCTTCTAGTGCGCATGTGTAGAATGTGTCTGCATACATGGTAGTATGTATACCATGTGCACATCTGCACCTGTCAGCTTCCACATCTGTATTGAAGTGTGATCAAGGCCTTAGTCATCATCTATTATCATCTATCTGTAACTGCTAAACACAAGGAACATGAGCCAGCTGGTGTATGATGTGTATTTGCCACAGTGATGTGTAAAGATCCCAGCTCAGGGATGGACACAGTTCAACATTAAACAGATAAAAGCTGTTTGTATGGTATGTAATGTAATGTAATGTGTTTTTCTTACAGTTTGTGAGTGCTGCTGAGTTGAGCTTCCAGGGTCTCCAGTTCACTTTTAGCTAAGGAAGGAGAAAGAATACAATAGGTCAATACAACAGTGAAACACAGGAGAGTACTTGGGTGTGTTGTTACTGCCGCCCACCTGTCTGACCTATAGACTTTACATCGATTTGATGTCAAACATAAATGTACAAATATTAAACCCTTGTGGTTTAACAATTCATAATGCAAAGATTATTGATTGACCTAACTTACAATTGGAGGTGTCGACAAAAAGCTTTACAGATGTCTCTTTTATAAAGGCGGTCTATGAGCCGCAGGTTTTCGCTGTTGGCCACTTGGTTGTGCCGCATCCAGCTTATATAATACATGTATGGATTTTGTCCAAATGTATCATCAGATAAGAACATTGATGCTGAACAAAATCCTGGATTATGTTCAATGGCAGCATCTTTTAATGTTTAATGCAATGATTTTTTAAAATAAAATGTGGATGTATGGTTACAATCAGGGAGAGATGGTGGTCATGGCAGATAAACTGGTGGTTCAGGTACCCTATGGAGTTTTTGACCATTAGTAGCACTACGGAACAATGTTTTTTACAAGAAGGTTCCCGTTTTGTTTGTATCGTGCATGCACACGACGACACATTCCCGCCGCTAGTTTCAAGCTATTCCACTGATCGACAGTTGGCGGCTAGCTGCAGATTTGTTCCATATGAAAGTAATTCTTCGGGATAACGGCCTGTCTTGTGAGTCACCTTTTGCGAGGAATTCATCCATCATGTCTTTAAAAGGCTGCAGGTTATCCTCGTCTGAAACCTTGCACACCTTTTCCACTTCTGACGTGCACGCTGATTAAAGAACACAGACGGAAATTACAATCAACCAAGAGCACAATTAGTGTAAAATAAAAGTGGACACATATAACAGAATGGTTATTACTGTACATAGGTACCAATGGTGGTTAGATGTGTAAGTTTTGTGCAAACAAAAATGCTTTAAGGACAAAAGTGTTTTTTAAATCCATTTAAACCACTATGTGTAGAGGTTTAAAATCACAAACTCTTGTCCGTCTGTAATTAAACCTTCCAAATATGTTATTGACCAACAGCAAAAGCGTGTGTGTGTGTGTGTGTGTGTGTGTGTGTGTATGTGTTACCTCTCAGATCCTTCTTGAGTCGATTCAGGTCTTTCTGAAAGTCTTCAAACTTCATCTGTGAAGACTGGAACAGGTCGTGAGGCTCAGGGAGAGGGTACACAGACGTCTCTCTACCAGCATCCTGGTGATGGACACACACACACATTAACATTATGACTAGGGCTGTCCATCGATTATCAAACTATCTAATTGTGATTAATCACATATTTTTTATCTGTTCAAAATGTACCTTAAAAGGAGATTTGTCAAGTATTTAATAATCTTATCAACATGGGAGTGGACAAATATGCTGCTTTATGCAAATGTATGTATATATTTATTATTGGAAATCAATTAACAACACAAAACAATGACAAATATTGTCCAGAAACCCTCACAGGTACTGCATTTAGCATAAAAACTATACTCAAATCATAACATGGCAAACAGCAGCCCGAGAGGCAACAACAGCTGTCAGTGTGTCAGTGTGCTGACTTTACTATGACTTGGGCCAAACTGCATGTGATTATCATAAAGTGGGCATGTCTGTAAAGGGGAGACTCGTGGGTACCCATTTTCATTCACATATCTTGAGGTCAGAGGTCAAGGGACCCCTTTGAAAATGGCCATGACAGTTTTTCCTCGCCAAAATTTAGTGCAAATTTGAAGCGTTATTTAACCTCCTTTGTGACAAGCTAGTATAACATGGTACCAATGGATTCATTAGGCTTTATAGTTTCACATGATGCCAGTATCTTCACTCTAGCTTTAAAACTGAGCCCGCTACAACCTAAAAATCTCAAGTTGCAATAATGTGTTAAAGAAATTAGTGGCATTAAAACGAATTTGCGTTAACGTGTTATTATCGCGTTAATTTAATTTTGACAGTAATTATAATTGTAACACAATTATGACATAAACAATTAGGGCATTTAGTCATAAATGACTAAATGACTGAGACTGTTCTAGGACCACCACATCATTTTTAATTTAATAGCTACTGATGAATATGAACTTTAAAAGCATTACAGCGGTGTGATGCAACACTAGAGGGATGTGGAAATGTAGTGTGAAATGGTTGCATACAAAACGTCTGTAATATGTGTTTCTAATCTTGGGTTTGCTGTGTTGTACCCTGTAGCTCTGAATATGAGAGGAAGACTGATATGAGAGTAAAAAAATAGGGACAAAATAAGCAATGGACACAGATAAGAGTTTAAAAGAGAGAAAGAATTACAGTATGGGAGGATGTATAAGAACTAAAAAGCTTACCTCATCGAAGTGTCTGAGGTAGTATGCAACAATGTAAGATAGAAGACTTTTCACGCCGTCCTGCATGTGGAGAAAAGAAAAAGATTGGAAATTTACAAGAGTGGAGAAGTCAGGTATTTCTAGCGTTTATCCATTTCTTTATCTGGTGATTATTATCTGGCTTTTAAAAAAAAAGATATTAACTGTGGTTTTGTCCCATTTGAGCAAAACCAAGCAGTCCCTGACCACCAAAGCCCCGTTTCCACCGCAGGAACTTTCCCTCGGAACTAAGAACCTTTTGAGGAACTCTTTGCGTTATTTTACGGGGCCTTTTTACCCCCAAAAAAGGCCCTGGTCAGCAGGTAGTACTTTCTGAAAGAAGAACTTTGGGGGGTGGAGTTTGTAGGGATGACCATCGCTGATTAGTCACCAATCAGCGTTGATCTAATCAACGGACTAAACTGCCTAATTTTCGCAGGTCTTGAGACCGCGGTGGAAACGCAGACAACAGCAAGCAGAAGAAACCTTCTAGTTACTTGAAAAGTAGTTCCAGGGACTAAAAGTCTCGGGAACTTTTGGTGGAAACCCAGCTCAAGTGGATCAGTGTTTCAGTGCAGTTTGTTTCAGCATCTTTCCCTCTTTACTCACGCTGCTCTTGACATCTTTGAGTTTGGGCAGGATGTCGAGGGTGAAGCCGTCAGCTTGGCCTCTGGTTCGATTGCCGCCATTCATGAAGTTCCCAAAAGCCAGAATCAGACCGAGAATCTGCTTCACCTTCTCACTGTCCTGCAACGCCTGCAGAGACACAGACATAGAGGTGTGAATCAGAGACACAGGGGCAGCAGTAAAACATATTTGACTTACCAACAAAAAAAATGCAATATCAGTTTAATTGTATCCTATATTTAGAATCCGTTATATCCATCTATGCTCTCTTCAATCAGAATCAGAAATACTTTAATGATCCCGGGGGGGAAATGTGGGCGTTACAGTTTCTCTTACATAAATATAAAGAAGTGTAAGGAGATAGAAATAAAGGAGTAAGTAACATGTAATAATGCTACAATAGAAACACAATATATGTAAAGCAATATAAGTAAGTACGACCAGACCTCTGTCTCGATCAGTTCACATCTAAATCACACAATAAAACAAACTAAGACCAGTAACCCCTGTGTTCTGCGAGGTTAAATTACTGTTTTTCTCAATGGAGTCTGGTGGCTTTGGTGAGAGCACAGATGACGGCTTCAGGCTTGAGTCGTATTGTTATCAATCCTCTCTTCTCAAGAGTCCTCCTACAGTACCAACCAAGTTTCTTTCTTATGGAAGGCGTTTATCCTCCTCGGTTTGGAGAGTCTGACTCACCTTGCATACCCTCTGCAGTGTGTCCAGTTTCTTCATTATGGACAACATGCACTCAGAGAAGCTGGACTGGAAGAGGATGCTGAAGATTCTGCCGGAGAAGTTTGGGATCAGGGAGAGCTGGTGGAGGAATCTGCAACACAAGAGGAAACACCAGCTGCTTTGGATCCAAACTCGTCTTCTGCACATCTCTCTACTCACTCTTTTATTCTCCTCTTGTGTACGTTACAGTCTCTACAGAATGATGCGCAGCTTTCACCATTACGTCTGCTCATTAGTGTTGAAGTGTCAGAGGAATAACGCCAACTCACTGCTCGGGTTTGTCCAGAGGTTTGGCGTTCTCCTTGTCTTTTGAGGACTTGATGTGCTTTTCAATCTTGTCCAGTTCCTCCTGTTGTGCCCTCTGAAGGAGAGACACAAGAGACTGACTCTACCTGTGTCCACATTCATACAATTCAACATAACGGTAGAAAGTATACACCAGGGTTTCTTTTTTAGGGCTGACAATATGGGACCCCCCCTGGACAAAATTGAGGCAACATACTCGCAATGGACATCAAGGATTAGTTTAGTTTAGTTTATTAGTTTATTATATCGTGGACAATCCCAATTAATTGACTGTAGCAATAACAGTAAAAAGGGCAGCTTTAGCCAACATGGCTAATATCCAGCTGTAGTCCCCGGCCCGATGACAATAGGCACCCTAAAAAGAACAATACATACAGTATATGTAAGCGCACCAATTTCGAATGTTATCAGCTGATTGAATGGGCGTTATCAGTTGTTATCACTACCAATCTGGTTCAGACAGGCCAAACTGTGCCTACTACGTTGTGAAAGTGAAAGTGAAAGTCAACGTTGTGAATTGAAACAAAACAACTTTAGGTTTAGGCAACTACTTGGTTAGGTTTAGGAAAACGTGGTTTGGGTTCAAATAAGAAGCCTACATTTGTTACGTAACTCACGTAACTTGGCATTGGTGAAGTACGTAAGTTACATAACAAAAGTACGGTGAAATATGTCAACATTGACGGGTCACTAACAGTAGTCTCCTGGGTGAAAGTTAGGGCTGGGACACCAATCTCCCGATTCAATACTATCACGATGCCGATACGATATGTATTGCGATTTTTTTAAGTATTGCGATTCGATATTACCATTTATTACTCTTAACACTAGACCATGGGAAAAGGTTGAATCATACACTTCTAGGGACTTTTACTTTGGAAAATATTTAAATTTATACAGTAAGAATTGATTTTTAGCATGCATGTAGTCAGAGATACAAGCCCCCAAAACGCTCTGATTGATTCAGATTCTATGATAGTCAGACAAGCAAGATAAACTGACTGTGGAGAGTGTGTGTTGCTCACATTTTCATACAGGGCCTGCAGGGTCTCCAGGTCAACTACTGTGTTGTCCAAGTTCAGGATGGCTTAAAGACAGAGAGAAGGAAAAGTCACAAGTGTATTCGGTAATAGTCAAAGATCAGCCTGTACTTCAGTGTTTAGGGGGTGCCATGCTATTGTTCCGACAGACCATTATTTCGACACTCCAATAGTCCGAAAAATGTCCCATTGGACCAAAAGCCAATTTGTCTGACAACAACAAAACGACCTTTGCTCCGAAAATACACACTCTCTCTGCAACAAACAGAAGCACATGGCTAGTTATTACACAGAATGACTTCATCTGACCTTCACGGGTGTGATATTGTTTTCCTACTATGGCGCTCTGATTAGCTTACCTAGATATTTAGAGTCAGAGTAGGGCGTGTCATAACTTCGCCATTGTAGGAAAAACATTGTGAAGGTCCGATGACGTCATTCTCAACACATTCTCACTCCCAACTCGTGAAACACCGCCGTTTGGTCGGTGCCCCTCTTGCGTTACTTTTGGACCGACCAGGGACAGCGTGTCAATATATGCTCGTTACATGCATAGTGTTCTTTCAAAATAAAGTTCAGTTTTCAAAGGAAGCTAGGTTCAGGCAACACAAACACTTAGTTAGGGTTAGGAAATGGTCGTGGTTGACGTTAACTTCACTGACTAACGACCTACGTGACTAACAACTCACGTGATTGACGATAATGAGTCACGTGACTAACGACTGACGCGACAAAATAAGTCATCGTTACTTTTAGTTCCACACGGGACACGAACACCAGTCTCCTGGCTGAAGGTCTTGTGTTTGTTTGACCCATCCACCACCCCTACTGCCCACCCTATGTGGCACTATTAATACTATGTTGAATAACGCCGTGGGTGGGTTTACATTGGAGTTAGTTGAAAGCCCGGTTCGTCACAAACTGTTGCTCTAGGGTACCTCCGTGCGTCGGTTTCCAATGCCAAGGGGCGCTGCCCAATCGGCGGTGTTTGACGAGTTGGAAATGAGAACGGGTTGTCAATCTACATAATAACTAGCCATGTGCTTCTGTTTGTTGCAGGGAGAGTGGGTATTTTCAGAGCAATGGCCGTTTACAGGCTGTCGGACAAATGGCCTTTCGGTCCAATGGGACATTTTTCGGACTATCGGGGTTTTGGAATGATGTGCTGTTGGAACAATGGGCAGTCCCCCATGTTTAGGTAATTTCAGTCATCACATTTGTGTTACTATGCATCCAGTGTCAGCTAATAATGACCCCACATGACCCTACGTACAGTAAAAGCACATGTGCACCAGATGTGATTGTTATAACAAAACAACTGATTTTGAAAAATTTACCAAATAGCAGAAACAAAATGTATTTGCTTTCAAGACTTTTATTGGCAGAGATTTTTTGTCATGACTAGATGAATATCCATCCACTTAATATGCCTACTGATTTATGGGTCGGTAGTTAAATTATAGTGCGATGTTCCCTGAGTGGAGCTTTCTCATCCTTTTAGCTGAATCATTCTCTTTTTGGGCTAAAAATAGACTTGGTGAGATGGATCTTTCCCCAGTGTAACCTGTGTGGCATACACCTGTCTACATTATGATATTCCATGACAAATAAAAACCAAGTATAAACATCAATTCATCTGTTACGAAAGTGAAGAACTCACCATGCTGGATATCTTTCATGTCCAGATGCAGGGAGGACATGAGGATACCTACTGCCTGAGAACGCTTATTGCTTAGGAGCTTCACAACCTAAAAAAAACCACACAGATATGAGGTGAGACTCAACAGCTCAGATGAACTGTAGCTTTGCCATCGCAGCACATCCTGTGTGTCACATGCTGTGCTGCAGTGCATTTGATGTTGCTACGTTTTCACTGATATGGCACCGATGGTTATGCTGTGAGAGGAAAGATCAGGGCTCACCAAAATGGTTAGAAATAGCACAGCAAATCCAGCCCAAAAGTTCTAGTTCATCATAAGTTTTCAAATGTATAATCATATACTTTGCACATGAAATACTGCACAGTCAAGTGTCTTTGTATTGTCATACACAGTTATGGGCATTCTTTATACAAAATTATACAGTATGTATGTATGTATGTATGTATAATGTAACAACCGTAAATAAACAACAATCGCCCAACGCAACAGAACAACGCATCAAAACAATGTAACGCAACAACGTAACGTAACAACGTAACGTAACAACGTAACGTAACAAACGTAAATAAACAACTACTGCCTTAGCGGACGTTCTTATATAACGTTACATAACAAGCATAAAGTCAAGGTTCAGTCTTGGTTTCACATGGGACACAAACAATGTAACGAAACAATGTAACAAAGCAACGTAACGAAACAACGTAACGAGACAACGCAACGAGACAACGCAGCGAGACAACGCAGCGAGACAACGCAGCGAGACAACGCAGCGAGACAACGCAACGAGACAACGCAACGAGACAACGCAACGAGACAACGCAACGAGACAACGTCACGAGACAAGGTCACGAGACAATGTCACGAGACAACGTCACGAGACAACGTCACGAGACAACGTCACGAGACAACGTCACGAGACAACGTCACGAAACAACAACCGCCCTTAGCGGACGTTCTTACATAAAGTTATGTAACAAGTGCAAAGTCAAGTCTTTGTCTTGGTTTCACAAGGGACACAAACAGTGGTCTCCTGGGTGAAATTCCTGTGTTTGTTTGAACCATCCACCATTCCTCCCACCCGTCCTTAGAGGACTTTCTCACTTGTTATACTCGTTATTTTACCACGTAACTTTTAATTACGGTCGTTCGATATCCTACATCCCTTGCTCTGACCGAATGCAAAAACATAGACATTCAACGTACCCGTGGTTTGCAGAAACGCACAATGCCAAAAAACATTTCCTGGCGACTGGGCTTCATAGAACACATAATAAGCCATATCAAACTTTTAGGTTTCAAGAATGACATCAAAATAAATACATTAAAAATGTATGATTGGTTGTTGTTGACCTTATACAGTATATGCAGGATGTAAAACACACTTAAACACACAGACCTGTTTGGCCTTGGACTTGGTGATCGTGTCAGAGAGCGGCTGCTTTTTCTCCTTCACTGCTGTTTTGGAGAACAACTCTACAAACTCCTCAAAGTCCATGTCAGGCTCCTCAATTGTGTCCCACACCAACGAAGAAGAAGAAGAAACCTCCCTGAGAAACACAAAAAAGCACTTATAGATATACATATATGTAACGTTATCTTACAAGCGCACTTATTTTTTAGCCAAACCATGATGATTTTCTAACCCTAATGAAGTAGTTTTGTTGCCTAAACCTAACCACCACCATTTCACAACGTTAACCTTGATCGTTTCATAACGTTAGTCACTTGTGAACCTTCAGCGTCAAGATACTATACTAAACTAGCATTCAACCATCGCTTCAAGAAGTGTTAACTCTGGAGTTTGTTCAGCTGTTTTAAGGACTTACTGTTATTTTAAAAATGAAACTATAAGCAATATTTTTCGTGAGGTGTTTTTAAAGATTCATGTCTTCAGTAGGAACTAATGGACTTAGAGCTGAGGGCCACAGACAGGGCAGGATGTCAGAAAGTATTGAAAGACGGACTAAAACATTGATGCTTTGGGTCTGATGCTTTTTTATCTGTTCAAAATGTACCTTAAAGGGAGATTTGTCAAGTATTTAATACTCTTATAAACATGGGAGTGGACAAATATGCTGCTTTATGCAAATGTATGTATAATAATATACTATTGGAAATCAATTAACAACACAAAACAATGACAAATATTGTCCAGAAACCCTCACAGGTACTGCATTTAGAATAAAAATATGCTCAAATCATAACATGGCACACTGCAGCTCAACAGGCAACAACAGCTGTCAGTGTGTCAGTGTGCTGACTTGACTATGACTTGCCCCAAACTGCATGTGACCCATTTTCATTCACATATCTTGAGGTCAGAGGTCAAGGGACCGCTTTGAAAATGGTCATGCCAGTTTTTCCTCGCCAAATTTAGGGTTCATTTTGGAGCGTTATTTAACCTCCTTCACAACAAGCTAGTATGACATGGTTGGTACCAATGGATTTTATAGTTTCATATGATACTAGTACCTTCATTTTTCAAGTTGCGTTAATGCATTAAAGAAATTAGTGGCACTAAAACGAATATGCGTTAACGTGTTATTGCGTTAACTTTGACAACCCTAATTTTAACACCAAACTGAAATTAAATTGCAACTCGTCTTTGAACTGTGACTTCTTCAGGATCACATGTTTTCATTCTTTGTAGAATAGATCATGTTTGAGCTCAAAACGCAAGTAAAGCTAAACAAACTTCAGCATGATCTTGAGGCTATCTGGGCTACACCATCTTTACTTTTTGGTGTTGAGCTGGATCCTGGTCCAGTAGAGGGGCTTCATGGGCCTCGGAGGTTCCACCACAGCCTTCCTGGGCGGCTTCTCCTGGGTCAGACCCAGAGCGTACAGCCCAAACGGCAGAGGAGGAGGCAGGGATCCCAGGCTCCCTGGGAGAGCTGGGGGGACACAGAAGGCTCCTGGTGGAGGAGGTGGTGGAGGAGGCCCACAGCCTGGAGGTGGTGGTGGAGGAGGAGGTGGGGCTCCCATTCCTGGTAACGGAGGAGGAGGTGGAGCAATGCCGCCAGGGAGAGGAGGAGGAGGAGGAGGAGGGGGTGGAGCAAAGCCACCAGGGAGTGGAGGAGGAGGAGGTGGAGCAAAGCCACCAGGGAGTGGAGGAGGAGGAGGTGGAGCAAAACCACCAGGGAGTGGAGGGGGTGGAGGTGGACCAAAACCACATGGGAGTGGAGGGGGTGGTGGAGGTGGAGGTGGAGGAGCTGGCATTGCGCCTCCTGGTAACGGTGGAGGAGGAGGTGGTGGGGGAGGAGGTGCCACTATCTGTCCCGGTAAAGGCTGAGGAGGTGCTGCTCCTCCTGGAAGGGGAGGTGGAGGTGGAGGAGGAGGCTGCAGCTGACACGAACACTGGAAGGCGTCCTGCCTCGGCGGAGGCTGCAGGAAGCCGTTCCCTCCCGCCGGCTCACTACAAGGCACTTTGAACTTAAAGCTGTCGTCCATGGGCGAGGTCTGCACCGACTTGGCCTCCAGGCAGCCCGGAGCGGGAGCTGCTTCGGTCTGCAGGTGAGCGTCACACACCACCCTCAGCAGGCCCTCCTCTCCTCCACACTCCCTGTCCGTGGTGGAGGTGGTGCTGGGTTTCATAATACTGTCCTTGTCCAGCAGAGGGGGCTGTCGCTCCAGCTCGGCGATCTTAGTCCTGAGGTCTTCTATGGTTTGTTCCAGCTGTTGGATGACATTTACGTGTTTTTGCTTCAGTTTTGTTGAAGGAAGGACACATTCCTCCTGCAAAATAGAGAGGGAACAAGAGGTATAACAACAGTCAGAGTTTAGTAAAATATGTTTACTCCCTCTTTCATCTAAAGTTTATTGTCACTGACACATTCACCTCTCAAAGATTTACCCCATGTGACTACACAAAGCCACTGAGGATGCATACGTAAGCTATAGAAACACATAGGATGATTATTTAGTAGGGCTGTCACTCGACACACATTCCACACTGCAGTGTGTTTTCTTAATTCAAATCCATCACACTCCTCACAGTCCATAGAGTCCTTTCTTACTCAATGCAACAGAAAATACTGTATCGATATCAGAGAAAAAAACTTTAAAATAGTTCTTTTAGGATCCTGATATAGCACAACAAATCATGGAACATCTCACAACACTGTACAGAATGAACTATCATGCTGTGCTCTGGATACATATTTAGTAAGTAATAATTTCAGAGAAAAATGAAAGTGACTGACCTCTTGACTCTCCTTCTGTTGTTGCACCAAACCCAAGACGGCTGCATGGTGTTCTGAACAGACAGACACATCAGCAGGTCAGCACAATGCAGGAAACAACACCAACACTTTTCATTATGATATAAATAAACAACTGGTCTCTGATATTGTTGGCTTAAAAGTGTTTAGTCAGTTTCACTTCAACAAGAGTTACAGGGGTAAAAAGTGTATTTATTTATTTATTTGTTTATTTGTTACCTCAATGCAGAAAATGAGGAAGGGTGCCAACTATTATTTTTAAAACATTTTTTAAATTATTATTATTATTTTTTTAGAGGGCAACCAGCGCCCCCCGAAGGTGGCGCCCTAGACCATCTATATGGCCCATGCCTTAAGCCGGCCCAGATCAAACTCATATACAGTATACAGTATACACCACGGTTAGGTCTGGCATCCCAGATTGACTAAGTACCAATATCTCCCAGCAATATAGCCAAAAGCTAAAAAGTAGTACAAATAGCAGCATCATCATTACTTTTTTTTACTGGACCAAAATCAGTTGTAACTGTAATCAGATCTTGTGGCTAGTTTGAATATCTGCTTGAGCCACGTAGCTGTAGCTGGTCTTAACACCACGCTTTAAAAGCAGTGTTTTACTGCCCTCTCTGGTGGAAAGGTTCCAGTCTGCCTCAGTCTGTCTCAACCCAGTGGTTGGGTGTGGCTTTGTGTCAATCCTATAAAACCACACCCACCAACAGTGATGTCACAGTGTCCTGGAGGACACCTGTACATCACTGCAGAAAGGTGAGAAATTGAACCACTCCAGGTCGGTGTGACATGGTTTAATAATGCTTCTACTTGATATTGTACCAGAGCTGTATATACTGTACGTGTATTTCAGTTCAGTGTTCTGTCGCTTTAAACTACGTGTGGTTGCCTTTAAGGGAATGACGCACCAGTTTAACTTGTAAGTCACAGTTATAACACTGTGCAGATTGTTTTAAGAGAGTGTTCATTGTTGTTCATAATGTTGTCATATAAATGTATACTGTCTGTACCTAGAGGAGTTGAGACATGGACAAAGACTTTAGTGCAATTGTAAATTTGCAAATTCATTATACCAAGCTGCGTGTTGTGTGGTAACATGAGTGTTTCTATATTTCTAGTAACATCATTACTGCAGAGATATGTTCCAGAACAGTCCAGTGACCGCACTGTTTGTCTGTTATTATCAGAATAAACCAACTCAACTGGGAATCCTGGCCTGTGGTGTCTTTATAACACAACGCAAGACCACAGCTGTTAAATCAGCAAAGACAAGGCTCTTTAAACGACCTGTTCTTACTCCAAACTCATCAAATACCATCGCTTGTGCCCCTCAGCGTCTGATACCGACGCACCGAGGCACCCTTTAACGTCTGTATGAGACGCACCAGGCTTTCAAAAGTCATTATTAGATGGTCAAAGCAACTGATGGTAGTGTAAAGAATGAGAAAGTCTGCATAGGGTGGGTGGAGGAGGAGGTTGGATGGATCAAACAAACACAGGACTTTTACCCAGGAGACATCAGAACTTTGAGTAAGCACAAAAATACCACCACAACATACAGATATTATTACTCACCTTGATTGTCTTCTATAATGCCAAAGCATGAAGATGGAAAACCCCAATCAGATGAAGACAGGAAAAGGAAAGAAGGGAAAAGGAAACAAACACTAAGGTCAGAGTCCTTGCATAATAACTGAATGGAGATCAGTGAGTTTTTGGATATCTTGGCTTTGCCACTAGTAACAATGCTCCCCCTCTTCCTGCTAGACAACACCATGACTTTTTCACCTCCTGGTGTTCTTACTTCCCCTTTTAGAGGATGAAAGGTTAAGGTTAATCTTTACTATCTTTCAGAGACTGTAGCAGTACCCTTGGTGGGACATCACACCCCCTGAGACAACTGAGAAAGACTTGCTGTATATTAGCCAGTGTGTGATGTATAGACCATGTGTAGGCCTAAGTGTTGATCTTACCAGCCTCTGTGGATTTGAGTCGAGTCCTGTTGTCTTCGCCTGGCTTAGTTGGAGGCCAGGGGCCCCTGAGCTGCCCTGCTAGTTTCCCTTCCAGAGGATCCAGGGAGTGAGTCGGCTGGTTAACTGCTGCCCATGTATACAGCTGGTCATGCTGCGGGGGAAAGTAAGTATAGCACTAAGTATTTTTCCACATATCTGTAACGTTACTTTACTTAAGCAGATTTAGTTTTGGGTACTTTTGCTTTACAGCAAATATCTATACTTTCTACTCCACTACTGTAAGTACAGCAAGTATTTACTGACTTTTACTCAAGTAGAAAGGTTAATGAGGTATTTCAATGTTTACTAAAGTACATTTTTGTCTGTTTATTTGTACTTTTACTTAAGTAAAGTGTCTGGGTACTTCCTCCACCACTGACTGATACTCATTCAAATCAACTCTGTAACCATGACAGTAAAATACTGGATTAGGGCCAGAGATGCTAATACATCTCTCATCACATCCCGCATCATCTTACAGATCTCAGTTGGAGTGCTGGTCTTGCAAGGCCATAATCGCTAATGGCCAAAACAAAGATTGATGCCCCTGCGGTGGGTACCATTAGCAGACCACAGTACAAACCGGTGTGCCCAAAAGGGAGGATGAAATTCACAACAAACTGAATGATGATGGTGATGAGAATTTATATTGAAACTTCTATTACATGAAAAATGCAAATCCACACATTGAATTATTAACACTGCATTATAATGCAATGTTAATAATTCTAATACATTTCAAACACAACCCCCCTGTCATTGTGAAATGCTTCCATTAAAGGTACTATATGTAACAATTGGTGGGCTCGCACCACCTTATCTATCAGAACTATTGCACCTCCATACTCCGGTCAGAGCACTGAGGTCGACCAATCAGATGCTCATGGATGTCCCCAGAACTAGACTCAGAAACAGAGGCGACCCAGACTTTGCGGTGGTTAAGTTTTAAGTTTAAGTTTATTTTCTGTTGTGCTGCAACTCTTTTACTGCTGTTATGTGCAAATTATGGTTATTATTTTTGCTCTGTTCTTATTGTCGTTTGCTTTGTATTCATTTTTGTTATGTATGAAGTGGGACTACATACGTCGAACTTGGCCGATGCGGTGGAGGTAATGTGGGCGGGGCTGCCTCCCAGCTGCTCTCTGAAGCAGTCAGAGAAAGGCAGCAGAAGACCCATGGCCAGGATCCTGGAGCAGAGCCTCTCAGCCTCCTCGGGCTCCTCCTGCTGCTGCTGCTGCAGGAACAGTTTCTCCAGAAGAGTTCGACCTGGTCAACCAGTGATGAAAACAAGCCTTATGTGAGATGTATGTGACAACCTATGATCCACAAGTACTTAAAGAATAGTAAAATCTGCTGCATTTTATAGAGCAATTTGCTGAAATCCCAGATGAGAGAAAACAGGTTACACAGCAAATCAGTTATGCACTGTAGTACGTTGTTACTGTCATAGCACAGTAAGAAGACTGTGGCGAAAGCACAGTTTTTTCATAGAAGTTGAATGTGTCTGTGAATGTGTATTTAACTAATAGCGAACTGTTCAGACTTATTTACACTTCTAGAGGCTACTTTGTTAGTTTTAGTTGGACTTTGAATGGAATTATACGAAATACAAGGATATATCCAGCCCAGTCGCACAGCAGTTCGTGAAATAGTCATGAAATTTAACGTATTGATTTGTGTACATAGACATACATTTCACAGTCGTTTCGTGATGCTCAGCACAAACTCACTTTTTTACCTAAACCTAAAGAAGTTGTAGTTTTATTGCCTAAATCTAAATAAGTTGTAGTTCTGTTGCGTAAACCTAAATAAGTTGTAGTTTTGTTGTCTAAATTTAAAGAAGTTGTAGTTTTGTTGCCTAAACCTAAAGAAGTTGTAGTTTTGTTGTCTAAATTTAAAGAAGTTGTAGTTTTGTTGCCTAAACCTAAAGAAGCATTTTTGTTTGTGTTCAAAAAGTGACGTTACCTGCAGTTTTACAACCTGTTAGAATATATTGCTTTTAAGTTTCACTTTCAGGCCCCTAATGACCCACATCTATGGTGCCTGATGACTGGTAGCGCCTATTTAATGGCCTGATAACAGTCAAATCAGGTGCTTCCTCGTGCCCCCCCTGGAAACAATAACCATCAACTGAATTCAAACTGAGACCGCTGTGTACTCAACCTGTGAAGATGTCCTGAAAGCCGCAGGTAGAAACCTGTCCACAGGAGGATCTTCTGGTAGCACAGAGGGGTTGACTGCCTCCTCCTCTGTAGCCAACCAGATATTCTCCTGAACCTCCTCCGTCCTCCTCTCTGCTCCTCAGCCTCCTCTCAAGCTCCTCCGTCCAGTCGGCCGAGCGACTCAGAGGCCCAGCGAGGCTTCGAGAGCGCTGCCTGCGGGCATGATGACCCTCGGCCAACGTCCTGCAACATTTACATTACATGTTGGCTTTACTTTGAAAACAGACCACTCATACAATTAAATATCACAGGGCACATTACAATGATAAAGTTATAGAAATATATAAAAATGAAGGACCAAACCAGTTTTCTTGCATGTTGCAGAATATTCAGTACGAATCTTGTACATCTAACTATTTTTCAGGCTATGCTGTGGTGTTTCAGATTTTTTTAACTTTCATGCAGCCAATGGTTTCCATTCATTTACATGTGCATGAAAATCTGCTTTTAAAAACCTAAAAGCTGCTTCAGTTAGGTAACCCATCTAGACATTAATGCAACTGAAAGGGGCACTGATCTGCACTGCATTTTCACAAAATAGTGTTAGTTCAACAACAACATATACAGGCATCATGCTGACTGTGAAGGAATGCATATCACGCAGCCCAGTCGCACAGCAGTTCATGAAATAGTCACGAAATTTAATGTATTGATTCGTGTACATAGAAACGAATTTCATAATTTTTCCGTGATGGGCGGCACGAAATCAGTTCGTATGTAACCCATGTACAGTAATTGTGAACTGGGAAGTATAAAGAGGAGCGTAGGGAGGAGGTCGGGGTGGATGGTCGGGTCAAAAAACACAGGACTTTTGCCCAGGAGACCGGTGTTTGTGTCCTGTGTGAAACCACAAGTCAAAGTTAATTTAATTGTCACGTAACTTCTGTACCTAAATTACAGCACTTCCGGAGTTATTTCAACCCAAACTGTGATCGTTTCCTAAACCTAACTAAGTAGTTTTGTTGCCGAAACCTATCCAAGTTGATCTATTCCTAAACCTAACTAAGTCATTTTATTTTGAAAAGACTGGAGCGTAAATTGAAACGTGCGCCACATGTTGCTGGACATTTGTAGGAAAACGCACGAAAAATACGTTTCATACGTTCAATACATTTCATGAATTGCCGTGAGACTGTGTTGTATCACAAGGATGTTTTGTCTGTAAGTTGACTATATATAGTTGACCATATGGAGATTAATGGAAACAAATGGCTGTCTGGAAGAGGAAAAGGCAGGGAGACTGTAAAGCCCTTTCCAGGCATAAAATACCTAACATTGCTGGCTTCAGCTATCTGTTAAAGTTGCTGACTTTTTGTCTTTCAGACAAAGGTGACTTTTACGCTAATGTTCTGTACAATCTAGACATGACAGGATATTTATGGGAAGAGTGGTGTGCTTGTGATATTTGGGAACCTTATTATATTTATAACACTTCCGCATAAACAGCGCACTACTCTACCATGCGAGTACCGTTTACGCGTAAGTGTTTGAAATAGTAAGGTAGTGTTCATAAATACATGTTTTTATATAGTTTTTGCAGTTGATAAACGCGGCCCCTATTGACTTCAATTCATCAAGACTTTTCTCCGGGGTTTTTTTTCTCCGTGGAGGAATGCGAGAAAAAGAACGTTTTCTTCAAGAATTCAAAGTAACACGGGCTGAGTCATTGATATACAAATGATCATTTTGAGGGTGAAGTATTCCTTTAAGAGTGCTACTCTGTATCTTAAGACTTTGGATGGTTGCGTTTTTTTTTTATTTAGCTTTCCAAAATCCAAAGTACAAGAGCAAAAGTGTAAAGAATGGATTAAATGTTTGTTTACATATTATTTTTTGTGGGGTTACAGGTGAAGTAAGGACTGGAACATCCACTGCATGGAACCCAGTGCAAAACTGGTCCCAGTTTATATCAGATTTGAGGCTTTATTGGCTTCGAGGAGACTTACTAGAGATACTGGAGATGTTCGTGTCCCAACGTGTTGACTTATTTTAAAGTTACGTTAGTGACCTGTTTTTCGTACTTAAGTTGTTTAGGTACGTATTTTACTTAGTTTACATACTTTTTTGAAGCCCAACCATGATGTTTTTCCTAAACCTAACTAAGTGGTTTTGTTGCCTAAACTTAACCACGACCATTGCACTCCATTGGCATTAAATGACATGCAAGAACCTTAACATGCGTTATCATGGCACGCGGAATGTCCTTAAAATGATGTGTTATTTATACTCCTTCCCATGATGACAGGTTGGTCAGTAAGACAGGTTGTAAACAAGCCAATAGTTTAGCCAGTTTATCTAAACCGCACCATTTGGGGCACTGCCCAGTGTTCCAACAGCCTGTTATTTCGACAGCCCAATAGTCCAAAAAATGCACAATTGGACCGAAAGCCCATTAGTCCGACAGCCCGTTATTCCGAACACAAACACCCATTGTTCCGAAATCCTGTTGTTCCGAAAGTACACAGTCTCCCTGCACTGCAGTCTTAATGCATGTCGGACTAATGGGCTTTCGGTCCAATGGTGCATTTTTCAGACTATTGGGCTGTCGGAATAATCCAAACCATACTTAAAGTGTCGCTAATAATCACTCATTGAGCAGCCGGAGAGAAACAAGAACAGCAGGTCAGGGTTTAACCAGGAAGTTGGTATGTAAACTGTGATGGAAGTTTTACTTTTATAATTTGATCATTTACCATGTTATTTCCCAAGTTTGACCAACCTGGGGGTTTGTTCACAACCTGTCTCACAACGCTCTAAACTTACGCAGAATTTTGGCGAAAATGGGTTCTATGGGTACCCACGAGTCTCCCCTTTACAGACATGCCCACTTTATGATAATCACATGCAGTTTGGGGCAAGTCAAGCCGTAATGATAATATAATTATTAATATAATAATATGATTAACGTGTTGAAACGCCACAGGTACCTGTGGAGGTGATGGTAGGCTCTGCGCGGGGATAGGGGACTGTGGGAAGGGGACAGAGCTGGGGAGAGTCCTGGGGAGCTGAGCTGTCTCGTTGTGGTCTTGATGTAGGAAGGGAAGATGGGAGGGTAGGGTTTCACCACAGGGCTAGAGGAGGCGGAGGAGTGGGAGGACCTGAGGAGTCGTTTGGCCAATGTGGGGCTCTCCTGGGGAGGCAGCGGGGTGAAGCACACGCTGCTCCTCCTGCACCGCTGGTAGGACGGGGAGCCACCGCTGCTGGCGGCAGCAGAGTGGTTGGATTCGGACCCAGCGCTCAGGCAGTCCTCGAGGGACTCTGCACTGGTACCCGAGGCCAACTGACCCTCACCTTCTTCGAACACGGTCCCTGAGCTCAGCCCTTCGGTGGGTTCGGGACTTTTGTCGTGGCTGTCTGCGATGTGTGGAGTACTGAGATCTACATCCACCCCGGGCACCCTCTCCTCCTCCTCTCCTGCTTCCTCTTCCTCTTCCTCTTCCTCTTCCTCTTCCTCTACCTCTTCCTCTTCGTCCCCTGGGGTTTTCCCAGCACTGTCAAATGTGAGATCGGGGAAGCTGTTACCACCGGTTGTCATGGCGACCGGGCTGACTGCTGCCCCCCCGGCAGTAGCCATGGTGATAGCTGTGTGAGGGGGCTGCTGCACCCAAGCATGCTGGTCTTTTGTGCCCGTGGCAGCACAAAGAGAGGCTTCTCTCTCCCTCTGCCCATTCCCATTTAGCTCCGGATGCTCCACCCCCTCCTTCCCCTTCTCCTCCCTCCTCTCGTGCACCTCTGTGTGGACGGGGAGGTGTGGTGTTGGTGGCTGCTCCGTGTGTTTGACAGAGCCAGACAGAGGTCCCGTCTCCAGGAATGACAGGGCATCAGAACCCAGCTCTAATTCCGGTGTCAGGTCAAGCACCTCAGGAGGAGTTAATTTAACTCCCCCATTGCTCTGCTTCCTCTTCCCCTCTCCTCCTCCTCCCCAGCTCAGATCCCTTCCGCCACCTCCCTGTGTTTCCACAATCGAGTTAACCCCCCCATGCTGCTGTTGGTGCTGGAGCCTTATAGCCAGCTGGATGTCCGCTAGCAAATCCTCATGGTCAGCCGCCGAGTGGAAGCTGTAGATATCCGTGTCCGACCCCGAGCTCCCTCCCTTCTGCCCCCCATCCTCTGTAGGAGACGTGGCTGCCGTCGAGGCTTTCCGCTGCAACTCCTGCTGCTTCTTCTCTCGTCCATCTTCAACCTTTTTTATCGCTGGCTCTGGTATCTTCTTCTTCTCGACCTCAGTGTCCGACTGTCCGAGCTCATCTGCGGACATCTCAGGTGTTTTTGTGCTGTCCAGTTCGTCATGGTGAGATGCTAAAACGTCCTCCTTTGAGCCCGTCACCGATGAACTCGCGTCTCCTTTCCCTTTCAGGTTGCCCTTTCGCTTCCGGATGGAGAAAACAGAGGACTTGGACTCGGATTTGTTTTTCTTCTTTCCTGGTCCTGTGCCATGCATACCTCCTCCTCCTCCTCCTCCATGCTTACCGTGGAGTTTCTTTCCTCCCTTTTTTGTGCCGTCCCCTCCTCCCTCTCTCCATCCTTCATCCAGTGAAGGGTAGCTTCCATTACCCGATGCTGCTGCAGCTGCTTTCTTTTGCTTAGCCTCCTGGTTGCCCATGTTGCTACAGAGCGTCCGACGACTTCCTGCCTCTCCTCTCAGGTCATGCCGGGGGAGAGCTCCTCCTGCCCGGGGGAGCTTTTAGATGCCTGTACCTGAAGAACGTAGAAACCGTCTAGGCCTAATCTGTGGATGCACGTCTGGTGGTGGTGGTGGTGGTGGTGGAGGAGGAGGAGGAGCTGCTGCTGGTGCTGATGGTGGGGTATTTTTCAAAGCTCCGTTGTGCAACGATCTTCCTCGTTGTTTTCTGGTGACGAAGCCTGGCGTGGCAGTGATGTTGACGCTGATGCAGGAGAGACACACAGCTCCCCTCTTCCTCCTCCCCTTTCTCTCTCTGTCTTACCCTCCCCCTCCTCCTCCTCCTCCTCCCTCTCCTCTCCATCTGCTGAAAGGAGTGACGCAGGCACTGCGTGTTCAGTGGAGCTCAGACTGGGAGAGATGCAGAGCAACTGGGATGGGGACACACAGTTAGGCCTGCTGGAAAAAACAAAAACAATAAAAAAGACCTGAGAGGAATAAAGATGCTGTGACACTGTGCTGGTGCTGTTGGGGTTGGGGTGATGGGGTGGGGGTGTAAATGTACACCCTCCTCTTGGCTGTGCAATCTCATATGGTCTGTTACTGCAGCTAATCACACGGTTGTTCACTACATTTCCCATGATTCCCTGACTCCTGCCTACATCACCCATCGTGCTAAGTGTGGGCTAAACTCCAGCTCACCGTCACTGCAGGTTATTGGTTCTCGTGTCAAAAAAATGCCTTTCATTTTCAGTTTAACAATTAACACACATACATAATAATGCTTAATCTCAGCAAAAGCAGAAGTGCCTTAAACCTGCATTCTTCCTAACAGCCAGCAGGGGGCGACTCCTCTGGTTGCAAAAAGAAGTCTGATTGTATAGAAGTCTATTAGAAAATGAGCCTACTTCTCAATTTGATTTATTACCTCAGTAAACATTGTAAACATGAGTTTATGGTCTCAATCATTAGTTTCAAGTCTTCTTCAATACAGCATGATGTTCATTTAGTAAATTATGGTCCCATTGAGAGTCAAATAGACCATAAAGCAGGGGATGTTTTTGGGTGTGGACACCTTGTGATTGACTAACACAGCGTTTTCCAGCGTTCAATTGTACTATTGTAAAATACACTAAGGGGTCACCGGAGTTTTCTGGTAAGGAGGAGTACATTAAAAACAAGCCTGGTTTTCACCAGCCCAAATTAGCATCCCAATTAATATCCCAATTAAGGAAATACAGATGCACTTTGCTAACCAAGTTAGCGCTAGCGTTAGTTGCTAATGGTATCTGGCCTAGATTCAAGTCTCCTTCAATACAGCATGATGTTCATTTAGTAAATTATGGTTCCATTTAGAGTCAAATAGACCATAAAGCAGGGTATGCTTTCAGGCGTGGACAAGACTATCTACTTTTAAGATCAATTTAGTTGAAAATAAAAAAAAACAATCTCACCACAAGGTCCCCTCAGTAGCTGTTCTGGGGCTTTTGATCACATCACATGATCTTCTTCAGCAGATGGAATAGTCACAGAAATGCAGACGTTCAAATTTCCATTTGGTTTCTTAGCACTTTATGGATTTCTTATCCATTTCGTCTCTGTCTAATGTTATGGTACATCAGTTTAAACTGATGTATTATATTCCAAGGTTCCTTCACTTTTTTCTTTTCTAGTGCTTGTTAGTAGTTACCTCTGGAGTTGATAAGCAGAAACAGACACAGTTATATAGGGTTAGCATATAGACATGCACCCTGACCCCATGATGACAAACGTTGAGTGACAGCCTCCTCATTTGCATAATTAGGCAGAAATGTAAAAAGAAATGTACAAAGAAAAGGATACAGAAATAGATATGTTTTGGGAAATAAATAAGGGGTGAAATATAAAGGGAAAATCGTGCATAAATAAATAAATGCATAAATACATAAATGAATACACACATTTATAAAGAAATTATGGCTGTCAAAGTTAACACCATAATAACGCTAGCTTGTACCTGTGAGGGTTTCTGGACAATATTTGTCATTGTTTTGTGTTGTTAATTGATTTCCAATAATACAGTATATATATATATATATATATATACACATATATATGTTTGCTTAAAGCAGCATATTTGCCCACTCCCATGTTGATAAGAGTATTAATTACTTGACAAATCTCCCTTTAAAGGTACATTTTGAACAGACACAAAAATGTGTGATTATTTTGTGATTAATCGCAATTAACTAAGGACAATCATGCAATTAATCGCGATTAAATATTTTTAATCGATTGATAGCCCTAAAATAAATACAAAATAAATAAAATATAAGTGCAAAAATATATAAATTAATTAAAAATAAATTAAAATAAATACATAAATAAATAAAAGGGAAAATTAAACAGAACAGTAGATAAATGAGGGAATTAATACAAAGATAAATAAATAAAGAAGCTAATTAAAACAGAAATATCAATTTACTGTATGTCACATTTTATCAATTAATTAATGGCTACATTATTGTTTTATATTATTTTTGCTACATTTAATGACATATTTATTTATTTATTAATTAATTAATTAATTTATTTTAGATTTTGGCAGGTTCTGTCCTCCACAGACCTATGTCAATATGGACCATTGCACAGCGCGCCATTGCAAGGCAAATCATAATTCAGCATGCTGAATCTAGCACGAAAAATGAAAGTATAAAGACAGACCCGGAGGACAATCGACTTTAAACCCCTAAACTCATCTTGAAAAAAAGATTTCGTTACAATTGCGCATTTTTAACCTGTACTCATTTGGAGCTAAACCTTAGCTAAGGACAACACCTAATCCAACCTTTTCCTGTCATGTCATTGCTGGTAGATCAAAGAAACTGATTAAAAATTGAATCATCATTGATAATGCTAGTTTGATTGACATCATTGATTGCCGAACAAGATCAATATGTTTGAAAACTATAGTGTTGTATATCACTGTGTAGTATTTACTGCTCTTTGCCTTTGAATCATGAAAATGAACTGCACTGTGGTGAAATATTTTTTTCTAGAAATCAAGTTTTGCACTACTGTGTAGAAAAAGTAAATAATATATTGTTATTAAAAGAATATTTAGATAATCTGAAATACAAATTGCTCTCATGATGGGAAAACTTAACAGTCTTCTGGACTTATGGTAGTACTCTATGGTATGTATGGCAAAATACAATATAACAATAATAACAATTTTTCAGTTTAATCTTGAATCCACCTGATGGCGCTGTTGCACCATTAACACAGTGACACACTGATCCAGACCTGCAGTAGAGTAACACAACATGTCAGAATCTACCAATGTCAGCAATCATGGGTAACTATGTCAAAGGTTACACATTTAATTTTATTGCTCTTCCAACTCATATATTCATGTGAACAACAATGCAAAATGATAAATGTGTACAGAGTTGAGTTGCAAACACTAAATCAAAGGTGCCCTGTGGTGTTTTCTTGGAAACAAACAAGTTCAGTGTTCCTTACCTAAACGCATTGTGTCCATCATTGAGCTCTAACACACATCCCCAGTGTATTTCCTTCCTCATAAAACATTTGTAATGCCATTTTTTTAGATTATTTTAAATATAGCACAGTTTACATCCATGTTTACTAGCTTGCCATCTTCCTCTTCCCTGACTTTATTGGCACATTGCAGCATATCTAGGCACCTTCTCGCCACCTGTTGGTCGGGGGAATAGTGTAACACCACTGGTAGAACAACAGTGTCAATGTGCGTGTGCACGAGATAAACAAAGCAGAGACCCACTCATAGAACAACAGCTCCTAGTGCTGCCCCTTACAAAAAAGAAGTATACTTCAAGTTTATTTTATAAAGTAAACTTAAGTATAGTTCAAGTATATTACCAAGTATACTTTATGTAATAAGTATACTAATAGCAATGTACTAGTAGTATACTTGTAAGTGTACTTAGTATACTTTTATGTGTACTATTTCAATACTTCTTGGGACTAAATTGTCCCACTTTTTAGTTTATAAAAGTATACTTTTTAGTTTACTTTAAATGTAAGAGTGGTAAACTTTGGTTTACATCCAAGCTGTTTTTTGTACTGCAACGATAATATGACCTATACTACAAGTGAACTTATAGGTATACTGTTGTAGCCCACTTTTTAGTCTATGAAAGTACACTTTAAAGTACACTTTCAGTAAACTACTAGTTTGATATGCAAATATACCTTTGAGTTAACTTATAGTACTTAGCCAAATTTACTTAGACTTTTCTGTATACTTTTCAGTATAAGCCAAGTATACTTGGACTCTTCTGTATACTTTCAAAGTACACTTAGAGTTTTCTGTTTACTTGTTGGTATAAACCAAGTATACTTGGACTCTTCTGTATACTTGCCAAGTACACTTAGACGTTTCTGTTTACTTGATGGTATAAACCAAGTATACTTGGACTCTTCTGTATACTTGCCAAGTACACTTAGACGTTTCTGTTTACTTGATGGTATAAGCCAAGTATACTTGGACTCTTCTGCATACTTGCCGAGTACACTTAGACTTTTCTGTATACTTGTCAGTATAAGCCAAGTATGCTTGGACTCTTCTGTATACTTGCCAAGTACACTTAGACTTTTCTGTATACTTGTCGGTATAAGCCAAGTATGCTTAAGTATAATTTTGTTAAGTATATCTCTGATAAGTACATAAAAAGTAACTTGGAAGCATATAAATTTGAAAGAAGTATACTAATAGCACACTTGAATAAACTTTGTAAGGGGCTAGAGGTCAAAACTCCACAGGGAACCTTTAACACAGGAATAAACACACAAGTGCAAAGTATTTACTCTTTGTTTTTAAAACCACGTATATATTATCTCACAACAGTATGTAACTCAGAGAGGATGGTCTGTTCTGTAGTGTTTGATGGCATCTGGCAAAACAAGTCTAGTTAGTGAGTGTGTAAGAGAGTGTGTGGGGCTTTTCACTCAAAACAACTGAAAACTGTGGATGGATCTGTGAATATAAAAAAACTTCTAATGCCGGTAACTACTGTAGGCTTCTACTCACAAAACAGTTTTTACTTATTTAGAGCAATCTCTCACCCTGAACACAGCGTGCACAGAATAAATCTTGTTTATAATTACTTAATACCATGTCCCTTTTGTAGACTACATTATACGTTGTTTTTATGTAATACATTCACACAGGAAATTATCAAAATGTATTCATAAACAAGGCCCTCATGCAGACTTAATCACAGCATTATCACAGCATTCCTGAATGTGCTGTATATGAACAACACAAAAGAGAATGAAAATGAAGAATCTAATAATAGATGGACAGTTTTTGACTCGCTATTATGGAAGTTTTCAAATTTGAAAGCAACAGTGCTCCAAGCATTTCAAATGGACTGACATACATCTGTCTGCACACATCATTGCATGTACGTTATGTATTGTATTTTAACCAACGGAGCAGGGCACTGTCAACGTTAGATGTAAGCTCTCTACAGTGTAGTAGAAGTTGAGGTTAGGTGATCAAAACTTGGCGATTTTCTCCCCTTCAATTGGCAACTCAAATGTGCTTTCGTGTGTTTTGTGTGTAGTCCTCAACACTGCTGCTGTTGCACTACCCTCGCAATATGCATGGCAATTTAACAAGCTGACGTTTGATGCTGTTGTTCATTCAAATACTACAATTAAGGTAACCAGATGAGAATTTGGGACAGGACAAACAGGACAGGATTCGGGAAAATTGCTCATAATTTGGAACTGTCCCAAATTTTTCGGGAGATCTGGTCACCCTAACTACAATACTGAATAATAATCAATCAATACTGATCGCCTGACTTAACCAAGGTATCAACAGGAATCTACTATGTCCTCAATGGTGGTTTCTATACTTGAACAATTCTATTCTATTACTAATTTTGTTTATTCTATTTCAGTAAGTGTCCAAACTACAGCCTATGAACATGGCACCGCAAGACAGATTTTAAAATATTTCTAAACTACATTATGGTGGTTGTGATACTGAATAAGTGTGTATTTACTAAGTATTTTTTGCCACTTTAATTGGTAGACCTATAGCTAAATCTAATCCTATAGCTAAGTCTAAAACCAAAACTAATGCACTCCATTTATACCAGGGTTGGGTAAATATTAATTAATACCTCTCAAAATAAAACAAGACTATTCAACAGAAGCACAAACTACAGCTTCCAAAATGACCGTAGAGATGAATGAACACATCTCTAAAACAGTTTCAATAACTTAGCTATGTGTACCAAATAAACTGGCCCTTATGCATAACTTTAAGCCTTCATATGATTTAAATGGGTAGGATTATATAAAAATTCATCCCCCCCATATAGTTGTCATGAACAGGGAAATTAGCTATAGAGACCAAAACCATTTTTTGTACCAGGCTGTAAACAACTATTTCTGCTGTAACGTTGGGCATTTTAACATGGGGGTCTATTGGGATTGACTCTCTTTTGGAGCCAGCCTCAAGTGGCCATTTTGGCACTTTCGCATTGGCTTCATATCTCAGCACCGGAGGTTGCCGCTTGGTAAATACCCTACTTCAAATCTGTAAAATGAAAAAGCTACAATGAAAAACTGGCATATGTAGGCTGTGCTATAAATTGTCCTGGTGACAATCAGTCAATCTGATTTGAATATTTGATTTTGATAGCCTGAAAAGTTCATGGGCCCACCAAAAGCACTGTAATTCTTCCTCTGGGGGACCATTAATATCCACAGCAAACATCATGAAAATCCAGCATTGGATTCTGAGCGATGGCGCCATTGGCCAAAATGCTGGTCCATGTGAAAAGATTAGCTGAAGGGGGTCACCAATTTGTCAGCGATTATGCTGTGGGACCATTAATAGTTGTTCCAAATATGGACCAACTAATGGACCGGCATTTGACCCAACTGCTAGCTTGTTTTGGTTAGCAAAAATTCTCTTCAGCATCTTTTCCCTGAAATATAAGGCTTTTATGCTGCATTCCAAATCTGAATATAGATCAGGAAATCCATCTTTAAACACAGATCTATCAATAATTACGCACTGTATTCTACATTGGCTCCTTTTTCTTGAAAGCCACAGGCTTCCTCTGATGCTGATGAAAATGAGGCTTGTTCTTCTTTTGATCCCACTGGCACATCAAAATATCCCTGAAAGTTGTCCGGAAGGTCTTGTTACACAGGGCGTAGCACATGGGGTTGATTGTGCTGTTCACATAACACAACCAGTATCCCAGCGCCCAGAGAGTTCCCGGAATGCAGTCCTGACAGAAAGTGTTGACCAACACCATGATGTTGTACGGCAACCACGTCGTGATGAAGACGCAGAGGATGGCACTGAGTGTCCGTGCCGCTTTCTTCTCATTTGCCTTTTTTTCATTCTTGCGCTTGTTGATCTCTGTCTTGGCCTTAGATGCGAAGCGTTTGGCCATCGCCGCATCTTTCATGGTGATGGCTGCGGGTGATTGGTCGGCGGACGATGGGGTGGCGGGGTTTGATTGTGACCCTTTTCGACTTTGGTTGGATGATTGCTTATCTTTGTTGTTTTTCACCTTCCTAGACTTCTTACCATCTAGATAGATAGATAGATAGATAGATAGATAGATAGATAGATAGATAGATAGATAGATAGATAGATAGATAGATAGATAGATAGATAGATAGATAGATAGATAGATAGATAAATAGATAGATAGATAGATAGATAGATAGATAGATAGATAGATAGATAGATAGATAGATAATTGTATTATTTTGATATATATATCATGCAAACAAGACCACTTAGTAGGGTTATGTCCAACCTGTCGGAGGCCTTGATGGGTCTGCACCGTCAGCATCGTCCTCTGAACCTGACTGGTCCCCAGAGGCACCACCTTCATTGTTGTTAAAGCTGTCACAGCTGCTCTGCTCGGCATCGCCCAACGTCGTTGTCGTGGTGTTGATGGACCTCTTGGATGCACGGCGACCCGGCAGCAGTGATGAAAACCGGAAGCAGAACGCGCCGCACCTCTCTCTGCTTCCCGTTCCTCCTGGTATGCTGGCATTGTCCTTGTTGTTCTTCTCTGAAGCCGGCTGATTTAGTTCAGAGCTGCTGCAGCTTTGAGAGCTTATTTGGCGTAGCATGGCTGACGAATTCTTCTGGCTGTTAGTCGCACCTTCTCCACCGGCTTTTCCGCTGCCGCTCCCTTGATTCTGAGCCTGGCTTTGGCTGTGGCCTGACCCAGTTGCCTTGAGACCTTGGAAATCTTTAACACGCTTCTCTGTCTCCTGATAGATCTTCCAAAACAGGAATGCCATAATACTTACAGGCAAGTAGAACGCGGCAACGGCAGTGGAGAATGTAATGATGGGCTCGGACAGGAACTGGATGTAGCACTCATTGGGCTGGACTGTCCGCTCACCCACAATGTACTGCCAGAACAGAATAGCTGGGGCCCAGAGAATGAAAGAGATGGACCAGGCTAATCCAATCATGGTCATGGCACGCTTGGTTGTACGTTTGGCCCGGTATGTCAAAGGTCTGGTAACAGAGAAATACCTAAGAGAACAAAGACAGAAAGTAGGCAACTGTATACATACAGAGTAACTGTCAACTCGTCTAATACCGACGCTTGGTCAGTGCCTCTCGTCGTCTGATACCGACACGCGTAGGCACCCTTGAGCGTCTGTATGAGATGCACCGGGCTTTCAACTAACTCCAATGTAAACCCATCTGTGTTATTATTAGATGGTCAGAGCAACTGACGTAGTATAAAGAGCAAGAAAGTCCACTTAGGGAGGAGGTCGGGGTGGATGGTTGGGTCAAACAAACAAGGACTTTCTCCCAAGAGACCGCTGTTTATGTCCCATGTCACATCAAGTCAGCGTTGACTTACTTTTGTTACGTAATTTAGTACTTAAACCCGAAGTCGGTAACTTTGAGCAAATATGAGAAAAAAAGTTATTTTTATAAAACTGTCACTATATCCTGATAGTAGTGTATGAGATCTGAAAAAAAGTCATGTTCCTCTGTGTTCTCCTGTTCTCCCAATGGCATTAGCAAGATTTAACAGCCAACCAATCAGAGATGAATGAGAAAGTTTGCTCCGGGCGGTGCTTGGTTTTGTCTCGACTGTTTTCAACATGGCGACCAGGTCAGAAACTTTCTTGTTTTACAGCTAAAGGGTACACTACAAGATGTTTCTGAAAACATTTGAGGCGAGAAATAGACATTACAGTAACAGAATATTGATTCATATTTGATCAGCGCTGCCTAGTTTGACCGTTTGACCAGTGATTGACAGCTTCTGTAGAGACTCCTCGGCTCTGATTGGTTGTTTTGGTTCGGGCGCGGTGAAAACCTGCAAATACCATTAGCAGCACTAAGAAGAAGAAGAGGAACATGATTTTTTTTTTTTTACAGATTACCTCTCTCGTGTACAGCTGTTAGAATATTTATAAAAATAGCTTTTTATCATATTTGCTCAAAGTTTCAGACTGCAGCTTTAACTAACGCCACGAACGTAACAAGCTTGTTTACTTATTTTACGGAACAAACATACTAACTTTAACCCAAACCACAATGTTTTCCTGAACCTAACCGAGTAGTTTTGTTGCCTAAACTAAACCACGTAAACCTAAAAATTAAGTAAACATACATTGGAAGTTTATTGTGGAAAGACACTATGCATGTAACGAGAGGAAACTGACACGCCGTCCCTGACGCTAGAAGGGTACCTAGAGTGTCATAGTTTGAAGTGTTGGGCCACTGACCAAGCGTCGGTATTTGACAACTTGGGAGTTACTGTCTACCACACTGTCTCTCCTGATAGTACCAGTAAGAGTCACCAGAGTCAAAACAATTTAAATTGTACACAAGAGACTTTAAATATGTCCTGTTTCCCATGGCTCTCGATATTAAACCATCATGACACCACATGTAAATATATGCTTTTTACGATTTGGATACTCTGATCCATTCAGAACACTGGCTATGAGCTTCATTTCAGTTAAGTTTATCAACAAAAAATACAATAAATCATGTTCTGTTACCTGTCAAAGCTGATAACAAGGAGGTTCATGACTGAGGCGTTACTGGCCACATAGTCGATTGCAAGCCACAAGTCACAGACCACTGGCCCAAGAGCCCACTGGTCCATGATGATGTAGGTGGTATACAGGTTCATTGACAGTGTGCCAATGGTCAGGTCAGCAAATGCTAGGCTAAGCAGGTAGTAGTTGTTCACTGTCTTCAGTGCCTTGTTGATCTTGAATGACACCATCACTAGGATGTTGCCAACAATAGTGACAAGAGAAAGTGATCCAGTGAGGAAGACAATGATGATGACCTGAAGATGAAGAGGTAAGAAGAGAAAGAACCAAAGAGGGTGGTTTAAGTCCATTACACAGTGTAAGATACTTAGTGATTTTGTTATAGTGACTCAAAATCCCTTAACAGAAGTAGCTATCAGAACCTTAACCAAATCAACCTGAAAGTATCTGGATTGCTGGAAACCACCAGCTGTTCACATACATCGTTCGTAGCTATACATATGAAAAGTAAATGCAATGTAATTCCTATATATCCCTACGAAATCAATTTGTATGTAATCCATGTAATTGTGAACAAGGAAGTATAAAGAGCGGTCACGTAGGGAGGGGGTCCAGGTGGATGGGTGGGACAAAAATTGGACTTTAACCCAGGAGACCACTGTTTGTGTCCTGTGGAAACCGGAAGTCAGTGTTGATTTATTTGTAACTTCCGTACTTAAGTTACGTCACTGCCGGTGTTATTTGAACTAAAACCATGATCTTTTCCTAAACCTAACTAGGTAGTTTTTGTCACATAACTTCCATACTTCAGTTACGCCACTTCCGGTGTTATTTTATTTGGGCACATGGGACTACTGTTTTTCCTAAATTATAATGGAATCTATTGCAAAAACAGTAGTCCCAACAGTTTGGCCAATTTTGAAAATTTCTCTACATTTGTGCTTTAGCTGAGAGCACAAATGGGTTAATCTGGCTATGACAGTCAGCTTTTGATGATTTTTATCTTTCTCTTATGAAACATAAGCTTGTTTTAATAAAACTGGATGGGTGACTAAAATTGAACCAGATTTAAGGAAGTACTTATATAACATAGAAAGACTCAACTCATTAATTCATTTAGACAAGTATCATAGTTTTCCAGAGATGTTTATCTTGGAACACCAACTATAAGCGACCGCCCGGTTCAAATGAGCCATAAATTCCCAGGAGCTTTGGAGCAATCATGTAAGGAGCACAGCTAAATGTTTTGTCTGGTGGGTAGAATTCCTCGCTACTGAAGCCATGAAATTTACACAGTGAGGCCACAGAACTACTCTGCCTGCTCTGTTCTGGCATACTCTCCACCTGCAGTGTCTCATGTCTGCATATTTAGGTATCAAAAACTGTAGCAGTAAGTCATATGCGGTATCAAATAATACTAACATTTACACGTGTATAACTAAAAAAAAAAGTGGTTTGTTGATGGCTTATTCAAAATTACAGTGTCACTGAAGCACTAACGAAAACTGATGCAATGAAAAATACGTTAAAAGTAGAACAGCTGATTGTTACCTGCAAGATAGTATGTCCTCCTAATGGGTCAAAATCCTTTGCTGGCTGCATTAATGTCCTGTTAATTGGTGAATCAGTGAAGTTTCCTCCTTGTCTTGAGACATAACTGACATTATGTAGCTTCCACCCACCAACAGTGTCAGATAATACTGCCAACTCCTGGTAAGAGCCACCTGAAGATGTGGAGAAACAGTATCAGAAAGAATTGTATACACGTCTATGAATCTTTTATAAGCAGATTTGAAAAAGATTTACACATATAATTTTAAAATCTGCTCAAAATTTCACAACATCTGCATTACTTAGTTGTTATAAAGACACTAAGTGCTGTAGTGTAGTGCAGTACCTAAGATAGAAGGCTCAGCTATCATGGTGGCAACAGGCTGGTCCCTCATACCAGGAGAACTGTTGGTAAGGAAGTGGATAGAATCAGAGCTGGAGGTCGGGTTCATGATGATCAACGGACATCTTGAAAAAAAGGGAAAAAAACAACGATAGAATTTGAGATGCAAAAATTAAGGATAAAGTTGTTAAACGTATTTCTTTAACACTTTTTACCAGAGATTTGGGGCAAAAAATAGTTATTTAACTCAAAGATGAAGTTGGGCATTATAATTGACTCAACATTTTCATTTGAGCCGCTCTTAAAGGTCCAGTGTGTAGGATCTGGCAGGATAGCATTTTTTAGATTGCAACCAACTGATCCAAGGCCCTTGGGAAGAGTACCGAGCTTTGAAGCCAATTTTCGTAGTGGCCAAACCGTGGAATTACAACTTCTGTGTTTTGGCTTCTTGCGCCACTGAGCAACTCTAGGAGGAATGAACGGGAGCACGCCTACAACGCTGTGTCCAGTTCTCTTTGAACTGAAGCGTCTCCCGTGTGCCAAGCGTGTTGAAGAGGTATGGTGGCCGACACGAAAACGCGAATGGCCCTCTATAGAGCCATTTGGAGCAGAGCCAGTGTGTAGAGTGTGTGTGTGTGTACGTAGGAAGGGAGTGGTGAAGCAAGAGAGAGAAAGCCGCAGCGACGGCAGCTAGTAACGTTATCGACTTTGGCCCAAGCAGGAAAAGTTAACAGAGTTTGGTTCGTCCGTTCTGGGCTACTGTAGAAACATGGCGGTGCAACATGGCGGTGCAACATGGCGGACTCCACCAGTTCCACACAATAAACAATAAACTTTTTACACATTTTAATGTTCCTAAACTTTTAAGACATTTCACATGTCGAGATTTATCGTATCAGTTCCATCATCAGTCTTTATCTCACAGAAGAATTCCATCTGTTCTTTTTATTTTTTGTCTAACATCTTGCATTATCAGCACCCATAGAGGCTCTTCCTTGCATCCTTGGTATGAGTCCCACTGTCCACACTGGCATCTCCTCAGTCCGTCCGACTGAGGTTGTTGGCTGCCTCCAGCTGACACAATTGTTTGACAATGAAAATGATCCTAACATGCTTTTTGTTTCGAGGTAAATCCTCAACTTCCATTGCATTGCTGATTCTGGCATAGATTAGCATAGCCTGTAAAGAATAGATGATATTACTAATACAGGCTGTACTAATTAAAGCCAGAACCATCATATCTCCTCCATAGAAAATGTCTTCAATCCGTGCCCTCAGCTCTGATGTATGATGTTGGAGAAGAGAAAGAGGCTACATTCCTACACAAATAAATGAACACGTGATAAACAATATGGAACCCCAAAGTGTTCAATATTAAATAAATAGGGGACTTTATGAAATAAATAATCAAATTAATAATATATATACATTTCAAAATAATAATTTGACTTAATGTCTTATTCAAATTAATATTGAACACTTCAGGGTTCCTTAACAATACGTATATAAAAATCTAAATATAACAAAAAAAACAACAACAACAAAAAAGCAAATACACATTTAACAAATTAAATCAATCCCATGCATATTTAAAGCCTCTTTCCTATTTCACAATTCCATGTAACACTCAATGGGAAAAAAAGAGAGAATTAATTATCTTATTCCTGTTAAGACCGAAAAGGTGGGTTAATGAAATATAACAAACTGCATGGGTTGTTCCGGGTGACTTTGAAAAACTGAACATTTCACTAATGGCAGTCATTAGCCTCCACACTAATGAAAAAACAAGTCATATTGATGTCCAACTCTTGACAGAAACCTTCTTACCAGAAACAATTGGTACATCATCTTAAAGGATAGGTCCATTTGTATCTTAAAACAATACTCACATTACATTCAAAGGGTTATTTATTGGTCGCTGCAATTGTTCCTCCTGTCCATACTGGCCGTGAAGAGATCCCTTCCTAAAGCGATGGGGGTCAAAATCCACAGCACCTCAGTGCCAAAATACCTTGTAAAGTTCAGCCTCAGCTAATACGTTGCTTCAGCAGTCTTTAACTGAACTTGAGAATGCATTTTTTGCACTGTAGATTTTACCCCCCCCTCCCCCCCTCCATTTCTTACATTAAAATTGCTTTAAGAAGGCCTATAGGAAGGGAATCACTTCAGGGCCAATAAGGGCCGGAGAAATAATTCAACACAGTCTCACAGCAGTTTGTGAAATTGTCCCAACATTTTATCTATTTGATTCGAATACATAGACATGAATTTCCCTTTTTTTTCTTGACACCAAGCACGACTTCCAACAACGTATTTTTTGTGTGATGCCAGCAGCATCTCACAACAAGAGTCAATACCAACAGGAGAATATACTGTTTACCATTGGCAGAGCATTTTGGCAAATTTTTCTTGGGCGCTACCCACATAATCAGCTGTGCTGCTCATCCCACAAATGCAGGATCCTTACAAGTTGGACATCACTGTGAAGGTAAATAAACAGGCTTTCCAACGATGTAAAATACAATGCCAATTAGCATTGGAATAACAGAGAAATAATCCATCAAACACAAATTTTCAAACTTTTTTTTCCGTGTTTATATTTTGGAAGATTTCTATGTGGATCAAATCACAGACTTTTATTTTGAAGGATGCTAGGTTGCATTTCCTCTATAGGTTTTCCTAAGAATTGTTGATATTGCGTTAATATGTTATTATGAAATGCTATACATAAGTAAGTTGGGTCTCAGGTTAAGGTTAGACACCTTCCTATAAAGAGAAATATCGGGGGTTATCAGTGGAAGTATAGCGAGCATCTTATTTTACAAACGGCACTCTGCGCATTTCCATTACCTTTACTTCCGGTTTGCTCCACCTGAAAGGTAAGCATGTTCTCGGCTCTCTCTGTATTTTCACCGTTTATGTTGTAAATATGACGTTAAACTACTTAAAACACATTTTAAAGTCATTATATTAGCATTGTTAAGCTTTAGAGTCGCCGTTTGTATGTCTTTTCATGCATTAACCCGCTAATTAGAGTTAATTAGAGCAGAAGTGTGTCGAGGCTCGTGTTGTGCTGCAGGTCTGCTGTGTAGCTCAGCTCGCTAGAGGGCGCTGTTGAGTCTGTTTGCTGCATGCAGCTCTGAGTGACTTTACACCATGTTACACAGGCGCTGAAAGCATGGCTGCAAGAGACCCTGTTTCTTCACAACTACAGGTATGTGGGTTTATGCATGGCTATTTTTTTTGTTATTTCTCTGATGGAAAATAATAATAATGATAATAATAATAATTTTATTTGTAGAGCACTTTTCAAGCCCAAAGCACAAAGTGCTTTCCAAGGATATTCACATCATAGACAGCAGAAGATAATGAGACATAAATATTAAATAAAAAAAAAATAGAATGGGCAAATAAAGAAACAAGTCTATACATATTCATACAATTACATATGCATATACATACAAAAGACTAAAATTCAGCTGATTGGAAAAGCCATTCTATAAAAGTGAGTTTTAAGACTGGATTTAAAAGTCGTGACAGAGTCTGCTGATCTAATGCTCAGTGGAAGACTGTTCCAGAGTCGTGGAGCCAGTACTGCAAAAGCTCGATCACCTTTAGTTTTTAACCTGGTCTTTGGAACGTTTAAAAGACCCAGACTGGCAGACCTGTGGGGCCTGTTTGGAAAAATGCAGTATGTTAGATTAATTTAATTATAGAATTTGCAGTTTATTTAATCTTTTTGACAATGTTGTTGGCTTTACTTCCTCTTTGCTCTGGGACTTTTACTGGGAAGTATGGGTGTAAAGATTTTTACAACGATTCAATACGATATGATTTCCACGGTTCCGATACGATTCAAGGACGATATTTGGCTCATCTAGACCAAGATACGATACGATTCAATGACTTCTTAAAGTCAGTGTGACTGTGAAATAAATAGCTGGATACTGGACAGGTCAGGATGCCTCAAAGTTTTTCAGTAACACTTCATTTTACAGGTCTGCAAATTTCATGGTAATTAGGTGATAATTAGCAAGTAACCTATTTAAAATTACTTTAGAATTACTGCCAAATTACCTCAGCCTCAGCCAGGACTCAATACTAAACAACTCAGTCCCTGTGTTTAATCTTACACCTTACTTTGAGTATCTAACCCACCCATATCACAAACCAGTTCACTGAAACGTCTTCATAGATAACATTTAGACTGCGTGTTCTCATCGTTGTTCTCATGTTGTTTTCAGATTTAGCTGATCTCTGAGATCTGGGAGCTGTCATGAAAGATTATGGGAATTATCATCAATCCATCGGTACCAACCATGTCATACTAGCTTGTTGGGAAAGAGACTAAATAATGCTCCAAACGTCCGCTTTAATTTTGGAGAGGAAAGACTATCATGGCCATTTTCAAAGGGGTCCCCTGACCTCTGACCTCCAGATATGTGAATGAAAATGGGTTCTATGGGTACCCACGAGTCTCTCCTTTACAGACATGCCCACTTTATGATAATCACATGCAGTTTGGGGCAAGTCATAGTCAAGTCAGCACACTGACACACTGACAGCTGTTGTTGCCTATTGGGCTGCAGTTTGCCATGTTATGATTTGAGCATATTTTTTATGCTAAATGCAGTACCTGTGAGGGTTTCTGGACAATATCTGTCATTGTTTTGTGTTGTTAATTGATTTCCAATAATAAATGTATACAAACATTTGCATAAAGCAGCATATTTGCCCACTCCCATGTTGATAAGAGTATTAAACACTTGACAATCTCCCTTTAAGGCACATTTTGAACGGATACAAAATGTGCGATTAATCGTGATTAACTATTTTAATCGATTGACAGCCCTAGTATATAGTAGTGCTACAATTGCAAAAAGGCTATACTGTAAAATAAATGATATTGAGATTTGTTTTTATCAACATAAGTATCTAAGACTCCTCTTTAATTTTGAATGGTCTTTCATGCTTTTATATTGTAGAAAGTCTTCTTTACAAACGGATGTTATTTTTTTAGGATGGGTTTTGTACATGGAGAACAAAATGCTGTCCAAATGGTTCAACCGGACTGACAACTGAACAGGACAGAAAGAGACAAAGATCCCAACAGTTGAACAAGAGTAGAAGAAATCAGCAGTCATTGGTAAAATAAACTGGAAGTTGAGCATCAAAAATGTGTGCAGATTTAAACAGGAACCGCTTCCTGTTTCAGTGTCAAGGTCACAATAATGCAGCCTAGAACACGCTGGAAATAACAGCTGCAACTTGTTGCTTTAGCAAAGCTCTTCTAAAAATCTTCACGATAGAGATAGAAGGTTAGTCTATTAGTTAGCGCTACGGGAATGTCAGCTGAACATGATCACAGTTTAAACCTCTTCAATCTAACCACTGAGTAGACTGCAGAGGGACTAACTCCATATTTAGTGCCCAGTTGCACCGTTGTGGTTCAATAAGGACGCTTTTCTGGACAGGAAAACAGATTAAAAATTGATTTTCTGAACTATATGTGTATATATGTTCATTCTGATTATATATATTTAATATAATATAATATATTTGATTTGTTTTGCATGGTACGTGTAAGCATAAAAAATGAGAAAATGTATATATTCCCATTTGTTGGAACAAGCGGATACACTTTACAATTATATATTTGATACTCTCATAAAGTGTTTATTCTTTAATTTAGAGAATCTAAAATAGATAGATGAAAAAGATAAAAATGAAGAGTTTAAGAGGTAAATACATTTGATGTATTTTCCTAATTAGGTATGGATGTTTATTTTTAGTTAAAGCCCCTAACTGTCTGTCAGTCAGACTATGTGTGTGCTCCTGCAGCATTTATCATATTTAATAATTCAAGAAAGCAAAAAGCCAAATGGTGAGTTACTCTAATGAAATGCACTTACCAGTCCACTCGTGGTTCCCAGTATCCAATATGTTATCCTGCTGGGAAGCTCAGCTCTGCTCATGCAGCATGCTTCTGTCTGCTGATGCTCAGACTGTTCAGTTGGTGTGTGTGACTGGAACGTCCAGCTCCGCCTTTGACTACTGCTGTGCTACAGTCTGCAGTAGAACCTCTCACATCTGGGCTGGTACATGACATGAGTTGGACCATAGGGGATGTGACAAGCCTGAGTAGACTTTGACATGGCAGATCATTTGGTCAAAATACATATATACAAAAATTACAGTATATATACAGTATATATGTGTTTTATAGGAGCTGTGCTGCTGCAACGTAGGGCTGATTTTGGTCTGAAGGCCCGCTAAGAGTTGCCGTAGTTCTTATTGTTCATATGTTTGGCAGTTAATAATACAAAAATAACAATATGGTGATTTTTGAAGCCATATTCATTTAAACCTGCAGTAGGCAGAATATTTTTGGTATCATTGGGCATAAATTCCATAATAACCTTTCAGCGTATTGTAATTCAAGTGTTTTGAGAGAAAACTAGACTTCTGCACCTCCTCATGGCTCTGTTTTCAGGCTTTAATAAATCTAGCCCGTGACGGGAGACTTTGGCCAATCACAGGTCATTTCAGAGAGAGAGCGTTCCTATTGGCTGTTCATTCAACGGAGGCAGCTGTCAATCACTCGCAAACTCCGATCAAACGGTCAAACTAGGCAGCGCTGATCAAATATGAATCAATATTCTGTTATTGTAATGCCCATTTCGCACCTCAAATGTGTTCAGAGTCATCTTGTAGTGCACTCTTTAGCTGTAAAATGAGAAAGGTTGCTCCGGCTGGTGGGAGGTGCTTGGTATTTCCTCAACTGGTCTCAACCAAGCCCCCAGTAAGAGCGCCGGTCGTTGATCCCAACTTTCGTAGTGGTCAAACGGCGGTACTACAACTTCACGTGATGCTATTGGGAACAAAAATACTTTTCCCCATAGACTTACATTGGGAAAGATAAGTCTGTAACTCAGCGGATATTTTTTTTTTGAGGTAAATAAACTTCCCAGTACGAACACTCTAATAGCCCTTATTTAAATCATTAGCTCCTAAAAGTTGTAAAATGCACTAATAGCCGAATCCAGAGGTATTTACATTCCTCCGTTCATTTGAATGAGACCCAGACTGAGGCTGGAGCGCAAGTTGCGACGACGGCGTGACGTTGGGACCCCGTGACCGAGTTGTGTGACCGAGCGGACGATACTGCGCACGTTCAATGTGTCCAAGATCCGGGTACTTTTCCATGCGGAAGTCGAGCCATTTTGTCTTCATGCGCCACTGAGCAACTTTCATAGGAATGACCGGGACCCCGCCTCCAACACTGTATCCAGTTCTCTTAAGACATCCATGGTCTCAACATGGCTGCCGGGTCACAAACTTTCTCATTTTACAGCTAAACAGTACACTAGAAGATGTTTCTGAAAACATCTGAGAGAAATAGGCATTACAGTAACAGAATATTGATTCATATTTGATCAGCGCTGCCTAGTTTGACCGTTTGATCGGAGTTCACGAGTGATTGACAGCTGCTCAGAGACGGCAAGGCTCCAGCTCGGCTCTGATTGGTTGTTTTCCTCTGGTCTGTGAAATCTTGCAGATGCCATTAGGAGCACCGGAGGACACAGAGGCACATGATTTTTTTCAGATTACCTGTCTCATGCTCTACTGTCACGATATAGTGACCGTTTTATAAAAATAGCTTTTTAAAATCACATTTGCTCCATTCTGCCTTCTGCTGCTTTAACACTTGCGATATCGGTGGTGTTGTAAAGGTTGAGGGGTAACTGGATGGTTAAGAGGTTAAGAGAGGGCAAACTAAGGCCAGCTATGTGTACTTTTGTCTCTTTCTGTTTCTTCCTCTCTGTCGTTCTCACACACGCACGCACGCACGCACGCACGCACGCACGCACGCACACACGCACACACACACACACACACACACACACACACGGTCCCTTCATTACCCTTCTTTTGGAGATTGACTGGTTGCTGGATGGATGGATGCTTGATGAATTCTTCAGGAGTTCTCCTGACCAAAGAAGGCCATATAATTGGCCACTCTCATACAGTGTGTGTGGAAACAAGCCAATGGCCAATCTCTCATGACCTCAAAACACGCACGCATGCACGCACACCCACACACACACACCCACCCACACACACACACAGAACAGTGAGTGTCCAACAAGGAAGTTACGTCTCAGTTGTTGTCCTCTTCATAAGCACAGAGAATAGATTAAGGACTGAAGTGAAGGTCAAGTGCGTCGATGAAATCGCCAGATACATAATAGTAGTGCTGATTACACAAACAATAGAGAGGCGAAGTCTCTCCCTATTGCTTGATTATGCACCTTAGTTGCTCAAAATAAGTAAAGGGAAAACAGCAAAAGGCTAAGCTGCAGTGCTTGTGCTGCAAATATTTTTAAAATCCAATTTGTACACAGATTTTCATAGGGATTTTTCATCCACCCTTTAAAAAATTGTATTATTCAAAATAAACAGATCATTTCACACTTTTTTTTTTATACTAAAGCTTAAAATAATGAGCCCCAAACGTAATGCAATCCAAGACAACAGCCCTGTATTAAAGCCTAGCAATAAAGCTATAATTATCTCCGCCAGATTATTATCTTCGTAGCCTGAGGAGATTATGTGTTCGGTTGTGTGTGCATGCGTGTGTGTGTGTGTGTATCTGTCCACAGCTAATCTTGCATACTGCTCGACCCATTAGTCTAATGTTTTTGGTTCTCATTATATCCCGCAACAACGTAGTCGGGGGTATATAGCGCTCCGCATGTCCGTCCGTCCATCCGTCCGTTCGTGTGTCACACTTCCGTTTCTGGAGTAGAAATCGAAAACTATTTAACTTAGGAACTTCAAATTTGGTATGATGGTTGACAATGTGGTATAGCTGTGCCTATTGGGGGTGCCCAAAAGTGAGCGAGGATATGTGAGCCATGCACACTTTTGCCTTGTTTATGACTGTATGGTCAAGGACCGCTCATGTTTGCGGTGATTCACACTTTTTTAAAAACCTATTTTATTGACTGTTTTATACCGTGCTGACTCCTCACTATTCTTAACCAGCCAGTAAATGCAAATGTAAATGTAAAGGCTGCAAGTCATCAACAGCTGCTTCAGTTTGGAATCTTGTTTTCGCTCAGGAGTAGGAATCGTTCCTCTCTTGATTTGCACGCAGAGGTAAGGTATAAAGGCAGGGTCTGAAATTAACTTTCTTCACTTCCTGCCACTGTGGCAGGCAAGTAGTTTTTTTTCCGCCTACTTCAGCTTTAATACAAGAGGCGAGATTGGAGCAAATAAAACGGTCGCTATATCGTGACAGTAGTACATGAAACAGGTAACCTGAAAAAAATCATGTGCCTCTGTGTCCTCCGGTGTCCTCCGGTGTCCTCCGGTGTCCTCCGGTGCTCCTAACGGCATCTGCAAGATTTCACAGACCGGAGGAAAAACAAGCAGTAAGAGCTGATCTGGGATCTGCTGTCCATCTGTTGTCTATGAGGGCCGGTTGTCAATCACTCGCGAACGCCGTCCAAACGGTCAAACTAGGCAGTGCTGATCAAATATGAATCAATATTATGTCACTGTAATGCTTCAAATGTTTTCAGAATCATCTTGTAGTGTACTGTTTAGCTGTAAAATGAGAAAGTTTGTGACGCCTCCGCCATTAGATTTTTTAAAGCCAGCAAAACAGAGCCATGAGGAGGTGCAGAAGTCTAGATTTCTCTCAGAATACTTGAATTACAATATGCTGAAATGATGCCAAAAATATACTGCCTACTGGCACTTTAACCGCAGACCTTATTTCAGGCATCAAACTAAAAACCCATCGACTTTGAGACGAGGAAACCGGAAGTGCTAAAATGCTAACTCATCTCTGGGTTTTAGGACCATAGCCAGTATGTTCTATATCAAATCAAATCAAATCAATTTATTTTTGTATAGCGTCAAATCACAACAGAAGTTATCTCAAGACGCTTTATATATAGAGCAGGTCTATGACCGTACACCATAGTTTAGAGACCCAACAGGATCCACCAAGCGCTGAGAAGTAGTCACAAAGAATTGATAGGCTTCAATTAAGAATATTCTACTCTTCACAAGTTAATAAATAAAGTTTTATTTTCAAAATCATGCAAATCCATTCATTACTCATAGACTCAGTCCCTCTTTATACATTTATCTCTCAGAAGTAGCAACAGCCTACTCAAAAAGTGCACTACTGTGTGGCAAACTAAACATGCCCCTTCTGTGGTAAATATGGAAAATGTTTATTTTTACATGAGCAAAATCCCACTAAGTAATGGCATTATTCAGTCTGATGTGGTATTACAATGAAAATAAAAATAAAATGTAAAAAATAGGCAGGACATCAGCATGGCATAATGAGCGCACTGCAATAGGCTATACAACTGGTTGCAACTGTAAAACTGTTTTATCATACTTGTATAGTCATGAGTGTTAAATGTAAATCGCACATGCATCCTCACTCAACATTAAAGGTGCAATCAGTAAAGATGGCTCTTTAGCGGCCTCTAGAGGCAGCATGTATTGGTAAGCAAATTCTATGATGGAATGATTTTTCTCAAATGTGTTGTTATTCAGTTTGTTCTCATACGCTGTTCATAGCTATACCCATGAAAAGTGATATACAACACTATAATTCGTATGCAATCCACATAATCATGAGTCAGGACAGGTGATGTAGCATAAAGAGCGACAAAGTCTGCGTATGGAAGAGGTCAGGGTGGACGGTTTGGTCTAAAAACACTGAACTTTCACTCAAGAGACGTCAATGTTCGTGTCCTGTGTGAAACCAGAAGTCATCGTTGACTTATTTGTCACGTAATGTTTGTACTTAAGCAGACTTTGAACGCCTCATAATAACAACTGAATGGCACCTCCGTTAGTTTTGCTGCCTTGGGGCTTGCGCAGGCGCATTGATTGCCCGTATCGCTGGACATTCGTAGGAAAACGCAAGAAAAATAACAAAATAACTTTCCGTATATCATACGTACTGTTGTATGAGGATACGCTGAGTTATTAGCTGTGGTAAACTGACATTTGTCACGTAGCAAAAACAAACATTAGGTAGCTAGCATATATGGCTAACTGCGGCATACTGTAGGTCGCTTATTATGGACACCCAAAATGTAAAATATTTAATAAGACATGAAATAAATATACAGACAAAATGCTTGTTAAGTAACGTTATGTAAGAAAGTCGTTATTTATTTACGCTAGTTACGTTATTATTTAAACCAGGGCTGCCAAAGTTAACGTGATAACACATTAGCGCAAATTCATTTGAACACCACTAATATCTTTAACGCAACTTACAATTTTTAGGTTGTAGCGGGCTTAGTTTTATAGCTAGAGTGAAGATACTGGTATCACATGAAACCAGAAAAAACTAAGGAATCCATCGGTACCAACCATGTCATACTAGGTTGTCGCAAAGGAGGATCAATAACAAATCTATGCTAAGTTTTGGCGAGGAAAAACTCTCATTGCCATTTTCAAAGGGGTCCCTTGACCTCTGACCTCAAGATATGTGAATGAAAATGGGTTCTATGGGTACCCACGAGTCTCCCCTTTACAGACATGCCCACTTTATGATAATCACATGCAGTTTGGGGCAAGTCATAGTCAAGTCAGCACACTGACACACTGACAGCTGTTGTTGCCTGTTGGGCTGCAGTTTGCCATGTTATGATTTGAGCATATCTTTTATGCAAAATGTAGTACCTGTGAAGGTTTCTGGACAATATGTGTCATTGTTTGTGTTGTTAATTGATTTCCAAAAATAAATATATACATATAAAGCAGCATTTCTGTCCTCTCCCATGTTGATAAGAGTATTAAATACTTGACAAATCTCCCTTTAAGATACATTTTGAACAGATAAAATGGTTTTGTGCAAAGAGCCAACAAAATATCTGTATATTGCACATTTAAGATTAAGTGGTAAACTAATTTAACAGGACCTCAATTTTATTTCCTTACCATTATTTGTTAAGTAAATAAAATACATAGATAATAAATGAATAAATAATTTTATTTTAAATTGAGACAAAGTTAAGCAAGCATTTATTCGTTTTGCCTTTGTTTGCAATTTACAATGGTCAGTCACCTCCCATACACTCCCTGAAGGGCTATTGCTTGAGCTTAAAACCAAATGATACTTAAACAAACCTTTGACTCATAGTATATTAAAACAGAGATGGTTAAATGAGAGAAAAGCAGGAGCCACTTTTTTTTTCTGGGGGATGCACTTGTGGCAAATGACTGGAAGAGTTACAATGAAGCCCACAACACTTAAATACAATAATACAGAAATCTTAATTCATCTTAAATAATCCTATCAAACAATTTATGGGTGACACAGATTTAGTGTCTTTGTTATACTTGTTAATTAAACCCGCATAATAGACATGCAATGGCATTTTTTTTTCTGAGAGTGTCTATACAAAAAGAGTAATTCCCTTTGCTGTATTGCATAAGATCATCACCAAAAAAAAAAGAAACTTCAGATAAACAATCCCTATTTGAAAATGTTTCCAGGTTTGTTGAACATTTGTCAGCTCTGAGCATTCATTCAATCAACACACACTTCCTATCACTGAGGAATGAATCAGTAAAAACAAAATTAAACAAACGATACTGCAATAATAATTATGCTTTAAATAGATTATTTTGTTTGTGATATTATTTTCTGATATTATTCATTCGGCCCCTGTCTGTGCACCCAAATCCTACAAGCTCAAACTTTGTCATGAAATGTGTTTTATGGAAAGTTTAGACTTTTCTTCCGCTTTAAACACTGTCAGTTAATCTTCCTGATTTGCAGTGAGGGATGTAACAATTAAAATACAGAGTAGAAAACAAAATCCTTGTACAATCCAACATATGCACCCGATTCGACTGTTATCAGGCCATTAAATAGGCGTCATCAGTCGCTATAGAGCATAGCACCATAGATGTGGGTCAGTAGGGGCCTACTACGCCTACTGCGTTGTAAAAGTTAAAGTGAAACTTAAATGCAACACGTTCTAACATGTTGTAAAACTGAATGAAACGTCACCTTTTGAATACAAACAAAAAGGCTTCTTTAAGTTTAGGCAAATAAAACTACAAATTCTTTAGGTTTAGCCAATAAAACTACAACTTCTTTAGGTTTAGGCAGCAAAACAGGTTTAGGCAATAAAACCACAACTGCTTTAGGTTTAGGCAATACACCTACAACTTCTTTAGATGTAGGCAACAAAACAGGTTTAGGCAATAAAATTACAACTTCTTTAGGTTTAGGCAAATAAACAGGTTTAGACAATAAAATTACAACTTCTTTAGGTTTAGGCAATAAAACTACAAATTCTTTAGGTTTAGCCAATAAAACTACAACTTCCTTAGGTTTAGGCAATAGAACAACTTATTTAGGTTTAGGCAATAAAACCATAACTTCTTTAGGTTTAGGCAATAAACCTACAACTTCTTTAGATGTAGGCAACTAAACAGGTTTAGGCAACAAAACTACAACTTCTTTAGGTTTAGGCAAAACAAATTATTAGTTAAGTATAAGGGAAAACATGTTTGGGGTTAAAATAACTACGAACACAAAGACAACTACACATTGTTGGTTTCACACGGGATGTAAACTCCGGTCTCCTGGGTGAAAACCCTGTGTTATACTATGGCGCCTGACTTCCATTTCTGCTCCTGTCATAATTATTACGGTTGCTAGAGGTCGCTGTTCTTTTATACCTTCTTTCGGTGATCTACCAAGTGAATAGATGATAAAAACCTACTAGTTGGTGTAGTAGGCCCCTACTGACCCACATCTATGGGGCTTATAGCGACTGATAACGCCTATTTAATAGCCTGACAACAGTCTAATCGGCTGACATATTGAAATGGATGATGGATTTCTGTCTCTCGGTGTTGACTCCTGTATTGCTTGAAACAGAATGTATGCAGTATGTGTGTCTGCAGCAGAGTGTGCTCTAAAACAAAGCTTCGCTAACATGATGAATCCATCATAAAAGTGGCAACAGACAACTCAACCCAACAAGGTTTCCAAGTGGTATTATTGTCAGATATAACAGAATATAGTAAGTTTTACCACTGCTATGAATCATAGCCAACATAGAAACAGACAGACAGAATTGCATAGTGAAAGCAAGGCTTATAGGGAACCAACCTAAACACAGATGGTGTCATTATTCTAAAGCCATTAGCCTACATTGTGCAATCAACATTTAATTCATAATTATTAGTTAAATAAATAAAAAAAAACTTGTCTATTGCCACTTTAAAGTTGATGGTATGGCAGCATCATAACTGATGAAGTGTTATGGAAACGGTTCATGCTGTTGGAGCAGCCATCACACATGGAGCTTGTTCTGCAGTAGATTACACAAGTATTCAACATACTCAGTTGCCAGTTCATTTGGTTGACTTAGCTCAAACTAATGCAGTCTAATCTAACAACCCAGCTGTGAAAAAGTTTGGGAACCACTGCTATAGTCTATTGTTTGTCTGTTTATACTCATAAGTGTTTCTAATATTTTCACGAAATTTAATCCATTTGATTTGTGTGCATAGACACGAATTTCCCTTTTTTTTTTCGTGACGCTCAGCACGACTTTCAACAACGTATTTTTCGTGCATTTTCCTACAAATGTCCTGCAACATGGGACACATGTGTCAATTGCCGCTCCAGTCTTTTCAAAATAAAACTACTTAGTTAGTTTTAGGAATAGATCGACTTGGTTAGGCTTAGGCAACAAAAGAACTTAGTTAGCTTTAGGAAAAGATCGTTGTTTGGGCTAAAATAACTCTGGAAGTGCCGTAACTTAAGTACGGAATTTACGTGACAAATAAATCAACTTTGACTTGTGGTTTCACACGGGACACAAACACCGGTCTCCTGGGCGGAAGTCCTGTGTTTTTTGACTCAACCATCCACCCCGAACTCCTCCCTACGCGACGTTCTCCGCTCTCTGTAATTTTTGATTCACAATTACGTGGATTACATACGAATTGATTTCGTGCTGACCATCACTAAAAAAAGTTAAATTTGTGTCTGTGCACGCCAATCAATACATTAAATTTCTTGACTATTTCATGAACTGCAATACTATACTCAGTTTAGGGGAGTTTCCTCTTATTGGAACACTACCAGTGCCACATTCCACACACTTGCTGTGGAAAGTCCCCACTCAATTTCCAGTCAAGATGAAGTGTGACCTCATTTGCTGCTGCTGTCACTTCAAACTGAAACCCCAGAACTTCAAAAGACAAAGTAAAGATCATCTGACAGTGCTGTATAATCAAACAGAATTGATTAAATCATATTAAATTGTACATTTTTTAATCTTTAACACCCCTTTTTGCACTGCATAAAGCTATAAAGAAAGCGCAACTGAAATTTGAAATGTCAAATGTGATATTTCTACTCAAGTCTGCACCAAAACTGTTCAAGGACCAGTGAGACATGACAGTCATTTTATATTTCCAATAAGTCCTGAGGGCTTTTCTCTCTCCGTCCATCTCCATACCTGTGGCATGTTTCTGACTTCACCCATCCTCGGTCTTTACATTGTATTTATGTGACATTCCTCTCTCCTCCTCCTCCAGCTTGCATAACTCCCCCCTGGCTTAGTAAGGCACTGTATCCTCCCGTCTCCCCTCCCTCTGCTTTCATCCATACATTGATCATCTGTCTTTGACTGATGGGTTGCTCCAGTCTGGCTGATTATTTATCTTTAGTTTTAAAAGCGCGCGCTAACTTTGTCCGCAGCTATAAAGTCTTACACAGACAAATCACTTTTTTTTGCTGCTTTTGGTATTGCTTTTCATGAAACTACATCATTTGATTAACAAATGTACGGAGCAAGCCCTAATTAAGTAACACTAATTGGAAAAAGACCCCCACTAGTGACACCTAGAGGCAGTGATGTTACTTACACACCACAATACTATTGGACAGAACAAACACGCCGACTATTTAGCAATTTTTTAGAGCCGTGACCATAGAAATATATACATAGACGCCGCTTTGACTCCTGGATCGTACGTCAACATGGGGCGCCATATTGGATAGGGCAAGACTGGCCTGTAACCCTATACGAGTGAACAGGGGAGCTGCCGTTTCTCTGGATAAAAAGCACTATAACGTCTACATTTCTCAACCGATTTCAAAGAGTCGTTTTATATTCAAATGTTTCTGATCTACAAGGAGTAACGTTAAGCTAACATTTTTTTCTTTTCCCACAGATTTTGGTGGAAAACGGCTCGATACGTTGACGTCACTGCTTCCGGTTCATGGATCACCGGTCTGTCCTTCGATACGGTGGGATTCAATCAAATAATAAGGTAATTATTAAAAACTAGTATTATTATAATTATGCTATAAGATTATTGCTTTTTATCCAGAGAAACGGCAGCTCCCCCGTTCACTTGTATAGGGTTACAGGCCAGTCTTGCCAGGTCCAATATGGCGCCCACGTTGACGTATCGCTGCAACGGGCTGAAGCGTCTAATGCGGCCTCTATGTATACATGTCTATGGCCGTGACCAGTAGTGAGACTAAAGGTTTGTCTGGATGGTGGCGTTAGGTTCATGTGCTCAGTAACATTCATGGCAATCTCTCTAGTAGTGGCCCACATATGTAGATCTGTACCAGAGTGTTGGACGAACAGACATGTCTATCCCAAGGCCATGCTGCTACTGGGGGCAAAAGATTGAATGAGAAAAAAAAAAAAAAATCAGCTAACAAACATGTCAATAATGGATTCAACCCATTTTGCAAGCATAGTTTTGGGGACATTTATTTTTATATCTGTAGTCTTTCCAAAGAAAAAAAGAGATGTAGATAACTTGAAAGCTGATGGGAGGATTGTGACTTGTTGACGTCCGTACTTTGGCTGAGTTTCCAAGGTCACTCAGCTCCGCTGGAACAAAATGGACCATGTTGCTAGCGATGTGAACACTTAGTTAAGGAGCCCTTCACACACAGTGTTGGCATGTACAGGGTGTGGACACAGTATTAACACCCGTAAACTATACTTTTAATTCGATCCAGTACAACGGCCCTATTTGTTCAGGATGTTCAGTTTTTGTCGACAGTGTCGCAGAGGTGTCGACTCGACTGCGGTAATTGTGGACACTGTAGTTTGGTGGTGGTGTTAGATTATTATGTAGAGGCACCTTATATTTTCCCACTTGTGTCACAAACTACAAAAAAAAGATACCTTAAGAGTTTAATCACCTCTTTGACAGTCTTAACAAAAGCTGACGCTTCTCTAAGGTCCGATTATTGCAGAGCTGTTGTGTTGGATTACAGCAGGGTTGTACAGGTGTTTCCTTTTTTGTGTCCACCCCCTGCACCTACATGCAACGTGCATTGTACACATGAAAAGTCGTAAACATCATCATACTAACATCTGCTCTTTGTGTATCGGATCATTGTCCTGAAAGTCCTTCAGGAAGCATTCGCTCTGAATTTTCCTTTCCACTCTCCATCTTGTCCTTCCTTTTGTTGCCTTGCTCCGTTATTCCTTTGTATATTTTTTGCTTGTTACTGTGAATGTAAAATAAGATGAAGCAAAGAAGTCATCATCTGAGCCAAAAACCTTTGACGTGCCACCAGTCACATATTGTACAGCATATACTCTGATATTTTTCTATGTACAGAGTCAGAGTTTCGAAGCATTCCAAACAAAGTGTGCTGGAAGTTGGGGCAGAGCCGGCGAGTCGAGTGCCTGGATGAGGAAGAGCTGGGAGAAAAGGCTTAGGGCGGGGCCTGCCGACGAGGCTGGAGATGTAGTTCCTCCCAGCCTGGGAGGTGGAGCCGAATGTTGAACCCGTTGTTTTCGGTAGAACGGGACCCCCTTAGAGAGCAGTAAGAAAGGTTTGAGGGATAAGCAAAGGGAAGATGGCTGTAGAGGGCCTTGAACTGGTTACAGTATGAAAGAGTTCGCTGCTCCCAAGAATAGATCAGTTGAGCTGATCCTCGTACTGTTTCCGGAAACAGTCACCAGCAGGGAAAAACTCCCAGCAACGCTCCTGGTACATCTTCCATACGTAAGACTCCTTTAAGAATACACAGAATGGGAGGAGGTAGGAAAGGGATTACATCACATATACAACATATTTTAGAGTCATCTACTGATGTTAGCAACAGCAGTGTAAGCTTCAAACACGAGCCGTGTTTCCATTCAAATGTCAAGCGAATTTTAAGCAAACTTTGGAAATGTCGCAAAAAAGAAATGCGAATTATGCTCATTTCCATCAACTGGTTTGGAGCGAATAAACTAGGCTGCGTGAATGGAAACACGGCTACTGAGCCACTAAAGGCCTCGGTACGCTTCGAGCAAACTGTCGTAAGACCAGCGCAAAAGTGTTTTGAGTGGCCAAACTCAATGGCAAGGCAAAAAGCAGAGCTGTTATGATAACTGATACCAGTATCGGAAATACGTCTAATGCTGCCCAAAATTCAGGATCGGGTATCGGCGAGTACACCAGTCTATGCAGCGATTCGATACCGTAATTTATCAACTCAGAAAAAAAATCAACTTGTTTAACCAGAAATCAATTCTTCTTCGTCGCTCCAAAACTGTAGCCTTCACTGTGCTGTCGCCCCGGATGTATCATGGCTGCCACTGGCAACTGCTGTTTTAGAGCAGTGAAGAAGAACTGATTGCAGTTTGTCGCAGCTGTTAATAGAATTAATAATAATAATAACATAGATCACGCTGGTATCAAATTGGTACTCGGTATCAGCAGATACTGCAAGTTTAGGTATCTGAATCGGTATCGGGAAGGAAAAAATGGTATTGGAACATCCCTAGCGAAAAGCCTTCCATCATACAGATGGGCGAGATTCCACCATTTGAAAGGGGTTTCAGATGCTGTTAGAGGATCTGACAAGCTCTTTGTTTGAAGCATACTGAGGCTTCAACAATGCAAGCAGCGAGGAAAGTTTGAAGCTGAGCTGTAGGCTACTAACCACATTACAATACCACAATACTACAATACTGTATTTACTGAGACCAAAGGAAGATGAGCTGGTTTACCTGGCCTGTGTGCTCTGTTTCATCTTTGTTGATGAGATACATCACAAAGAATCTGAAACACACACACACACACATTAGAAAAACATATCCACTGACAATAATATCACACATACACCCACATGCACACCAACAGAGCCTGATGTTAAATAAAATCCAACCCTTACTATGTCTGAGTTGTACTTTCAACACAGAGCTCAACGCTGTGAAGCTGGTGGTAGCGCAGTACATTTCCATAAATTGGGCAAAACAAGAATTACACAAAATATAGATTTGGGGTGGATTATCACAATAAACCCAATCCTAGGCTGGGTATTGGTACTTGATACCTTTAAGATATCGACTGAAATAATGGGTCAGCTCCCAGAATCTTGCATTCACTGAGTACAAGCAACCTCAAACAGCCACACTAGTGTTTACATGAAAAACCTCATTATAAATCACATAATTATAAAATATAGTTTGGTACTATGTTAGAGGTATAACTACACACATACAAACACATAGAAACTCCAAATGTACTCACAAGTAGTTGGCTAGGTTGTGCTCCTGTAGCGTGTGCGTTTCAAAGCCATGTGGCACTGTGTCAAAGTAGTCATTACCTATTCCACAGATAAAACATTTGGTCTGGAAGACAAACATGGAAGGGTTAATTGATGTTGAAGTATCATTACACAAAACATGTACCTGCGACTGCAACCTGCATCTGGATGTAAAACAATCTGCCAGTTCATGTGTTGTATAATGAGTGGTAGAGAAGGTGTGAGTGTGTCTTTTCACCTCCATGTCTTCTTTCACTTGTTCCTGCTGGTCCCTCAGTTCTCCAAACGCATCAATGATCAACCCTAGAAAGTTCAGACCACAGTTGGTGTAGAGGTTAGCTAACTGGACCACAACCACATGAAAACCTGTCCTAGACCTGTTTGGACATTTCTGTGAAATTGACATATGAATTCTTGAGTTATGGCCAAAAACGTGTTTGGTGAGGTCGCAGTGACCTCTGACCACCAAAATCTAAATAGTTCATCCTCGAGTCCGAGTGAAGAAATTCCCTCCAGGCGTTCCTGAGGTATCGTGTTCACGAGAATGGGACGGACGGACGGACGGACAACTTGAAAACATAACGCTGAGAGGCATGAAAATAATTATATTTTAAGTACGGTCAAAGTGTCGAGGGAATAAAGCGCAACACTCTAATGCAGTTATGGAAAATAAGTTGCTCCACAGAAGTAAACCTCTTCATGGCTTGTTGATTTCCTAAAGTGTGTTACAAAATCTTTATTTACTGCTCATGTGCCATTTATTCATGGATATGAGGTGAGTGTTACTACAAAAAGATGGCAAATGTATAGGCAAAGGTGAACATTGTTAAAAAAGGAGCATCTTTTTATGTCTTTCAGCTTCAAACATCAAAGCTCACCGTTCAGCAGCCGACTCAACTCAAGCCCCAGATGTCAGACCCTCCTGATGAACTACTCCCATTCCATATGTTCTTCCCACCAACACCTGCGATAACAACTGCTAAGGCACGGCTGCAAGATGTGGATCTGACCCAGACTATGATGGAGGTGGGTCAGGACTAGTTTTTTATAATTATAACAAATCAGCAGAACAACAAACGGGAGTCATCTCCATGGGTTTGCACCCTTCTGTACAGTGTGTGTGTGTGTGTGTGTGTGTGTGTGTGTGTGTGTGTGTGTGTGAGTGTGAGTGTGTGTGTGTGTGTGTGTGTGTGTGTGTGTGTGTGTGTGTGTGTGTGTGTGTGTGTGTGTGTGAGTGAGTGAGTGTGTGATCTCTCACCCTGGATGATGGCCAGGAGGATAACAATGACAAAGAAGAAGAAGGTAATGTCAAAGATGATGCGATAGATCTCGTACTCGTCACCTGCCGGGTCCTCAATCTGGTCACCGATCCCTCCTCCTGCTCTCACACCGACATACATGTGGAACATATAGCACTGGGAGAGAGAGGGGCGAGAGACACACAAGAAGAGGGGGGGATTTAACGTGCTGGATTTGAAATGTGAATTTATAGCAGCTTCACTGAATGTGAAATGTGCAAACCTTTTTTGTTATTTTGCACTAAATTACAGTAATATTTAAAAAATTGCAGGTCAGGGGGACAAAGAAATGTGACCGTTTAAAGAGCTCATTGATAATTATGTATTTAGTTTCAGTAAAAGAAAAAAACTCTTTGTCTGTGCAGTTAGCCGTTTAATAATCCAGTTTATTACTTTGGAGAAGCTCATGGTGTCAAAAGGCCAAAAATAATAAATCACTCCTAAATGTACCTGAACCAAAATGGTCTGAATGGGATGTTTGAGTCATATGGTCTATGTCCTAGTACATTCAACATTAGAGCTGTCAATGGATTCAAATATTTAATCGCCATTAATCACATGATTGTCCATAGTTAAAGCAGCAGTGGGTAGAATTGGCGCAAATATGATTAAAAAAAGTTATGTTTATAAAACGGTCGCTACATCAGACAGTAGTACATGAGGCAGGTAATCTGAAAAAAAAAATCATGTGCCTTTGTGTCCTCCTGTCTTCGTAATGGCATCTGCAAGATTTCACAGACCGGAGGAAAACAACCAATCAGAGCCGAGCTGGAGCCGTGCTGTCTCTGAGCAGCTGTCAATCACTCGCAAACTCCGATCAAACGGTAGAAATAGGCATTACAGTAACAGAATATTGATTCATATTTGATCAGCGCTGCCTAGTTTGACCTTTTGGTCGCAGTTCACGAGTGATTGACAGCTTCCTCCATTGAATGAACAGCCAATAGGAACCCTCTCTCTCTGAAATGACCTGTGATTGGCCAATGTCTCCCGTCACGGGCTACATTTTTCTAAAGTCTGAAAACAGAGCCATGAGGAATTGCAGAAATCTAGTTTTCTCTCAGAACACTTGAATTACAATATGCTGTGTACAATATGTTATTATGGAATTTTTGCCTAATGATGCAAATGTATATAATTATTTTTGTAATTCAATTAACAACACAAAACAATGACAAATATTATGCAGAAACCCTCACAGGTACTGCATTTAGCATAAAAAATATGCTCAAATCATAACATGGCAAACTGCAGCCCAACAGGCAACAACAGCTGTCAGTGTGTCAGTGTGCTGACTTGACTATGACTTGCCCCAAACTGCATGTGATTATCATAAAGTGGGCATATCTGTAAAGGGGAGACTCGTGGGTACCCATAGAATTAATTTTCATTCACACATCTGGAGTTTAGAGGTCTAATCTTGAGGTTATTCATGGACGTGGTTGGTACCAACAGATTTCTTAGGTTTTCTAGTTTAATATGATTCCAGTATCTTCACTCTAACTGAGCCCGCTACAACCTAAAAATTACACAAGTTACATTAACCAAATTAGTGGCGTTAAAACTAATTTGCGTTAACGTGTTATAATCGTGTTAACTTTGACAGCTCTTTCAACATTCAAATTTAAAAATGCTTCTGATCTGTGTGCTTTTCCACAAAGAACATTCGTAGTATGACCAGTACAAGAAGAAATCTAAGGTATAAGAAAGAGAATGATGAGTGAGTGTTAATGAGAAACCTCTGGAAAGAGAGAGAAAGACTTACAAGGTTAAACAGACATACTGTGTGTATATAAAGAGAACAAGATGCAGAGAAGAACTGAGCAAAAGGAGAGAGAGAGGGACAGAGAAAAAGAAAAATGAAGGCTAAGTGAGGAACGAGAAAAGAAGAGATCAGCTCAAATCATCTCACAGCAGTGTTATTGTGAGGGATTTATTCACATTAAGGGAGGAGAGGAAAGAGCAAAAAGCTGCCGGGGGCAGTGGCCCTTCATCAGTCCATCCCTCCATCCCACTAAGCCCCTGTCACCTTCCTGTACACCAGTTAGAGCTGCCACCCGAGGCCCCTTAATAGGAAACAGAAGAGCTTTATGGAATGCTATGGGTGACTGACTATAGGGGATTAGAGTGTGTGTACTGAAATTTCCGGGTGACAGAGGGCCCCCCTCCCACCCCCAGAAAACACACACCATAGAGCCCTTATATAGTATTTCTCTCAGATGGCTCGGTAGCAGGAAACAGCCTCATCACAGCAGTCAGTCACTCTGTCTCTACCTGTTTCCTCCCTACATCACCAACAAGATGTTCCTACATATTTGACTTATATGACACATGTTTACGCTTCCTACCTGATTATACCTGTTTGGCTAAAGGCTGGCCCACAATGGAAGATTTTTCAGATCTTAACAGATGTTGTAAATGTGAGAGACGCCACACATAACGACATGTTCTGTTAAATTTAACAGTTTTGTTCCTATAGTGTGTGGAGAGCAACGATTTGGCCAAAACAGCACAGCACACACTAACAGATTCATTCATGAACAACAAGAGTTCAGACTTAAAAAAACAATGGAAATCTCACAGAATCTCTCGCTATCAAACGTGACTTTAGTGTGAACAAACAAGGTGAATGACGGGCAGGAAGAATTAGCGATGTTAGTTTTTGCACTTTGTTCTGAAAATTTACAAAGGATGGATGGATGAAGTCACGGAGACACGTGAAATAAACACTTGTGTTGTTGCCACTAATCAACAAGTTGGTCCTCCATTTCTGAGCTCCATCGTACTTTATGCTTCACGTTTAGCATTAGCTCATGCATTAGCCGCGGTTGTCCTTCCTTCTTCAGTCAGATGGTTCTTAATTGGCTATCGTTCTTTCCCACGTGACTGCGTCATCGGCTGTCCTCGGGATTCCCCACACAACAACATGATAACCGATCGTAAATATTGAACATATTTAATATTTACGATTTGAAATCGGTGCTGCCAGGATGGACTTCCGTGCCCGAACAGGGGACGTAAAAAAACACTCTTTAGAACCATCAAAAAAATCGTCGGAAGGGGGGGAAACGGGCCGAAAATTGTCTTGATTCTCGTGTAGTGTGTACTTGGCATTAAAGACACACACCTTTGTGTAAATGTAGTTATACCACCAAAACTTTAAATGCATAATAAAACCTGCTATCACGTGAGATTAGTGGGTTTGAAAGATAACTAAATGTTTCTAGAGCTGCAACAGTAAATCACTATATAAACTCATCTAGAATGTCAATAAAATAAACAATATTCCTGAAGCTGATAAAGAATGAAGAACAGAGACATCAGTCAGTATCAGTCCGTCCTCCTGTCCTCTGCTGATGTGATTCACTGCTGCAGGTACCGCTGGTAGAGAGAGGAGGGGCTGCTTTGACTCAGCCAGAAGAATTCAAACATTTTAAGATACGTGGCAAACTAAGCTAAACAGTTCGACTACATATGGACTGCTTTTGTTTTAGCTTGTTTGTAACAATTCACTATTAGCCGAGCTAACGCGCTGTGCTGTCAGCCCGGACACAGATAGCAGAGGAGATGCATGCTGCAAATTACACCAAAACGTTCAAAAGTACCGATAAAAGAACCAATAACGTCAGAGCTTATTAATACTCTTAATACTGTAGCATCGATATCCGTTTAATACCAGGTTTCGGTACCCATCCCTACTGTTACTGTACATAAAGAGCCTTTAATTGAGCTTGCATCATGATAAACAGCCCAGGTTGGTAACCTAAAAATCCATCTTTCTGATCCTATTCCTAAAAAGCTAACAGATGCCTGGAAAAGAAACTGACAAAAAAAGAGAGCATGTAATCTTACAGCAGCTCAGCTGAACCGCATACAGAGCCCGAGGGTGAACACTGTCAGACTAAAAAGCTCGGACCCATGACTTTCTGTCCATAAATGGAGCTGGACCCTCTTGACAGACAGACTCCTCGGGATACTTCCTACTTTCAATGAGACAGGCTTTACTGACATTAGCAGCCGGAACAGCAGTGAGCCGCTGATGAGAGAGCGAGTCGAAACCGTGCATACATAACATTTAACAACCATGCAGATGACCAAAATGAGAGATTTTAACAAAAGTAATGTGCAGATTTTTACTTTCAGAATATTTGCTTGTAAAGTCACCGGGAATGACTGATGATGATGATCCACATCAGTGCTTTCTATCCAACACTACTGGCTGTCACCCGTTGCCTAGCAGGGTCCATACATCCTAAGTGCTACTTGCTGAAACGCAGCATACACCAACCCACTCTTCATCCATAAATTATCCATTTCAAGCTCATTTATTAAACATTAGTTAACCTCTTAGACTCCCATAGCACGCCGGCGTCCTTGGCTGACATTTCACTAGAGTAAAGATACTGGTATCACATGAAACTAGATGACCTAAGGTGTCCATTGGTACCAACCATGCCATCCAATGAGCCCAACTGTATTCATGTGTGATGATGTTAGTCCCCATAGTAGCCTTTTCATTGTATCGAGACCATTTTTTTTTTTTAAAACTTGACCTCACTGTATAAAATGACCTGTGGTGACCTCTAGGATAATCACAAGCTCATGAAACTTTACAGCCACAAACTACAGATCTAGAGCATTCAGAGAATGGATGTCTTTCCCAGCTAGATTGACAATAAGGGGGTTTCTGAGAACAGAAGTGGTCGCCATCCAATTGCCGCAAAATGCAGTTCTTGCAAGTTTTTTGATCCCAAATCACAGCATGGCTTTTTCTATGGCGTTTCTCAAGGTCTTGGTGTCTTAATGTGATATTTTGGAGGGAGTTTTGATCATTTTTATCAATTCTCCAGTAGGAAAAAAATGTTAATTTTAGCACAAAATCTGTGTAACAAATGGTATCAACCCAAAAACTGCTGCAACAATTTATGAAATATATTAGAGCATAGTGATGGCCATCATATACTTCCATCATAATGTCCTAAGCCTTTATACACTCTAACCTTCCACATTTGAATAACAGCCTAACCAAAACACAATGTTTATTACAGATTTATGAGTGTTGAGCTGCATCTCAAATTAATCTTCAGCTTCACTAGTTTTCAGATGATGTACACCACTTCTATGTGACATCTACTGTTGACCTGCTATCTCCTCCTAAAGACCCCCTGTACCCCCCTAAGAAAAGACTAAATGTGTCATGTCATATCAGGTATTTGTTCCAGTCAAATGTATTTTTCTCTTCTAGGAAAGCACAATACATTTAGAATGTGTCCGACTGCACTACACCTCTCGTACTCACTGTCAACATGTCGTCGCACTTCATGTCCGGCAGTTCTCCGTCTTCACTCTTGTTGTAGAACTTCCTGAAGAAGTTGAAGGCCACTACTGTGTAGAGGTACACCACCACTGCTAACAGGCCGACGGTTAACACCAGCTGGAGGACAGGAGAGAAACACAAGGACATTGTTAACTCCAGTGGGAAAATATCAGTCAGCATTTTTTTGCATACTTTAAAGAAAATGTGAGATGGTCTGTAAAACACTATGAAATGTGTATAGTGGTTGTATTTATCTAGCAGCATGGTGGCTGTAACAAGCATCACTTTTCCTTCCTTGGTGAAGTTTGGACGACAGAGAATGCTTCAATGAACCTAAATAAGACCCAACAGGGTGAGTAAATTGACCAACTTCACATGTCAGCTGCAAATACTTTACATATTTGATTTGGTTCATTTTACAAATAAATTGTAACACTGTATATTAAGGTCCTTGTAATAAGCATTAGTTAATAGGTAATAAGGCCCTTATAAGATGCTTATTAACATTATTATGTGTTAAGACTATAAAAGTGTTAATAATAGCATCATAAACACGTTTATTGTTAGATTACAAGACATTTATAAGCACTTATAAGAGTTATAGACTGCTAAAGAACGTTAATAAAAGCCTAATGAGTTTCCTATAATTGTTTATAATGGCATTACAAACATATTTACTGAGTTTAACTAACTTACCCGTTGTCATTGTAAAACCTTTTTTTTGTTTCTTTATTAATATTAATACATACTTTATTATGCATTTATTAACAGTTAACTATGTACTTATTAACAGTTAACTATATACTTATTAACAGTTAACTTTGCTTTTTGACGCTACCGGATCTAAAGCAAGAACAATGCCTTATTAAGGTTAATAAATCCTTTATTATGCACTTATTAATAGTTAACTGTGCTTTTGCAGCTAATGGAAACAAGGGTATATATAATCTAACAATAAACCTGTTTATGATATTATTATTAACACTTATATAGTCTTATTAACACATACAGTAGTATGTGGTACTATAGCGGAGTATGTAGTCGTTTACCTGTTTGCCATTGTGTGTGACTGAGGACAGGATGGTACGGAGTGTCTTGAAGCCCATGGCGATGTCGAGCAGATGGGCAGCAAAGAAGAAGTTGTTGTAGTGTCCCAGGATGGACATGGTCATATACCAGGCCAGATACAGGAAGGACTGCAGGGAGCGAGGGAGGGAGAGGTTAGTCAAGGTCGTGACGATTACAGATACATATGGACAACTGTGGATATCACTGTTCAATTTGTGGCTTCATTTGCAGGTTAGTGTATCAGTTCATGAAAATGTGATATGAAGTGACTGTTAATGATCCCAGAATTAGACATTAACTGGACCAAAACAGTGAAGACAGAAAAGCAGGAAGTAAGCCCTGCACTGAAGACATTTGGTTTTTACATATATTATTGATATGTTTCTTAAAATGTTTGTTCTTGAAGACATTATTTGTGTAAGTTTGAAATAATTACATAATCTTTTAGGTACACATCATTTTTAATCATAATTGTACATCGTTTTTATGTACTACAGAAGACGTTTCAAGATTTGGGGATTTTAGTTTCACTATTTGTTGCTGTCCGTGCCCAGGTAATAAATACATTTACTAAATATTCCCACATCTGCTAGAAACCACTTCAGATAAGTCACTGTGTGTGTGTATATAAATATAGTTTAATGTAGTAATAATGTAGTTTATTTGAATCAGAAAATGTCTTTAAAGATAGCAAATTAAGCCACAGTTTTACATTTTATTATCATCCATAAACAGTATGTTATTTATTTAATTTTTTATTAATTAACAAATTAAATTTCATTAATATATATATATATATATATTCATTAATTTATATATAATTACTGTGGACATCATGATAATATTTAAATTCTTAAGTTTAGAAATCATTAAATATCTTTAAAGATAGCAAATTAAGCCACAGTTTTACATTTTTATCATCCATAAACAGTATGTTATTTATTTTAATTTGTATTAATGAACAACTTGAATTACTGTGGACATCATGATAATATCTAAATTTGTACATTTAAAAATAAGAAAAAATGTTTTTGGAAAACCCTGTTATATGCGAACAGGTGAGTCAGGAGTTCCACATGATGGAGCCAGACGTGCACGGCTGTGCCTCTACAGTACATACTCACATTGTCTGTGAATACAACCCCCAGCTTCCAGATCTGGTACTTGACATCAATGGAGTTCAGCCTGATGACAGAGGGAGAAGAGGCTCACAGAGGGGCGATCATGTGTGACACCATATGACCAGAAGCTGAGCCTCTTAAGGAGACCTTCCTCTCAGGGTGAATAAACGCTGATACCATCAATTCCCATTTCAAGTGAGTACAGGTCAACCAGTGTTGGGGATTATTCATACCAATCAAAGAAAAACAGAGTAGAGCGCCCTCTTCATATTATATAACAGGTCGGTAACGCTGCTTTATATAACATAAAGCAGGGGATGCTTTAGGGCGTGGCTACCTTGTGATTGACAGGTGGCTACCACGGAGTTGTCCGTGTTTTTCTCGTAGAATTTTAATTCTGTCACAGTGTGTTTTCAGTTCATGAAAGTTAATTATAACGTTTTTGGTCATCTAAAAAACACTTATTCAGCGTTGGGTTGTACTTAGCTCCACCCTCTCGTGTCACTTCTGGTTTCAACTCGAGGCTTCAAAACCATAGTGTCACAAACTAATAGGCGACTACTTCCACTTCTTATATACAGTCTATGGCTTTGACTGGAGTCTGTCCTGATCAGTATACGATGCCCATCATCAAGCCCACCATGAAATGATCCAAAAGTTGTCCATTTCAATACTCATCTTCCATGTTTTTTATGCCTTCATAGGAGCACTCCCTAGATTAAACTGGTAGTTTAATGCATGCAGATGCAAAATACGGCAATACAGCTTTCATGTGTATAGAAAATAAAAAATGATTAAAATGAATGGAATCACGGTGTTAATCGGGTTATTGGTTAATTGGCTAATTAATTAAAATCAAGCTCTTCAGTGTGCAGGAAAAGTATTAATACATATTCATCTCCACAGACACACTGAATACTCACACAGCAGCCAGTGAGCTGTCTCTCCTGGGCTTTCTCTTCTTGTGAGAGTCGCTGAAGTCCAGAGCAGCCTTGTCCATTCCCAACAGCTCGCTGATGCGGTCATGGCCGTAGAACTCTCCGTATTTATCCATCACCTGAGGAAGAGGCAGGACTTCTTGAAGAAACACTTTCGATAATATTGTAATAGTGGTACGAGTTCGTTTTTTTTATTTGTCCAGTGCTTTAAGAGCTGGTTTACAGGCTACAGCCTCGTCTAGCATACTGCAAAATACATCGCTTTAACGGTTTCATACTACTGAGGAACGCAGTATACAGTATACAGTACTGCATTCGTCAGTACTATGAAGGAGGCGGTTTCGAATACAGCCATAGTCAAGTCAGCACACGGGCACACTGACAGCTGTTGTTGCCTGTTGGGCTGCAGTTTGTCATGTTATGATTTGAGCATATTTTTTATGTTAAATGCAGTACCTGTGAGGGTTTCTGGACAATATCTGTCATTGTTTTGTGTTGTTTATTGATTTTTAATAGTAAATATACACCATGTTGATAAGAGTATTAAATAATAGACAAATCTCCCTTTAAGGTACATTTTGAACAGATAAAAATGTGCGATTAATCGCGATTAACTATTTAATACGATTGACAGCCCTATATATAACATGTCTGACATAACTGTACAGACAGAGATAAGAGAGATGGAGCGAGAGAGACTGTGTGTGTGTGTTTGTGAGAGAGAGAGGGGAGTTAGAGTATGTCTGTCAGAGAGAAAGCTAAAAGTGGCACACAGCTCCCTTTTGTCAAGATAAACTTATGTTCCATGTGATCATGTAGTGATGTAGTGTCTGATGTGCAATTATTTTGTGATCTTGTATTTTACTGATCGGAGAGAAGAAAGTTTCTCCACATGGGTGTGATGCAACCTGCTGTTAATACTGGTCCAGATCTTATGACTTCTATTAGTCTAAACTCAACCTAAATGAATATAATATAAATCTAAAACACATCTCTCCCCGTAACCTGATTTGAATTCGTAGTAGCTAAGCCATAAGTCGTCCCAGCACCACAACTAAAAGATGACTTGACGAATCTCCACTTTCAAAATTCACTTGGACCTGGAGGAAATTGTCTGGGGCCGTATTCACAAAACATCCTAAGACTTAAAGTAGCTCAGAAATGGAGGAGAATCTGTCAGTCCTAACTTAAGGACTCCTCTTGCTAAAAGTAGCTCCTAAATCTGAGAAAAGTTGTCCAAAGTCACCAAGGGGGCCAGTGTACTCCTTCAGAGCTGCTTGTCACACACAGCTTTCTGACGTCAGAGGGACGTTTACACTGTGATTGGTCAGCTGTGTGGATGTGAGGACGCGCTCTCTTTTTTTTTCATTCTTGATGACTATTTCTGTCACTGGAGGAAGACTCCTGGTGGTACTGTAAGGTAAGATCATCTGTGAATATGGCCCCAGGTCTACAAAAAACAGTGACACCTACCTTCCTTTTCACAAACTTATCCCAGTAGTTGTTGGGGAAAGATCTGAAAATCACAGGACACACATAAAGGTGTATTATTATAAAAATGTAAATGTAAAGAAACTGCAACAAAAATCACAAGATAAAACCCCCATCTCATGTTCTTCCTGCTTCTTCACACCATCTCACGGTTCTTGCTGCTTGTCTTTTCAAGGGATTTTGTAGCATATACTGTATAGTGCAAACTACATGTATACACACTCTCATAATAGACTGTATATAAAGATGGACGACATGACAGCTCCCAAAAGTGAAGCCAAAACATCTGGACCGCCCCCTGGTGGCTGGCTGCAGTATAGGCCATAAACGCCTAGTGAATGGGACAAAATAAGATGGGTCAAATAATAATAGTATGAAGTATGTACTGTATACTGTATACTGCGTTCGTCAGTAGTATGTAGTAGGCGGTTTCGAATAAAGACTTTGGCTCCAAATGATATCAAAAACTCAGGATAGCAGCTCCCGTATCCAGGATATTTTGGCTTCCCTTCTCTACAGTGGAAAGAGGTGGAGACCCGTCGTTCATCTTTATATACAGTCTATGACTTTCATACACACATACACACAGGGCCTACTCACTGTGTGTTGATTACCAGTCTGTCCCACTGTCCTTTGATGTCGTCCTCAGATGGCTGTTCTGTGATGTAAAGGCCATCAAATTCCAGCTTCCTCGCCACCTCCTTTTCACGCTTAAAGATCACCAGAGGCACCTACACACACACACACACACACACACACACACACACACACACACACACACACACACACACTAATTATTTGATTTCAGACAATTATAGTCCTTGGAATTGAAATATTTGAAAATATCTCAGAAAAACATTAAATGGTGTACTGTAAGAACAAATGATGTGTTAGGATTGAACTGTTATAGCTTTTAATGACAAATACCGCATACAGATTTCAAATTTTTTAAAATTATTTCTGCTTATTAATAGTCAGTATCTTGCCTTGAGACAGTAGTATCCAATGATGCAGAAGAAGGAGATGACAGTGTGCAGGACAGCCAGGATCCGTAACATGGGCTCCATGTATCCACTGCTCTCCTCCAGGACAAAACGCACCGTGACGGGCTTCAGGGGCTCCCCAGTCTCATCCACCACCTCCTCCTTCGTCGTCTCCATTGCTTCTCCTCCTCCCAGCGGATCCCAAATGACGCTGGTGTCCGGTTGGCTGCTGGCGTACACCACTTCCCTTTCCTCAACCACAGACGAGGATGTAGAAACCTGGTAAGGACGAGTTATTAGTCGTTTAAATGTGGAAATCGAGCTGTAAGAATCATGACAGTAAACACACGTCATTACCCTGATGATGTAGCACATAACAAAATCATGGGTGGCGTTATAAAACATGTGCAATCCTATACTCAAGCCTCACAATAAAATATACCAACTTTGTAAAGCTTAGCATGTTAAATGTTTTTCAGAGAAGGGTTCATTCCCCAAATCCTTATAACATACATGGAGTATATGTGAAGTGATGCAAAGTGACACAGTTACAATGTGACCAACCCCTACTATTTTTGGAGGCAGCTGACATATTATCATGGACGGCGTGTCAGTTTCCGCTCATTACATGCATACAGACTCAAAATAAACTTCCAACGTAGGTTTATTTACTGTAAAGGTTTACTTACGCAACAAAACTACTTAGTTATGTTTAGGAAAGGATCGTGGTTTGGGTTAAAATAAGTGTTTGTTAGTAAAATAATCATGTTTGTTATATAACTGGTGTTAGTTAAGTACGTAAGTTACAAAATCAATCAATCAATGATGTCAAATCAATCTTGACTTGGTTTCACACAGGACACGGACAGCGGCCTCGTGGGTGAAAGTCCGTGTTTGTCCATCTCTTACCTGATAACAACATCCCTATATACCATTATCCACTACCAGTATCTAATATATACCATTTACCTTATAGAAGAGGAGGATGAAATTGATTGCAAAGGCAACAAACAGCGCCAGCATCCTCATGTTGTAGAAGTTCCTGGCAAAGTAGTTCTGCAGGGGAGACAGAAAGAAGAGCTATTTACTGTATGTGTTGTCTGGAGGTTCCAGACTGAGCACTTCATGTTGGGCTTCCACCCAAACTCCTGAATCAATCAGCTGCTGCAACTGCATGTGAGTATTGTCTGTCAACAATAAGTGGTGGGCAACAAAATCCACAGTCCTCATTCTGTGTAAAAAGGACTTATTATGTGAGTTAATTATGTGGGTATCTTCCAAAGTTACAGCCTTCTCTGTTTGACATTTCCCACTTAGCGTTCCCGTGCTGAGCTACAGTGGAGGGATGGTGAGACAAAGAGGCAATTTGGTCCTTAAAAAGCTGTAAAATCTGTCTAACTCAGACGGCTAATCCTCATATTAGTTTCAGCTGAACTCCAAAATGCATTTTCTTTTACACAGAACGGGGACAGTGGAATTTGTTCCCCATCAAATTGAAATCTCAGAACAAGTGCAAATAATTAATGCGAATAAATCGCAGCCGTGTCCAGATGGTAACCCACAAATTGCGAAAAATTTGCAAAAACACTCGCCAGACTCACTGCCCAACGACCCGTCCTAACCTTAACCATTCAAGGTCAAAGCTGAACCTTAACTATCTCACGCAATGGGCTACCTCGGGGTCTGAGAAGTCTGATTGTATAGAAATCTGAAAATGAGCCTACTTCACACTTGATTTATTACCTCAGTAAACATTGTAAACATGAGTTTATGGTCTCAATCGCTAGTTTCAAGTCTTCTTCAATACAGCATGATGTTCATTTAGTAAATTATGGTCCCATTTAGAGTCAGATAGACCATAAAGTAGGGGATGCTTTAGGGCGTGGCTTCCTTGTGATTGACAGGTCGCTACCCTAGTCTCCTCAAAATGTCTTATTCAGCATTCAGTTGTACTTAGCTCCTCTAGTGTCACTTCTGGTTGCAAAAATCCAAGATGGCTACGTCAAAAACCAAGATGGCGATGGCCAAAATGCCGAACTCGAGGCTTCAAAACAGCAGTCCACAAACCAATGGATGATCTTGCGAGAGTTTCGCAAATTGTGGGGTACCATCTAGACACGACCATAAATCGCACTTGATTTAAAATTCGAACTGATCTCTATGAGCCCATACACACCCAATCCAAAACAATGACTTTTGCTCACGCGATCAATAGATTTTCTCTGACGTCATTATCCTAATGATATAATAATAATAATCAACTGACCCATTTGGTCATGCAAACTGTCCACACTACTACTGTCCATAGCAACCAGCAGTTGCTGAAACTATGTGAATGTGTTTACAGTTGTAATGGAGAATACAGAGTTGACAGAGAGCGTTGAAACAAAAGGACAGAAAGGTTCCCTGTACCAGTAGTTTCCTCTGGTAGGCGATGATCTTCTTCAGGAAGGCAGACTCATGCAGATCCGGTTCATCAGACTTTGAGGTGTGATGCCTTCTCACTTTTGGCTTCATCTTCTCAGTCTTCTGTTGTTTCTCTTGTTTCTCTTGTTTCTCTATATGTCCACCCCTGAAATCACAAAACAAGTCACACTTGACACACACCTAACAATACAATACTGCTTCACTGTGGCTTCATTTGGAGGGCTAAGTGAATGGACAGGCCAAGTAATGATTTTAAAAATAATGGTCTATAAACCATAATTTGAAAATATGTGTTCATTTTATATGTCACTACATTTTTAACTCAACGTATCCCATTGATTGCCATGTTTCCTTTGAATAGATAAGATCGTGGACAGATTAATGACCTGAGGCCTGTACTACGAAGTGAGTTCAACATACTCAGGGTATCTTCTCGTTATCTGGCTTCACTAACCGTAACAAATGTGATCCCGCTAAGACTAAATCCTACAGCGGTGGTTATCAACTCGGTAAATCAACCCAGGGTTTCTCAATCTGGATATGAGCGCGTTCACATGAAAGGGGCGGTGTTTGCTGCATATGACCAATCACAATCATGGACAAGTGTACTGACAGCAGAGCGGCACATTTTACAAAGGAAGAGCAAACTATGATATTAGACAAATACGAAGAAGTTAAACACTTAATCCAGACTAAAAGTAACACGGTTGGAAGCTGCCAAATGCAGGAAGGACAGCTGGCAAAAGAAAACAAATGCCGATGTGTGAATGCGTAAATTAAAAGACTTATTCATTTAACGGAATACTCAAAAGTCAGATATAGTCGTCTAGATGGGGCAGCGATATATAAATAGCTTTCAAAATAGAATGGGTGGATAGATTATACATTATTACGCCCTTTGGTAATGATGTGGCATGTATGACTATTTCAGCCTTCTTTCAGCTGCGTCCCCGTCTCCGGCGGTGTGGAACAGGCTTTAGAGGAAGTAAAAAAATACATATAAAAACATAATTCAAAGCGGTAAGCACCGACAGCATACAGCCAGCTGTCATTCCTGCATTTGTCAGTTTAAACTGTGTTGCTTTTAGCCTGGATTATGACTGTAACTTCTTCGTATTTGTGAAATATTATCATACGATCCACACACCGAGCTCCGATTGGTCGGTAGGCGGTGCTTTTATTGGAGTTGATCCGGAGCAGGTTAGGTGTTCAGCATCAGTTACCATGGCGATCTACCCCGGTAAGAAGTGGACCACCGTCGTAGGGACTGAAAACCCTGAAGAGTTAACCCTGAAGTTACCTCGCTAACCCCAAATCCTGCTTCGTAGTACAGGCCTACAGGTTAGAGGTCCCTGGGCCAGAGCCTGTGTTTGACATTACTTCTAACTGTTGGGAAGTCACAAACAAGACACAAAATGACCACAAAGAAATGCAAAACGACCACGAAGAGATTACATAACACAAATGTGTACATACTCTGATGTTTTCTCAGGTTCACATTCTGTCTCTGCTGTTGCTTCCTTCTCCTCTGAGGAAGAGCTCGTGGACTGAAACAGAAAATACAATCAGACAAACAAGCCAATTTGTGAATGAATATACGTATATTTTAGCCATGTTAGCTGCATGACTTTAAGGCCCTGAAAACCTATTTAGGTCTATTGTGGGTCTCAGCGGGTTAAGGGTTTAATGGGGATGGTTGGTGAGAATAACTTAAGACTCACCTGATGCCTCCGTCTGAGCTCAGGTGGGGGTGCTGTGGGTGGGGTCGGGGGGGTCGGGGATGGAACCGGGGAGTTGAGCAGTTCGGTCAGGCTGGCGTTGGGGTTGTGCGGGGTGATCTTGTACTGGCCCCCCTCTCGTCTCAAGTCTAGGCCAAAAATGTCTGACAGCAGCTCGGTCCCCTCGGTGTTGACCGCCAGGTCAGCCAGGTCCTCTTTAGCGCGGTCGGAGGGTCTCTTCTCTCTGTCCTCCCCTTCACCCCTCACCTCATCCTGGGTGGGGTCGGGCATGTTGGCCAGCAGCTCTGACACCTGGGGTGGAAGGCAGTTTGTGTATTTAGGAACAGCTCTTAACTGTATTTACTTTTAATAACCTGTGAATACTTCTAATTCTTTTTAGTAACCTTTATGGTCTTGGCTCCCTCCACCAGATTGCCTCCCATGAAGGTGTTGTAGAAGATTCGGCAAAATCCTCGGGCCACGCTGAACGCCACGTGGAGGAGGCCCAGCAACACCGACCAGTAGAAGGACACCAGGGTGGTCACCATGTCCTTCACTGTCATGTTCTTTATCTTCTTCACCTGCTTCTTCAAACTCTTCATGGACAGTACCTGGAAAGAGAGGGACTTCAGTGGGACTTTACTGCTTACTGTTGAAGAATAACAAGGACTGTTCAATGCCCGACATTCATACGTTGTCATGTGTCATTGGCAAACAGCATCAACAGTCATGTTTCCTTAAAGGTCGACTCCATCTGCGTTCTTTTCCGGGTTTTTCAAATGGGAACGCAGACTCAGATGTTTGAAAAAAGCAGTGGCGTAGGTTACCAAAGTACGCTAATTTTGGAAATAACTGAAAGGGTTAGTTTTGATTTTTTGAAGTGGGATACTGTATGTATACTCCTGTGTTCTGTGAGGTAAAATCACTGCTTTTGTGAATGTAATGCACGTGATTGGTCCAAGTTTCGTGAGCCAGATGTGGTGCGCTTGTCAGGGAAATTTGCATAAAGGACTGTTCCCCGCCTTTTCATTTTGAAAGAGCAACGTTCAACTATTCCTTTATATTCTTTTGTTATTTTGTAACATGGCTGTATGGAAATAAATAGTATTTTGAAGTAAAACTCCCAGTGAACAGTCAATATGTAAACAATAAATATGACCAAAACATGGAGAGCGCCTGAGTGTATCTTTATAAATTGTATAATAATTGTGTATTTCATCAAATTTACAGTCCCAGTTGTAGTAAAGAGTAGTAGGATACATTCAGTTGCATCATTATCTATTAGATCTTTGTTATAATGTGATCTAGCCTTTGAAATTCAGATTTTATACTGAATGAGGATAAAAAAATCGTATATTTGTTTTTATTGCTTCTCCATTGTAATATGTTAATGGTAATATAGTTTAGTTTACTTAACATTTATTCATATTCCTTAGCTTCTTACAATTCAAATGAGACCAGATATATGCATATAAACCTCATGGTTGAAGAGCCACTCCTAATTCAATTTGGGTAGTCATTTTAGACGTTTTTCTTCAGAGGGGTAGGCCTAGGGCTTAACAAGTTAAAATACTCCAAAACACACTCACGCACTTTGATTGTTATCTGTGTTTGGTGCCGTGCGTGCTCTCACCTTTATCAGCAGCATGGCGTTGTAGCGCAGAGCTAACAGAGCCATGCGGACAGTGGTTACAGAGAAGAAGCCCATCTCAGGGTTCTCCTCGTCGGGCTTCTCCCGCTCGCTCTCCTCTTTCATCGCCATGCGCTCGCCAGCGTCAGACATCTGAGCCGCCAGCTGCATTTCAAAGATGGTGTCCTCGCAGAAGTTCACAAACAGCTCCATCTTCTCCTTCTCCCCTCCTTCGTTCACCACGTCGAAGATGAACTGTCGCTTGGATTCTTTGACCTGGGCAGAAGGTATATTAGTGAAAACAAGAACCTGGGAGCAAATTTGGGGGATTTGTTGTCACTACTCGACACTGTAACCAAATCAAGTGGTGTGACACATGTTAATATTAATTGATCCATATGCTGAAGCATCTTTACCTGAGGTTTCTCCCACTGTGTTCGACTGGACTCGCTGATCTCAAAGTAGACCCTCTCAATGCGCTTGGCACTGCCCATGATCTCGATGCGGCCCAGGTAGGGTTGGAAGTAGTTGAGGACGCTGTCTGCCAGCTCCAGGAAGGTCTGCAGCCGCGTGTCGTGAGGCATGTGCTCCGACAGGTTGGTCAGCAGAACCGCCACATTGAAGCCAATGTCCTTTTGAATTACAGTATCAATTATTTATTTTTCTTTTGCATAAAAGTTGCATAAAAGCCTTTTCCAGCATGTTCCCCACTATATAACTATGGCAGCGTATTAAGGCCATTGTAGGTAAAAAATCAATAAACTACGAAGCCAGGATAGGGGGGTAATATTCCTAGAAAAAACTCAGAATTTCCGAGATCAAAATCATAAATTTAGGCAAAAAAAACTTGGACATTCTCTGACAATACATTTTAAATAAATTTCCGACAAAAAACTCACAAATTTACAAGAAAAACTTGAATATTCTCTAAGATTATAAAGTCATAAATTTGTGAGAAAAAATTCAGATATTCTCTGTAAATTTGTGAGTTTTTTCTCGTACATTTACCACGTTAATCTCAGAGAATATCCAAGTTATTGTCTTCTAAATTCATGACCCTATTCTCGGAAATGATATTTTTCCCCTCGGAATATGACCCCCCTACCCTGACTCTGTAATTATTATTACGAGTTTTTACCTACAATGGCACTAATATGCCGTAATATAACACTCAACCTCCAAAGTCCTGTAATAAATGAGGCCCTTGTAATGTAACAGAGTTGGTATTAACATGCGTCCTGAGTGATCCGATTACAAGTGGACAGCTTTAAGTACGTCTGTTCACACCTGGCATTAGAATGCGTCTCCACATGCGTCTCCAGTGGCCACTTGTGATCGGATGTCACTCTATATGCAAATAAACACGCAGTAAACACATGGCTGATATAGCAGACGTTGTGACGTAATATTACATGAATGTCATCTGGCCAGTAACGGCTAATCTGCAGATAATTCAACACAAACTCCTTCTTATCCCACCTCACTCTAACTGAAGCAAGTAGAGCCATTTTTATGCTGCCAAAACCAATATAAAACAAAGGGATTTATTAGTGTCTGACTGAGCTGCCAATCAAGAAGCCCAAGAACAAATGTATGGAGGACGGAACCTGCCAAAAAAAATAAATGACACGATAAAAAATATATTATTAAATGTACAAAAATATTAAAAACAAATGTAGCCATTAATTAATTTATAAAATGTGACATAAAATTGATATTTCTGTTTTAATTTGCTTCTTTATTTATTTATCTTTGTATTAATTCCCTTATTTGTTTACTGTTCTGTATAATTTGCCCTTTTATTTATTTATGTATTTATCTAATTTATCTTTGCATTTATTTTTCATTTATTGCATATATTGTTTATTTATTTTATATTATTTTTAAATGCATGTATTTATTTATGTATTTATGCACAATTTTCCCTTTGCATTTCACCCCTTATCTATTTACCCAAACGTAATTATTTCTGTATTCTTTTCTTTATACATTTCTTTACACATATTTATTTATAAAGTAATTTACATATTTATTCATATATTTTTTATTTTGGCAGGATCCGTCCTCCATACAACGATGCTCCATGTTCATTCCCCATATAGTGTATGTGGCATATTAGTGAGAAATACAAAAATTTGTACCAAATTACCAATTATACTCTGATATTGCTAAAATATATCTCCAACTCCTTTATCCAGTCCAACAAATGGAAAGGCAGAAGAAAAAAAAGAAGAAGACGTGAATAGAAATAACAAGAGGGCTCTCTTACTAAACCCCCTTTGAGATGTTGAGACCATTCTCTAAGAATAGATTTTAATAACAGATTTTAAGGACTGAGGGGTTTACATCTGGACAATTTAAGGCCCTTTGAAGACTTTATAAAGATCTGTAAACATCGAGGCTGTTACCTTGGCTGGCTCATGAAAGCGCTCCACAAATTCTTCATAGTCCAGGAGTTCATTCTCATCAGTCTCAGCACAGGAGAGCAGGAACTCGGTCTCAGACTGGGTGTAGTGTTTGTGGCTCTCCATAGCCTTATGGAAGTCCCTCTTGGAGATGACACCTGCGGCAAAGAACGTATATCGTTAAGAAGTGAAAGCCAATTGTTCGTTCCATTGCAACATCAGCGCCCAGCAGCAGAGCTACGATTCCGTGCATATGCATACTATTATAACTATTTACTTATTACAGCCACATACAGCTAGCAGGAAGCTGGCAGAACCCGATAAGTCATAAGAGCTGTGTTCGTACTGGGAAGTTGATTTTTGATCTAGCGGCTGTTGTCAAAAAAGCACCAGAGTTCCGTCTCTTTGCGTCTATACTCTCTGCCTGCGAGTTCATTCATAAATCTATAAATCAACAGTAGCTCAGGAAATCGTTGCACATTCTAATGATTCTGATTCCTCCCCTCTGATAAAATATGATGAAAGGAAATGTTTCTTTAGAGCCTTGCCTTTTCCGTCGGGGTCGTACTCCTTGAAGGCATCGGAGGAGGTCAGGTCTTTCAGTTTGAGGAACATGTCAAAAAACTTGAGGATCATCTCCACATTGTTGGAGGACTCCACCAACATGTCCACCATCTGCTTCCCAATGGTTCCATTCACCACGTTACCTGCCAAACAGGACACACGCATTTGAAATATAGGAAACCACAACAAAACATGACACATTTTCAGGCCTACCCAACGTACGAATTTCCAACTAGTCGAATATTCGGGTCCAGTCCTAGTAAACAGCGCAAATACCCTTGGGATAACCTTGTGGTTCTGTCAGCTCTTTCAGTAAGTAATATTGAATACAGGAGTACTCATGAAAGCAAACCTACCCTCCAGCATAGACAGCAGCATGACCACCATGTCTTTCTGAAGATCCATCAGTTCCTTCAGCAACTCAATCTGACTGGAGTCCTGAAGTGGAAAAAGAAACAGTTGTGTTAAGACTTTCCAAGCCATCTACACTTTGTTTAACCATCTCAGAGAGGAACTACCTCCGAAAGGTTTCTCACATTGATAATCGTCTATCTAAAATGAATAATATTTGATGTGAATGTGAGGGAATTAGGGGTCATAATGAAGGTCGGTTGCTTTAAATTCCAGGAAACATTGTTTATTATTCCCCGTCTTACATTCATCATTCACAACACAAAATTGTCATTTATAATTTAAGTAAAGTGGCTTCAAGGGTGGAAGTAACTACAAATTAATTGAAGAAAAGGGAAGTGATGAAAATGCTTACGAATACGCAATTTTTGATACTCAGCGAACCGTTCACCGACTTTAACTCACCTGAGACAATTTCATCTGCATATGTGCGAAGACATGCAGAAAGCCAACCACAGCATCCCACAGTCGACTGTGGGCCAAACTCTGCTGGTTGCCGGTACACGGACCCTACAACATCATCAGTAACAATCACAATCAGGTTGACTACATTCAGATATGGGAGCATTTGCCACAGTTACAGCCAACAGATATTGTAGAATATCAATGTCATGTTGCTTTTCAAGCTTCTTTCAGATCACTGATTTCTTGTCATACCCCAAAACACACAATCATGGCCAACACACCTATTCTTTTCTTCTTCTTATTACTGTGACTGTAAATATTTCCCCAAATGAATATGATCTGAAGTAAGGAATCTCTTTCTGTCTTACTTATTTTTAGCATCTGAATAAAGCGACAGCTCAGGACCTCTAATAATTCAACCAGGTCTCACAGGAAGGTGTATAAATAGTACGACATTACACGGACATTCCGTGTGTCATGAGTACGCATTTTAGTGTTTTCGCGTGTCATTTGTACGCCACGCAAACGTCTGCAGTTAGGTTTAGGCAAGAAAACCACTAGCTTAGGTTCAGGCATGAAAAAGACTTAGTTAGGGTAAGGGAAAACATCATGATTGGGCTTAAAATACGTAAGTAAACCAAGTAAAACACGTACGGAAACAACTACGTCACAAACGTAAAAAACAACCACATACGGAAACAACGACGTCACAAACGTCAACAAAAAACACTTAAACTGTAACTTAAAACACGGGTCTCCTGGTTAAAAGTCCGGTGTTTGTTGGGCCCATCCACCTCTTCACCCACCATTCTTGCTTTTTATACTATGTCACTAACTCTTACCGTATCATTTATACGCTGATGCGTTTACACTGCAGTCAGTACAGGATACATGGCGTACAAAAGACACACAGAAATCAAGAAAGGCGTACTTATTGCGCGTTAATCGCCTTGCACATTATCGTGTCATTTATACGCCTTTTAAGCCCTTTTCACTAACTTTTGAGAATACTCTGAGAACTGCAGGTGTCAGGTTCATCTTCAGGTTCATTCTATACAACAGTGACTTTAACAGTAATACTAGCAGTGTCTTCTCGTACCTGGATGTATTCTGTGAGTGTATTGAAAACCTGCTTGGCCACATTTATTGCCTTGGAGAAATTCCTCTGGCCCTGCTCGTCAATCACATCTTTCCCAGAATAATACCAATAGAAATCACTGATGGACTCCTGGGGGAGATTCACAAGGGGAGAAGAAAAGAAAAGAAAAGAAAAAGACATCGATGAGACAGATTAATTACAAGTAAATAAATTGAAGGTACAGTTTTGATTATTATTATTGTCTCCGCCAGGCAATAATGTGTTCGGTCGTGTGTGTGTATCTGTCTGTCTGTCCACAGCTAATCTGGCATACTGCTGGACCCATCAGCCTAATATTTTTTTGTGCTCACTTATGACTATATGCTCAAGGACCTGTCAAGATTGCAGTGATTCACACTGAAACACATTTTATTGACAGTTTCATACCGTCATTGACTGCTGACCCCTCACTCCTCTTAACCGGCCGGTAGGGGCTGCAAGTGATCAACAACTGCTTCAGTAGCAAAAGGCATTTCCGACAGTCGGCTAGGGTAAAAACAAGCCTTAACTTGTAAAGGATAAAAGTGTTGGTTGTGTTGCTTAAGTTCACACTGAACTGTCCTTTAGAAACAACTAGTAAAATCCAAAATTCCACTTAACTGAATGGGTTTTATATGGTTGTTAGTCTCAGAGAACTTTATGACTCAGTGAAGACTCATTTAATTTGAGTTCCAACCTAGGAAAATACATCCATACGAAATACGTCTTTATGAACCAGCAGAAGTGAACGAAAGGAGCAAACCTGTACTCTGAGGAGGTAGTCAACAGTAGAGATAATGATGTTGACTGTGGTATTGTTCCCTGTCTGTGTCCTCAAGTAGTTCTGGAAGTCTGAAACAGGATATCGCAAAAGATTGCATTTTTTGCGCTTGTAAAATGTGTTCATATGAATAAATAAATGACTGGTGACATTTCTGTAAAATATTGCATGACATGTTATGTAATGCCTTGGACATCAGAATGAAATCCACAGAGGAAAGCTTATAGAGTCAAAAATATAAGGAGTAAATCTGCATTAATCAGTGGGTTGATTAAAACATGGAAAAAAAGTTCTCTGACATGGTTGAAGAAACAAACTTCTCATAATTTTTTCAAACGTCAATCACACTCAGTGAGGAAATAGCAGTTAAATAACGTTGTCAGCTCAACAATTTAAATAACTGGAGTGCGGCTTGAGCTGGAAGCCAGTAGAATGTTTTCACAAACCAGCAGAGTCAACACATTCTCACTCCCAACTTGTCAAATACTGCCGTTTTCATACGCTCGTTAAATGCATAGTGTCCTTTCAAAATAAACTCCCGTTTTCAAAAGAAGTTAGGTTTAGGCAACACAACCACTTAGATAGGGTTAGGAAATGGTCGCGGTTGACGTGAACTTCACCGACTAGTGACTCACATGACTCATGGGACTGACGATACTAACGATTCACGTAACAAGCGTCTCACGGGACTGACGATACTAGCGACTCACATGATTAGCGACTCACGGGACTGACGATACTAATGACTCACGGGACTGACGATACTAGCGACTCACATGATTAGCGACTCACGGGACTGACGATACTAATGACTCACGGGACTGACGATACTAGCGACTCACGGGACTGGCGATAGTAATGACTCACGGGACTGACAATACTAGCGACTCATGTGGAGAGCGACTCCCGGAACTGACGATACTAGCAACTTGTGATTAGCAACTCACGTGACTGACGATAATACCAACTCACGTGACTGACGATACTAGCGACTCACGTGATTAGCGACTCATGTGACTGACGATACTAGCGACTCACGTGACTGACGATACTAACGACTCACGATACTAACGACTCACGTGACTGATGATACTAGCGACTCGCGTGACTGATGATACTAACAATTCATACGACTAGCGACTCACAGGACTGACGACACCGGCGAGTCACGTGACTAAAAACTGACGTGACAAAATAAGTCATCGTTACTTTTAGTTACACACGCACTTGCTCCGACCGTCGAACAACGCCACGGGTGGGTTAACATTGGAGTTAGTTGAATGCCCGGTTTGTCACAAACTGTTGCTTAATGGTGCCCTCGGCATCAGGGCGCTGTTCAAGCAGGGGGAATTTGACGAGCTGGGAGTGAGAACGGGTTGGCAGAGCCACTTTTCTCCAATTTCATCAGCACAAAAATATGGTGCAATCAATATAATAAACACTATCTGACTGGTTAACACCTAAAAACACCCCCAGCAGAAATACATTTACTCCAAATTGAGATGCTCAGCCATATTCCCAGATCAAACCAGTAAGTACTAGAGAACTTGCACACACACACCTGAGTTGTGTCCTTCACAGAGCAGCTGCAGGAAGCGGAAAAGGTCACAGGTGAACTCATCATCCTGCATGACCTTCTCACCTGGCCGGAGAGAAGAAACACACCCATACACATACATGCACACACACACGTACACAGACAGACACACATGCGGACGCACATATGCACGAGCACATATGCACAAACGTACACACGAGACCACGGCCATGTGCAAACACACACACATGAATGCGCACACACACATTCATAGGAACAGACACACGTACACATAAAGAAAGTCAGAGAACAGGGGAGACAAAAGCAGACAACATGTAGGAAAGGGATAGACAGACAAGAAGATGGAGAGTGAGGAAGTGTTAAAAAGAGATGGTGCTAATGTGAGGAAATCCCTCAGTGTTTTCTTTCAGTCAGTGAAAGGTGTTAAGGTCATAATACACCATTCTGACCTAACGTAAATGCACAAACACACACACACACTCTTGGATGAGCAGTGGGCAGCCACAGCACTTGGTGGTAGACTGGTTGGTTTTTAAAGTGCAGCATTTTACAGTCAGCACTGGATTTAGGCTGTTTTCACGTTTTCTCAAAGCTGGTTTGTTTAAAGAAAAGGAGCTGGTTGCTGCTTGTCATTGTAGATTCTGCATATATTACAAATACAATGAGGAAGTTGAGGACAGCTGACTCTGACTGTGCTAAAATGCTGCTTTGAACCAAGGAATGCAAAAGGAAAAGAAGGGTCAGAGAAAGGAAGATGAGACACTATACACTAACAGAAACATTGACAGAATACATCTATACAATATGACAACAAACTGGACTACTGGGCTGAGGGAGGAAAATCTGTACGTCTGAAACAAGACTGAAAGTGCAGTTTTCTTTTTCAATTGATGTGCAACATTTTCTATAGATCAGTCCCACCAGGATGTCAGAGGTTTAGTTTTACTACTGGTCCAAAACGACTTCGTCTGTGCTGACTTTTGCTGGTGTCCACTTAAATAGACGTGACTGCATCTGCTAACAAATATCAGAATTCAATTTTTATTATATGTTACTTCGTGCCTCCGTGCACCCATTTCGATTGTTCGGATTGTTCGGTTGTAACATTCGAAGTCGTTGGTTTTTCGAGACCTTTTTTAGGTCAACCAAAAGTTCTTCTCTTTGGATCCCAATACAATTTTCTATAAAAATAGTGAGTAACCTCACACTGTATTTCTTATCAAAAAAAGATATCTAATGTTTTTTAAAGACAATTAGTTTCTAAAATTGTAAGAATAAGCTGAAAAGACTATTTTTCGATTGTGTAAAGGCACTTTCAGGCTTATTCACAACACAGTGATAAACCAGATGAGGGGAATCCAATTTTCACAGTTGAAAAAAATGATGAGACCATATAAACAATTACTTTATTCCTAATATTTTAACAAAGATTATAAATAGGATTATAAAAAAATGACAAGCTAAGGATTTGGTGTACAATAAATGTGCAGAAAATTTCCTCTATCAAAAACGGTTGTAACCACTACACATAGTATAACGCACGACTACAACTATAACCAAATCATGAATTTAAATACAATACTGGGGTGAAAATAAGTCAAACATAAAATAATAAAATAAGGACGGGTTAAATTAACTATTTTCACTGAAGCAAAAACAGTCATGAAGGACACGTACACTGACTACAGACCACAGCTCAGCCAGTAAACAGAGAATAGAAGGGAGGAAGGGAGGAAGGAGAAAAGGATCAGAGTTCACCCCCCCTTCCACTCACAGAGTAGCGTGGCCTAAAAAAGCCACTTTAAATTCCAAAGTGCAACACTTACAGAGAAAAAGAGGAGAGGTAGACCAAACAGAACAGATGAAAGGTGAGGGATGAGAAATAAACAGGGCTGCAACTACTACAACATTTTTGTTTTCTGAGTTCTCTTTTTTGCAGATGACTCCATACATTACATGCTTAAGAATCTTTCATCGAGAATATACATTCTTTAACATTATACCAGCCTCGTATCACGCTTGCAGAAACGCACAGTGCCACCTGGTAATGTAGTGAAACGATTGGTTAGGTTTAGGCAACAACACTACTTTGATAATGTTAGAAAAAACCTCATGGTTTGTGATAAATATTAACATAACTAGTGTCAGTAAATAACAACCGCCTTTAGCAGACTTTCTTACGTTTTGTAGCAAGCGTAAACTTACTCATACGTAAACTTTTGTAACTTTCCGACCATTCGATACATTACATCATGCTCGTCACTCGTTGTACTACGTCATTTGTTTTGACGAAATGCCAAAAAAAAAAAAAGTTGACATTCAGACCAGCTAATCTCTTAATGTGTCTGTCTGCTGTTTGCTGCTGAGCAGTTAGTGTACAGTGGGTTTATTCAACACAGTCTCACGGCAGTTTGAGAAATAGTCACAAAATTTAATCTATTTGATTTGTGTAAATAGACACAAATTTCCCTTTTTTTCGTGACTTTAAACAGCGTATTTTTCGTGCTTTTTCCTACGAATGTCCAGCAACACGTGGTGCATGTGTCAATTTCTGCTCCTGTCTTTTCAAAATAAAACTACTTAAGTTTAGGAAAAGATCGACTTGGCTAGGCTTAGGCAACACAACTACTTAGTTAGGTTTAGGAAAAGATCGACTTGGTTCGGCTTAGGTTACAAACTACTTTAGGAAAAGATCGTGGTGTTGGTTAAAATAACTCGGGAAGTGCCGTAGTTAAGTAAGGAAGTTAAGTGACAAAAACTACTTAGTTAGCTTTAGGAAAAGATCGCGGTTTGGGTTAAAATAACTCCGGAAGTGCCGTAACTTAAGTAAGGAAGTTAGGTGACAAACAAATCAACTTTGACTTCTGGTTTCACACAGGACACAAACAGCGGTCTCCTGGGCAAAAGTCCTATGTTTTTTGACCCAGCCATCCACTCCAACCTCCTCCCTAAGCGGTGTTCACCGCTCTTTAGACTTCCCTGTTCACAATTACGTGGATTACATACAAATTTGTGTATATGTACATTGAAATTTTCTGACTATTTCACGAACAGCTGTGCAACTGGGCTGATTTATCAGAGCTTCTTCACTGAAAACAGCTGCCTGATGCAAACAGTGTTGATGAGAGCGCTGAGACTGAAGCAAAAACAGTAAAGTTGTGGACCGCAAAACCTAAACGATGAGCTGAAAGACGCTTAAATGCACATTACACATAGTCATTTGATTTTGATTTTGATTAGAAGAATATTGATGAGTGTAGCTTTAATGGAGGCTTAATCTACTATGTCGGTTGGCTGATTGTGGTATTTTTGTATTCATTGCAGCCCCAAGAGAGTGATTCAGAAAAGGACAGAGATAGAGGCTGAGATCACAGATGGGATTGTACACTTCACAACAGATAACAACCAGCACAATAACCATCTCCGTTACTGAGACAAAACAACCAGCTGACTTTAGGTTGACTACATGATGGATGGTAGGTATTAGTAATATTTAGAATGTGCCAGAAACTGTACAAATCCTGAGAGGGAGGCATACATGGGTTGCGTTCTTCTGCCTGGACATGTCTGGATTTTTCAATCTTAACATCTATACGATACACTCCAAAAGAAAATCATCGTAATCATCATCAGTTTGCTTATCGTGGAAGAGAAAGACGTGACACATTTGACGTCAAAATTCAGAAGTGGACTAAGACTTTAAACAGTATAAAAAGACCAACTACAAAACCAACCAGAGAGCGAGTTATAATTGGCCTAGCAAAAAAAAAAAAAAGAGATTAGAATGGTGAGGGTAAGGCAGAAAAGTAGCTACAAGCACAGAGCAGGTAAGGACGTGGGTTTGAAGGTCTACACTCAGGACCTGGACAGAACTGACACAACAACTAACCAGAAAGAAAGAGAGAGAGAGAGAGGGAGAGAGAAAGAAAGACCAACCAACACACAAGGAAATGGCAGAAGGCATAATTACCACGCTCATGAGTGATGACTGAGGAAGGGAAGAAAGTGCAGTAAAACCAAAATGAGAAAAGGAAAACAGGGGGAAGAAAGAAAGAGAAAGAAAGTGAGAAACAAAGAAAGAAACAAAGAAAAAAGATTACATATAGGGAAAAGAGCTTTAAAAAATCCGAAAACACCAAACCAAGTGTTGACAGAAAACCTGTACAGCTCAGTAAAAAAAAATAAGAGTCATCTAAAAGAAAATCCTATATATATATAAATAAATAACACCAAGACCTTTTCTTTTCATCTGAATGTGGACGTGCACTCACGGTGAACCTGTTTAGTTAATAAGGCCTTTTAAAAAGCTGGTTAGTGTGATTATTTTGTATTGTATTTTGAAGACAATGATGAGGAAATTATGAGTAGAAAGACATAATCAGCTGTGTCATGACTTAATGCTATAATAGATGCAGCAATGATTAATACAGTCAGTTTTAGTAATTACTGGTATATGAAGGGTTTTTGTGTCATTCTGCACGTACAGCAGTGGTTCTCAAACTGTCATTCCCCCCTTTGGCACCAGATTGCTTTTTCAGTCTGTGTGCTTTTTCCAAAATAAAGAGAAAATAAATAACTGTAATATTTGCAATCTCTTTGCTGCAAAGATAACACAAAGTTGCTGACGGTATTCACCTAAGTTTTCTCTGAAAGAACTCAACTTATTGACGTGACTGGAATGTAATGTTGTAAAGTGTCTTCTTCATTTTGTTGGGTCTCATACGAGTTTTCAGACCTAAAATACACACTGGTCTCTCCTCATCTCCCAACGCATTCACTGTGAACCCAACAGCAAGATAGGCTTCGGCATTTTTTCTTCTCTACTGTTTGTTTTTGGTTGATTACCGTCAGCTGAGCACGCTGGCTTGTTCGTCTCGGAAGCGTCGCCTGTTTTTCTTTTCGTCCCTGTCAAATATCCATTTTCTGTCTGAACTTTCCAGACCCCTAGGTGCAAGCTAGTAAAAGTTAACCATGTACTTGTAAAGACCTCACAACCCCATTTACTGTGGACTGTGAGCAGGGCCGCTGCTAGCCATTTGGGTGCCCTTGGCGTAATTGCTTTTGGTAACAAATGAAGGAATTCTGTCCACAGAAAAAAGACGTTTGAGGGCTTTTATTTTGAAATAAAAGCAGGAGGTGTGGATAATCTTGCTGGTATGATGTCAATATACTGTCAAACTTTCACTGTCTGTTGTTGATGTGAACTGCGTGCGGCTCGCGTTAAAAATAGGCATGACCTCGAATCTCTATAAGAAACGCAGCTGAGACGGGCTGTGTGGCTGCTCTAACCTGTTAACACGGATGCCGAAATAAAAAACAACAGGTGCAGCCGCCACGCGCTGCTCACACGGGCGGTGTGGACAAGCCAGGCTCAAGTTTGTTCGGCGCAATGGAACAAACCACAGGATGATGGAGGAGGGGGGCACCATAATTCCTTTTATTATTATGGGGTAAATATGTATATCTTTGTATTGCCTATAATGGTCTTATGATGCCAATTGTAGTTGTGCACATGTGCTTCATCTTAAATTTAAATAATTCATCATTATGATGATGATCATAATTGTGGTGCCCCCTCCAGCAGTAATTAAAGAGTGGAAGGAAGTCATAAATGTCATCCTTTAACGGAATATCTACATTTACCTTTTCATAAAACCAGAAATGACTTAAAACAAACTCTGAAGTAATCGCTGCACCTACTGTAACATGATAATAGCTTATGCACCAAGTTATGCAATACCAATACCTCATAATAACCTAGTATTATCTGGTAGTTAGTACTACAACATAGTAAAACAAAGGAGAACTTTGATTTGAGAATGTGAGATTTGAATTCTTAAAAGTATCAGTATGCAATCTAAAGGAGAATTGTGACCATTCGTAACAAATGTATAGACACAGAAGATGTAACAGGCAAATCATAAGCACATACACATGTACACTAGTAATTCAAACTTGATAATGCATATGAAAAACAGGTAGTACTGCATTACCTCTTGATAAAAATAAACAAATCGCTCAACAAAAGTGATGACGGGATAAATGGGACAAAGCAAGACAAAAAATGGAAATGATTTCAATCTCGTCTTGGGGAAACATTGAGGTTTTCAACTGGAGGAAGAAAATGTTTTTTCCTTCAGCTACCTTAGAATCTACCTTTTAGCATTCCTCTATGAAACCAGTGGTTTCAGCAAGCAGTGATTTTTTTATAGAGAGGTTTAAATGTACCATCCTTAGGTTAATAAAAAAGAATTTTACCTGCACCTGGTGAAGAAAAGCATTTTAAAATCACAAACTATGTTGTCAGTAAACACCAAACTCCAACTCCAGTAAACAGAATATTCATGGAACTTTTCTTTCTATTGTTACGACCATTCAAAAATATAAATCAATGAGGCGTAATCATACTGTAGGGAGAGCTTACCTGATCCCTCCTCTGTCACCATTCCCAGTCCTTCTGCTTTGTTCTGCCTCTCAAATGCATTTAGATCCAGAACACTGAAACAAAGACAAAGGTGATGTGGATCTGTGTTATTTTGTGCTCTCTTCACTGACCTTCCTTACGCCCGGCAACCTTGGCCAGTGGCTGAGCTGTTATTACACCTGAATTCACCTTTGTCCTGAGCCACCTGAACATTGTGATCTTCTCCGCCAAAATATTGAGGTTCTAGTCCAAGGGTTCTCAAACTTTTTGGGGCCAGGGACCCCTAAAAAGGAACCCATTAACCAACCCACCTGTGGTATCAATACATTGTCAGTATATTTGTTTCAGTCTGTAAAACAGGAAGCATTTGTGGAATTACCTGCACGACTGCATCAGACCAGCCAGGCCCTGAAAAAAGCCCACATCCTTTTTGTCTTTCAGATAATCCAACATTTTCTGTCAGAGAGACAGAGAAAGACCACAAAAGGACAACGGGACAGCGGTATTAATTTTAGAACCAAATTCTGCTTTAAAACAATAACAGGAGGTGGATACAATAATGTACAGTACGGTCTTAATGAAGGGTGAAATACCTGCTGTACAGTAGAGTTTCCTCCGTTGAGAATAGCTATGCCCAGCTTCAGAGTAGAGGCCACCATGGGACCCATCTCACCTGGTGGAAAGGAAGCACACGGAGAAAACAACTGGACGTTAGTCCTTTATCTACCAAAATCCCCGTCTCACCTAAGAAAGAATAAATGCACTTTTACATCTAATAACTCTAATACATAATGATGTCACAAATATTTAAGCCAACATGATGCAGGATAAACATCAGGGTTTTCCCCTACCTATATAAGACTTGTGCAGACATTGCACATTTTAGTTAACAGAGTCCGAGAGTCCATTTTATTTATTGTTTTGGTTGTGTGATTTTATTTGTTTTATTTATGGGTATTTTATAATTTTTTTAACATTCCAATTCCAATGTCTGAATATTCTTCAGAATTAAAAGTTAAATGCTCTTTGAAAGTGTGCACTTGGATTATTATGCTATTATATTATCATTATATCAGTGGGCATAAAAAGATCTTAAAATGACAATAATGTCGTTTATCGATATTATTTCTGGGACAATAATTCGTCCGACAAAAGTTGTTATCGTGACAGGCAGGGTCTGAATTTAGCACATGCCATCCACCACATTTGTTGGCAGTGGCGAATAAAATCATCAGGCCATCCGCCACTTTGGCAGGAAGGGAAAACGCTGAGAACCTGTTCCTAGTTGTCTGATTCCTTGGCATCTCATGCTTCCGTGACTATCGATTCCTCTTATTGATGCTTTCCGACAGTCATGCATGCACAATGATGCAACAGCATACGCACACTGTGTCATGTTTCCGTTTTTTTCGGACCGGAGCGAGAAAAAAAAGCGCTCAAAAGCATGGCGCTACTATACTAAACCTGAAGGGACGCATCCTATTTTTCCCTGATAAAGCGATACTGTGAACAACAAATCTGTGTTGAAATCAGCAGGAGAGTTAGTAACGTTACTTGTTAGCAGCCGGTATGCAGCACAAGTCCTGCTTGACTAAATAACAGAGCTTCTAACGGTAACATACTGTAGGTTCCACTGAGTTACATTATGTATTATGTGTAACTCATTATGGTGCGTTCAAGCTCTGTTCAGTTAAAAATGAGTATTGATCGTAAAATTAAGTTTTTGGCGAGAAACTTGAATAAATCCAGTTGTTGGAAGGAGATGTTTTCACAGCAATTTAAAATAGAGAGAGAATTATGACCTGTTTAACTTCCTACCACTAACTCTAAGCATCATTAAAACTACTAATGCCAAGATTTTTTTTTAATCAAAGCAAATATTTAAATAAAGATACAATCATTAATTTCCTAATCATTTGAATTGTGTTTTTATGCAAATAACCACTATAGATGACAACAACAAAGTACAGTACCCTCACTCCCCCGAAAAATACGGCTGCCCCGAAAGCTACGGTGCAATTCGAACACTGGAATTTACCATGCATATAATGTGTTTTATGTAAAATACATCGAACATTGAATGACATCAGATCTAAAATGTTGTTCCTTCATTTAGCGCATAGATTTCAAAAGTGGCAGATAAAATTTCTGAGTGGCAGGCAGTGAAAACAGTTAATTTCAGACCCTGGTGACAGGCCTACTTCTAACCCCAGTTTTGAAAAACACGTCTTTGCTGCCTTCAGCTTACACCTATAACATAAACCTGGCCACTGCAGGTGATTATACAGCACATTCAATCAACTAGTGCTGCTACAGTCAGTATATTAGTTAGAGTGAGAGGCAGGACTTTCAGGAAGTGAAATCTACCTTTGCTGGCGCTGATGGTTTGCAGCACCATCTCAGCAGCTCCGCGGTCGTGCAGCCGAGCCTGCTGATACAACAGCTTCTGCTTCTCCATCTCTTTCTCCTGTTTATGTGAAACAAGAGCACACGTCAGCAGCATACTTGTTTACAGCAAAGACCATCATCGTCACTGAAAGAGTGAGTGACTCATCACCTACTTCAAAACTCTTCACTTCCTCTCCATCCTCATCTTCTTCATCATGACAACTCTGAAGGAGTTGAGAGTGAAAAACATGAGAATGGCGTGTGGAAAGCAGGGGGATAACATGATGAAAAAGGAGGAATTAACATCATCATCATCACTACCATTATCCTGAGATAAGCCAGCTTATTCACTTCTAAGTAGGGCTGTCAAAGGTAACGCGATATAACACATTAACACCACTAACTTAACATATTAATGCAACTTGTAGCAAGCTCAGTTTTAAAGCTAGAGTAAAGATACTGGTATCATATGAAACTAGAAAACCTCTGGAATCCATTGGTCCAACCATGTCATACTAGCTTGTCAAGGAGGAAGTTGAATAATGCTCCAAACTTCCGCTAAATTTTGGCGAGGAAAAACTGGTATGGTCATTTTCAAAGGGGTCCCTTGACCTCTGACCTCAAGATATGTAAATGAAAATGGGTTCTATGGGTTCTATGGGTACCCACGAGTCTCCCCTTTACAGACATGCCCACTTTATGATAATCACATGCAGTTTGGGGCAAGTCATAGTCAAGTCAGCACACTGACAGCTGTTGTTGCCTGTTGGGCTGCAGTTTGCCATGTTATGATTTGAGCATATTTTTTTATGCTAAATGCAGTACCTGTGAGGGTTTCTGGACAATATTTGTCATTGTTTTGTGTTGTTAATTGATTTCCAATAATAAATATATACATACATTTGCACAAAGCAGCATATTTGTCCACTCCCATGTTGATAAGAGTATTAAATACTTGACAAATCTCCCTTTAAGGTACATTTTAAACAGATAAAAAATGTGCAATTAATTTGTGATTAAATATTTTAATTGATTGACAGCCCTACTTCTAAGTAATGAAAACCTTTTTAGTACTGGTATTTAGTAACTGGTACCTTCGCCATGATGTCAGCATAGGCCATGTAGAGAATATCCTCATCCAGTTTACTGAAACAGGAAACACACCCACACACACAAACACATTAGCACAAGTTAACTGACCACACAAATGACTGAAGCAGGAAAAGCCAACACTAGGATCAACATCGATTCATGGAGGGACCTTCGTTTGGTAAGGTAACGTTCCTGCCAAGCAGGTGAAATATAGAGTGATATTGTTGTTTTAGCTGACTAATGTTGCTAACGTTAATCAACATGATGCCTGTCAATCACGTTCAGTCTCGTGTGTCACGGTAGCACAAGCGCGAGCAACAGGACGCTGATAGTAGTTGACTTAACGGCCACAGGAGTCACTGTTAACAAGCAATTTATGATTTTTACATAGAGTCTCTTTCAGCTTTTTTTTTTTTTTTTTAATTCAAAACACTCTGGCTGGAAGCAAACCATGGGCAACCTCTCCCAAAAACTGTACACTGTACCCACAAAGAGCGAAGATAGACAAAGGAATTGAACACCAGTCAACAGTCAGACAGATTCTTATTTCAAGAGCATTCGGTAGAGCCGTGTATCTTACATACAGTATACGTAGGAGAACCCACCACTTCTCTGTGAGGGCTGTTCTGCTGAACAGCTGAATGAGCTGATGCAGCGGGTCAATGTTTTTCATCCCCTCCTCTTCCTCAGATGGCTCCTGGTCACCTGGTTTCTGAAATAAACACACATTCATAATTACAGGAGACTCAATGATACACACAACAACAGCCTTATAAAGCTAAACTATGCCTATTTTCAAAATTCATACATGTTATTCCTATGGTCTAAGACAGTCCAAAAATATTAGTAAGTGTAAACAACTCTCTCCCAAATCCCAAAACTAGAGTGCTAAAACTCATACTTGTGATGTCATCACGTATAAAGTGTGGAGCTGCTCCATAGACAATGAATTGTGAGAGATGTTCTAGATGACACTGAGAGCAGCCAGGGGAACGTTCTGAGTATATGGGAACATTTTCTGTTTCACAACTGACAACACTACAATAGAATAAAGATCATCTGGTTATAAACAAGAAAACATTCTGTGAGTCTCCTGTTCATTGTCTACGGAGCAGCTCCAGACTTTATACCCTATGACAAGTTTGAGACTTCTCTGGTTTCTGGTTTTGAGAGAGAGGAGCTAATGTTCACTGATATTGATTGATATTTACTAGGCCATGGAAATAACATATTGGTTCATTTAAAAAAGTTAATTTAGTTGGTGTTCTCCTCAGAACCCCAGAAACTGCTGGCGGGCTTTGAAAGGCAGGTTTTCTTTTTTTTTAAATTGCCAAAAATACACCGTTTATCATATAAAGCTGAGATTTCTCTGTTAGATAAAGAGAGACAGAGATAAAGCTGTGATTCCTCTGTCCAACAGAGAACTCTCTGTAGATATATTTCTCTAGTGTTGATATGTACATTTTATTTACAGTTCCGGTGCATTGCCTGAATAACCTGCTGCTGTAACCAATTTGGGATCAATAAAGTACATCTATCTATTCATATATCCATCTATAGCCTGAAACTGTATAAACAGAAGTTATCGTCCTATTTTCAAATATCCGATGGTCCTTGAACGAATTGTGTGACGAAAGCTTCCAGCAGGAAAAACAACCGAATCTAAGCTTAAAATAGAGATATTTCATTAAAATTACTTTATTCCACGTCTCATTTAACATTTTGCCAGAAATAAACCGTTTGCAAGAACCACATTCTGTAAAAAAAATAATTCTGCGCTGCTCAGCGCAACTGGGAAGCCATGAATGACTCAGTTGAGACCAACAGTCACATGACAAACATTCATTGAAACTTTTCAAACTTTAAAGTTACTTTAAAGTAAACTTTACTTTACTTGGTTAAACCTGGACTGCACTTTAAAAAAAAAAAATGTATATATAGATTCCATCTTTTTCTCCAATTTTTGTAAAATAAATTATTGAAGAAATTGACATTGACAAAGAGACATTTCTCCCAACTACTAGCCATGATTGTGCTGTTTCCATAGAGGTGCAGGACTTTTATATAGTAGTGAAAAACAAACCACAGTGAGGAAAATGTAACAGGAGTAAAAAAAAAAAAGCCCTTAAACTGTTTTTAAGGACTGCTTTTCCTCAAAGTAGAAGAAAAATAATTCCATTTGTTTTATATTCACATAGAAATGAACTTACAGCGAGGTCCTCGATGAGTTTATCTTCGAAGTAGTGTTCCTCTGCCTCAATCCAGGACTTCTCATAGCCCTGCAGGAACAGGTTGACAGCCCGGTGCCTGGTTCAGAGGAGATACGGTAGGAATAAAAACGTTCTCATAAGACACACCAGATGTACAGTACACACACACATGCACACTCTGTATATATATACTGTGTGTGTGGATGCATAACTTACCTGGGCAAGTTATAGAGCGGTGCCATCCTGAAGCAAGCAACCACTGCTCTCTTCCTCTGTTTGGACAGCAGTTTGTGCCACACGGCCTTCTTACTGCGCTGAGGGTGTTCAACCTAAACACACACACTGAACCAATCAGACTTTCTACCATCTGGAGGCCATATTGCCTACATCTCCAGGACAACTGGTTAGAGAAGTGCATTTGTAAACATCATTGTCTTTAAAACAACAGACATGCTTGTGTCTATTTTTGCAGTTGCGGCAACTTTAACAACGGCCACTCAGCTCTTCTAAAAGAGGAGACTGCAGGCCAGCTTCTCTTCATAAAGCCTCAGGAGCAGCAACCCAAATATGGTAACACATAACGGTGGCTATTATATGGTTAGTTCAACACACACCTGGTCTAGGTGGAAGAGGACATGAGCGATGTCCAGGACTCTCTCCACAGTCTTCTGTGGGTCCGAGGTGTCCTCATAGTGATTAGGGAGGTCTCTGTACAGAGCCATCTGCCAACGAATAGCTGGGTCCTCCAGCTGTACAAGACACACACACACAGTCACAAACACACTGAGGACATGCATTAAACTGCGTGTCGAGGCTGCGCACTGAGGTCAATTATTTGTGGCAGATTCGAGCTAGATTTTGAACCAAATGTTGGAGCTGTTGCCATTCTACTACGGTGTATTAGAGCCATTTCAGGTTAAACAACATAATAATTACGGAGCCGGGGGAGGGGGGTAATATTCTAAGAAAAAACTCAAAATTTCCAAGATTAAAGTCGTACATTTAGGAGAAAAGTGGTACATTTACAAGAAAAATACATTTTTTTTCCCCCCAAGGAACCGCATCGCTTCACTTTGCAAGGTTGGATCAACCTCATCACACTTCTGTAAAGTCAGCCGTCACTCGCATCTCCGTGATCAAATCAGCCAACGCTAAAATTGTAGTGCAATCTTATACTGACATTTATGGTAAATGCATTCAAACGACCCATATTGAGCTGACGGGGAAAGCTAGCAGACGGCTACAGGTGTGACTATGTCCGGTTTTCAAAATAAGGTGTTAATAAAGGGAACTGTACATACAAAATAGATAGATGGAAATAAGATTGATTGGATTATATTCACCAGAAGTATAAAACATTACATGTCCCTTATAAATTGAAAAAGAAAATACCACTAATTTGTGAGGGAAATATCTTTATTCTGTGATTTTTGGGTTGCTGGAAAAGAATGAATAAATAATGCCTGACAATGACTGATATATTTAACTTCAGGACATCTCTGAAAACATACATGCTGAAAAGCCAACATTTTTACAGTATTAATTTAGATATTTTCCAAAGTAAAAGTCCCTGGAAGTGTATGATTTAACTTTTTCCCATGGTCTAGTGTCGCAATAAATTGTAATATCAAATCGCAAAATTTGTAGAATCGCAATACTTAAAAATCGCACCCAAGAATCGTGATAGTATCGAATCGGGAGATAGGTGTATCGTCCCAGCCGTACTAAATTTACGGCATAAATCTCGGAAAATGTACCTACAATGGCCCTGATACGCCTTTGTACCATTCAGACTATCCCCTCTAAAAAAAAGGTTCTAATTTCTCTGTTGTGTAAATATAAAGCCTGACGTCATGTTCGGCATATCCCAAATATACTTGCAGTACACTGACTCAAAGTATTCTTACCTTTCCTTGTAAATGCAGATTGTTCTTGATGATCTCTCGAACCTCCTTCTCTGTATCTTTCTGTGAACAGAGTAAAAGCACGCTCCGCTGTGAGACAAAGGCAACCATGAAATGACCAATACAACAATTGCAATGATATCATAAGCAGAAAATATGTATGTAGCATTTTGGCTGCCATATTAAATCGTCACAATTCATGCACGAGGCGGTTTCAAAGCGCTTTACAGATGTTTAGATTTTAAAAGGAATTTGAAATAACTTGAAAAAAGATTGAATGAAAGAAAGTGAGAACATGTATATACCAACACACGAGCACGAGTACGAGCATGCCAGCATGCCAAATGTTGTTTTCCTACCTGGGTGAAGCGGTTCTTAGCCAGTGCAATGAGCTCTTGTTCTCCAGGGGCACAGATGTTGAGTCCAACAGGCAGCAGGCGCTTCAGAGTGGCAACGATGAGACTCGTCTGCATCGTGTATCGATCTCCCTTCCTCTTCAGCTTCTTCCTCTCCTGGTCTGACATTATTCCCTGAGGCAAAGTCAAACATCAGAGGACAAGAACTGCACACACTACTGGGTCTAAGTGTCATGTTCTGTTCTTCCTTGTGTCTAAATGTGGATTGACACAAAAACACATGTATAACAAGCAATACACTTCTGATATGTAAACCTTGAGTCACTCCTTCCATCCATGTGTCCATACCTTCGCCATCTTACACTTGGTGTCAGTGATGAGGAAGGACATGTTGTTGATTTCATTCTGGACCACAAAGTTCTGCTCTTCTCTCTTGAAGTTCTGCAGAAAGATGACAACATGATACCATTCATCTCTCCACGGTCACACTGTTGTATGACCAACTGAATACCCCTCCGATTAAGTGTGTTGGAAAGCTGTGAATGTCCCAAATACCAAATACTCACAAAACAAAGGACTTTCCCATCAGCCTCAGCTGTACTTTGTGTTTAGTGCTAATAAGGACATGTTAGCATGCAAACAAGCTAAACATGGAAAACATTGTACCTGCTAAACATCAGCATGTTAGCATTGTCAGAGCCGCTAGCATGGCTGTAGACTCGTAGTGGAAAAAATATGAACGGTAGTCAACGGCGAGAGACAAGTAGTTTTTTGGTCCCGTTTGAATTGCGCCATGAATCACACATATAATGTTTGTCAGTTGAAAAAATATTTGTTGTAAAACTGTTGAAGTATCAGACTCTTCCCGAGATGTAGTTCACTGAGCGGCTTCACACAAAACTAAATGAGACTACGACAAACTGTGACTTTCTTGACTTGAAAAATTATCTTTTACTTTGACAAACATCATATGTGTGATTTATGGCGCAATTCAAACAGGATCCAAAAAATATTTGTCTCTCTCCGTTGACTACCGTTCATATTTTTTCCGAAATAAGGTCCCGTGGGGTTCAACGGGAGGGGCGGGACTAATGTTTTTCTGGGCCCAGGTAGTAATCTGCAGGTCCACGTCTGTCCAACGGGTCCATGGAGCGTGAAAGATTGGACTGGTGATTCTCAGTGGGATCAGCAGCGCACCCAGTATCAGTGTCTGATTCAGTATCAAAAATACCAATAAATTGAGTTTTAAGAAGCTGATAAAACTGACTTATCGCTCTGCTGCACGTACCATTACATTTTGTCTAGTGCTCTCTTGTCTACCTCTCACTGTGACATTTTAAATCAGCAGCATGTTTATCCTCCTCAGTGATGTTTCTTACGTGAGACTTGGCCCAGAAGATGAAAACCTCGGCCACCATGCGGAACAGCTCCTCGGCCTCGTGGTTGGACTCTTTCAGCCATCTGGCCCTGTCGGCATATCAAGACAGTTTAGTGATAATGGCACTACTCAAAGATTCCCTGTGAAGCATCACATTAATGTAATTCATTAGGATTCATTGGAACCATCCGATCAGCACAGCGTACCTGTTGTAGTCAACAAATCGTATGAGGAGAGGATAGAAGGCGTACAGGTCTCTGACCAGTATGGTGAACTGGTCCATGATGAGAAGTTCTGTCTCTGACATCTCACCCCTCCCCTCTGCCTTGCTGTGCTCCTCATCCATCAGCACAACTGCTGCTTTCTGCAGGACACAGTAATACACCGCTTTCTCTTACTTTCAACACTAAATATATTGTGATCTTAAAAGTAGTACTATTATAATCCTACTTTGCAAAAACACTGCATTAGACTTACATACTTACCTTTTTAACCCATATCCACACCTCACACTTAGCTTAGGGCCATATTACATTGTATATATGTAATAATATATGTATGTCCACCAATATTCTAATGAGCTACATGACAATCTACAATTCATGATAAAATGACGAGACTCACTTTTTTGAGTTTATCCATCAAAGGCAGGAAGTGGGTCTTGAGCAGCTGGGCTTTGGCCTTGCTGATGATTGGCTGAGAGAAGACTGAAGCAGGGACAGAGGTAGGGTTCAATGATTGAGCAGAAAGTAATGCACTTTCCTTTAGCTTCATTCTTTAGTTTCTGTTCAACTTATTTAGTTTGTATGCAGTGAGACAGAGAGTTGCCATGTTTACCAGCTAGTCTTTTCATCCAGGCCCCTTCATCTATTCCCAGGTTGTTGTAGATGATCTTGAGGATGTTTCCCAGCAGAGTGTTCATGTGTTCTGAAGTCACAGAGGTGCAGCAGCTGTCGGCTTTGTCTTGGTTGCTCTCTGGTCCGTGTTCCCACCAGTGAGACATGTAGCTGCACAACATTGGCAACACCACCTACAGAAAAAAGGGAAAAAAATGACATACTTCAGGTTAAACTATCATGAAATCACCCACTTCCCCATCCTGACATAATGCATTATGGATTTATTATTGTCATTTAGGATCGCACAATGAAATGTAGTTGTAGCCCACTCCACACTACACAAACAGAAAATGTACAAACAGATATTCATGGCTACTTCAGAAGCAGTTACTTCTGTATCTCTTGCTAGCAGCAGGGTGAACAGGCTGTTGCTAGGGTGGGTGTTGTCTTTAATATCCTTTGTGCTCTGCACAGGCACCTCACCTCACCGATACCACTGATGCTCAATAGATGGGTACCAATGATGTTCTGGGCCGATTTAATCACCCGCTGCAGAGCCCTTCTGTCCTGGGCCGTGCTGATATACTGTGATGATACAGCCCAGTGGTCAGCTTGAAAAAAAAAAACACAGGACTTTCGCCCTGGAGACCGGTGTTTGTGTCCTGTGTTACCACAAGTCAAAGTTGATTTATTTGTCAGGTAACTTCCGTACTTAAGTTACGACACTTCCAGTGTTATTTTAACCCTAACCGCGATCTTTTCCTCAACGTAACTAAGTAGTTTTGTTGCCTAAACATAACCAAGTCGATCTTTTCCTAAACCTAACTAAGCAGTTTTATTTTGAAAAGACTGGAGCAGAAATTGGCACGTGTCACGTGTTGCTGGACATTCGTAGCGAAACGCACGAAAAATACGTTGTTGAAAGTCGCGCTGAGCTTCACAAAAAAAAAGGGAATTTGTGTCTAAGTACACGAATCAAATAGATTACATTTTGTGACTATTTCAAGAACTGACGTGAGACTGTGTTGGATACGGATACAAACTTTATATGAGCACTACTTGGGTTTAATCAATCAATAAAGGCTTAACATCTCTAATTTCTAATCAACAATGTCTGGCTTTTTAATCGGTCTTCAGAGTACTAGGAATGCCACTCCATAACATGATAACGGTTTATCTGTAGATACAGTGAATAAACTGTAACTTAAACCATAAATTGGTTCTTCCTCTGTGTTTAACCAATATAACTATTTAGTAGCAGTGGTCAGCAAACAGCGCAGTGCTGGAGGACCATCTCCAGTGTGGATGCTTGGGTTAAGTGACAATGGAAAGAGTATTTCTAATACCTAACGTGGATAATTATGGGACGAGAAGAAAGCAGAGTACCCTGAAGAAAAGAAACCTGCATGGGTACAGGTACAACACACCCAATGTTGATATGCATTTTTAAGTTAGTTAGTTATATATCCCACCTCCATGACATGGGGCATCTGAGTGTATCTCATGCCAGACTCTGCCAACTCCATGATCTCCTCCAGACACTTGTCTAAGTTTGGGATGAGAGGACAAACCTCCCCCACCTGCCCTGGAAGACCTAGAGCTGAGAGAGAGAGAGAATGCACTTAAAAGATGGATAGAAACATGAATACATAGCTCAATAACATTTTTGTATACATATAAATGATATTAAGTTTGTATTACACACAGAAAGAAAAAGTTTGTTAGTCTGCCTGCTAACATTAGCACCGACTTCCACTAGACGTTATATATATAGAGTGAATGTTATTCTCAGAGGAAACAATTACCTCAGGACCTGGTGTAATTCCACCCCCTCATGTTTGTAACATTCAAGTGCACAGAGTGGCTAAACATATACAATATAAACAAATATAAACCACAGTCATTAGTACCCGCTCTGTCTTTAGCTCCTTTGCTGTTGTAGATGGAGAAGCTGTTGAACTTGTTGATGTGAGGCTCAAGGAATGCAACAGGAAAGGCTGCTGAGAAGGCAGCTAAACACTTTCCTAATGCTGGACGCTGTCTGGAGAGGAGAGGAGAGGAGAGGAGAGGAGAGGAGAGGAGAGAAGAGGAGAGGAGAGGAGAGTGAGAAGGAGAAGAGAGAATAAACAACTAATTATTCTAAGGTAACAAACACACGACGATTCTTATTTCCAGGTGATTACACACTAAAGAAACAAATACTTATTAATATTATATTCCATTTCGGCCAATAGTTCCCCCTAAATGTTACACACCGGTTCTTTAAAGATAACTAAACGTGTTAATTGTGATGGTGGTTTTAAAGATAAAGAATAAGAAACTAAATGTGGAATTATAAAGGGGAATAAATAAATGAGGGAAAAGCAAAAGCCTTAGGGAAAAGAATAAAGAAAAATAAAGGGATACAAATAAATAAAAAATATATTTTTAAATATACAGAAAGAAAATTTGTGATAAATATGCAAAAATAAATAATAGCTAAATACATACAAAAATAAACAAACAAATACATATGAAAATGTTTATAATCATTATTTTATACTTTACCTATATATTTTTTTATATTACCACAGTTTATTTATTTATTCTTTTATGTGTTCCTCTTTATATTTCCACATTTATTTTCTTATTCTTTCACAGATTAATTTTTTTATACCATGTGTGCCGTGTGTAGAGAAAAATCTGATGATGCTTTTGAGTTGTATTCAATGTTCTCAAAAATGATTTCACAGTAAAAGTAAACCTACATACAGATGTGGAAGAAACATGATTCTATAGCAGGTTTCTGTATCTTAAATACATGTGTACTGTAGCCTATACTGTACCTCTCTACATAGATGCTTTTGTTGGTTCCCAGAAAGTACAGACTGTTGAGGATTCTGTAGCAGGAAACCTGGACGTCATCCACTGGAAGAAGAGAGGCAACCAAAAAAAGAATGTTTGCTGTTTACATTTCATGGAATGAAAGAAATTTATATTTTTTCCTCTGTAGATTACCAACTGGAAAACATTCAAAAACATGAATTGGCAAGATTTCACCTTTGATGTCTGAATCAAACAGCACCAAAAGTCAGTACGCACATATGAGGTCTTCTCCGAACATGTTCTGTCCGATGTGTTCGAACAGGGAGGAGAGGACGGGCAGCAGGGCGAAGGTGGTGTAGTTGATGATCTGAGTGACACCTCGCGGCTGCTCTCTGCTGTGGGTGAACTGGCCCAGCTTCAGGTTCTCCTGCGTCTTCTCCAGATCTTCTGCTGCGCTGTCGAAGTACAACCGCAGCGCTGCCTTCACTGACTCCAGACCGGTCTTCATCACTGTCCTGGATACATGGGGAGAGTTAGGTTTTTACATTATCATCTTTAAAAGAGAGACATCTTCCAACCAGCTGTAGTTTGAGTTTGACAGTGCAAGAACATAACTATTAGTCAGTGTAATTTAAACAAATGACATCCTCTAGAATAATAAAGGAGGAGAAAAGAAACAGAGAAACAGCTGAACTACATTACATCACATGTACATAGACTGTATATAAAGATGGACAACATGACAGCTCCCCAAAAGTGAAGCCAAAACATCTGGATCGCCCCCTGGTGGCTTGTTGCAGGTTGTTAGTGGATGGGACATGGACCAAACTAAAAAGTCAAGGTCAAATAATTTTTTCCCAAAGATGGTTTCTGTCATTATAGGTAGTTCTTATCACGCTGATGTATGTTCAAGTGTTCCTTTTTCTGATAAGTTTGGTTTTAAGAAATGATTTGATGCTATAAAAAGGGGGTGAGACATCATGATTGGCAGCTGCGAGCCTCTCTCGCTGACAAGCTGCGGCCGTGCTCGGCTCACGATTGGTTCGGGGTGACCTTGATAATGCAGTTCCACCGCCCGATCACTACTGCGCAGACTCTGGCTCCAGCTATACAGTCTAGAGAATTATTATAGATCCAAGATGAAACTGACAGACGGGCAGTAATCAAGAGAAAAAGTCGCAATTACAATCTGTCCCGCTCCTTCAGCACAACGGACAGTGCTAGGAAACAGGACAGTGGCAGGTCTTGATGTGGCTACCACAATCAACCCATGATATGCACCTTGACAGAGCCATTGTGTGGTGCTACAATGGGCATGAGTGTTTCGATGCCAAGTAGAGCATTGTCAGTATTTATCTTTAACACCATGGGGACAACATGTCCTCCAACAACATATTTCCTTGTGTAAAGACAAGCAGCACACACACACACACTCAGTCCATGTCTTTCCTTACCTTGCATCCAGGCTTTGTCCCAGTATCTGCAGACAGTTGACTATGGATATGGCATTGTTACCTGAAAAGCAGAGGATCACATGATAAACAGTAAACCCCGTGTACATACTGTGTAGGGCTGGAGGTTCCTATCTGTCAGGGATGTGAAGAGTCAAGCACGAGAGGAGCACACTAAAACAACAGCCCTGTTCAAACCAATGGGAGCAGAAAACCCATCACAGAATCCCATCCATCATGTATGTGCTTTAGTAAATAACACAGCAGAGCATCAGATTCAAAGAAAAAAGATGTTCCTTTAAAAATAAAAAGCTTCAAGAGTCATAAGTTTTTTATGTGCCCAAATGTGTTTGTTTCCAGTTGTATCAGGTTTTAGTCAGCAAAGGTGGAACATCTTTTTACTTTGAAGCGATGACATGGTGGAACAAGTCGCAAAACACACCACACAACACACACAGCTGCTGAGCAGAGGACGAGTATACACACACCTCATGCATGCACACACACACACACACACCTGCACACACTATTTAAGGATGTTCTTGAGCTTTCTCGTGTTCATCCTCTATCTGTGTCTCAGTCCCATACAAACACGTTACAGTCAGTAACGTACAGTATGACCACACGGTTTTATATCAACAACTAGAAGTGCACTCGGAGAACGCAGACCTCCGCCAAGGCAGGTTTCATGCACGTCACTGCCCCGCCCTCCCCCCCTGGATCGCCGCCACCAAAATTGAATGGACTGTTCATTGTGCCACACCCCACCCCTCAAAAACATTTCATTTAGATCCATCGCAGACTTTTGGAGTAATCCTGCAAACGGACAAACCAACGCCAGTGAAAACATAACCTCCTTCCTGGGCCTTCGGCATTGGCGGAGGTAATAACCGAAGCAAACCTCTATAGGATAACTTATTCTAAATTATAATGTGTCTCAGATAGAAGACATTGGTCCAGGAACAGCTAGAGGAAAGTTATTTATTGGTTTCATCACAAATTATAAAGATGATGGAGAGACTTCCCTATTTTGTCTCAGGAGACACATCTGTGGTATAGACATTACTCCTGGGTCGACATAGCATGAAACCATTCATACTGCACTCATAGTCACTCAGAACAACAGCAGAGAAGGAGCAGAAGTGGAAGCATTAGGCATGAACGTCCTTACCAAATAAGGATATCCTATGTCTGACAAGAACTCCCAGTTTGCAGAAAAGACTGAAAAGAGTCAATGAAAGGAGAGAGGAGGAGGAGGTAGAAAGGGAAGCAGGGAAAGAAATAAAGGAGACAATCAACCCAGAGAAATACAAAGAGAGAGCAGGAGAGATATAAAGGCACACAGTCTGTCATACACATATACAGATAGTTGTCTCCAACAGAACTAAAGTCTTATTCATCAATAAAACATGAGCGCGAGTTGCATTGTTGGCTTTCCATCTGTCTATCTCACCTGGTCACCATCTCCTTCTCCTTGTTGGAGGCGTGGCCTCCGCTGCTGATCGGATGGATGGCTGTGGACAGGAAGTACATCCTGTGGTTTTTAAAGTATTGATCCACCAATGGCAAGACGACCTGAGGGTTAAATGGCATAAACACAGAGCGGAATTACTGTCTGGCTGTGTTTCGAAATCGCATACTAATGTACTGTGTACTCCATGCTCAATCTGTATATGCACCGCATACTGCCTACTAAATGAACAATTAAAGAGTAACTTCTGTATTTTTCAACCTGGGGCCTCATTACAGAGAGATCACCTAACTGCTTGTCCTATCGTTTCAAAGATAGGATTTTTCCTATCATCCTATTACAGAAGCAACTCCAAAACTCATGGCTGTGTCCTATTCTATCTCAGATCTCCTAGAACCCTAACTTTTTAAATCATATAATATATATATATATATATATATATATATATATATATATATTAAATTATTTATATATCATTTTTAATGAATAGGCCTACATGGTCCGGGAAATTCAAAGCATCATCATACGATTTGAGCAGCCTTTCAATCATTATATTTTGGTGTTCATGTCGTTCACCATCTTCATTGTCATCGCCATACAGTCCTAACGACAGTGCTGCTGCCATTTTTGGCAGATACTTTGATTTTAGGAGAGGGTCTACGCCATCCTAACTTAGGATTCCTAATGTGGGAAATCCCTAAGTTAGGTCGTTTCTGTTATAGCTGGATTCCTATCCTAAGATAAGATAGAAGTTTTTCCTAAATGCAGTTAGGAGACATGTTTCTGTGATACAAAAAATCCAAAATGTCCTCAGTTTGTAAGATACAATCAGAATTAATGGCAGTTTTGGTAAGCCCTGTGAGATGATCTGGAGTACTGATGCAGACAGGCTTCATCATTACTGCTGAATAACATCATTTTTATATTGCACATTGTTAAAAGGCAATGTTTTACTCAAAAAACAAACAAAAAAAGTTCAAAGTTAACACACCAAATACCCAACTGATTGATGAATTGAATAAAATGATGAGTTCTGACCTTTCCAAAGAACTTAATCTGTTGTTCATGAGGAATCTTCTCCCCTCTTGTTCCCAGGTCTAAATGACGGCCAGAACACAATCAAAGACAACACATTTACATGGTGACAATCATCTGACACATTACCTCGGGTGGTTGATTTTTATCTCATTCCCTAAAATATATTTGCAGTTCATTTGTGGTGTAAAAGAGTCCATTGAAAATAGTATTCAGTGTGGCAGCCAATAACTGCCAGAATCCACTGTGTTCTTCAGTAGCCACCCACTCTGCACTTTATTATTTTGGTAACATGATGGCATCTTCATCTCTGCACCAGCCGTATGAACCCAGACCAGAGTTCAGTTTCATACATGAACATCACATTACATTCATTTCAGAACTGTTTATTATTCACTGAGCAACAGAAAAGTCTCACCAAACTCCATCATGTGCTGGTGCGCCTGGTCGACGTACGTGATGAGCTGCTGGAGGAAGGTGTAGGCAAACCGTTTCTCTATAGCTGGAGTGTCCAGCTCCTGCGACTTCACACCTCTGGAAACAACAGACGCACTCTTAAAGGAATGAGCTGCCATTTTAGGAAATACACAGATGTTTCATATTACCCAGATTCACATCAGAGGATATGTATCCATTTCATATCTGTGCTGCTAAGCTAAGCTAAACCCCAGACCTATCGCTGTACTGGATGCACACAGACTGGAAGTAGGGGGAATACTGGATACTGCTTATCTCTGTCAAAAGGTGAAAATATACCTTCCACTGTAAAGCTGTCTCATTAAACAGTTATGTCTGGTTTATTTTACATGTTTAGATACTTGGAATTGTTCACACTTTATAATAACCATCATTTAATCGTTAATTAAACATAGTTAATAGTTATTTTACTGTTTACAAACAATGAAATGGTAATTAATATTGTTTACTAAATATTAGTAATGCAATCATTTGTTATTTTGTATCATTAGTTTGTGTAATATGAAATAATTAGTTAATAAATTCTATATTGTCTCATAGCTGATAAGATATTACATTCTGATTACATTAGTAAACTATTTATTAACAGTTTATTGTTGCACACATGATAACATTTTATATACTATATTAAGTATTTGTTAGTGATACCAAATGATTTGTAAAACTTTAAGAAATCGTTTGTAAAACATCTATAAACATTACATAGATAGATGGACCAGAAACCAATTATTAAGCATTGACAAAGTATTAACTATCTATCTAAATAATGTTTATAGATGCTTTGCAAAGTATTTATTAACCATTTAACAATGTATTATAATCATCAGTTACAACTTTATAACAGCCACCCAAATAATGTTTATAGATGGTTTACAAACCAATTATTAACCATTAATAATGTGTTACAAATATCTAGCTATGTAATGTTTATAGATGTTTTACAAACAATTTCTTTTAGGTTTACAAATCATTTCGTAATCACTAACAAATACTTATATAATACTTATATATGTATAGTATATACAATGCTGTGTGTGCAACAATAAACTGTTAAAATAACATACATTATAGCATTATTAATAACTAGAAAACATCATTAATCATGATTTAATTGTTTGTTAACAGTAAAATAACTATTAAGTTTAACTGACTATCAATTTACCATTTATAAAAGATGGTTATTATAAAGTGTTACCCATTTTTATTTGACTAGCTGGGCTAGCAGTTTCCTTCTTCTCACACTCTCTGTGGTTTGTCAGTCTAAACACATCCCAAACCTTTCTACTGGACACATACAGAGGAAATTGATATGACTCTGGGTGTTCCTTTAAGTGTATGAAAACATACCCACTAGAGACACACACACTGGTAAGCAGCACACACTGTAGTGTGTCATCAGGCAAATCTCTACTTCCTACCTGGACACAGTGTAGCCGTTGATCTGGAGGAACTTGAGGACGTCTTGTGCCTTTTCTCTGTCTCTGGATTTCTCTTTGGCGGTCAGTGTATCGTAGGGAACCAGCAGAGGATGGTTTCCTCCACCTGGAGACGACAGCAACACGGCAAGGATGGAAAACAAAGATTGTTATCGCGGGCGAGTATTTCGCATTTTCGCGTCATTTATTTGTCACTCCCTCTGTGATGTGTGCAAAGGCCGTGACACTCATAAAATTCAGGCTATCATATCTCCACAAATTTGCTGAAACCCTGATCCTTGCCTTTTTTTCCATCAAATAACGGAAACAAGATAAAGTTGGTGGTGATGGCAGAACAGGAAAAACGTTTTGTGTGTATGTGTTGTGTTGTATCCACCTTTGGCTTCCAGCTCCATTTTCTTTTTCCTGGCCCAGATATTATGATAATTCTCTGCAAGCAGCTCTGCCATTGACTGGAGAAACACAACGTTAAACATACAGTATGTGACTCTGTTACACTGCACATATCAATTCATCTATCAATACACAATATCTTCTAGTTTTTATACTGATATCAATATTCTTCCTTAGTGCCGAAGCTCAGGAATCAGGCAAGTTTCTCCTTTACATCTTTATATTGTTTTATCTTTGTGTGTATACAGGAACCTACCTGCATGTCTCTAGACAGTGTAACATTGCTCATATCAATGGGTCTGGGGCTGAATGTTGGAGCTCCTTCAAAAGACTGCTGTGGAAGACAGGATATATATATTGATGTCACTTTCCCTTTTTTCTATATGAATACCCTCTATAACAAAATGTGAAGCTAATTTGTATGTGCATGTGTGTGTAATTGTGTGTGTGTGTGTACCTGGCTGGCCTGTGATATCCTCCTGGTCTTGTTGTGGATGCTGGCCGGGTCACCCTCTCTGATCCTGTCGATGCTCCAGCCCCATGACAGCATGGTCTTCAGAGACTCTTTGACTGGCCAGCAATACGCCTCCTTATCCTGCAAGATTACAACCAAACATTAGACAAAACCCGACAGTGAGTCAGTACCTCTAGAAACATTTCACCTACAAAGCTGTAATAAACCACAAGATACTGTATCCTATCAAAATATAGGTGAGTGCAAAGTGTGCAAGATACAATATTTCCTTCCCCATTATTCCAAAAAGATCATTCTCACTTTATACTAGGGGTGTAAATCACAAGTTTCATCAGGATATGATATTATATTGATCCTTTGGATGAGGATAATTGCTGATATCACAAAGTCTGCCATATTATATTTACGATTCGATTCAATTCAGGGGCCTGCGATCGATATGAGACAATATCATATGACCATTTAATACAATCAGTTTATTATCAACTCACAAAAGCAACTAAAATATGATTTGACAATTTGACTCTGTAGGTAGGAGGTACACTTGGATGGAAATGGTGACACAAACGTACCATGGGAATTTCAAAATAAAGGCGCATTTTAAAGATGACGATATGTATCGATGTTTTCACTTTGCATCGATGATATTGGATCATTGAATCGATATATCGATCCAGATTGATGTATGTTACAAAACAGGGACCTACTCATAGAAAAAAACTTCCCCAAAGCACTACTAGAGGTGATAAATGAGACACAGAATCAGGATTCCATGAACTGACACTGGCCCAAAGCTGGCACTCATAGAACCTTATCCAGCCATATGTTGGCCAGATCTGGCTCACATGTGGTGATACTGTGCTGTGACACAGCTCAATGCACCAACGCTCACTACCTGGTTATGTTCAAAGTCAAAATATGACATTTTTTGCAAAATAATGACAACATGAAGGCAGACTCAGACAGCTGCGTGCAGACTACCTTCTCAGAGAGGCCTTTGTATTGTTTCAGTAAAGGGAGGCTCTTGGAGATTTCACACATCTGGTCCCCATATGACCAGCCATTGGAAAACTATAAAACATACATGAGAGATATTTCAAAAATTCATTCAATTTTTTTTGCATAATATGATTGAAATGTCAGTTTATTGCACCTTAAAACAAATCAGTAACCGGACTACCACAATTTCTATGTTTGACTTGAGAACATTATGTGACCTGTCGCCTCCTTACCTTTTCTATACACCATTTCTCATGGTTGTGCTCCGCATATCTGGTTATGAAATAGTCCAGTTTCTCTGGAACGGTCACACTGATGAAGACAGAAAAGCAATAAAAAACAAGACAACAATCCTTAGAATTTATTTTGATAACAGTAAATAATTGGATCCTTTTTTTGGGGGGGACAAATTATCTACCGTATATTTAATACTTTATAAAAATCTGAATGAGGATCTGCACCAAAAATAACTTCAAAATATGAACTTTCTAATAAATCTGTTGTATACTTGTTAGTGTCCGCAGGCTGTGGAGTGAAGTTTCCCTCTGAGTCCATGGACGACTGTTTCTCCATCATGGCCATGTAGTTGGACTCCATGTAGTCCGGAGGGAGAGCTCCAGCCACCGCGCTGAGACACGGTAACGCCAGCTTGAACAGCTCCTGGTCATACCGCTACATCACAAAAACACATACACAGTACGTTGCTTTATACATCATAGGATACAGGACATCAGTCTTTTTATGGGTCACCTACATACCACCAGGCAGCACAACAAGCATGGCTGTATACTTTTTTTTTTATACATTACTGCATGTACAGTTACAGTATGCAGCAAACAAACAATGTCTAGTTTTGCACAGATGGAAAAGGTCAGCCAAAGAATTTGATAGCACCATATTAGCAACCAAAACTACTGTCAATTATAAATTGACCATTAATTTATGGTACTAAGTTTGTCTGCCTGTGAAGACAGTATGTATAACATCATCAGTGTCTCTGGAGGAGTTTTGTCTGAGAAAATAACCCTGATGATGTCAATTTGAAATCGGACATATCAGCAATATTGTATTGACTTTTGCCGTTATGTTTCCGACTGAGGACTAACCTCTAACGTTAACTGGCAACCAGCAACACGCCATTTATTAGAGAGCCGTCAGGGGTCTAATGTAGAGTTCACCTACCTGAGCTACTGTGTGACTGGTTGGACTAATAACAAGACTAAAATCCAAGTCTCCAGTTTTAAATTAATATTAAGTTATACATGTTGAGGAATCGTTAAGGAAAAGTGTCTGGCGTCTGTCACGTAACTTGAACTCAAACCGGAGTGTCAACCAAACAGACCCTGGTCCCCCCAAGTCAAATCACACTTAAGTCTGATCTAACGTCCATAACAAGTGATAATAATAAACAAATCTCATACTAATACGTCATATGATAATGGTTTTCTGGTGGTCGGACTCTGCAGGGGTCTAGTAGTCAACTAGAATGTACAAACAAGGAGAAATCTACGTTGATTTACAACGGCTGCCAAAGCGGTTTTGCCCCCTGAATGCGCCTGCACCCAGTAATGTTTGTATACAAGAATACCTTCTATTAAAAAAAAGTAATTAACAAACTGGAGGTTTGAAAGACGTGACCATTTACCAGGTAGGGAAGGTCTAACAACAGATTCTACAGTATTGGTTGCGTGACGCAGTGGTTGTTGCAGGCACACCCGGCGGAGACCCGTACTCAACTGAGTGCACTTTCTAAATCTGTCCCTTGTGATGTATAGAAGTGCAACACAATATTAGGTGTACCCCTTACAAATTCACTTATTTTACATACTATTTCACCTAATTAATTTAATTTGCATTTAATGTTCTATTAAAAAACAATAGGCCTAAACTAGAGCCTTACCTTGCGTGACAGAGCATCGAATATTCCCCAGAACAGTTTCCTGGAGAGGTGAAGCTCTTCATCTGACGCAGCTCCAAAGCTGCCCCATCCTCCAACCAGGCAGTAATACTTCCAACAGCGCTCATAGTGATTGGTCAACAGCTGGGTAAAGTCAAGAGGACATTCATCAACCATCTGCTGGCTTTAACAACCATTCTCAAATAAAACAAATTCACAGTGCAAGATCACTTGTCCATGATCACATTTTCAGTACATCCGATATCAGAGATGCTGATGCAAAGGATGTGCACTGACAACTGTATTAGAATAAATGTGTGTGTGTTGTCGAAGGTAACTTCTATTATAGACAAACAATTAAACTTCTCCTATATTACGATGACACATGATCACTATTTCATGTTGGAGTGGAGAGGAGGTTCTCGGTGACTGTTGTCTGAGCTGAGGTAATACAACAGTCAGAATGTGTACATTGCAGATTGTAGTGTAAAATGAATATTCTTATTACTATTAGTGCTAAAGTATAGTCCCTGTAGATTCATTTTGAAAAGCACTGTTGAATTGATTGGGCAGAGATATAAGTGGAATGTGCTTCTCACCTTCAGAGGCATCTTGGTGTGTTCATTAAGCAGAGGAACGTCAAACACCAGCCTCCTCAGCAGATGCTGCATCATGGAAGGCCTCAGCTTACTGCACATTATTAAGAAGACATACATTAGTTGGTTATTTCCACTGCCACACAGAAACAGTATAAAAACTGTGTAGACAGATCAGATCTTTAGACAAAACAAAAAAAGAAAAAACAGCCAAATGACAAACAGTGACATTATAATAAAACGCAAAGAGGGAAATGCTCCACAAAGATGCATCAATGAAAATGAATAATGAATGAGTAGGGGAATCAAATAAATGAGAATATAGTGATTAGCAGTAATACCCAAGTTGAAGCCAGAGCTTCATTAAAAGGTGCGATGTGTAAGATCGGGCTAGAATTTTAGATTAAAACACTCCAAAAAAATGATCGAAAAAAACATTATCGACAGAATGTGAGGAGGTTACAGTGTTGACGTTATGTCACTGAAGTCTATGTATTGTGTGGCAGAGATATCTACTGAAATGAGCATGCTAGCTGTCTTGTAACCACTTTTACCTCGAGAGGCAATAGTGAGTCACTGTAGCGTCCAGTCTGCCCTCATGAGAGGATGAAGAAGTAGAGCTGCCGGCTGCTGAGGGCGTGCCAATAATAATTGTCCGTGTTCGTTTTGATTAAATCCAAAGTGGCAAAAATGAGAAGACGACCCACACCTTTTTCTCGTCCTCCCTGCGTCCAGGAGACCTCCCTGCTGGGAGGAGAGCTGTCGGCACTAGGCAGCTCCCCGAGAGAGACCCTCAGTCAGCTGCTGCAGCAACTTCAATTCAACTAGTGCAAACCCCAGCACCGGGGGTCTGATCCCGGGGGACCGCCCACCCTTCACACTGGATCAGCAAACTTTCTGTTGCTGCCGTTACACAGGTTAGACCTAGTGCTCCAACAGTCCGCTGTGACTCCCGGCATCGGGGGTTTGTGCTGGCTGAATTTGAGTTGCTACGTCCGCTGACTGGGGGTCTGTCTCTCGGAGCATGATCCCCACTCTCCTCCCGGCGGGGTGATCTCCTGGACACGCTACCTTTATAAAAAGCTAAATATATTTTGGGGGGGTTCATCTCAACCCTTAAGAAAGCTATTTTATAATATTTAATAGTTTATTGATGTTGTGTGTATTTTTGTTCTCAAGTATGGTTTATTATGAGATATTTGTGTACTTGGCGACGGTTGTCTGGCACCTCAGGGATGCAATCCTAGTGTTTCTGTGTTCGGTTGATGTGTTTGCTTCCTAAAGAAGGGGATCAGCCCGTTTAAACAGCTAAATGTCAGCATTTAAAGAAAAAGAATTAGAGAGATATCATATATAAAGAACCTCAAAGAGGTTTAGTGATTTAACCGAGACGGAAGTGGGAGTCGTTTTTCTTGTTACTGCCACTTTGGATTTAATCCAATAACAAAACTATCGAAACGTACATGGACCGTACAGCCCCCCGGTTAGTGGCACAGTAAACACAAAGACGGCTAACGTAAACTATAGGCCGACGCCTCACATGAAGATTATAAGATAGCAGAGTTATTTTAACGGCCTCTCAGAGTTTCAGCAGTTTGGTCGGTTTGGTTCTTGCCCTGCTGTTTGTAAGTAGTTGGCTTTTAATAACTGATGACTGTTAATGTAGGTAGTATGGACCCAGTAGTTGAGGAGAAACGCTGCCCCCTATTTGTTTGGAGCATGTGGCCAGATATTACACACTGCACCTTTAGGAGTGAAACAAACTTGAAATGAGAAGAACTGAATGTTAAATAATGATTATTTGTACCACATTCGGTCTTATTTTGTCAGTATTATTATTATTAGTTCACACCACTAGTCAGAATCTTACATTGCTTTCCAGACAACCCCTCCCACATGTTTTTAAATAATTTACACTGAGGGATTCCGCTGACTCTCACACATGCACGTCTGTTTTTCTTCTCTCCGTTTGAAGTGCAGTCTTACCCGCAAACAGCCAGCAGACACTCCTCTATGGCGTCCCTCTGGGCCTTGGTGAGGCAGCAGCCTTTGGACAGGCGGTAAACGGTGTGGAGGAGGGAGTCGATCAGCGAGGCGAACGGCTCCGTCCCCGCAAACAGTGGAGCGCATTTAGTCAGGAGAGGCAACACGGCCGTGCACAGATACCTGTTGAGGGCGAGTGCCATGTCTGTGGCACTGAGAGCGACCTGACACAAATACAGAGACAGAGGACAAGAGAAAAGATGATTATACTATAATGAAAACATAGTTATAAATATTATATTCCATTTCTGCTAATAGATCCCCCGAAATCCTACACACTGGCCCTTTAAGGAAATATTGAAAGGCAACAAAGAAACAGCAGTTGCTCACTTACAGTGTCCAGAGAGGCAGCAGCTCTCAGGTCTGGTAAGAAGCCGACTTCCAGCAGGTGTAGCAGGAAATTTTGGTCTTCTATACCGTAGACCCTGTCCAGGAACAGGACCATGGCTGCTTTATGGTCCGGACAGAAACCAGCTGACATGTCTGGCTCCACCACCAACCCATCTATGCATCCAGAGGCAAACACATAACACACACACACAAACAAGATTTAACCATCAACCACGTCGCTGCTTTTAATTTGTGTTTACACATTTTCATCATTGGTCCCATACTGGACCTGTTTCACATCAGGATTACTGTGCTATGCATGTCAGATAGGGTGGGTGCTAGAGGGGTTTGCTTACCTTTAGCCAGGCTGGGCATGAAGAATGGAATGCTGATGACTCCCACCAGGTCTTCAATAGGAATCAGAGACCTCAGGATGGCTCGGATACGGATCGCTTCACCTTTACCAGCATGGATTAACTGATATCGAACGGGTTAGGTTAGTGTGGGTAGCTACATGAGTCAGTCTGCAAGTGTGTGTGTGTGTGTTGTGACTCACATGCATCTCTGGAGCACAGCGGCCCAGCAGGTCAATGAGAGCAGCATAGAAGGTCATGATGGCATTCCCCATGTGGATGGTATCATCTTCCTCTTCCTCCAGCATGTCACTGCTACACACACACACACACACACACACACACACACACAATAACATGTCACTGATGCTACTAAATAGTTCAGACTGCTCAGTTTTGGACGTGTCAGGGACAGCATGTCAGATTCCACTCATTACATGCAGTGTTTTTTCAAAATAAACTTCCATGTTTACAGGAAACGTACAGTTTCCGCTCGTAACATTCATACAGTCTATTTTCAAAATAAATTTCCAATGTAGGTTTACTTAGTTATTTATGCAACAAAACTACTTGGTTAGGTTTAGGAAAAGATCGTGGTTGGTGTTAAAATAAGTACGTTTGTTACAACTTGTTGTGTAACTGGCATACAGAAGTTAGGTAACAAAAGTACGGTAAAACAAGTCAACGTTGACTTGTTTCCACCCGGGACACAAACAGCGGTCTCCTGGGTGAATGTCCATGTTTGTTACGTTCGTAATGCAACTGGTATTAGTAAAGTATGGAAATTACCTAACAAAACTGAGGTCAAATAAGTCAGCGATCACCTGGTTTCATACAGGAACGAACAGCGATCTCCTGGGTGAAAGTCCTGTGTCTGACTCTTTATAGTACATCAGTTGCTCTGACTGTCTAATAGTGACGCAGATGGGTTTACATTGGAGTTAGCTGAAAGCCCCGTGCCTCCCATACAGACGCTAAAGGGTGCCTTGGTGCATCGGTATTTGACGTCGAGGGGCACTCATTTTTTGATTTGACGAGTTAGGAGCGAGAACGGGTTGGAATTCGTCACTCAAGCAACAAATGACGTACAGTCTGTGTACAACTGATTTCTCTCCACTCTTAAATACTTAAATACACAGACCTGGGATGGATAATATAAGTGTTTGGTTTGGAACAGACAGCATGTGCGCCTTTACAATAGCATTTATACTGAACTGTAAATTACTTCTTAATATAGATTAATAACAAGACACAGTAAAAACAGTTTTTCTAAAATCCTATTTTCTAATACTATGAGAGCAAATGAATGAGAAGTGACGGTGTTGTCTTACAGTGTCTTGCTGCTCTCAGACGTAGGAGAGGGACCATCTCTGGACAGATCCTGAGAGATCTTAATGGCTTCCTCAATCGCCGCCAACAACCCATCACCTCCTTCACCCCGGAGGGCCGGGCCAAAACACTCGGGTCGGCGAATCAGAAGCCTCACCACAACATTGGCGTTCTCCTCCACACTTTCACCTGGCCACAGAACAGTAGAGGTGTTCATGACAAACACACTACATACACATACACACACTGACAAAGAGGGACGACAGCATCTTTTTGAAAAGAACAGATTTGATTTGCCAATATAGTCGACTGTGAGAAAAGGGACTGTTTCACTGTTTTCACCGTTACAGAAGACGGCAAAGCGCAGGAAGTCGAGGTAGCGTTCACCCTCCACAGGGTTCCAGCCGATGTCGGGGTATCCGTTACGCACCAGCATCACACAGCTCTGCAGCCCACAGCCGGCCAGGTACTGAACCACCTGCACAGGCAGACAAGTGACAAGTTGGGCAGCACTTTCTATGACGCCCATGTCTATAATACATTACAAACATACATATAACGCGCTCTAAATCTGCTTATAGCTCTGTGTAATTACAGTTATAAGCACTCATACATATTCATAAAGCTTTATAACAATACTCATAACACATAAAGCATTTTATAATGACTTAATACTCAGGTCACTCACTGACATTTTTTGCAAGGATCATAGTGTATTATTATTCTCATGGTTTGTAAAACATTATAATCTTTTTTTAATGCATTATAAACACTGTAATAATGCATTATAATGTGATTATAAGTTACATTTTGTAATTACTTATATGCACTGTGGTTATATGTTATATTTTGCATGTCAAAATGCAAATATTTTTACATATTTCTTATATTCTCGTTTTTAATTTTCTGAATTACTTACATTTCTTTACATATATTGTATTTATATTGTAGCATTATGTACATAATTGACATGTTACATACTCCTTTATTTCGATTTTCTAACATTTCTTTATGAGTATTCGATGAAGCAATCCCTGAATTGCTGACATATTTTGACAACATGTTGACGTTAACATGTTTGTGAAGCTCACCTTCTCCAGGTCTGGCTCTCTTAAAGCCAGGGCCAATTCATTATTATCCATGACTGATGCTGCAGCCACATCCAGAGGAGTAGATCCTCGCATGGACGGAGACGCTGAGGAGAGGAGAGGAAGGGAGGGGAGCAGAGGGAAGGGAAAGGGAGAGGAGAGGGGAGAGGACGGGAAGATATAATGAATATAAATACACCAATGAAACAACACAGGTGTATCTGTTCCTGGATACAGCATTATTAGATACACAGCACTATTCCGAGAGCCAATGTTGTCTGTGAGTAATAAGGGATGAAGCTGTAAAAACAAATTAGGTTTCACAAAGTACCCAAAACCTCAGCACACAGCTTCTCCTTGTACACACATGAGCATGCTGGGAGAAAACAGCTCACAGCTTGTAAGCCGGTGGAAGCAGCAGGGAAGGAGTGAGCAGAGGATCTTCATTGTCAAACACATCAGTATTTCTTGTGCGTGTGTCGCATACTGTCGGCATTCATCTTCTTGTATCCAGTACCTGAAGTGGCTTCATGCCTCAGGCTGGAAACACATCTGCTTTGGTCAAAGTGTCGTGATTTTCCTGCCAAATTTCCTGCACGACTGACAACGTGTTGTGAATTACAAGAGCCCACTGTATCCGACTGGTCTTTGCTCTTTTATTATGTTTCTTTACATTTTATATAGGAGACCACAAAGCTTTTCACTGTCGCCTCACAGCAAGTTCAAACACGGCTTGTCGCCCTTCTGTGTGGAGTTTTGCTTGTTCTCCCTGTGTTAGCGTGGGTTTTCTCCGGGTTCTCAGGTTTCCTCCCACAGTCCAAAGACATGCAGGTTCATTGTTGACTCTAAATGTCCCATAGGTGTGAATGTGAGCGTGAATAGATGTCTGTCTCTATGTGTCAGCCCTGTGATAGTCTGGCGACCTGTCCAGGGTGCACACCGCCTTCGCCCAATGTCAGCTGCTGCGACCCTGAATAGGATAAGCGGTTACGGATAATGAATGAATGAATAATCACATGATTGTTCATAGTTATTTGCGATTAATCGCAAATTTATCACAAATTTTGTATCTGTTCAAATAGTATAAAGTGAGATTTGTCATGTATTATCAACATGGGAGTAAAGCTGTCTCATTTAACAGTTGTGTCTTGTTTATTTAACATGTTTAGATACTTGAAACAGTTTCTTGACCAACAGCACCAAAGTGCACACAAAATCTCAAAAGTCCTCGTTGCTATCTATCACGATTAGGGCTGTCAATCAATTCAAATATTTAATCGCGCTTAATCGAAAATTTATGACACGTTTTTTATTTGTTCAAAATGTACCTCAAATTGGATGAAGTCTGCTCAGTTGTCATGGAGATGGCTCTGTTTTGTAACTTTGTATGGAACTTTGGTACTTGGGCTCCATACTCCTGCTGCATGATAACAACTGAGCAAACTCCATCTGCTGATGAAGACCACGGCTGGGTCCGAAATCCCTCTCTGTTCACTTGATTTACTGTCTGCTGTTTTATTTCCAAATTCTGATTTACCACTGTGTAGTGGCCTCCAAAAATTCCACAATGTAATGAAAAAAGTATTTTCCCTGACATGTACTCTGCACTGCATATTAGAGATATAAATCACACATAGACACATACTCACCGAGGCCAACGCTGCTGTTCTCCAGCAGGTAGCTGAGATGGTCGAACATGGCTTTCTGGTTCTGACGGCTGATTCGACAGAAGTAGCAGAGGAAACGACAACAGTTGGCCACCATCTTAGGAAAGGTGATCTCCTGCAAAAACACACACACACACTTCATGTCAGACAAAATCCATGCAGCAAGATAATCTTCTCATTAGAAATGTTGTATAGTCCATAAAGTTTTATTAGCACTTTATGCATTTATTTAAATATTTATTCAAATGTACAAGTATCAAAAAATGACCCTGATGAAGGCCACAAGCCGAAACACGTTGGTCTCACGATACAGTTGTTCATTATACTACAAGCATTGCTGGAGTTGGCTGTGACACTCGTTTATTAACAGTACGCCAATAGATAAAATCTCTTCCCATCCAGACATCTCTGTTTAGACAAGGCTGTTTCTAAATGACAATAACAACAAATAAACCACATCTACATGTACACAAAACTTGATGTTGCAATTCAGTAAAGCTGTTCCTGACCCTGGTTTCTGTCGACACCCTGGTCCTGCTTCAGCTTCAGTACTTACAGGGTAACTTCAACCTGAACCCTATTTTTCCATGTTTCTGTGTGACTAATGGGGACACAAATTTCTGAAATGGGTCCAGTATTGAGGAATGCAATGCAACGCTGCAGACGACATCCGCTAAACGGGCTGCAATGTAATCGTTCGGGGTAACTCCTCACCGTCAATGTAACGTTACGTCCACTAAAAGTGTTTGTTTTTGCAGCCGACAGGCTCCGATTGTTATTATAAGTGTCTGACAACATTATGGAAAGAGACCCTACAGAGAAATAAAACCTATTTCTTACATTTCGCTTTGTTATTGTGTCATGTGACTTGTTGCAGGAAGACAACGGTGGAAACGTGAAGTTGGAGTGAGAAATGACTGAGTGTTGTCAGAGTTCGTTGTGTTGTAGTACAGAAAGCGTAGCTAAGTGTTATCTAAAAGATTTTCAGTGTTATAGCTGAATATTTCAATGATTTTAACAATGTGGATGAGACGTGAGATTTCAGAATGAGACTTCTCAGAGTGAACAGACAGACCTTCGGTACATTTAGTGACGGTGAGGAGTTTCCCCCGAGCGATTACTGTACATTGCAGCTTGTTTAGCAGCTGCTGTCTACAGCTCTCCCTCAATACTGGACCAATTTCAAAAAGTGTTGTCCCTATTAGTCACTTAGACACAAAAACATGGGAGAATAGGGTCCAGGGTTGAAAAATAGAGACGTTACTCTTTTAAGCCTATTGTGTAGCTCTGCACCTATACATTCTTCATACCTTGGAGTCTCCTCCACTGAGTACGTTGACCATGACCTCCATGACAGTCTCATGCATCCCCAGAGCTCTCATCAGGTTAGGATGTTGGTAGAACACCTTGTTGTTCATGATATCACTACGGAGGAAGAGGAGCGAGTTAGAAGCTTGGTGGAGTCTTTCATCATTAGGGCTCTAACCAGGTTTATAGCGTAAGCATTGACTGAACATGCTATTCACTGTATAACAGTTGCCCAGTGCCTTAACAAATGGAAATTCACTGGAAAATGACTTTTAACAAGACAAGAGAGGACCAAAGGATATCAGAATCAGATGAGTGTGTTCTCACCCAAGCCCTCTGATCATCAGTTTCTCCTCCTCTCTTCCCATACGGACACTCAGCAGAGATCTGATCTGACCCAGAGCGGCCAACAGGTTGATGGTGTCCTCGATCGATACGGAGTTTATAGTGTAGGTCTTAGGAAGGGCCCGCACCTGGACACGTGAGGACAGATTCGTATCTTTGAAAACTTGCGGCCGAGGTCCACACACTTCCTTCACTGTCAGACTTTATATTTCTGTGAGAAGCTGTAGAGACTGCAGACTGAGCGGGACAGTCTGTTACTAGTTACCATATGTTAAGAGAGACAATGTAATAGAGGGAATTATTCTCCTTTAATCATTTATACTGTTCCTTTAAAGTCTCATGTTAGTGTTACACACAGTTGTTGAGGGCATTTCTTTAATGATGTCCTCGTATCTTTATTTTTTATATGTTATAACACACACTGTACATCAGCAGACGTTGAAGCATCTTTATTTATTTAACAACTGTTACACTCGTGTGTTATTGAATGAAACTGTGTTTCCACAACAAACAGTTGGTTGTTATATTCTAATGTAACGCTGTAAACAGGGTCTCCAGTGTTAGGGAGTCTCTATTAAAAGGAACACACACAGGCACAGACCTACCTGTCCTCCAATGCCGTCATACTGGCGGTGCAGCAGGACAAACATGGCTCTGACCAGCTCTGGATCCTCAATGACTGACTCCTGAGCCCAGCGGACCATCGTATCTGAAATCAACTGCTGTAACGTACCTGCAGACGCAGAGTGAGAGGGAGGGGGAGAGAGAGAGTTATGACGAACAATTGACTTATTATTTTTAGGGCTGTCAATCGATTAAAATATTTAATTGCGATTAATCGCAAATTAATTATACGTTTTTTATCAGTTCAATATGTACCATAGGGACCCCTTTGAAAATGGCAATGCCAGTTTTTCCTCTCCAAAAGTTAGTGTAAGTTTGGAGGGTTATTTAGCCTCCTTTGTGACAAGCTAGTATGACAAGGTCGGTGCCAATGGATTTTTTAGGCTTTATAGTTTTATACGATATCAGTATCTTCACTCTAGATTTAAAACTGAGCCTACTACAACTTCAAAATCACAAATTTGCGTTAACACATTATTATCGCGTTAACTTTGACAGCCCTAACTATTTTACAAAAAGGACGTGGACATTGTATTGATAAATTACAGAACCCTCGTTCATGTGAAAGTCCTGTAGGTAATGCTAGAACAAAGGGCATGGGGTCGTTCAAATTAAAAGAATTCTTCCATCAGGGACCTGAATGTGCTCTACGCATTTCATAGAAATATGAAGATTCAATTATGAGACATTTTCTGTGTGATGAAAGTATTTTTCCAGAACCTAAATAATATAATATTTAGGATGACGAATTGTCAAATGTCCACATCTACCCCACTGCTGTCTGTCTGTGTATCAGCTGGTGCGGAGGACTTACTGGGCTTCTTCTCTTTCTTCTCCTTCGGCAGGTTGCCCATCCTGTTCTTCAGGTAAGCCACTTTCTCCACCAATGACATGAGTCGACCTCGGATGGTGAAGTCACTGTCGCCATCAATCCCTTGCTCCTCCTCCAACTCTATACCTGACGGGATGGAGCAATCACTACACAGTACATACTGGATGTTTGCAGCCAATGAATTTACAGTATACAGATATTACTGATCAATGTTCTTATTAATATCGTCACATAACTATTGATCTGTGAGCGTAAAACTGGATATTCTAGTTAATTTGAATGTTTGGTTGGTTGTGTAATTGAAGCTGATTGGTAGTTTTACCACAGTGTCTCATCAGGTCCTCGTGGAAGTCGAGCAGCTGTTCTCGGATGTATTCGGGACACGGACACTCCTGCTTCTCATCCTTAAAGTTCAGCAGTGTGTTGATCTGAGCAGAGACACATTCATTAAATACTTCCACAACAATCACTGGGATGACATCACGGAAATCCAACACACATTTGTTCATAGGTTTGGATGTCGGGAGCGTGTTCCCACCAGTGTATTGGAAAGATGCTATGTGACTCGGGGGTCTACAACACATTCAAGTGATAAATGTCTCCAGCAACGGTTACGGTGTCCAGCATTGAGAGGCCTCAGCTGAATAGGAGTATTTAGGTGATACACAATATGTTCCTAATCTCAATTCCTTTATTCAAAGTGACTCAGCTTTCAGTTTGCTCCTGATATTGATGATGTATTTGTGACTTTGCCCTGACTGCGATAACGCTGCTACCCTCAACTCTGACTGAAACCAAAATGAAAAATGTTATACAGTTAAGTAGATTAGCTCATGTCTGTGTTCTTTCCTTCAACATCGTGGATGTAACCTTCAATCCAGTTGCTGTATCCCTGTGTTTGGATTCTTTTGGGGATCTTTACAGACATACCTGCCCACGTTGACATTGTTTCAACACTTAGTTGAGGTACACATGTCAAATATTTGTACCCCTTCAACCATAGCTACTGTACATAGCAGTCTGACTAGTTTCCGGGAGATTAATTCCCACCCTGAGCGTGACGTAAGAGCAAAACGGCCATGTGAATATGGTGAACTGTCTGCTGTTCTTCTCTTAATACACTTCCTGTTATTCTTCTTCACTGCACTATTCTTCTCCAGTCTGCTCTACTCTTGTATAACCTTTTTCATTTGTACTGTTCTGTCCTCCAGCCCAGACCCCTCTCTTCTTCGGCGGTGTTCCTACCTGTTCCTGTGGAGGAGATCTAAACTCTTTGGTCTTCTTGGCAGTGAGGGCTGCAGACATGTTGAGCGCCAGCATCACCTCGTTGTAGCGGAACCGCTGGTTGTCTTGGAGACAGGCCACAAAGTCGTCAGAGAAGGCCACCACCGCCTCGATACGGTGACGCACCTGGCAGTCACACAGGTACTGCAGCACGTGGCACATCTACACATACACACAGAGATCAGACACAGGTGTTGGGTCAACTACATATTATGATGAAAAAGGTGTAACATGTTTGTAGAATACAGTGCGTATATATGTCATCAAGCTTTGGGGTCACTGTCATTGCAGATTTAAAAAGTACAGCTTTGAAATCGCTCAAACTTGAAGAGAAAATTGACATATTACTTGGCCTCAAAGCAACGACTATCACAGGAAAAACTTGTACATTTTGCAAAGTTTTCATTGTAAAACTTCCGAGGTGCTAATTCCAATGAGGAAGAAAAAGGAAATTTGTGTGCCTAACAGGCAACAACAGCTGTCAGTGTGTCAGTGTGCTGACTTGACTATGACTTGCCCCAAACTGCATGTGATTATCATAAAGCGGGCATGTCTGTAAAGGGGAGACTCATGGGTACCCATAGAACCCATTTTCATTCACATATATGGAGGTCAGAGGTCAAGGGACCCCTTATTGCCTGTTGGGCTTGAGTTTGCCATGTTATAATTTGAACATATTTTTTATGCTAAATGCAGTACCTGTGAGGGTAAAGACTGGCATGGCCATTTTCAAAGGGGTCCCTTGACCTCTGACCTCAAGATATGTGAATGAAAATGGGTTCTATGGGTATCCACGAGTCTCCCCTTTACAGACATGCCCACTTTATGATAATCAAATGCAGTTTGGGGCAAGTCATAGTCAAGTCAGCACCCTGACACACTGACAGCTGTTGTTGCCTGTTGGGCTGCAGTTTGCCATGTTATGATTTGAGCATATTTTTTTTGCTAAATGCAGTACCTGTGAGGGTTTCTAGACAATATCTGTCATTGTTTTGTGTTGTTAATTTCCAGTAATAAATATATACATACATTTGCATAATGCAGCATATTTGTCCACTCCCATGTTGATAAGAGTATTAAATACTTAACAAATCTCCCTTTAAGGTACATTTCGAACAGATAGAAAATGTGTGATTTATTTGCGGTTAATCACGATTAACTATGGACAATCATGCAATTAATATTAAATATTTTAATCAATTGACAGCTGCAATGTGATGAAAAACTCACTGTTACATTGAAAATTATTTTTGAAAGGCACTGTGGCTGTAAATATACCATTAATATGATATAGTAAACAAATGGAACTGCATTTTACAAACAGGGGGTGTCACCTGGAGTTTTACAGGCTCCGGTAGCTTCATCTGTAACAGTCCTTCTTTAGGCATTTTCCTCCCTCCGTCCTCTCCATCCTTCACCACCTCCAGCTCCGTGTGTGCGTCCTCCTGCCCTTCCCCTCTTTCAGAGAACACAGACGGTTCAATCAGTCTGAGGATGTTCTTCAGATCTCCACTCTGAAACACTCCCATGATGAGCAGGGTGTAGAACAGCTTGATGAGGGGGACGAAGAGAAACTCAGTGGTGCCTCCTATTGGATCCCGTACGTGCATGCTTCCCTCCCGCACCGCCTCCGTTAGCATCTCGATGGTTTTCATTTTCAGTATATCTAAGGGGAACTCGGGGCTGTACTGGAAACAGTCTCCCGATCCGTTGTTGCCGTTGTTACGAGACGACGGTCCGGTCCCGCAGACGAAACTCGGGGACGAGAAGTGCATTCTGGGTCTCAGGGACGTGCTGAGGCCGATGCCTGGCAGGCCGTGTTTCTTCTTCTCATCTGGAAACAGGGTGATGCTCTTGGTTTCGTCCGTCATGGGAACAATGTACTCGTTGTTCATCATGAGGCGAGCCGTGGTGTAGCTGCTCAGGTGGATGTCGATGAGGAGGTCGTAGTAGCCCGCACGAAGCAAACCTGTGGGTGAGAGACACACAGAAGAGTACTTTTACTTTAGATGCTTTATTTATATTTTGCTAATAATGCTTCTGTACTTTTACTTAAAGACTTACTTTGATAAAAAACTTTGAATCTGACTCAAATTTTGAGGGGAATCGGTCAAAAATCGATACGCCCGTCATAAACCGATACAAATAGCTCCACTTGAGACACTTTTTATGTGTTATGTGTGTGCATGACATGGATCAGTATTCCCACAATAATGGGAACCTTAACCTTTAAGCACTTTTTCATTTCATTCATTAAAACAGAGCTTGTAGTGTAGTATCTTTACATTGTAGTATTACCAATTCTACTAAATGATTTTACTACTTCCAGCTCTTCCTACAGTTATGCCACACCGCATCATGCAATTAGCTTTAAGGGCAGGCTCTGACTATTACCTGACCTCCACTTATTTCTCAGGGACAGGCTCTAACCTTGCATGCAGTTATTCTTTCTACGTGCTGTGTGTGTTACCTGGCATGTACTTATTCTCTATAGCCTGCAGGAGCTGTGCCTCGTCGACGTGGGAGCAAAGGGCGTGTGCCACCCGGTTGTTTCCCAGAGCACAGATTGCTGAGTACAGTCTGAGGGTATGGTAGTGAAACTTTAATAAGTCCCTCTGCTCTGACAGCTCCAGGACATCCACCGACCTGGACAATACACAGAGAGATACTGCATGAGAAATGAGAGCACGGGAAAATGAAAAGGTGTGTGTGTGTGTGTGTGTGTGTGTGTGTGTGTTCTTGAGATTACTTATAAAACGGTGCTAAAACACTCGTGTGTACGGAGATCGTTAAACGTATTAGTGTGGATGTAGCCAAAGATAGAGGGGGGTGTGTGTGTGTGTGTGTGTGTGTGTGTGTGTGTGGGGGTACTTTACTTGTTCTCCTCAGGTATGTGCAGAGACATGAACTGCAGAGGTTCGTTACACTGGACCAGCCAGCCGTGTCTGTCATTCACTCTGGATGCTGACACCTGAAAAAAAACAGACAGCATACATTACATTTCATGTTGCTGTCCACCCACTGTGCGGCACAGCATACTGCCCATACGCAGCACAGTATGGGGGAGTCATAAGACTAACCCAGCGCCTGATACAGCTGAAGCTCAGCATCATTTCCATACTCTCTTTATAGAGACAAGCATCAGTTGGGCTTTCACTGTAAATTAGAAAAATCTATTTTCCTGTTCAAAAACAATTGATTCACTAAAATATATATATTTATTATGTTTTTTTTACTATTTTGAAAGAGATTTTTTATATTCACCAGAAGTATAAAACATTACATGTCCCTCATAAATTAGAAAGAAAATACCTCTAATTTGTGAGGGAAATGTCTTTATTCTTTGATTTTTGGGTTGCTGGGAAAAATCTAATAAATAATTCCTGACAATGACTGATATATTTGACTTCAGGACATCTCTGACTACATACATGCTGAAAATCAAACATTTTTACATCTATTAATTTAGATATTTTCCAAAGTAAAAGTCTCTAGAAGTGTATGATTCAACTTTTTCCCATGGTCTAGTGTTAAAAAAGTTAACCAAAATCGCAATACATATCGAATGGGCACCCAAATATCGTGATAGTATTGAATCAGGAGATCGGTGTATCGTCCCAACCCTACCAATTGTTAGTACATTCTTTACATTTCTTTTCAGAACTGTCAGCCTTTACATCCCTTTGTTCTATATATTGCACAATTAGTGATTTGCACAAAAAAGACAGAAACTGCAGACCTGCTGTACTATAAATAGGTAGGAGTTGTTACTGTACCTTGAGGAAGTGGTTGGGAACACGACTCCATAATACAGGGGTGAGAAACTGGACATGAAGCCGTGGAGGACACTGAGGAACTGGGTTCTTCCTCTCACTCTTAAACAGACCAGCTGACAGAGGCATCACATTCTGACAGGAGACAGACATGTTGACAATGAAACATCACATAAGACACCGCTGGACAGACCAAAGAGGATGCTGTGGACATATACACACTCAAGTTGGTTTTCATATTAGTGCTCATTAATCTAGTTATGTATAAGACATCATTTCATCCCAAACTGACACGACATGAGAGACTGTAGGGTGTGGCCATAAGTAAAAGGATTGTTTAAGAAATGTTCTGTTTCAAATATAAATGATTAATATATGAATTAATAAATGTCATCAAATGTAGCAAAAATAAGACTAAAAATAAATGTAGCCAATAATCAATTGATAAAATGACACCCCAGGACACATGTTGAGTGACAGCCCCCTCGTTTGCTTAATGAGGCAGAAATGCATAAAGAAATGAAATAAGAAATGTGTAAAGAAAAGAAAAGAATATAGAACTAAATAAGTATGAGGAAATAAATAAGGGGTGAATGCAAAGGGAAAATTGTGCAAAAATAAATATACAAAATAAAGTATAAATAAATAAATAAATATATACATTTAAAAATAAATAAAAAAAACAAGTAAATAAAAATAAATGCAAAAAGTAAATAAATAAATACATTTCAAATTTTATAAAAATAAATTAAAAAAATAAATAAAAGGGAAAATTAAACAGAAGAGTAAATATATAAGGGAATTAATACAAAGATAAATAAATAAAGAAGCAAAGTGTGTGTTTGTGTGTGTGGGGGGTCCTTCTCACCTTAATACGCCCCAGTTCGAACTGGAAGACATTGGGGCTGGTGGCCTTGGCAAAGACTGCTGGGAACAGCTTAGTACTGGGCTCCACCTGTAGGGATGAGAGAGTGCTTAGCTAATTACTTAAGTCCAACTGAAACCAGTTAGTCATTCCTTATTTGCAGTCCAAAATCAGTTTCAAATATTTTTTTTATCTATTGTAATTTTTTTTGGTTATTGTAAGGAATAAAAACTGCAGCCCAACAGGCAACAACAGCTGTCAGTGTGTCAGTGTGCTGACTTGACTATGACTTGCCCCAAACTGCATGTGATTATCATAAAGTGGGCATGTCTGTAAAGGGGAGACTCGTGGGTACCCATAGAACCCATTTTCATTCACATATGGATTCCTTGTGTTTTCTAGTTTCATATGATGCCAGTATCTTCACTCTAGCTTTAAAAGTGAGCCCCGTAGAATCTAAAAATTGCAAGTTAAAGAAATGAGTGGCATTAAAACAAATTTGCATTAACGCATTATTATCGTGTAAGCTTTGACAGCCCTACTAGAAAGCTAATGTGGGTTGTTGTTCAAAGTCTGTGGCTCTTTGTGTTATGTCTCAGCCTGCAGCCAGACTGTTAATTAGTGTCACTGTCAGCCGATAACAGATCGGTGATGTTGGTGCTTTAAACACGTTAAAATTAAATTATTTGATTGGCTATATGAACAGAAGTTCTGTGTATACGTATACAGATTTCTTTTTAGTTTACAGAGCATACAATATGTACTGTATGCTGGAGCATAACAAACATGTAGTTTGGTTGCAGTTGGACTAACAAATATTGGCGAAAAGGAGAATGTGGATTAAATATAGCTGGTGCCAGACTGTTGTAGTGAGAGGGATGTTAGAAGAAGGCAAACAGAATACATAAGAATAAAGAGAAGAAACAAGAAGGAAAGAGGCACATTATGATGTATAAAGCAATATGAAAGGAATTAAAAAGAGGATCAGGAAGAAAGAAGAAGACGGAAGCAAGAGGTGAAGATCAAATATTCACCTGGTAGTATGTGCTGAGTTCTTTGCCATTGGCTGTGAATGTCAGCAATCCGTTTGTTGTGTCGACCAGACAGCCGATCTCTAAGCCGTTGTTGTTCCTCCCCTGACCGGGACTGCTGCTCTCTCCGGCCCACACCATGTAACAGTTACTGCGCTTTATACTGAAGCAACAGAGTTACAGCCGACATTATTATAAATATTTGTAATTATTATACAAATTCAATAATTTCCACTAAGACATGGGTTAGCTGCAACTTGACTAACCTCTCATGAACTTTGCCCTTCTCGTCTCCCAGGGTAACGGTGACAGTTCGGACGTTGTGCAGCTCAAAGCCCGGGTCGTACTGGTGGAAGTCAGAGGTCACCCAGCCCACCCAAACGCTGCTGGGCTCCTGACCAGGGAAGATCCGCACAGAGTAGTAGTGCTGCACAGAAAGAGAGGAGCGATTAAGTCAAGTTTAACTGCAGTGCCCTTGAGCACAGTCACTTTCCTCAAGGGCTTCACAACACCCATATTATAAGACATTAAATTGATGCATTGAGAGAACACCTCTTTAATAACATCATTTGCTAAAAGCCAGAGCAAATAAATTCTAATTTAATATTATGTAACAAATGTAATGAGTGAACTGTAACACTGTATGTAATATATTTATAATTTATTCATTTCAAAACCATCTTGTGCATCTTTATCCATACTTAATTAAGGTAATGATTTATCCCCTTCTGACAGGTATTTCCCGTAATTCCCAGATCTGGCCTGTTCTGGTCTAATAATAGAAACAAGATATCTCAGGATCAAAGTCTAATGTCACTTTCTAGATGTCAGGTCACAAAGGCAGTGTCAGAATGGTTTGACATTACCCCTTCTATGCCAGCAAATTGTACTGCAGTTATATATGTATCTTAATGATTAAAATAGGCCTGCAGCATTTACTCGTCATCCGTAACATGTAAAGTAGAGGTGGGCGATATATCGAATATACTCAATGTATTACGGCTCGTTCTACGTGGGATGTTGTAAATGACTATATTGCGAACATCGAGTACAAATATCAATTGTAATTTTTTTAAGCCGCTGGCATCTCGCTTTGGCGTTTCGCTTTGGCGTTTCGCTTTTCCCGCGGCTCTCTCCCTCCCACAGACACACTCGAGTATGCGTGGCGTATGAGCATGGATGTGCGTATGGGGCGTGTGTGCTTGTATCTTGAGGGGAAGCAAGGAAAGAGCCTAGAGAGAACGAAAGAAGTGAAGAGCCAAAGCGAGTTTATATGTGTTAAGGTTGGAAACGTTGATGGAAGATGCCAGCCTCCACTTCGAAAAAGACTGTCAAACCTTCCCCCACGTTGTTTTGCGGTACGTGTATATACTAGACATTACGGTAATGGTACATGTCCACGGGGGCGTTTTTTATCGCAAGGGATCACCTCGCTTCCCAGCATTGGATGCTTGATGGGCTGCCACTAGACACCTGATTGGATGAACGCTTTCCCTCGTGGGCTGCTGCTCCCACCTTTCAAACTGGAACCGACATGGCGGCTCGTTTGGAAACTTTCTTCTCTTATATCACGAAAATAATTCACCGTGTGTTTCTGAAAACATTTTATGCAAGAAATAAGTCATGCAGTTGCTGAATCTGTCTTCATTTTAAATCCTCAGGTGTTCTATGATACTAGTATCTTAACTCTAGCTTTAGAATTGAGCGAGTTATTATCGCGTTAACTTTGACAGCCCTATTTATAAGCCTTATTGCCCAGCCCTAGTAACAGGTATATTGCATGTGAGTGTTTTTGTGTATTGTCTTACAGTAGAGGCTTGCATGAGGAATTCATATTCATCTCTGTCGTCAGCCATCACCTCCTCTGACAGTCGAGCAGATGATGGACAGCTGTTGTCTGGCTTATTTCTCTTCAACATGAACCTGGTAGATCAGACGGTTAGTTTAGGTTCGTAAAGTTTAAAAACAGTGAGTGCAAAAGTTGGATGTAGATATCAGATTTCATTTTTAAAACTGTTGATTCTTTAGTGTTGACGTGAGGAAACAGGGTTTACCGCTGCTTGAGTTTGGAGGGCTTCTCCTGGTTATAATCTTTGTGGTTGTTGAATTCGTCTCTGTCAGGTCCATTGGGACCGTTGTGACCATGAGAGGACTTCATCAGGACCTCAAAGTCTGACACAGTTTCAAAGTCCTCCAGCTCCTGCAGAAACAGACAGTGAACACACCACACATATTCTCAATCATACACCCAACCCTATTGTTTACACCTGCAGGTAAATGTGAGCAGTGAATGGTGACGTGGTGAGCTTTCCTTTAATAGTTCAACAACTATTGAACAATGAGATGTACAGTAAGCAGTTAAACTAGAGAAATTCAAGATAATGTGCTTCAACAGAATCTACAATAAATTCTACTTGGGCAGTGGAGGAAACTGCTACACACCAGAAGGATTGCATTTGAGTGTGTGTTGTACATGTCAGTGTGTTTGTGGTACTGTTACCCTCTTTGGTGAGAAGAGGCTGTCGCTGGTTGAGGATCTGGAGAAGGACTCTGAACACTCTATGGGCATGCTCAATCTGTAGAAGGTAATGTCAGTGTAACTGTTCTGGGAGCCAAATGACCTCTGGGTGACCTTTAGGCAAGGACACGACTCCACTGTCCCATCTATCCTTGTCACCTGAAAAAGGAGGCAAAATAAAAAAAACATTAGTTCTGTCCATACTCTCAATTTTTCAGCTCGGCTTGATTTGTCAGTAGTTTATTGAACAGTATTTAGAAATGTCTTAAATGAGTCTCAAGTGATTACGCTTCAGTCCAGATCTCAGGCTAATGCCATTGAAAGTTCTAACAAAAACCTACAGCAGATTCTACCAGGTGCTAGCTATGTGGATCTGTATTGCAGGTGGCTCCCCTCACCTCCATGTGTTGGTGGTTGGGGGGGACGGGAACAAACTGAGGCAGCCTCTTGCTGAGCCACATGGTAACGTCCCGGTTCATGTTGACAGCAAACGGTTCGTAGCCTTCCTGCAGGCCGCAGATGGTGAAGTACTTCAGAGTGCTGACGTCTTTACCGAAGTTCATTCTGCCCGCCTGACACACACCCAGACTGGACACTGGGATAAAACCTGGGGATAGACAGAAGAAAGTAGGGGTGGGAAGAAAAAAAAACGATTCACCTATGCAGAGATTTTTTTTCTTCTTTTTTTACGATTTTGAAATCCATTTTTTTTAATGCCAGAATTGATATAATATCTTCATTTGAGTCTATGTGGAGGTAGAAGGAAGTTACCGCTTTTATTGTTGTAGTCTGAGTAACGTGACGTCATATCCGTTCCGTATCTGTCAACCAAAACAAACCGCAGCGAGCCGAAACGAGAAAGTAGAAAACGGTGGAGGGTCCACGTGGATACGACCTGCACCCTCACATGTTAAACCCAACATGGTGAACACTACACATCCAGTAAAGTATGGAAACACTTTGGGTTTCACACATTGACAGGAAAAGCAGAGCTAGACATCATGGCTAAAGCTGCATGCTACCTCTGTCATGGACGGGAAACGTTATCGTATTGCTGTAACGTGCGGTCAAGCCAGCCGTCACTCGCATCTCCTTTGTATAAAGGGCTGACGCTACAACTGTAGAGCACCCATATACTGACATTTATGTTAAATGCATTAATTTCAAAATAAGGTGTTAACAAAGGTTATATACAAATACATATATGGAAATAAGATTGATTGGATTATATTCACCAGAAGTATAAAACATTTAATGTCCCTTATAAATTAAAAAGAAAATACCACTAACTTGTGAAGGAAATGGTTTTTGGTTTGTTGGAAAAAATTTAATACATAATTCCTGACAATGATTGATATATTTGACTTCAGGACATCTCTGACTACATACATGCTGAAAATCAAACATGTTTACTGGATTCATTTAGATATTTTCCAAAGTAAAATTCCCTAGAAGTGTAGGATTTTGCTTTTTCCCCATGTTCTAGTGTCAGCACTGACCTTCACCAACTTCAAAGTCCTTGAAGGCCAGCTCCGATCCAGAGTCATCCAGCAGCACTTCTCCATTAAGTGTGAACATCATGGTGTGTTCATTCAGATCCACCATGCAGCCCACCACGTCGCCTGTCTGCCACGCACGCCCAAAGTGCTCATTACCCTGGTTCCATCGCTGGACCTAAGAAAAGAAAAACCCATCTACCCATTTATGCCTAATTTGGACATTTAAAAAAAAGAAATTGTTCCACTTTAGTGCCAAAAAACTGAACAAATGGAATGTGTAGAGCGAAGAAAAATGCAGCCACCTTGAATCCATCAAAGACAAAGGCCTGGTCATCAGCTCCCAGCTCCTGGTCTGGAAGGCATCCTGGCCTGGCCCAGCCCACCCTCATCTCTCCTGCTGTTAATACCTGGAGAACAAGCAGGAACCGGGTAATAATCACTTCAGGAAAAAACAGTAAAAGCTCAGTGTGATAACTTGGCAATAGCTGTTGGAGTTTAGGAGACATTGGGGGGAAGATATCAAGTATTTTCAAGTCAAAAGGCTCAAGTCCAAGTGAAGTCATGAGTCACTGATGTTGAGTTGCAAGTCTTTTCTGACTTTGTCAAATCGAGTTTACAGTCATCAAATTTGTGACTCAAGTCTAACTGAAGTCCAAGACATGTGACTCGATTCCACATCTCTGTTACCCAGTACACTTTAGTTCAGAATAGGGCATCGTGAAGGGTCTTAGATAAGCTAAAAAACGTTGTTACATCCTAATAGTAAATATCCTCAGAGCAATACTATCATATCCTGTGTCATCTTCTTACCTCCAGCTCAAAGTACCACTTCCCTGCATTAACACAGTAGGTTTTCTCTGCTCTGAAAATGCGGAACCTCTCGGCAGATACGTTGCTGGGGTCAGATTGAGCTGCTGGAAGAGAAGAAGGGAAAACAATAACATGTTATTATCATATGTTGTAATTTTGCATAATCAAGGTAGTCAATTTTCCTCCAAAAAAAATATTATACTAAACATACAAATATTCCTAAAAATGCCAAGGGATACAATGAAGGGTAGGTACTGTACCATGGTCCTGGTCAGGAGCTTCCAGGTTGTAGCCATATCCCAGCAGAGTCCTGACGGCCTCTCTCAGACTGTCTTTGTTGGACTTCTTGGTTCTCTCATCCAGCAGAACGTAGGGGACCAGTCGAGGGTTTCTACGATTCTTCACATCCTGAGGAGCATACAAGAATAGACCAGAAGAATGGAAAGTAAATACTTTATAGTTTTCTTTGTGCATGGAGGCAACCATTTAGTCAGCCAACTGGGTGAATTGTGAAAAGTGAAAGTGTTCTATCTTCAGTGTTATCCACGAGCTACTCACACCAAGTGGTGATATTGCCTCTGAAGGAAAAATGAGCAAACCTACGTGTATATTCTGGGTTTCTTGTTTAAAGATGCAGCTGTCATTGTCATCTTACAACTGATGTGCCATTGTTCTATTGGTACTGGTCTTATATCTTCAATTGAGGGAAATTAAAGATACCTTGAACTGGAATTCTGGCTAGTCAGAATTAAATGGTGGATATCTGAAACTGGAATTACGACTAGTCATGATTCAGTTGCGGATATCTGCAATGTGAATTACTGATATCTGCAACTGAATTGTAGATATCTGTGCCTAGTCAGAATAGAATTAGGGATATCTTGAATTAGAGTTTTCATTAGGCAAAATGACATTGCAGATATCTCTAATGAATATCCTCTCTAGCTATTAAATGCTAAAACGGCTTGCCATAAGTGCACCTCAATTTGACTAGTAACATTCAGGATTGCTCCGCACTGAGATGGCATAAGCTGTGGTTGGCCCAGTACAGTAGCTGTATGTAGGTGTGCCCTCTGTGAATTACCATCAGAGATTGGCACTCAAGCTGCCAACTTGTACTAAACTCACATTTATACTATTGGATTGTTTTAAAAAATCAAAATGAGGAGAGAGAGGAGGAGGGTGGTGGTGGGGAGGGAGAGACAACAAGGGGTTCCGGCTCAGATGCCACGGATGATGAAAGTGCAGGCAGGGTATGCAAATTAGGGCAACTATTCATCATCTTTCATAGAACCCTGCTGTTACCAAAAGAAGGGTGCAGCCAAATCAAGTGCTGGTGCGATCAAGTGAGACAGTTGGTAGCAGTGGAAAAGTTAGTCTGGAGCGCTGCAATCACACAGGTCATCCAACTGGAAAACTCAATAAGTGACATTCAGAGATACCTGAAACACAATTGTTCTCAGTCTCAACACATAACCAAACCCACACACGGCGCTTGCATTTAACAATATGTGTTATAGTGTCCTACCTGTTGGATGCCATAGGTCCAGCCCTGGCGGATGCGATCTCTTGCCCAGACGTTGTGTGCGTTCTCAGCCAGTTTGTCCACCATGGCTTCCTGGGTGGAGGTCAGTTTGATGTGACTCAGGTCCAGAGGAGCAGGTTTATAACCACCGGACAACTCGTAGCTGCACAGATAGAGTTGAATCACTGAATCGTTAGCTAGCCAGCTGCTCAACAACCTTCATGTACTGAAGTCTAAGAGCCTCTGGCGCTATCCTCATCTAAATACCGGTTTTGTTTTGCCCTATAAATAATCTCATGAAATGTCCCATCAGTGTGTCATTGAGGTGACTTACGTTGATGACAGTTTCATGCTCTTGACTTTCTCTACAGCGTGTTCATCTGCTAGGCCAACATGGCAACCCAAGGCCAGGAGAGTTCTGTAACACACATACACACACACACATGATCAAACACGTAATTCAACTGTTTGATATTGGACCCAAACACGTTACCATCACCGATACTCCCACATACTGCATTGAGACTTTCTTAGGTAGAATCTTATGTGTGAAACACGTTGTGTGTCATCGGGGCTTAATAGTGTCACAGTTAAATATTTGGTCTAAATGTCATGTTATGTTGCTCACTGCACTGATGCATTACTTGAGAGTCTCCAGAGACATCTGTAAGTTGTAGCTCCGCTCTTGCTCAGGAAGCTTGGAGAACTCCACCAGACAGGGATGTTGCCGCTTGTTATCATCTCGCACCTGAAACACACAGAAGACACATAGAAAACTAAAATTACTAACTCGCGCTCGTATGTCTCCGACAACCAGTCAAGTTGCAGGTTTACATCCATGTCTGTCCAAACATGTCATCACCTCATCATTAGACATTTTTGAGTTATTGCCAAGAATGTGTTTTGTGTCACAGTCACAGTGACCTTGAACTTTAACCACCAAATTCTAATTCAGTTCGTCCTTGAGTTCTAGCAGACGTAGCAGTCGCCGCTACAGAGGCATGAAAAGCAAACATTAGGACAGTAACAACAGTTCACATCAGGAACGATAACGGCGCAAAGCACATTTCTCCATACCGGTCAACAAGAGATTCTGCTCCTCTGCTGTTTACTAAAGAGCTCTCTCTCTGTCTTCTGTCTCCTTGTGTGTGTCTGTGTATGTATGTATGTGTGTGTGTGTGTGTGTGTGTGTGTGTGTAGTGTGTGTAGTGCATCTGCTCCTCTCTCGCTCTCTGTTTAGACACAACTGACAAAATATGTGGAATAAGTACATCATTTAAAACCCATTATCTCAAACAGCAGTGACACGAGGCTGTCTCTAATGCATTTTGAAATGTGATTGGGGGGAGGCACTGGGAGGACAGCAGGGAGAGAGGGGAGGGAAGTCAAAGCGTTCATGGGCATATTTTATCATCTCATCAGAATCAGATCATTTATATTATATATAATATATCATTTATATTGTTTATAGTAGATCATCAGTGTGTTTGCTTGCCAGATTCATTTGCGGCACGCAAAGAAAATAGACCAGATGCCGAAACTATCTCTGAGGATTGCAAGCCGCCCGCGGTGCTCCGTGTGCTGTGTTAACAGCTCAATTGATTTACAGTACATGGGCGCCGGAAGGACACAGGCAGCGCTCATCTGAAAATCGGGCCGCTTCCTTTCCTGATGTGAACCCGGTGTTAAGGGAGCCTGTTGCTTGGCACCCTTTGACCTCAGGACACGGAGAACCATTGGACACCTGGGCGCATAAAGTCAAAGAACTGGAGTTACATCCACGTTGGCTTCAGCCTTGAGTGTTTTCTCAAAAGACCAAAATCTTTTAGGTTTTTAAAATAGCTTCAACTTTGTGTAATTTCCCCCTCAGTCTCTCTGACTGGACCGCCAAATCAGTGGAGCAAAAAGTTCTATTACTGAGGAACTACTGACATCTATAGGTCCGCCCTGACATTGTCATGGGGGGGTTGCTGCCTTGTGTGTGTTGTGTTTCATTCCGTCGTGTCACCTTAGTGAGCTAGGTAGCTTTTAGACTAGATTAATGAGTGGAACTGTGAGAAGTTAACAAGAAAAGCGGAGGAATGGAGAACAGAGTGACCAGGAGTAGATCAATTAAGCACTGTAAAATAATAATCTATGCCCACGTTGTTTATCCTACTACGCTATTCCCTTGAGAAATCTACTATAATTGAGTAAATGTTCTTCTGTCTTCTTCTGAACTCTACAACAGCATGAAATAGCTTTCAAGCATAAAATAGCTTTCAAGATTAGTAATGCTGTTAATGCCAAATTCCTACCCCACCTATGTTATGTAACTTAATAATAGTAACATCAGACAATTTTTTGCCTCTATTTAAGTGGCTGGAGTGAAAATGAGTCATTCTCAACATCTGCGGTTTCAGAATGATGAAGACAGCTGGAGAACAGTTAGATACCAAATAGGATGGAGGCTCTACGGGATGATTTTTTTTCCTTGGCAATGATCACGTTTTTCCCAAATGGTGCAGAGATTTTGGGGCATTCTATCATCTCAAAAAAGTGAGTGCACATAGCTGTCTTAGATGGGAAAAAAAATCTCCTCACAACGTTTGGCTCCAAGTCTGGGTCTGACAGTGACCAAACATTCAATGACAGGACTTTAAGTCGGACTTATTTAAGTTCTATTTGATTACATGTTGTATGTAAAGTGTTTTCCTTAAAGCTCCCATATTATGCTCATTTTCAGATTCATACTAGTATTTTGTGTTTCTACTAGAACATGCTGCAATGTTAAAAAAAAACTTTATTTTTCTCATACTGTCTACCTGAATATGCCTGTATTTACGCTTTGTCTGAAACGGTCCGTTTTAGCACATTTCAACTGAAGTGCGACTGAATTGCGTTGCTAGGCAACAGCTTGGGTCCATGTTTACTTCCTGTCAGCTGATATCCTTCACATACACTTCACGCGGAAATAAACTGGGACACATTTAGAATGTTTACCTTTAAAACTGTGAAATGGTCTATAAATTGTACAGTTGTGACATCACAAATGGACAGAAATCCTGACGGCTCGTTTAAATACACATTTTCTGAATTCGGGCTGTGTGTATTTCTCCGTGGATTGAGCGTTTCAATATTTTCACAGTATTTATACTGCACTTAAACCTGCTTTATAATAAAAAGAGAACATCTCCCTTTTTACAATATGGGACCTTTAATATTCATTTATTCATTCACGAAGTTGGCATAAAAGTCTATAATATAAGGAGGGAGACAGCTGCTCTGATTTTTTCTCTGGTTGTACGTTTTTTTTTTTTCTCATACTGCGAACACGTTGAACGGGAAAAAAGGATTTACATAGACTGATCTGACATGAAATGAATCTCACTAATTAGCACATTCATTTATTCATAGTTTGAACTTATCTTAATTTTTTTGATCGTAGGAGATGACACTTATATGTGACATTAGTAACGGCTCTTAATCAGTGGAACAATAACCTTGCGCAGCATTTACATTAAACTGACGGCATTCAGTTCAGACTTGTGTCGTGTTGAAAGTGACCTGCTAAGCTGTAAGGACTCTTATTACTTATTCAAACATGAGTCCAACATGTTAAATTGCCATGAGATTCATGTAAAGAGGAACATTACTGAAAGGGGCTTACTGTATAGTCAGCGTTTCACATACAATATTGAGCTGTTTGTCTGATACTCACTGCCCCGAAGGTCCAGCCCAGTTCTATCTTGTTCATCACCCACAGTTCATGGATGTTTTCTGCAAGCTTCTCCCTGATCCTCTCCAGGTGAGGTGGCAGCACAATCTACACACACACACACACACAAAGTGTGAAGTTATTCATATATGAATATATGACAGACTTACACAACACATTTTCTTACATGATGCACATAAACATTTAACAACACTAATAAAAACAACTAAATACTGTACCATATCAAAATGTCTAATGTCTGTTTCATATTTCTTTTGTTAATATCTGTATATTTTGTTACGCCTTTGTCTGTCTAATTTGTCACCTGTATGTAATATGTCACACTGACAAAATAAAAACATTGGCATGAAAGAAAACATTCACTGGGAACAGTGACATTATAACATATTTTGGAACATTTTGACATAAGAAGCGCTGGAATTAAATTTAAAAAAAATACCATAAATGAGCTTATGAAGTAGGATAAAATAAAATGTCATAGTAAAGAAATATTTAAAAATGTGTTGATATATTTCACTATTTCATTGTTATATTAAAGTATATATTGTGTCTGTATCTATTCATAAGCTGATTTATTTCATAATGTCTTATCTATCTAATATAGCACACTTCTCTAAGCCGGTGACAACCCTGGCAGTGGTCTGTACCTGGCTGGTGTCCACAGGTGTGGGCGTGAATGCTGCCTGGCTCATGGTGACGGTGGGTCCCAGCAGGTCTTTGGCTTCGGTCTGGTCCTGACTGGTCTCCAGCTTCAGCTTCTCCCTGGGCAACACCGCCTCAAAGCAAGGAGCGTAACCTGGAGGAGGGAGGAACTTAAATTCCCCATGACGACCCCCGAGGAGGAAACGCACCCTGCAGTGGGACAGGAGGAGGAGAGATTATGGTTTAGAGGGTATGATTTCAACATGGAGAAAATACATTTATTTACTTTCCCAAACGTCAAAGGTAACAGTATGCACAACCACCAGACAATGACTGCATTTTCACTGACTTGACTCCTGCAGAGAAGCTGGCCACGGGGAAGAAGAGGCCGTCAGAGTTGAAGTTCTCGAACATGCCTTGGACCGGCTGGCCGTTGATCCTGAAGGAGATACTGGGCACACTGAGGTCCAGGCAGCAACTCACCACATCCTCTGCTCTCAGAAGATGCTGATTGGGTGAGCTAACAGTACGCTCGATGCAGCCTGCACAGAGAAGAAAGAGTTTAACTTTTAGTCTGCAACATGGGAGCATCTGAATTTTGAACCTGCCATCTGCAACAATCTGACTCCATATTCATCATCAAGGTCATTTCATCTGAGTTCCTCTAGTTTGTTTGTGTAAATCAATAACATGAAAGCATATGCAGTGAATGATTTTCATGGTATGTTGTCTTACTATTTGAAAATGTGTAGAGTAGCTTGTCATAGATTTAGGGACAAAATATTTCTATTGCAATTTCACATTTAAATAACCAGAGCGCTGCTTTCACTTCCATGTTGTGCTAAATTCCAACCCTCAAATTCAAAATGTTTTTTGACGCTTTTGATGCTTTACCTTTGTTGTTGTCATCTATAGTGGTTATTTGCATAAAACACACAATTCAAATGATAAGGAAATAAATGATCATATTTTTTTTAAATATTTGCTTTGATAAAAAAATAAAAAAATCTTGGCATTAGTAGTTCTAATCATATATTATGAGTTGCTTAGAGCTAGTGTTAGGAAGGTAAACAAGTCATAATTTCCTCTCTATTATATATTTTATATTGCTGTGAAAACATCTCCTTCTAACAACTAGATGTATTAAAGTTTCTCGTTCAAAAACTAAATTTTACAAGATTACATTTGAATGCATCATGATAACGTTATAATTTACCTTCCCTCAATACTCATTTTACTGAGCAGAGCCTGAACGCACCATAATGTAATTCAATGGAACCTCCGTTATTGGCAGACGAGCCGGTCACTATGATTACTCTGAGCAACATCATGGGAATGAATTACAATATAATTGTCTGATTAAGTTAGTTGTTCCAAATGTTTTTAAGGTTGTTCCTCAACGGCTTATTTTGGAGCTTTATGTTTTCTTCACTCACACTGAAGAACTTCCAAACCGACGAAATGTTGTGTGTGTGTGACGTTACTGACTGTGCCGCCGTGTGCCGACGTAAAACCATCATGTGGCGGCTGAAGATGTGTGTGTCAACGGCAAAAACTTGGATATATGAGACTGCTGAAAACCGTCCGACTTCGATCGGTTGCCGATTGACGGTGCATCTCAAGCTGTTAGTTTAGGAAATGCTTGATTTATGTAACTTGATTTCTATGAGCGGAGCACGTATTTTAAACGTCAATATCATAGTCAATCATGTTCATTTAATTGAGGGAATCCAAAATCGTGATTAATATTTGATTAATTGTGCAGCCCTACCTGAACCTTAAAACCAAGTCTTAACCCTAAGGCCTTTGCAGAAGTGAGGACCAGCCAAAATGTCCTCACTTTTCAAAAACATTTTAAAATTTGTTTCCTCACTATGTAGTACAAGAACACAAGAACACACACACACACACACACACCTCACCTGACCATAGGTGGAGTCCATCAAAGCCGTAGGAGTAGAGGTCATCACCCACCCCATTGCCACCCCACCCCTCTCCCCCGCTGGGGTAGGGTGCGTAGCCACTGGTGTTGGCCCAGCCCACCCTGAGGTGAGAAGCCTCCGCTGTGACGAACGGCAGCGCCTGATCCACGATCAGCTCGTAGTACCACTTCCTGTACTGAGCAGAGCCGTCACTGACTCCCAGGAAGATGTTGGGACGCATGCTGTTGGGAAGATGAAGCAGAAGAGAGGCTGTCAATGATCCGAAATCTGAAAATGACCTTCCAACAATGGGTTAGAATGACAACTTCTGTGCATTCAATGTCATTTTTTTGATTTTTCAAACACCATAAATGAAATGAAATGAAATGCGTGTGTGTATACCTGCTTACGTGGTTGATCAGGCGGGTCTGCAGTAACAGATCTCTTCCTGGCAGCAGGTTGTCACAGATCAGGTGCTGGTTGGAGCGCACTGCCACGCCGTGACACACACACAGTGAACACAACACATCTAGAACCTAGACGGTAGCACACATTGCAGATAATATGTCAGTGTTGTAAATATGTTAGTGTTACATTCTGAACACACATAATACTGACACAAAGACTGAACTGCAGGATTCTTGATAGATTTGATTGGACAGGATACAGAGGCATAGATGGACTGTGGAACGGGCCTACCGGGCACAGGCTCAAAATGACCTCAAAGAAACATGAAACGACTAAAAAGAGACTCAAAGAGACCACAAAAAGACCAAAACAACTACAAAGAGATGCAAAACAGCTGCAGTGAGACACAGAGAGACTTACACTTTACTATGAAAAGGGGCAAAACAACCACAAAGAGACACAAAATGAGTACAAAGAGACTCAAAACAACCACAAAGAGACACAAGATGAGTACAAAGAGACAAAATGACTACAAAGAGACTCTAAACAGCCACAAAGAGACACAAAATGAGTACAGAGACTCAAAACAACCACAAAGAGACGCAAAACAACCACAAAGAGACACAAGATGAGTACAAAGAGACAAAATGAGTACAAAGAGACTCAAAACAACCACAAAGAGACGCAAAACAAGCACAAAGAGACTCAAAACAACCACAAAGAGACACAAAATTACTACAAAGACTCAAAACAACCACAAAGAGAGACAAAATTACTACAAAGAGAGTCAAAATGACAACAAAGAGACTCAAAACAACCACAAAGAGACACAAGATGAGTACAGAGACAAAATGACTACAAAGAGACTCAAAACAACCACAAAGAGAGACAAAATTACTAAGAAGAGAATCAAAATGACTACAAAGAGACTCAAAATTACTATAAAGAGACTCAAAATGACTACAAAGAGACTCAAAGATACCACAAAGAGAGACAAAATTACTACAAAGAGAATCAAAACAACCAGAAAGAGACACAAAATGACTAGAAAGAGACACAAAATTACTATAAAGAGACTCAAAATGACTACAAAGAGACTCAAAACAACCACAAAGAGACACAAAATGACTATAAAGAGACTCAAAACAACAACAAAGAGACACAAAATGACTATAAAGAGACTCAAAACAACCACAAAGAGACACAAAATTACTACAGACTCAAAACAACCACAAAGAGACTCAAAATGACTACAAAGAGACACAAAATTACTATAAAGAGACTCAAAATGACTACAAAGAGACTCAAAACAACCACAAAGAGACACAAAATGACTATAAAGAGACTCAAAACAACCACAAAGGGACTCAAAATGACTACAAAGAGACTCAAAACAAACACAAAGAGACTCAAAATGACTACAAAGAGACACAAAATTACTATAAAGAGACTCAAAATGACTACAAAGAGACTCAAAACAACCACAAAGAGACACAAAATGACTATAAAGAGACTCAAAACAACCACAAAGAAACACAAAATGATTACAGAGACATAAAAAAACTACAAAGAGACACAAACAACTACAAAGAGATGCAAAACAGCTGTAAAGAGACACAAAGCATCTACAAAGAGACTCAAAATGACCTCAAAGATACACAAAATGACTACAAAACGACTGCAAAAAGGGAAAAAACAACCACAGACAAAAAATAACTACAAAAAGACCAAAACAACTACTGTACCAAGAAAGACAAAACCACAGAGAGATACGTAACGACTACAAAGAGACACAAAACAACGATAAAAAGAGGCTAAACTATAAAGTCTGTGTGTCTTTTCGTATGTAGGAGAGGTGATGGGGCCTTTTGCCTGTCTGTGCCCAGGAGCCCATTGTCTCATAATCCTTCCATGGCTACAGCTCGTTTTCTTTGCCTTGAGAAATGTCTTGTGGTTATCTCACCCTGCTCAGTTGAGTGCCTCCAGGAATTTATTACAATGTATTCCACTCGAGGGATTTCATACAAAGATAAGTTGAGACACATGTCTACATTTTTGAATCACTGCTACTGGCTGGCTTGTTTCATCCAGCACTGTGCCCTCAGCCGCCTCAGGTTCTGCACACACATTCCTGGAAGCCTTTTCACTCCACATACAATTATCCATGTGGATTATTTGCACATTTAGCTGATTTTAAAGGTGTATAATGGAAGCTTGTGCACGTGTGTGGAACTCTTATTTTATTTGAAGATACACTGCACGTGTCTATGTTTATCTATAAGAATAAAAGTAAGTGCCTCTACCTTGTAGTTGCGTCCATGCTTGTCCAGCAGAGATATAATGGATTTGATGTGTCCCTCTTTGATTATGTTCAGTGCCTCAGGACTCTCCACCAGCACACAGTGAAGCACCTCTAGTATACCTAGAAATACAAAATAGGAATAGTAAGAATGACTGCATATACACAGAAAGCATTCAAAAGCAGAGGTCGTATTCACAAATCATCCTAAGGCTAAAAGACTCCTACGTTTTTGTTCTAAGAGAAATTCACAAAGCATTTTATTGACTCCTGAGTCACTGAGACCTGCTCACAATCAGTCAGCTGTAAGCTTCACTGTGTTGGCATTTGGAAAAATACAATGATAATTACGGAAGCCCTGAGTGGCAAGGTGATTTTGTTTTTGCGGGCAATGTTGGCCAAAAGTTGATCTTGTCCGTACGAGATTTACGTACAAGTATCATGTCATTTTTATTATTATTATGGCATTCTTCCCTGGTTATATTCCAAATCAACGGGGGTAAAGAGGGGGTGAAACATTAGGAGGCAAGGCCGACTGATTACAGCTGATGAATCTTTCTAATTACAGGGATTGTGTGTATTTTCAGAGCAGGTTTGCCTTTGCCAAATAAACGCAAAGACTCATTGATTTAGTAAAGGCTAAAAAAAAGTTTATCTCATACATATAACATAATAACCCGTATATATGAGATAATAACTCGTACGTATGAGATAATAACTCATAGGTATGACATAATAACTTGTACATATGAGATAATAACTCGTAAGTATGAGATAATAATGCGTACGAGTAACACAAGAACTCGTATATGAGATAACTCGTACGTATGAGATAATAACTCGTACGTACGATATAATATTTTGTATGTATGACATAACGAGTACGTATAACTTGTACCTGAGTTAGTTATACATAATAACTCGTACGTATGAGATAATAAGATAATAACTCGTAGGTATGACATAACTCGTAGGAATGAGATAATAACTCATCAGTATGAGATAATAACTGGGACGTATGATCTAATAATTCTTACGTATGTTATAATAACTCGTACATATGACATTATAACTCGTACATGTGAGATAAACAATGCTGCGGAAAAAAAACACTTTGCCGCTCAGTGCTTCCGTAGATAATGGATTTATAAAAGCAGACATTTGAAGGAGAACGAGTAGATAAGGATCCAATCAGCTAACCAAAAAAAAAGAAAGAAAGAAGTCCAATAACAGCGGAGATGAAGGTTTGCCAACTCTGCACTTCTGTGACTGGAAGATTACAGTTTGCAGTGCTGATGAACATGGATTATCTCAACTTTTCTTCATCAGAATTATAAAAACTAAATCAAGAAAGATTTTGGTTTGGATTTCTTTTTAAAATATTCTGCTGCGTCTTGAGAAAACAGAAATTGGACCGTCTGATTTCAACATGATCACTTCCTGATGATCAACTGCATGTTGTGACTATCCCGTTTAAAGACCAGTTGACCTACCAGAAGAGGCCTCCAGTCTCTCCAGTCTGCTAATCAGCCAGTCCAATGAACCGGAAAACTGAGCACAGTTCTTCCTGTTCCCTCTGATCAGTGCAGCTGGGAGGAGACAGAAGAGGACAGACGTGACTTCAGAGGTTCTACTTTTATGTGATAATGGTAACCCACAATACTGTAGACACAGCTTTTCTTACTATTTCTACATACGTGTTGATCTCTGTCCTCTGATTGCAACATTTGTGTTTTTGTAACATAATATTTCCACCGAGGCAATTTTCATCTCTTTAAACAATATCAATTTAATTTAATTTGATTACTTTCCGTAAAGCCCCTTGTACAATCTGCTTTACGATAATAGAATTTGTTGTAATCATATATAGTAACTAGTATGTGTGCGTGTGTATACCCAGTAGTTGGTAGAGGGAGTTGAGGATGGAGCTCCAGGCCTCTCCTGCCTCCCTTCCTACTGCCTCAGCAAAATGAGCTGCACTGCTGTAGACGTGAAGACGATCAATACACTCCAACACCAGGCTGATCATTCCCTACAGACACAGAGGTGTTGGTTTCACTAGTTTATTCAGCTGGATTCAGATCATTATATTGAAATGAGGTGGACGAGAGAGACAGATGGTGCATAGCAGTAGGCTCTAACTGTTAACACTGTCAAGGCCAAATTGTTGCAGTCTTGAAGAAGTCCAAATTAAACAGTGAGACATTTATATTATTTTTTATTTGAACAATACATGGAGCAAATTATATTGCTTACTAGAGGCAGTGGTGGAATGTAACTAAGTACATTTACTCAAGCACTGTACTTAAGTACTATTTCACAGTATTGGTACTTTACTTGAGTATTTCCATTTTCTGCTACTTTATATTTAAACTCCACTCCACCTCAGAGGCAAATAGTTTTCTTTTTACTCCATTACATTTATCTGACAGCTTAAGTTATTAGTTACTTTGTAGATTCAGATTAATAATCAATATGAATACATAAAAAATCAACTAATACATCACTATATATTATTATAGATTAAGTTACCCAGCAGTATATTAAGTAATGAAAATTAGCCACATCTATACCAGCTGCAACATTAAATGATGTACACATTAATGCATCAATAATTATAATCCAGTAATATAATGTGTTATTCTGAAATGCACCATTCTGCAAAATTAGTATGCTAATATTTTTGTACTTTTATTTAAGAAGGACTTTTGCTTGTAACCGAGTATTTTACACAGTGGTATTACTTTTACTTAAGTAAAATATCTGAGTACTTCTTCCGCTGCTGCTTAAAGGTGACATGTACACAGTGAATACATGGATCCAAGAGTTCTAACCAATGACTGTAATGACACAGGTGAATCATTAGCCATCTTATGCGACTTTCCCCTTAAATGTCCATAAGGGACTTATGTTGGCACAATCCTTTAATTTTTAGATTTTACTTTGAGTGTATTACAGTGAAATGTTAATTTGTAACATTATGAAACATATTATGAAATCCCCCTTCATACTAATTCATGGGTATTTAAGTAAACAACACACACACACACACACACGCCCCTACCTCTTCCTGAAAGAGGTTCTGCCGGTTCTTCAGAGCTCTCAGTCGGTTCTGCTTGTCTTCATGTTCCAGGTGATCTCCGGGTGGTTGGAAGTAGCCAATCAGATCCTGCAGACTCAGACTGACCGAATCTATTGGGAGTTCGAGAGTGGAGCTCTTCCCCTTTTTCCTTAGAGTGTCCAGACCCCTGGAGCATATAGAGAAGAAGATGTCAATCAATGTCTTTATAACGTGATACGTTCTCACTGTTACTCTTCTGATCAATGCTGCTGTAGTACTTTCATATTGTTCCACAAAATAAATTACAAGAGTGACAAAGACATGTATACTGTGTGTCTTCTTCACATAGGTGAATTGATTATTTTTCCCACCCCTACTGACTGGGCTTGCAAATGCAAAATGCTTATTCCTAACAAGAGCTGATACTGTGCTGAGACTTCAAGCAGGAACACAGCTGCTTGCAGCTTTACATAAATAAGGCACACAGTGAAAAATTCTTCCCTTGTATCAAGCTACTCTGCAGGATCCTGCCACATTTTCACTGAAGGAGTCAGTTCCAGTGCTCTCTTCATATTAAAGAGGACATTAAAGCAGAATGCAGCATGCTTGCTGCCTCACATATACTGGGTACATTAAGTGCAGGATATTTGCTTTCAATTAGATGGCTATCAGTATCTTGCCTCGTGTTCACTCCAGAGGAGACAGCTTTTCCCCTGAGCTGCAATTTTGCTACCATTCGAGGGAAACTGCAAAAAAGCTTGTTTCCTCACAGGTACAGTCACATTATGTTGCAACATGATCGCTGAGTTAACATAGCATGCAAGGGGATTTGCAGCATGCTTGCTGCTTGCATATAATTCATGTGCACACGGGACAGTGGTGTAAACTGACCAGTTGTGTTAGTGGGTTTCATCAAGGTGATTTCAAGAATCATCGTGTTCCTGTTGAATTTCTCACAGCTGCTTGGATTCATTGTGGAGAACGCTCATGTGCAAATAAGCCCTTTTCAGAAGTGCATCACTACTTGCTGCGATAAATCCCTGGCAATCTCAAACTGTCACATTCATTTTTCAGATTATTATGTTGCTGCTGGTGTTTAATCCAACCTGATACACACTGCAGCCCCCTCCTCTGCAAGTGTCTTATTACCTTCCTTTGCTATGGTATCTCTTGCCTTCTGTGTGGTGTGTATTACATATCTAAGTGTTTGTGTGTGTGTGTCTGTGGTATCCACCTGATGAAGAGGTTGAACAAAAACACAGTACTGCGGATGACTCTGGCAGTGCGACTCTCCTCATGTTGTGACCGAGACAGCGTCAGCCCGTCGTCCATGTGACCCTCATGGTGCATGATGGCCTGAAATAAGAAGTAAGGTTTTGAAAAACTCTAATCCAATTACAGAATTTTCAAAAGACAGGAGAAATTGTTTTCTTGCGAGACTGTTATGTAAAACCTGAGCTGTCTTAGGCTAAATAAAAAAGTGGGGCAAGAGTATCCCAAGACCGCTGTGGTTGATGTCAAGTAAGAAGAAGTTACTATCAATTTACAAAAAATACCAACATTTTAATTTACAGTTATACAGGCTGTTTGTTTGATTGAGTGATTTCTGCTTTAACTTTTATTTTTTATGATGATATTGGCTTTATTTTGCAACAATAGAACCAATTTAAATTTACTAGAAGGAACTTTTAATTGGTAATGAAACAGTCTCAATTTAATACTGATGCCTCTATATCAGTGGTTCCCAACCTAGGGTCCGGGACCCCCTTAGGGGGGCGCCAGAGATCACAGGAGGTGTGCCAGGATTTGTCTGCTCTAAGGTTGTCAAAATTAGATTTGCTCATGTATAACTAAAATCATAATAATAACACATTTACTGGATAATTTATACAAAAGTCTGGATATAAAACTATTTAAAAAAAATATGTTTTTTGCTACTTAGAAGCAAAATCTAACTAAATATTCTGCTTCAATCCATATTTGTTGGCGTTTAGCCTTTTGAAAAACAACATTTTCACCGTGGTCAAAAAATGTGCTCTCTCGCTTGACGCACACAAAGGGAGGCACGCACCTGTATTAACAACAATCTAATCTAATCTATCTAGCAGCAATCTAACACCATAAATTTAATTTATTTAACCACAATAACAAATTAACTGTTATAGTAAATTCATTAAGTCGTAACAAAAAAAAAGATCATATTACATATCTGCATTCGCTTGGCGAATCCATCAAGATGTCACTTTAGTTATGTAACTGACGAGCTACAGTATCTTAAAGAAAGTTGATTTAATATAAAAAGACTAACTCATTTAGTACACTGAATCACTTTATTCAAACTGAGGATTTTGTTCGAGATCCGCCTTTGACCTGCCGTCTTAACTCTGGCGGGAGGCTGAGTGCTCACTGCTTCGGCGGTCCCCACTGGGAACCAACACCGACCCCACGCTGCTGGAGGCCCAGGCCAGGCCCACTAGAGGGAAGGGCGGCATGGGGGAACCAGAACCAGGACAAAGCCGGACAGACTGTCAGACCCTGCTGCAGTAAAATGAGAGGTTTTCTAAAGGGAGCCTGGTGCTCGGAAACACTACCGCTTTAGTCCACAGAGACCGCCAAAATCAACACAAAATTAATGTTCCTCGTAGTAGCTTCAATCGGTCTGTCTAAAATGCACAGTCATGCTTTATTTCACCTTTGGCATGACTGAAATTCTAAATTTAACAGATGTGAGCTGCTTCATTGTTCGCTCAGGTGGGTCTTCCTCCTTTAACTTCCTGACATTAGCTCCATTCAGATGTTTGGGCATTCTTCTTTGTTTCTTTACCATATAACAGGTGCACCTAAAGTTTACCTTAATGTTAATAAAAGGGTCATAAGCTCTAGTGTTAACTTCTTTTCAACTCCTTGGTAAACAGCAACCTCAACACGGACTTTAGTTACAAGAAAAGAGAGACAGGTAATAAAACTTTTAAAAAAAAGGTGTAGAATAGTTTAATGCAGCAAGCTACCTTTCTCTGTACTCCACCCATGCGTGCACACTTGGCATCAATAGTCTGGTATGTGAGCCACAGGTAGGTGTCAACATGTTGGATGTAACACACAGAGTCGCCATACTTAATGTCAGGAACTCCCATCCCATCCACCTCCTTCCTCACGCCAGGGTCCAACTTTTCCTGAAGGAGAGAGATAGGAAGGGGAAAAAAAAACCTGAATACTGTAATCAATACATGACAATGTTACATGACAGGCACAGGGCTGCTTTAAAGGATCATTTCATGGTTTAAGATTCTAGTTATTTTAAACCAGGACCATGTGTTTCTAGGTTATTCCATCAAGTCAAACAACTGTGCAGAATTTGCAAAACATTCTCTCGCGCTAAATTTCTGGTCCCTTGACCTCTGACCTCAAGATATGTGAATGATAATGGGTTCTATGGGTACCCACGAGTCTCCTCTTTACAGACATGCCACTTTATGATAATCACATGCAGTTTGGGGCAAGTCATAGTCAAGTCAGCACACTGACACACTGACAGCTGTTGTTGCCTGTTGGGCTGCAGTTTGCCATGTTATGATTTGAGTATTTGAGCATATGTTTTTCTATATTTCTGGACAATATTTGTCATCGTTTTGAGTTATTAATTGATTTCTAATAATAAATATATACATATATTTGCATAAAGCAAGCATATTTGAGTATTAAATACTTGAAATCTGCATTTGAGGTACATTTTGAACAGATAAAATGTGTGATTAATTTGCAATTAATCATGATTAACTATTGACAATTATACAATTAAATATTTTAATCGATTGACAGCCCTAGTTGTTTTGTCTGTTTTGTTCTTTATTGTTTTACTGTAATTATTCCGGTCTTGTCTCATCATTTTAGCTTATCTTTTTTTATTATTTCACTTTGTTTTTTCACTCTGTATAGCACTTTGTTAATAAAAGTGCTTTGTAGTTATTGAAGGTATTCTCATTCTGATCATTACTGCGAGTGAGTGAACTCAATCTCAATCTATCGAGAGCAGACAGGCAGACAATGAGCAGTTATAAATACATCACGGCCAGACCACAATCTGCATTCATTATGGTTACAGAGAGAACCATGATGTTGATATTGTAACGCCTCATAACCTTCTATGCAAAATGAGGTTTGATTGTACTTGGAACTTGTGAGGCATTTCCTTCCATTATGAAGCTAATTCACAGACAGTGTCGCAGGTTGTTGTTGACTCTGTACCTTGGAGGACCTGAAGCAGAAGGCTGTGGACTTGACATCAGCTTTCTCTTTGTCCATCAGCAGCAGAGATTTGTCTTCGATCAGACTCAGATACTTCCCTGTGGTCACGTGTCTCAGTCTGAACGGCTGACCCCAGCGGATATGACTCCCGCTCCACCTGGACACAAACACAGTCAGACACATCAGTACTAAAAGTACACATAGACACGAAGAATCCTAAATAAAAACATATAAGGGTAAAAAATCAGGCAGGACAGGGTTAAAAGATGTGTTGCAGAAGCTAAATTAGAACCCTGAAGGCTAATGTTCCTTCATCCCAGCACACAGTCCTTCTGGGCAGTCAAGTCACTGATGTGTTCACAGCACAGATGCAGCAAAGCAGCCAGACTGCAGCTTGTTGAAGTAAACATTTTCTACAGGAAAATATTTCTTCCACAACTAGAAGCAGGGGGCAACTACCAACACCTCTAAAGCTCTCCGATTACCACCTTGCATCCTGTTTCTTTATTGCACACACAATCAGAAATGTAAGAGCAATGTTAAAGACAACAGTTATAGCATGTTCAGCTATAGCATGTTCAGTTATAGCATGTTCAGCTATAGCGCGTGTTGCCAGACACATTTGGTGAGCACAGGTTTTGGTTTCTGTACAGGTACAATGGTACCAAACCTGGCAACCTCACTGTGATGAGAAGACTCAAGGAAGCTTTGCACAGTCCGACTGATGTCCACCAAGAAATCGTACAGCATGTAACTCATCTTAAATGTGTTGGCAGGTGTATTTTGAGTTTTTGATAAAGCCAACATAGCTGTTTGCCCCTGTGTCCGTGGTAACCAACTCTGCAGGACGTGGCTAGTCTATGATTACCTTTTTATGATTTTGTTTTATTTTGGTGAACTGATTCTTTGTATGTTGTGACCCCCCCCCCCCTGTGCTGCAACTATTATTCAACTCTCACTGAATAATAGCTACAAGATTGTATTTGCTAACTTTAAAAAGGTCCCATATTATAGAAAGTTCGATTTCCATGTCTTTTTGGATTATAAATCAGGTCTACTATATGAATTAGGGCTTCAAAGGATTGAAATTTTGAATTGTGTTTAATCACATGATTGTCCATAGTTAATCACGATTAATCACAAATTAATCCCACATAATTTATCTTTTCAAAATGTACCTTAAAGGGAGATTTGTCAAGTATTTAATACTCTTATCAACATGGGAGTAGAAAAATATGCTGCTTTATGCAAATGTATGTATATATTTATTATTGGAAATTGATTAACAACACAGAACAATGACAAATGTAGTCCAGAAACCCTCACAAGTACTGCATTTAGCATAAAGAATATGCTCAATTAATAACATGGCAAACTGCAGCTCAACAGGCAACAACAGCGCTATCAGTGTGCTGACTTGACTATGACTTATCTATCCTTGTTAGTTCTATCTTGACTAATCAGTGAAGCTGAGCCTATTGCTTTTAGTGAAATCCACTTTATGTTAACAACGTTTATGTGTTTGACAGAAAACCAAATGTTGTTATATTTCAATATCACTTTTCATCTGGAGTATAATTACAGGAGAGCATTATCACTCCAGATTTACCTGAAATGGTTCAAATATGGCAACCGTTCGGTCAACTTGGGCAACCAGGGAGCTGCTGCCTGGTTACAGTACCAACCTGGTTACCATGTCGAAAACTTACTGTCAGCTCCTGATTCTGCTGTTACTTAGCAACTATTGAAGCCACTTAAAGGCTGTTGACGCACACAGTGTGAGTAAAAGTTGTAATATTTTTAACATGTTCCACTCGGCTGCCCACAGCAGGCCTTACAGTAAGTGCTACCGAGCCATGCTAGACTCTGTGAGGAATCCCCAGCAGTGACTGCAAGCAGCTTGACAGAAGACAAAAAACTGACCGCACATGTGAGATCTATTCACAATCTTTATCAATCATTATGTGTGTGGTGGAGGTGCGTGTCAGTCTGCTGGTGTACTGTATACTATATATATGAGTCCACATGTTTCTTGTATGTGTGGACAGTGTGTGTGTTGTACTTACACAACCCGCAATGTCTCAAGCCTCCACAGGGACCTGGCATGACTGGACACTGCTCCCCCCTCATAGTGCACTGTCCTGTGGGGTAAAAATGGCACAATCACACCATCAAACTAATTATATATCCACTCCATATACTGTATAAACCCAGTATGCAACTCCAGTTGTATATGGCTTCGTTTGTATACTGTAGATATGCTAAACTACCCCGATGACTCAGAAACAAACCTCAGCAGACAGCCGGGAAGAGAAGACAGTCCCTCTCATCGGCTCTGTTTAACAACATGGCTGTCCCCTTTGGGAACATCTTAAAACTATAATTATTAATAGTCCTCCCTGTCTCAGTCACAGCAGAGAGCTCAATCTGTAATGAGAGTTGCTACTTTCTCTCCCTGAAGGCAATGGTGATTTCCATTAAAAAAAAAAAACTGTATGGTCTAAACTCGAGGGTGAGGAAGAGTCAATCTTGAAGCAGAGGTGACTTTGACATTAAATTTAGAACTGTGCAGGTAAACTACTTCCAGTTACAATTTTGTTAAATAAGTGACTTTCTTGGGCCCATATATCAGTCCCACATTACCTCCTCTGCTCGTCCCCATGCTCCCCAGACGGAACGGTCAGACACTCGTCCATGTGACCGTGAAGGAGGCGCAGGACGTCCCCTCCAATAAGGTAACCTGCAGAGAGAACGCAAAAAGGGAGAACAGGGAGGGATGACAATGAAGAAAGAGAAAATGAAGGACAGACAGAACGGACTGTGGGACTCAACACATTAGTCATACTACAGAGAAAGTTGCATAAAAGCAACAGAATTACTACATAAGCTACTATTGCCTACGAATTTAGAAACTCTTTTGAGCATTCTGAAGAACCTGACTTTGCTGATGTGGGAGGAGGGCAGCAGGGATCAATAATGGTAGCAATTATGACATGGATTAGCACTTCTGAAACCCACCTGTTCAGATATATAAAGACCAGCAGAGCGGACTGCCCACATGAAGACCAAATTTAGTGGTCGATACCAATACTAGTGCAATTCTACAATTCTCTATAATAATACGTGGTTGAATAACAATTCAATATCACGGTAAAAAACAACAAAAGGAAAAAATGACCAATGTATTTCAACATCCACTCCTTTATTACTGTTTGCATACTGCTTTTTTTAGTTAGGAAGTTGCACAGGTCATAATTCCCTCTCTATTATCTATTTTATATTGCTATGAAAACATCTGTATTTATTCAGGTTTCTCGCAAAAAAAATAATTTTACAAGACTGCATTTGAACACATCATAACATTCGAATTTACTTTCACCCAACACTCATTTTACTGAATAGAGCCTGAACGCATCATAATGTAAATGAATGGCACCTCCCGTTAACTCACTCTCCTGCTGATTTCAACAAAGATTTGTTGTTTGCAATGTGGCATTAACTGGCAAAAATGTAGAGAGTTTACTGCATCCCAATCTACCTACGGTGCCGTCAGGTATCCACATGTTTACATATTACGTTGGTATAATAGTAGTGTAATGTAATGTGTGTGTGTTGCCACTGTGTGGTCAAGTGACAGAGAGAGATGCGCTCAGAGCAGATCAGCTGTTTGGCGATCATCAGAGCAGAGAAGACATTAGCGGTAAAGTTGCCTCGTATTATTACATTTTTGCCCTTCCCACTTCCCACAGATGATGTCGGTCTGGGCTGGGCCTTTCAGGGCCGGGGACAGGTGTAACGGGGACTGCAGCATGTTTCTTAACGTAAAAACAATCAATAGTTGTCTTCATTTTGAATTACCGGTAAGTGTTATGGTTGTGATGTCCCAGGAGGAGAACAGGACACAGTTTCACAGATAAACACACACATAGATAGACCTGCTAAATGTCAGGCGCACCAGTGCACCTAAATGTTTAGTCGCACTGGACAGATTTTTGGTCGAACTCTCGAGCCATACGCAGGTATTGACTCTGTAGTGTGTTCACACTGGAAATGTGACTAAATTAAATATTCTAATATGCAGCACTCAACTCTACTGTCCCACAATTCATTACACAAAAGGAAAACGAGGAGCTGCTCACATCTGCAAAACATTGGATTAAAACTGTGAATGGCGGTGAAAAAGCTCCAGAATGATTAGCATATAGTACATACTGTTTACAAGATGATTCACAGTACTACTGTTAGTTCTAACTTCACATGAAAACACTACTGGATCAACAGTTGTCTTCCAAATATCATTACTTCCTGTGTAAACAGTCCAATGTGTCCAGAAATTTGAATACAACTTCACAACAAAAAGCAAGAAGGTAAGATAGCAAAGAAAACACAATACAAGTAGCAAGCAAGAAAGAGAGAACGATGGAAAAAAAAGAAAAACGAGAGAAACAAAGTGACATATAGACAGACAGGTGTACCTTGTGCTACTTCACTGCCAGAACAGATGGGAGCCACACTCCATAGTGTCTGCTGGAAGGCTGCATCTACATGGAGACTGCCGTTACCGTAGGACAGATGCTGCAGGGAGAGAGACACGAGAGCCAAATACAAATAAATAAATTACTGACACACTAGACTGAAATACACACAAACACTCAAAGATGGTCCTGTATTTAGCGATTCAGAAGGCAGGCCTGGTCCAGCCATGAAAAACACCAGAGCTCCCAGTGCATCAGACCATGCAATTGGTCTGACACTTTCAGTCAGTATGTGGTCAGCAGTGCTTACAGTCTTCTACTGTTTTGCATTCTACACAGCAAGTGATCGAAAGATGGACAGTCAGGAAAAAGAAATGGAGGAAGCCACATATACAGAAACTGTATGTAGCTAAACTGCGTGAGGTGTTTCCAGGTCTTAGAGAACTGATAAATTGCATAATTAAACGTAACATTTCAGTAAACTTCAGGAATTTTCATGGTGTTATCTATTAATTAAATGTTAACCCTATTCACCTAGAGTGTCTCCTCTTAAGAAGAGGCAGACACTTTTGGCTTCATCAGGGTCATCATACAACACTTTACAAACATATTTCAATTAGATGAGTGTGTCCGAAATGCCAGCAGCAGCCGGTAGTATGTTCACATATATGTGGCTATAGTTTAGTATATGACCATATGGTTTTAGACCAATCAAATCCCTGAACTGTTAGAGAGGAAAAGCATGTGTCTTATGATTGATTTCGTCCATAAATAGAAGGTCTATGGAGAGGTACCCATATATGGAGGATGAAACCTGCCAAAATAATTTAAAAAAATGAATAACTAAATAAATGACTCGATAAATAAATAAATAAATAAATGTCATTAAATGTAGCAAAAATAATATTAAAAATAAATGTATCCATTAATTAATTGACAAAATGTGACATAAATTGATATTTCTGTTTTAATTTGCTTCTTTAAAATGTAAGAAGAAATGTGTAAAGAAACGTATAAAGAAAAGAATACAGATAAATGAGTTTGGGGAAATCAATAAGGGGTGAAATGCAAAGGGAAAAGTGTGCATAAATAAATACATATTTAAATGCATAAATAAATACGCACTTTTAAAAACAAATATAAAATAAATTAAAAATAAAAGCAAAAATAAATTAATTAATTTAAACATTAATAAAAATAAATACATAAATAAATAAAAGGAAAAATGAAACAAAAGAGTAAATAAATAAGGGAATTAATACAAAGATAAGTATATAAAAAAGCAATTTAAACAGAATATCAATTTATGTGACATTTTATCAATTAATTGATGATTACATTTTTTATTTTTGCTATATTTAATGACAATTATTTATTTATTGAGTCATTTATTCATTTATTTTTGGCAAGTTCTGTCCTCCATACCCATATAGAGAAGGCTCTAATGTGTCTCTTGACTGTGGCATAGTCCATAGTTCATACATATTCATGTGAAGAGCCCATGAGCTGCTGTGTACGTGTATGCATATGATTAGTTGTCTTTAACTTTCTTCTTTAGTAAGTTTTGTTCATTTTTGTTCATGGTGAGACGGTCTTACTAAGAAGGAATGAAGGTTAAGAAGCGAAGGAAAGAAACAGTAAAAAGGAAAGAAAAAAGAATGAAGGAAAGAAGGAGGAAATAAAGAAAGTGAAAGTGGTAGTAAGATTTGAGACCCCCTCTCCTCACACAGCTGCTACTGACCAAGTATCTCTCAGAGGAGACGCTGACCAGGATGAGATCATCTCCCACTCTGACCTTCTCACCCTCCGACCGCTGCTTTGATGCTGGATGGATGGTCCACCAGCATGCCTCGCCTACACACAAACACACACACAGAGTAAGAAAACACACACCAAAGCAAATAATAGGTCTGAAAAGATAGCAAAAATGTGTCCATGACTCACAGACTCTCGTAGCAACATAATGTCTTGTAACACTACCAATCACCTCAGCCTGTGTACCACTTCAGCAGCCTACATTTGTCTTGCAGCTGTTCTGCTTGTACTGTAATTTGCACAGAAGCAGGTCAAGAACAAAAACAGGGCAGACTGTGTACTTTGTGGGGGCTTATTGTTCTGACTTTGTTCCAAAGTGAATTTTTTTTCTTCCATTAGATAAAGTATAACATAGGGATGATCTCAAAAGGAGGACAAATGAGCTCAAGGCTGCGCCGGTAGATTGACACTGTGTTTCAAAGCGGGACTGTCTGACCTAACACCGTATGGATGGCCACTCTAAGAGCTACCCAGTGGGGCACAATCATGGATGTAGAAAGAGAACGGGCACAACAGAGAGACTCACATACACTAAGAGAAAGAGTGACTTCATTCTCTGCTAAGGTAGACATTACTCCAATATATCTTTACATAGTAAATAGTTGTTAGCTGCTATATTAATGCTCTGAATCCCGTATATAGAACATTTAAGATACAGTTCAGCAAATTTGGCTACACAGCAGTAGGGCTAGGACGATACATCTATCTCTCGATTCGATACTATCATGATACTTGGATGCCGATTCGATACGTATTGCAATTTGTATGTATTATGATTCTACAAGTATTGCGATTCAATATTACGATTTATTGCAATGTTTGTTAACTTTTTTAACACTGGACCATGGGAAAAAGTTGAATCATTAGCCATGATGTCTAGCTCTGTTTTTGCTGGTAATGTGTGAAACCCAAAGTGTTTCCATACTTTACTGTATGTGTAGTGTTTACCACGTAGGATTTAAAATGTGAGGGTGCAGGTCATATCAACATGGACCCTCCACCGTTTTCTACTTTCTTGTTTCGGCTCGCTGTGGCCGGCTGCAGTTTGTTTTGGTTGACAGATACAGAATGGATATAATGTCATGTTACTCAGACTACAACAATAAAAGCGGTAACTTCCTTCTACCTCCACATAGACTCAAATGAAACAAGTTGTATTGATTCCAATCGATTCTGGTATCAAAAAATCTATTTAAAAATCATAAAAACAAAGGGAACAGTGCGGAACTATGTGATAATAGAAAGCCACGCCAATGAAAAACATGTGTTTGACTCCTACCTGTGGTGTCTTCCTGCAGTCCAACATCAAAAGCCAGTTTGTCTGTGGATGAGCGGGAGGTGGACAGGCAGCACAGGTACTAAACAGAGAAACACAATTCATTCCATTAATCCATCTGATCAACTAGATCACCTACCAACGCCAGAACAAGAGTTCTATGATGCATCACTCCATGGGGTTGATTTCTCTTGGCTGGAGAGTGTATGTGTGTCATTCCCTACCCCTACCAGAGTAATAATTACATCCTCAGTTACATACTCTTTTTCAGCTCAGTCATTGGCTCAGTTTTGGAATGCATAACTATGGTAATCAAAAGGCATATCTGGCAGTTTTCGTTGTAGTGTCTGCAGTGTGTGTATGTGTGTTCACTGACCATTCCACTGTAGGAGTGTCGCAGCAGGACGGCGTGTCCGTACAGTAAGGTGCGATGGCCGCCACCCTGGGCCGTCTGACAGAAAGACATTGACAAGAGGGAGAGAGAGAAAAATGCAGAGTTACGGAAGTCAGAAAACCACTGAGAGAGAAAAATAGTGAGAAACAGCTGAACAGAGATATCAATAAACAGTACAGACAGAAAGATCAACAAACAGATGCAGACAGGAAGAGAGAGGGAGAGGCCAGCTGTATCAATCCATCCTACAAGAATGTTTTTCTGTCAAGTTGTAGGAAACATGTGACCTGAGAGTCTACACACTACAATTAAAAAAAACCTATGTAAGCTTAACTGTGATGTCATCCATCCATCACGTCATCATCGTAGTTTTTAAAGGCACTCTCTGTAGAAGTTCAAACGTCAATCTATCACTGTCATATTAACACCCCTAGCTGAGAGTATAATTACCATCATCTAATGAAATAACAATGAGGATTATGATTATATATATAGATATTTAAAAAATATATAAAATAAATAAAAATAAATGCAAAAATAAATAAATAAATGCAAAAAGTAATAAAAACAAATACATAAATAAACAAAAGGGAAAATTAAACAGAAGAGTAAATAAATAAGGGAATTAATGCAATAAAGAAAGAAAGAAAGAAGCAAATTAAAACAGAAATATCAATTGATGTCACATTTTATAAAATTAATGGCTACATTTATTTTTAATATTATTTTTGCTACATTTAATGACATATTTATTTATTTATTGAGTGAGTGATTGATTCGTTTATTTTTTTTATTTTGGCAGGCTCCGTCCTCCATAGCTCTGTTCAATGAACTACACAATGCCAGTAAGAAAGTGAACCAGCGTGCTAGTGTTCCTCAAAATAAGACCACATTGTCTATAAATCCTGTCTCTTTGTCCCTGCTCCTCTCTGCAGCACGTCTCAGGACTCTGTGGTGCTGCAACACTACACAGCGACACTACAGTGTTTGATTGCAGCAGGACTCTGCACCACTAGGACACTGTGCCATGGAACTGGAGTCTTGCTTTCTGACTGACATTTGTCTTCATAGCAAAGAAAGCGTTCCGCTTCCTACACAACCAAAATATGCCTGTACCGTTCTCCTGCTGCACTGCAGTCATTCTGCCCTGCTCCTAGTCACACACACTGTGTATACAGGCCTCACAGAGCAGAGCTGCCTCAGGTCCACACACATATTAATGATTGTGTGTAAACAGCAGTTATGGGATGCAGACTAGCTTGCAGAGTTGAAGCCTGCGGGTTGCTTATGTGTGAAGTTTTGACACCCCAGTCTCTGATATAGTAGTTCTGGTGGAAAACTCACCTTTTTGTAACAGTATTTATTTGTAAAACTGTTTTACATTTGTTCAAATTGGTTGGTATTCGTGGTATCACGCATTTGACACCAATATTGAGACTAATTCCTCTCCATAATCTTGCCCTAGGCGTAGTCGGACGACACGTCATGCAACTTAGTTTGTTTAAAGCGTGCTGAGGCCTTTTATGTCTCTGTTGTGCTAAGACACAAGCAGTTCCTATGGTTGGCCTTTCAAGGATCATCCTACAAGTACGTAACCCAAAACTTTGGTCTGGCATTCAGAGCTGAGATACAGACGGGTTTCTTGTATACAAACATTACTGGGTGTGTGAGCATTCAGGGGGGCAAAACCGCTTTGGCAGCCGGTCACAAGATTGTAGTCAACCGCATGGGCGCCAGAAGTAAATAACTGTATCCTCGCAAATGCCACTAAATTGCAACACGGTAAAAGAATCAATCATTCCCGTCCACTCCGTGCATGACTGGAGGGTGTCGAAAGTGTTTTTTACTCTACAGATATGCTCTCATTTTAATCTGTGCAGCAGCTGTTTGCACGGCTCCGTCTCAGCTGACTCTCATGGAACCGCAACCTGGACTGAAGCGTTTTTATTTGCGCTTCAAGTCTATTTTTTTTTCGACAATACGTGTGTAAACGCGAGGTTGAAGCACTGAATGATATATTTATCCACATAGAGGCAGGCGTGTGTGCAGCAGAGTGTGCTGTGGATCTTTCTCCAATCATAATCAACCATTGTGTAGCCTAATTCAAATGAAATTTAAAGTGATTTGACATCCAGCCCTCTACAGTTTAATAATGAATTGAAAATATTTTTACACTTCTCAACTGGTGGGCTGGCCCTCGCCAGGTGAATCGTCCCGTGCACCGTGACCGAGGTCTGCTTGGATAGGCCCAACCGTGAGTTTTACAGCACCCCTCGCCCGAACCTCGCCGCTGCCCGGGGAATTTGAGTTCTCGCTGCGCAGTGCATCCTCTCTCCCTGTGGGGAAGGACAAAATTCCCGGCGCGACTGTCGGACGGTCCTCAGTGCGAGGGGTCAGCGGCGATGCCGGCACCCTGTCTCGTTTACCATGCTTATGATGTGTGACTTTTTGCCATCAGCATTCATAACCAGACAACCTTTATGATTAAATCGTTTACAAGTTCTTCACAGATCTAGCCTCGTAATTTTGCTCTCAAGTGCTCCAGATTGATTAATTTAACTTTAAAATGTTCAAAATTCTCTTCAGGGGGGAGCACCACACCACAGTCTCCCTCAGTATAAAGCCAGCGCAATGACAATTTTACTGTTGCAAACCCACTAATCAGCAGCTCATAGTGTAGTTCAGCTGGAATGCTGCACACATCAAACACGTGAAGAGATTTGTTTTCATTTCACAGTTTGTCTTCAATTTCTGTTTGTCTTCCTATTCAATCATGCATGGTATTTATCCCTAATGACTACCCCCACCAGATGTCATTGAAGACACAGATGTTTATTTCTTCATCTTAAACTTGTTATATTGATGGTGGGCCTGATGTTAGTGTAGCTTTGTTAACAGCGTCATGTCAACCATGCATTTGGAGTTTGTTGATGAGGGAAGAGATGGATCTGTTTGCCTCGTGGCAGGATTCCGACTGGCTGCTGTGGTTCTGTCTGCCACTCCGAAAGCGAACGTCCCTGGGAGAGCAGCTCGGTTTTTGGCCATCCTCTACTGGAACCTTTCCTACAGAGGAATCGTCTGATGATATAATCCTCTGGCTCTCAGTGGGGACTGCCTTTGGTTCTGGCCTCATAGCAGAATGATGACACTGTGGGTAACTTTAAAGAAATAGCAAACTTTTTCGAACTCCTCCTAGAGGGCTTATCGGATTTGTTTCATATTTGGAAAGTATAACCCTCCGGCTAATGTGACGCTAAACTGAGAAGGAATAGTTGATACCTCGAACGATGATGTCGTAGGTCATGTGAAAATATGGCATTTTAGGCACTTTACAGATATGGAGCTTTTTCGAAACCCCTCTTAGATGATTCCAACAGATCCATCTCAAACTTGGTCAGCGGAATCTCAAGACCTTCACAATGCTAAATTGCGGAGCTTTTGGGTTTTCGTGGAACGGCGTTGCCGTGGCGAGGCGGGCAATTTGCATGTTTCACCATGACACAGGAAGCTGTTGTAATCTGGCCCAAATTTCACATGCCGGATAAGAGTCCAGGCCTGAAGACATCTACACGCCCATATTGAGTTATAGTCATAGCGCCACCTACTGACAACAGGAAGTCCGCCATACGTGACAAAGATCATCCAATTTACATGAAATTTACATGGTGTGGTCTACACCTGATATACAGCAACATGATGTTTAATTAGTGTGTGTGTTCTCTAGCAGCACATAGTGGACACAGGAAGTGGTACAAAATTTGCAGTGTAATTTCCAGCACCACGCACAATCATAAGTAAACCAGCGTCCCGCCAGGTACCCCCGACGTGCACTGACGCGCCGTTTGTTATGGCTGCCAACGTTTTCTTATGGCTGTGGAAATGCTGAAAGTGTTTGCAAAAGCAAAATAACAGAGACTTAATAAAGGTATCTGTGTGTGTATGTGTGTTTGTGTATGGAAGAGAGAGAGAGAGAGAGTAAATGTAGACTATAGAGTGCCTGCCTCTATATCAGCTTGCGTATCTTTCAATAAAGAGGTCGGTAAGGTCATATCTAAACTCTCCATTACCTCCAACAGGCTGACACTAGAGATAGATAACAAAAACACAAATGTGTATGACAACTCTGCCAGCGTTCATACTGTTGATGCTCATGACAGTGACTGTAATAACCAACATAAGGACGGTGACAACCATGACAAACACAGACATCGAGTGGAGGCACACCTACCCATATTTCCACCACTACATGCTGTGTGGAAATGAGAGAGAGGAGGGAAAAGTAAGTTGCCGTAGTCATTATACAGACGACACATAGAAACACACATCGATCCAACAGATAAGACTGTTGGATGAGGAGGTGATGACAGCTTAGTGAATATAAGGTCTTGTACTTTAATTCCCCTCCATATTGAGATTTGGTAAGGTTGGCACTTGCTTTTTCAGAGTGAGATGAGAAGATTAATATCAATTTCATCTCCAGGTGTTAAGTATACAGCTGGAGTCACGACATAGTTAGCCCATCTTAGCATGAAGACTTGAAGCAGCAACCCGTTCTCACTCCCAACTCGTCAAATACCGCCGATTGGGAAGCGCCTTTCGGCATTGGAAACCAAAGCACGGAGGCACCCTTTAGCAACAGTATGTGACGAACCGGGCTTTAAACTAATGTAAACCCACCTCTTGTAAATAGACACAAATTTCAAATTTTTTTCGTGATGGTCAGCACGAAATCAATTCGTATGTAATCCACGAAATTGTGAACTGGGAAGTAAAAAGAGCGGCATAATTCATAATGGCCATTCCATTTCATTATAAATGTCATTTATATTTATTTTAGACAGAAAAAAGTTAAGAACCGTGTGGTAATTTGTAAATAATAGTAATAATCCACAATTAAAACACAGTGCTTTATTCATTCATGGAGCCCTGCAAGTCACTGCATGTTCTACAACACTGTCCTGTAAATATTTCAGAATAAAAGCCTTGTGTTTACAAATCAAGGAATTCTGTCCACAGAAAAAAAATCCTATTTTGAAATTTTTTGAAAGCAGGAAGTGTTGATTTAAAAATAAATCTTTGCTTTTTTTCATGTCCGTGACATATTCTACAGATACAGACATTGAAACTGTAGTAATGTTGCTGATATGATGTCAATATACTGTCAATAGATCACTTTCACCGTCTGTTGCTGCTGTGAACCGTGCGTTGTAAAAATATCCCGGTAATAAAAATAGGCGAGACCTCTAATCTCTAGAAGAGACGCAGCTGACACGCATGTGAGCCGCGCATGAGCGACACGCTGCTGTCGTTCTCTGTGTGGCCCGGGCTTAAGTAGTTTGTTGCCTTAGCCTAACCAAGTCGATCTATTCCTAAACCTAACTAAGTAGTTTTATTTTGAAAAGACTGGAGCAGAAATTGACACGTGCATCACCTGTTGCTGGACATTCGTAGGAAAACACACAAAAAATACCTTGTTGAAAGTTGTGCTGAGCGTCACGAAAAAAAAGGAAATTTGTGTCTATGTACACGAATCAAATAGATTACATTTTGTGACTATTTCACGAACTGCTGTGAGACTATGTTGCAGCGTCATGACGGGGAGAGCTCTGCGATTAAAGGGGCTGAAAGTAGTGAATGAGATTGGCCATGATTGTGACTTTAATGCACAAAATGCCTTCTTTCTTATCCCAACTCATGCTCCAGTGTGCCACAGGTGCCCCGCCTGGCAACGAAATTACTAAAAGTGCATTTGGCACGCTCCCGACACACCTGGAAGGGCACACTTGACTGCGATCTGGCCACGCTGATGGGTTCACAAGCCCATTGTGTCGTCTTGTGACACAAAACAGCAACTAACCATCAACTTGTGGAGGTGAAGTATAAATAAAATTGACCTGACTTGACTGTAATGACGGGTTTAACCCTCTGAGACCTGCGGGATTTCTTGAGACCTAGGGTATTCAGAGGATGGAAGGCTTTCCTAGCTAGATTGACAATAAGGGGGTTTCTGAGCAGTTTACACAACAGAAGTGCTCGCCATCCAATCGCTGAAAAATGCAATTCTTGCAGAAATCTCTTAATGTCAAAAGCTTTTGATACCAAATCACAGCATGGCTTTTTCTATGGTGTCCATCTCAAATTAATCAGGTAAATTGGTGCTGCAAAGAGTCAGCACTGAAATAAATTATAAAGTAAAATCTGAATGCTGACTGAGCTGATTATGGATCCATCCACCACCCTGACCGCTTTACTTTTAATTAATATTGCGACCTGAACATCACATAATGTACTCCGATAGTACCAATAGTCTGGTCAGCATTATGTTTGCTCACATCTTAAATCACAACGCAGAATAGTGACATTGATTGTCTGTCAGCTGAGAATCAAGCAGCCGCAGGTGGTAGAGATTCTGTGGTTCATCTTTTTTAGACTTTAACAGAGGCATTAGAGTACTTACTTAATTGGATTCAGCCACTAGAAGTCATGTGACAAAGGTGTTTATTAGTCCGTAACATTTACGATGCTGCTGGTTAATGTAGTATCTTGTTTACTTGCCGCACAGAGCGGTCAATTTCAAGCTGGCATAAGGTGACATTTTGTGTACCGAATGAAAATTTGGAGTGGAAACCACTCCCCAGCCGGCTCAAACCAGCACTGTGTCGGTCGGGCTTTGGATGTCTATGTGTATGATGAATGCAAGACACTTGGAGTATGCCCGGCTTACTAATGAACTACAAAACACACCACCACCTGAACTGTATGTGTGTGTGTGTCAATATGTCTCATGGCTCTGGTGTTGATGTCTGCTGACAGTGAGAAAGGACAAATTAATAACCATCCCCTCACTTCATTAAAAAAAAAAACTGCAAGTCATGATGAAATTTGACATGACTCCCATCTCTATTAGATCCTCCTCCTCCACAACACTACATCTGCACTGCGGCTCTGTGTAGGTTTTCTTAAACCTGCACATGATTGAAGCAGCTCATTTGAACAATACAGATACATGATTTCAATAAATGTTTTAGATCTCATTTTTGGAGTTCAAGTATATACGTGAAATCAATTGAATTTTACCCCTTACAATTCTTCTATTTACACAAGAAACAAAAGGGAAACTACAGTATAAACCTTATTAGCCTCAGTGTTAAATTAGCATTGCTCAGCTCATTATTATCTAATTTGATCACATAATCAGGGTTATTTTCACAGACTTGACAGAGCCGCAGAAGACATTGTACAATTGTTTTTCGCAGGCTGAGTAGTGCCATGACGAATAAACTAATCTTCATGTGTGAAATAGGCAGAGTGCTCCTTAGCAGGGAGGTTATGAAATTAGGAGGCAAACATGATTTTTCAATGCTTACAAAAAGGTGATCATCAGTGCAGTTATTGCGACAGTTGAGGAGTGTGTAAAGTTACGCAAAGCTGGGAAGCAAAGCATTTCATGTAGCGAATCGGTATATTGAAGGGTCGGTTTTGAAACGTGTTGAGTTTTTTCTATGAGCTGATTTCAGCTCTGCTCTCTGGTTTTGACAGTTTACATAGATTTAATGACGCTCTTCAAAAATCAAACCTCGGGCTTTGGCTTTGCTTTAATTTTTGGTAAGTTTGAGAGTTGTTGTTTTTAAATGTTTGGCTTATCCTTCCTCACAGAAGCACTGTCACTGCAAAAACTAATTTTGGCAAACTGGCATAAACTAGCATTTTCTATGTCCACTCACTGAGAGCCTTTTCGCAGTGTTTGTTGGTTCTTTTATTTTCTTTTTTAAGTAGAGCACAGTGTTGACAGTGATTCAGTTTCAAGCTCTTTACTATTTAGGCAGCAGTAGATGGCAGACATGTTGTTTCCCTAACAAACTGACACACCAATAAAACATATTTGAATAGAATAATCAGAGTTTGCAATAAGCTTCATATTGCACGAAAACAAACCGATAAAATACAATATATCAGGCCCTCTATGAATTGGCCAAGAAGGAGCTGTAGAACCTCCCCCAGAATAGGGGAAACCGGGGTCCTCTCCATGAGCTAGACCTGGGAGGGAGGCTCACCGGCGAGCGTCTGGTGGCCAGGCCCCATGGGCCAAAAACTACAGAAAGAACTACATGGACCACCATGCACAGGGATAGGCGTTAGGGTTGCAAGCAGTGTCAGCCGGGTGGCAGGCAAAGACGGGGACCTGTCATCGCAGACTGGTTCTAGGGAAATGGAACGGCGGTGAAGGAACCAGAGCTAGTGCGGGAGGTGGAGCGGTACCAACTGTAGGTTATAGGTATAGTTAGGCTAACCTCTACACATGGCACCGGATCTGGAACCAAACTCATGGAGAGGGCTAAACTCTCTCCTTTTCTGGAGTTGCTCTGACTGTTTTTTGTGCCAATGCACTGAACAGCAGTAGTAGTGGACAACCTGTAGTGGGGTGATTGGAAGGGATGGCCTGCCCTATCTGAAACTGAGTATTGCTTTTCTGGACCGCCCTGGGAAACCCAAACCTGTAGTGTGGGTGAACTAGGAGCTGTCCGTGAGGCCTTTTAACTTCTGCCTCCTGAAGAATTTCTCATGCATCCCAAGTGAGGTTGGGGGACATGGAATACAAGTATGCAAGTTCACACCTGATGCGAATCGTACCCGAGTACACATGAACCGTACTCCAGGCCACCTTTTCAAGTGGACTCGAGTACGGATCGACGAACCGTGCCCGAGTGCAGTACAGAGCGTTCACACTAATCAAACAAACTGGACTTTGGGGACAAGTGTACTCGGATCCGGGCCCGGGTCCCTGATGTGAAAGCACCCTTAGAGAGAGAGAGGGGAAGGAACTCAGACATCTGGAGATCTCGGAGTAGAGACGCTGCTCCCAGTTTAAGTGGTTGAGCATCTGATCGGGACGCCTCCAGGGCGCCTTCCTTTGGAGGTTTTTCGTGCACAACCATCTGGTAGGAGATTATATATCTCATCTGGCTTGGGAACACTTCTGGACACCCCAGGAGGAGCCTGGAAAACATGGATGTGGACGTCTGGACTACCTTGCTTATTAGCCTACTGCCACTGGGACCCGGCCCCCGGATAAGCGGCAGAAAATGGGTCGATGGATTAAGAAAAATATAGTAAAACAAAAAGTAAAGAAAAAAACATGTAATAGTTGATGTGCAGTTACATGTACATTCAACTTACATGTAGGATAAAAACTAATATGACTGCTGCAAAGATCATTCCAGATATGGTTTTAATGTAAAAAATGCTGAGATATAATCACTTGTATCACATGTATAACAGCACTGATAGAGTTCTTCTTGTTTGGGAGGATAGATAACTGATTACAGTCAAACAGAATCACATTTGCATAATCAAAGGACAGCAGCTGCACAAAGCTGATCAAACCAGCAGGTGATATCACTGTTGAGGTACTGTTTGGAACCGCAACATTGATACTGTGTAATGGAATCTTATGCTTGTTGGAAAGTGATCAGCAGCCTCCTTCTCGCTGCTTTGAACTGTTGCATTAGTGCCAGCAAGGAGCCACCTGACATAAGGAAGAGTGTAGATGACTTTAGCCAAGCATGAACAGATCAGTAAGCAGACTCGCTCTCTCTGTTTCCGTGTCAACCACCTCCTCCTCTGTGTTGTCACCAGGTTGGTGTCTCAGCCTGCCAGTCTCACCTGAGGAAAGCCCTGATCTGAGAACAACCTACTGTACATTCATGTACATGTGACATGTGTGTCTTTTCACACTCACCCCCTCAGCCTTGTCCTCGGTGTTGGCCAGCATCTCCTGAAGGGCTCGTACTGACAGCGACTGCTCCAACACGAAAGTGCAGATTGACAGATCTGGAGGCACATTCTGAAACAGGAACACACTTTTTAGATGATTTATTGATTCAATTTTACACTTTTACACAGGGCAGTCAATTCCTTTTTTAGCAACACTCTGCAGGATTTCTGACCATTAGGATTGGTGAATGTTTGGTTAGAACGTGTCACTTTTCTTAACATAGTGGTTTCTACAGGCTTTTCTGAATGTTCCAACTCAATGACAATTTCACGATGTTGACATAACCAAGAATGTCTTCCTGTGATAATGCTCTGATAATAATCAGACATAAAGAAATCTCTTTTATACAGTTATATCACCGCTCACATCTGACATCAGCAGATAACAGTAATTATAACTACTTACTGCAGCAGTAAACCCTGGGAAAAGCCCTTTAATATCCCTCTGCTCCTATAGGCACCAACCTGTAGCTGTCAAGGATGAATTCAGCCTATAGTGACCAAATGATATTACTGTAATATTCCTATAATAACACCGCAGGGACTAATAGTGCTTTCTGCTTCATGTCTGTCAGTCAGAGATGTCAAGCAGTGCTGACAATTAGTTGTGCACCAACTGCTAAGAAGTTGTATTCTCTACTGCCCCATAAATATACACCGATCAGCCATAACATTAAGACCACTGGGAGGGGGAAGTGAATAACATAGATTATCTCGTTACAATGGCACCTGGCAGTGGGTGGTATATATGAGGCAGCAAGTGAACATTTTGAACTTTGAACTTTGTGCTGGAAGCAGAAAAAAAGGGCAAGCGTAAGGATGTGAGCGACTTTGACAAGGGCCAAATTGTGATGGCTAGACGACTGGGTCAGAGCATCTCCACAACTGCAGCTCTTGTGGGATGTTCCCGGTCTGCAGTTGTCAGGACCTACCAAAAGTGGTCCAAGGAAGGAAAACCGGTGACAGGGTTCATTGATGCACGTGGGGAGCGAAGGCTGGCCCGTGTCGTCCGATCCATTAAAAGAGCTACTGGAGCTCTAATTGCTGAAAAAGTTAATGCTGGTTCCGATAGAAAGGTGTCACACAGTGCATCATAGATTGTTGTTGCGTATGGGGCTGCGTAGCCGCAGACCGGTCAGGGTGCTCATGCTGTCATAATGTTATGGCTGATCGGTGTATATGGACAGTGACCGATGATAGGGGGCTGCTGTGGCTCAGAGGTCGTCCGCCAATCGGAAAGTCTGCGACTTGATCCCTGGCTCCTCCAGCCCACATGTGGATGTGTCATTGGGCAACGTACTTAACCCCAAGTTGCCCCCAAAGGCATCGGTGTGTGAATGAGTATTTAGATTAAATCCTGATGGGCAGGTTGGCACCTTGCATGGCAGCCTCTGCCGTCTGTGAATGGATGAATGCTGACATGTCGTGTAAAGCGCTTTGAGTGGTCGGAAGAATAGAAAGGCGCCATATAAATGCAAAGTCTACAAGTCTATTTTTCTACATATTACAAAAATTGTGAATTAAAGGTATAATATGCAAGAATTTCGGTGGTGTCTGTATCTGCAGAGACCCTGCAGCCCTGCCTGGATTTTCTCTATTCTTATTTTGCTTTACTTGGGACGCTTCTGAGCGTCTGCAAACAGCCTTTGGTGTAACCCCTAGCCAATATCAGCACGCAGGGTGTGCAGCCCGTTCAGGTGGTCTAAAGGGCCCTTCGCCTTCTGATACGGACTCACAAGTACCCCTTTACTCTGTTAGATACAAAGCGGCCATACAGTATTTCACAGATGGAAACGGGTTGTGTTATGTTCATGTGTTCCAGTGATCCCCCTGCTCCTCTCTGTGCAGTGAGTGCAGCTATGATTGGTGTGTGTTTAATGCGAGCAGCGCTGCATTTATTCAAAATCCAGCAACTCGGCACCTTCCCGCAGAGTTGTGCGGAGTTAGTTGTGTGTTTTAGAATGTTACCGACAGGAAACAATCAGAACATTTTATTTCTCTGATCCACTGCTTCGCTCTCACTAACGCCGCTCCCTCTCTTCAGTCACTCCATAGCTTGCTCTCAGTTTATGTCAGGGTGTGGAGGGTCTGCAGTGATGCTTCCTGCCTGTTTCCTAACTGGAGATGTATAAGTCCTGAATGGAATTTGTTTAATGAGTATGAAATGATACAGCCTCATCTTTCAACAACCTTAAGTCAGGGTTTTCCTTTCATTTGTCACCCAACTGGCATTCTCACACCATCATCCTGTATGCCGCATTGTTCACAGGAGTGTATTAGAGCTTGTGTCAGTACCTTGGAGTTGGAGATGGATTCAAGGAAGCAGAGTCTGTTTCCGAAGCCTTCAGCAGCCAGACAGAGTTTCTGTTGTTCCTTATGGATTGTGGCTGAGCACTGTAGGACCACCTCATCATCCTAAACACACACAAACACAAACAAAGGTATAGTTACAAATCAAGACACATTTAAGCAGTTTCCAGGGGTGAAAGTAGGCCGGTACGGTTTGGTACTCTTTTAGTACCACTAAAAGATTCAGTGCCGTTACACAGTCCCAGGAAGAGGGGACAGCAGCTGCCTGCTAAAAAAACGACAAACAACCCGTCACTCACGATTGCATTTCCAACAAGAAAACACATCTGCTGACATTCTCGCTTTTCAAGCGATCTACCGATCCGATACCAGTGTTTCATTAATAAGCTGTATGCTTCACTGTGTGGAAGTGACTGGGATCATTCTTTTATGTGTAAGGCAACATCAGGCTTGACTTAAATATTGCTTACCTAACATATAAATACATAGATATACATTTACTGAATTGTTATTAATTAATCATACATCAACAACTTGGTAAAAAAATATTCAAAATTAAAACAGGAATTACAATTCAATTGTAAAAAAATTCCAGTATAAAATGTATATAAAGCAGTATATATATATATTGAATTGAATTGAATAGATCGGCCCCATTGTCACTGATACCCGATCCAGCTATTTGTGTCAATGTCAGCCCGATATCCGATCTGTTATCGGTATCGATGTATCCGTAGTATCAAATGTCCCTAACCACAGCTCCATTTGTTGACAGATGTGGCAATGCTGTTTCACTTTCATTGACATTGCCAGATAGGGCATTTGTGCTGCATTCATGTGGTGTCGGAATAATTGGAAATACAAGTTCCCGACTGGTAAAATTCACTTGAATGTCCTCAGTCGGAACAACAACTCTTAAAAACTTAAATTGTTCTGCAGCACTTAAAATAAATAATTTGATATACATGATGTCAAGTGTTTCGAATTTCTTCCTACACCATACAGCCGGTGAATGGTGTGTTCAGGGATGCTGCATGAAGCTGGGGTTGGGAGGGGAACAATATCAAACGATGACGGTTGGGGTAGCCTAGTAGTACCGGCAAGAACTTCAATCTACTTTCACCCCTGCCAATTTCCCATTTTCTACAAAGACGATGACAGTTGTCTTTCTGTGGTGTTGTACCTCTACTAGATAAAAACCAGATACAGTAACATCAAATAAACAGACAGCCTGTTCAGCCTAGATGAAGCAGATATCATCGCTTCAACTCATGCTTTTTAATCAGGAGTTAGATTGACAGAGACAAGCACACAGTGGCATTACAGCACAACGTATACGCTCTCTCTCTGTCACCGACTCACTCTTGCGGCTCTGATAAGCGTCCTATCAGACAGTCAGACAGTAACAGCACTACAACATGTCCTGCATCTGAATGTTACAAGCAATTAAAAATCTGTCTGCTCACATGTCACAGCAGCTAATCCTGCTGTAACTGAGATCTAATCAGCATACATCTGTTTTTTCTGCCTAACGTCTGTCTACCCATACATGGCTGTGTGTACTAAAATCACACCACTGTTAACATTATTTGTCTGTGTGCCATCAGTCATGGTTGGACAAAGGAAGTGGTCTCACACTTGATATGTACCCCCATCTATCCCAGCCTCCTCCTAATCTCTGTCCTGGTCTTAAATCAGATCGAGATCAGACCTGCTGCACCTCCCTCTCTGTATCCTCCTCCTCACTGATGACTATGTCTGCTCTGTGTAGGAGGGTTCTAGACATCTGTTAAAGGCTCCTAGACACCTGCTTTAATGTGAAGGTTAACAAGAGCAGAAAGCAACACTCGAAGTGGGCCGATACTCTTCATTTTACTCCTTGGCGTAACATGACTTTTTCTTGCGTACCGGAACTTCTCACAAGCTGCCGGTACTCTTTCCTGCCCTCTCCATATCAGGTTCTCTGGGAGATTCATAATGGCAATTCATACCGGTGCAGCGCCAGCGTATTTGCGCCGCGCCTCATAAGCCATAAACAACATAAACTACAACATAAACTGAACATAAAAACTATGTGGGGAGCGTCTGATCTGGACGACCTGACGCACGGCACTGGGGGGTGAAAACGAGGGTGCTGTAATTTATCGATACAATGTTCAAATTTTTTTTGTAAAATAATTAGTGATCTGTTACGTCATAACGTTTTTATTTGTGAACAAATATTATTAATGTAACATTATTAAAAAAGTTTTCTGAATCTGCACTTTTGATTTGTGTAATAATACGATTTTACATCGCAAACACTTCCTGAAGAATTAAATGTTCAGACGAAGGCTGTGATAAATTATAAAATAACCATTTATTAATAATAATAATAATAATAATAATAATAATAATAATAATGATATAAAATGATATAAAATTGCATATTTTTAGGTCAAAAACCTTTTTCTTGAGGGCCCAATATCTCCTAGTATCTTCTATACATTAAATTCAGAATGTGTCTCTTTATCCTGCTGCATAATATGTAGGAGCATCCTGACTGGGACCTGAATGATACTGATATCTACAACAGGCTACAAATAACATAGGAAAGCACTTTAACTATTAACACTAAACACACCACCTTAACCCTAGAATGTTCCAGTTGGAGTATTACAGACCTATTATAGAAGATGCATAGTCCAAGTATAATAATAGCATTACAATCACAGCTGATTAAGACTGACACAGTATAACATAAAGAAATAATGAATAAACAGGAATAAGTCACAAGAGATTGCTGATAGCAATCACACGCCAACATGTAAATAAGAGAGTACGGGCACTTCTTTTTCTCCACTTCAAGCACTGACCACATTCAACAGTGATGTCATTTCTGTAGGTTTCGCTTGTCACCATTTTTCTGTTGCCACGTAGTAAGATGACTTTGCCATTCTTAATCCCACCTACTAATCTCTTATTAACAACTGTCAACTGTTTCTCCAGCTGGTGTAAACAACAGTTGATTAGCACAAGATGTGGGCGCTCATTCAGAGGTCTGATGCCAGGCTAGCTCAAAACTCCATTCATAATGTAGGGCTGTCAAAGTTAACGCGATAATAACGTGTGAGCACAAATTCATTTTAACGCCACTAATTTCTTTAATGCATTAACTCAACTCGCGACTGTTAGGTTGTATCGGGCTCAGTTTTAAAGCTAGAGTGATACTGGTACCATATAAAAACTTGAGGAATCCATTGGTACCAACCATGTCATACTAGCTTGTTACTAAGGAGGGTAAATAACGCTCCAAATTTATGCTAAATTTTGGCGAGGAAAGGGGTCCCTTGACCTCTGACCTCCAGATATGTGAATGAAAATGGGTTCTATGGGTACCCACGAGTCTCCCCTTTACAGACATGCTCACTTTATGATAATCACATGCAGTTTGGGGCAAGTCATAGTCAAGTCAGCACACTGACACACTGACAGCTGTTGTTGCCGGTTGGGCTGCAGTTTGCCATGTTATGATTTGACCATATTTTTTATGCTAAATGCAGTACCTGTGAGGGTTTCTGGACAATATTTGTCATTGTTTTGTGTTGTTAATTGATTTACAATAATAAATATATACGTACGTTTGCATAAAGCAGCATATTTGCGCACTACCATGTTGATAAGAGTATTAAATACTTGACAAAACTCTCTTTAAAAGGTACATTTTGAACAGATAAAAAACGTGAGATTAATTTGCAATTAACTATTTCAATCGATTGACAGCCCTACTCCATATACATTCATCAAGTAGGTGGAACGCGCTGAAAAACCAGGTCATAATGCCTCATTCGGCCATCAAGTATAGGTGCAACCCATGGGAAATGGCAAGGTTGCAAAGTCTAATAAATCAACATACATTAGGATGAATTAGGGCTTCCTTTGTTGTTTCATCATTGATGAGAGCTCTCTACCTCTAGAAGTGCAAACAGACTCTGGAAAATTGCCACAGAGTGAAAGTCTCTCCCGGGGGGACAATTCTGGTGAATTGTCTACTGCAGTGTTTCTCTCAGGCTGCAGCTTGATGATGTTGGTGAATAGCAGGGGATGGGCAGGCTTCTGGCCACTACACCATACGAGCAGGACGCATTTTTATAGATACAGCTGGAAATAACTGAATCTAATAGAGCTCCATTGGGAAACATTGTAGTTGTCATATGCTGCCTCTGGAATTCATCAGTCACTGTGGTTCTGCTTAATTATCTAGACGCGTGGGCTGAGGGAATACCATCACACACACACACACACACACGGCCAAGTAAGGTTTGTTGGAAACTGGCATAATGTCTTAATGACTCTTAGAATGTCTGGCACATGCGATCCCTCCTGCCCACACCCACATACATGCACACGCAACGAACTGGGAGGCAGCTGAGATATCCATTATGGCTATCATTAACTTGAATAATGCCTTAGTGACATTTATAATGGCTGACACACACAAACACAGACACTGTTCCCTACATGAAGATGTCTGGTGTCTGTCAGCAGTAGTTAGCATTCTAGCCTTCTATGGAGAGAGAGAGAAAATGGAAAAGAGACAGACCCAGAGGGACGGATAGAAGATCAACGGCAGTAGTTCTGAGCCACATGTAGTCACTGCAAATCGGTAGCGAGAGTGTGTGTTTGAGTGTGTAGTCCAGTCACTTTAACTCCAGGGAAAACCGTTAGAGAATTTGGTTTTGCCAGATTAGATACAGCACCACTTTATTTGGAGGTAAAGATTGAGTGAGCACATCTGTAAAGCTGCTAATAATCCCTCATACATCAGACCGGCACATACGGGTATACAAAAAGGGGGGTAGAAAACTGAAGATCTCATAGACTTCAATGCTTATCTGATGCATGTTTGGATTGTAATTTTGACAAGTTCGTATGCATTCATCTCTTGTTATACAAACGTTTGTTTCATACACATGTCTAATAATTATTTTGCGACCTTGTCTGAACCTGAGCGTTAGCGAAACCGTTATCAGCTGTAACCCCCATATGAGTGCAGAGCAGCAGCCGTGAGCCAGTGGGGCACGCTCACATGCACTAACATACACTAAAAGCCTGCACGTCCAGCCCGGCTATGTCAACAAAGCACTCGGAAACTCGGGTTACAACACACACAGAGGGAGAGTGACTTCATGCTCTGCTCAGGTAGACATTACTCCTCTATATCTTTACAATAGCTGTTTGCTGCTATATTAATGCTCTGAATATCGTATAGAGCACCTTTAAGATCAGGGAACAATTGTGGTCATTAAACCTGCAGTAGGCAGAATAATTTTGGCATCATTGGGCAAAAAATCCATAATAACCTTTCAGCATATTGTAACTCAAGTGTTCTGAGAGAAAACTAGACTTCTGCACCTCCTCATGGCTCTGTTTTCAGGCTTTTAAAAATCTAGTGACAGGAGACTTTGGCCAATCCCAGGTCATTTCAGATTGAGAGCGTTCCTATTGGCTGTTCATTCAACAGAGGCAGCTGTCAATCACTCGCAAACTCTGATCAAACGGTCAAACTAGGCAGCGCTGATCAAATATGAATCAATATTCTGTTACTGTAATGTCTATTTCTCTCCTCAAATGTTTTCAGAATCATCTTTTAGTGCACGGTTTAGCTGTTAAATGAGAACGTTTGCTCCGGCTGGTGGGTGGTGCTTGGTGTTTCCTCAACTGATCTCAACATGGCTGCCGGGTCACAAACTTTCTCATTTTACAGCTAAACAGTACACTACAAGACGTTTCCTCACACTTTATTTATAGCAGTAAAAGGCAGTATGAGTTAGACACAAAATGATTGCATTTACCACATTTTTGTGGGAGTATAAATGATTTGGGACCTGTCAGCACACTTTGTTTGGTGGAACAGTACACTGGTTTCTTCATGTGTGTGTGCACATGCACAACAGCATGTCATACATACATGTTATTAATTATGATGTTATTTCTACTGTGTTCCACTCTCGGCCAGCAGAGGGTGCTGCAGGAAACCTCAGCCTCCTCACGTCCCAAACCAAAAATTCGGATTAATGTCACGCAAACAGTGTTATATTGGATGCCTTTCTCTTTATCATTGCCAAGGAGGAATGGACTTCATTACAGAAACGTGAAAGGAGAGCAGGTCAGAAAGTTGTGCTCTGGAAAAGCCTGAAAAGACATTCGGGAAGTGGACGAATGGACTGCTCGTCCATTTACTGTGAGAAAAAGGGATGTGGACTTTTGAAAGATGCAGGGTTTTTTGTATGAAGTTTCAAAACACAAAGCATTGACTATCTCGGGTTACACTATAAAAGGGTTTTAAAAAACATTTATAAGTGTGCAGTGTGTGTGTGTGTGTGTGTGTGTGTGTGTGGCGACAGAATGGCTTCCCTTGCTCAAGAAAAACACTCTCTAAGGCTGCATCTGCCCTCCTCCCACACACACCGAAATAGACTGACATAAATTAGCATGTCTTCTATAGTCTACACAGTCATACACACTCACTCATACACAACTGTGTGCACAAGCATATAAACAACCTGGAAAAAAATAGAATAAAAAATGTGCGCACACGCGCACAAAAGCCCATTAGAGTGCATGGTCAGTGCTCATCGGGGCTACACTCAAAAGCAGCACAGAGTTGGATACACAGTCTTACACAACAGCTTATTCAACAGTAGCAGTCAGTGGAAACATTAAATACGACCTTCCTGAAACACGGTGCAGGATCGGAGAGAGAGAGAGAGAGAAAGAGAGAGAGTGCTGCCACAGATCCCGGTTTATATTCTAAAGGTAGACGAGCAGGATCACCAAAAGACAACATAACATGATTAATCCTCTTTTGACACAAGAGAGAGAGAGACAAAGAGATTTAGAGTGAGAGAACTACATATTGGGAAAGTATAAACCACTGTTAACATCTTTAATCCCATCCGCTCCATCAGTCCCAAGGCCGATGATACCACATGAGTATATCAGGATGAACGTAGGGGGAACTCTATAAAATGACACTTGAGATTAAAGGCACAGTTCAACAGACTGGTTTGCTTTCTGTCAAAGAGAGATCTCGTATCTGTACATTAAAAGGACAAAGTGTTATTCGTGATTTTTCTTACTGTCAATAAATCCCATGAAAAGATTAAAACCAACAAGACTCGGTCAAAACCGAGAATATGTCTGGACCGTGTACTGTGAATTTGTGGCTAAATTGTTACACAAATTGTCGTGGTGATGTCTATAATGTTGACTCCACTAATGGTACATGTCCACAGCCTCCGCCTTTTCCACGCCTCTCATCCATTGTCTATGTAAGGAGCCGTCCAATGCATTCGTCACGTTGGCCGCTCCTCATTTGCATAAAGATGAGGTCTAATCTACTTAACCGGCGCGACTCGCTGAAACTCCCTAGAAACTTTAGAAATGAACCGTTGTAAATCCAGAATAAAGAGAGATTTAGCAACTGCATGCCTTATTTCTCGCATAACATGTTTTCAGAAACACAAACCTTGATATTCGCTTTTGCGTTGCCATTTTCTTGTGCTGTCGTGCGCCCGTTAGTGTGTGGTCACATCACGTTAACACCAAGTCATTTTAACACCACTAATTTCTTTAACACATTAACGCAACTTGTGATTTTTTAGGTTGTAGTTGGCTCAGTTTTAAAGCTAGAGTGAAGATACTGGTATCATATGAAACTAAAAAACCTAAGGAATCCATTGTGAATCCATGTCATACTAGCCTGTTACGAAGGAGGATAAATAACGCTCCAAAGGAAAGGGGTCCCTTGACCTCTGACCTCAAGATATGTGAATGAAAATGGGTTCTATGGGTACCCAAGAGCCTCCCCTTTACAGGTCAACAGTCCACTTTATGATAATCACATGCAGTTTGGGGCAAGACATAGTCAAGTCAGCACACTGACACACTGACAGCTGTTGTTGTCTGTTGGGCTGCAGTTTGCCATGTTATGATTTGAGAATATTTTTTATGCCTATTGCAGTACCTGTGAGGGTTTCTGGACAATAATTGTCATTGTTTTGTGTTGTTAATTGATCTCAAATAATAAATATATACATACATTTGCATAAAACAGCATATTTGTCCACTCCCATGTTGAAAAGAGTATTAAATACTTTACCAATCTCCCTTTAAGGTACATTTTGAACAGACAAAAAATGTGCGATTAAATATTTTAATCGATTTTATTCGATTGACAGCCCTAATATTTAGTCATGTATTAATGTGTTGATGAACTATGCATCCCTGTCTTTGCGAATGTCTCTGCAATACACATCATTTAGGTGTCGCAGGCCCAAAAAAATCCTGTATTATAACAAAATCTAACAGAATGGTTTGAGCAGCTTCTGCTACATTGCTGCTCTACTGTATGTGCCAGATCAGCCTGCTGTGTCTCAGTATGTACTGTAGTATTGTGTATGTATGGTGTTTGTGTGAGTTGTATTCCAAGTATCCAGTGTTGCAGAGCATCAGGGATTTGGAAGACACACACACACACACACACACACACACACACACACACACACTGACAGTGGGCAGGTCAGGGGAGGAGGGTTTAAAAGCTTGGCACAGAGAGAGAGAGTGAATGTGGAGGAGGGGAAAGCGTCAATGATGTAATCTGAGAAAAGCAGAGGGAAGAGGAAAGCAGAGAGGGAGACACTTCACTCTGATCAGATACTGCTGTACACTGAATAAACACTGATAATCACACAGTTAGTTATTGTCATTTACATTTTACATTAAGTTATAGATGACTAGCTTACTGTTTAGTAACCATATGATGCATCTTATATTCATTTCTAATAGAACATGGGCTGATTGCTATATCATTATTAATTACCACATTTACCTCTGTAACAATAATATCTTTTCAAAAACATCTGTGCACAAGATTATCCACCCTCACATTTATTAACTCATTGTACTGAATAATAAAATAGAACCAAACTAGAAACCATCTTGTGATGGGATCACACCAGCCGCGATGCCAAATCTGACCAGGGGCGTAAAGAGGAGGGGACCAATGGCCCCTCCCTACTTCCTACCGCCTACCAAAAAGTATAGAAGCAAAGAGACAAAACTCCGCTGCTTTTTTGACAGTCGCTACCAATCAGCGACGGTCATCCCTGCAAACTCCATCTCGAAAAGCTCCAGTACTTTCAGAAAGTACTACCCCTAAACCAGGTCCTTTTTGGGGGTAAAAAGGCCCCATAAAATGTCCCCGGAACTTAATTTAGACCCTGGTCCCTTCATTCAAAAGGTTCTTAGTTCCGGGGGAAAGTTCCTGCGGTGGAAACTGGGCTTTAGTGGGTGACACCCTGTCGCCGGTTAGTCATGTATTGTGAAAACCGCAACAACTTCCAGACAAGACAGCAAGTTGTGTGTGAACAGAACAGCGATGTGACGACTTTGAAAGTGGTGTAGTGTGAACTTGGCTTCAGCTGCTGAGCCCGAAGTTGAGTGTATAAAGACCCCCTGAAGCTTTGTTTATACTCGCCCCGAGACACCGTGGCGCTGGCCTCCGCAGATGGCTCGCGCGCTACAAGCATGCACATGACATGGATGTATTAAGAGAGCTGGATACAGCGTTGGAGGCGGGGCCCCGTTCATTCTTATGAAAGTTGCTCAGTGGCGCATTAAGCCCAGAGTACCCAGATCTTCCGCATCTATTGGGGCCCATGAAGCAGGCGCAGTAGCGTCTGATCGGTAACATGGCTCAGTCACAGGGTCACAGCCGCCACGCTGTCATCACGGCTTGCTAACTCCGCCTCCCAGCCCTCGCTTCAGCCTCAGTCTGGGTCTCATTCACATGAACGGAAGAAGGTAAATAACTCTGGATTCAGCTATTAGTACACTTTACAACTTTTAGGACCTTATGATTCAAGTGTTCGTGCTGGGAATTGATTTACCTAAAAGAAGATTATCCTCTGATTTACAGATGTCTCTTTCCCAATGTAAGTCTATTGGAAAAAGTCTTATGGCCCCGATGGCATCACGTGACGGACACGGAAGTTGTAGTACCGCCGTTTGGCCACCACGAAAATTGTCCGGCGCTCTTCCTGAGGGCTTGGTTTATGCTTATGGCATTGTTTGCTGCAATATGCTTCGAAACGCCAGGAGGCATACGAACAAAATATTCTGTGGATACCGCCAAACATTGCATTTGTGTACTATAATTATTACTGTCGCTTACCTCCAAGTCTAAATCATTTTCCGTCTCTCGGTGCTTCCCCTCGGGTCGCCACTCTTTTCATGAGACCTTTTTTTTTTAGCTTCTACAAAATGATCTCTCATATTCTTTCACACCTGCAGCAGAAAGTCTGCTCTTTCCCCAGTGTGTTGCCTGTTTCTTTTCAAGTATTAAATGTCATGCAACTGTTCCTGTGGTCTCTCAATGAACAGTCGTAGAGGTGTGGGTGCAGTGGGTGCATAGTGGCAAAAGTTCAGAGGTGCACAACCAAGCGCCGCGACAACTTGCCGGGCCTTCGCGCACCACGCGAAAGCCGCGATGACGTAATTTTCTGGCGCACGCAACTCGCGCCGGCTTCACTATGGCGACCATAAACCGAGCTTGACTTTGCAGCACCTGAGTTTGATCAACCTTTTACACAGTCTGTTGACCTTAATGAGTGGGTTCCCTTCTCATTCAGCCACATGTTTTTTTCAAAGAAATTGAACATGTGTTCTCTATCCGACTGAAAGGACAGCTTGTTCTTGTATCTGTCCCCCTGAATCATTTTGAACTCTTCTTACTCACCAACTACACCCCCCACTGACTGAAGCCCTCATGCTCATTAGCGTGGATTAGAGCGTTGGATGTTGTTCTTCTTGTTCTGTTCTGTCTCGAGGTCATGCGTATCACGGGCAAGGACAACATTGTTGCTGAGTTATATCTTTGTATGTGAATAATGTTCCATTATGTTCTCATTATTCACCATTTGTCACTTTGTGGGCTTGTGGCTATAAAAGGCAGCCTGTGGAGAGGCAGAGCACCGTGTTCCGTTTGGTGAGCTGATACCTTATTGTCCTTATTTATCAGTTTGGTTGAAGGCCTCTGGTAATAATGTTTTCCATTTCATATTTGGGCCTAGTGCAGCTGAACAGCTGTTCTGAAAGTCAGTTTTCCTGGTAATCTTTTGTTGTGGCATGTCAATATGTTATGCTCCCTGGGTATGCCATAACAGAAAAGCACTAAAACAATAACTGCAAATTGCTCCAGTACAAACTGCTGAGATTGTACACAACCCCCCTTTTAACTTCATTTTAAGCAAATCCTCCAATACTATAATATATATTTGTATCAAACGCTCAGATGAGTGTTGTATTATAATTCTAGTCATTGTTATTTTCCTTGTCAGTGCATATGAAGGTAGGTCTGAGTGCATGCATGTGGTTGGGTAGATCATACATGAGTTCTCAGCCAGTGTGGTGTCATGATTATGTGTTCAGCATAGCTCACTACCTACTTCATTTTGTGATAATAATGAGAAGAACAATAGCCTAATGTGCTGAGGGCAACAGATATGCAATGCATTAGAAGCCCTGTTCAGACCTGGCACTTGCATGTGTCTCGGGTGATCCAATCACTTGTGGACAGCTCTAAGTACGTCTTTTCACACCTTGCATTAGAATGCATCTCCACATGCGTCTCCAGTGACCACTTATGATCGGATCTCACTTCCCCGCTCTATAAACACGTAGTAAACACATGGCTAATACAGCAGACGTTGTGACGAACACACAGGCTGAAGTACAAGATATTCCTGTTTCAAAATTTGTGCATGTAAAGCCGGGTTTCAACCAACAGTTCCCAGGACTTTTAGTAGTTCCAGGGACTAAAATATTCCTTCAGCTCACTGTTGTCTGTGTTTGCATCGCAGTCTAAAGACCTGCAAAGATTAGGTAAATTAGTCCACTGCAATCAGGGATGGTCATCCCTGCAAACTCCACCCTGAAAGTTCCAGTACTTTCAGAATGTACTACCCCCCGACCAGGGCATTTTTGGGGGGTAAAAATGCCCCATAAAATGTCCCTGGAACCTAATTTAGATCCTGCTCCCTGCGGTCGAAACGCAATGAGTTCCTCAAAAGGTTCTTAGTTCCTATGGTGGAAACAGGGCATAAGTTCATTCTCGTTATTTTTTTAATTTCACACAGGATGGAGTGAATCGACATAGTATACATGTGACTCTCACAAGAAACATGCCTCATAATGTGGCCCATCATGGATGCATTCCTATACTCAAAGATATTAGCCGGACAGATAAGGTAACAGCAGCTGAAATAACGAGCATTTACCACACTGTGCACTCCCAATTTTTCAAGATTTCATCAAAATTGTAGGCTACCTCTCAGCATTGTCCCACATTGCCCCTCACAAAATATAGTCTTTGTCCCACATTAGGTTTGTTGGGATCTGGTCACCCTACATCAGAGAGAAGTAGTTGTGTACAAATACAGAAATGTTTCAAGAAGAGAGTGTGAGTTTTTTCTTTGGTTTTGACAATAGTCAGATTCTTTTGTTAGAAGTCACATCCCACTCATTTGATTTCCTGAATCAGCACTCTACTACATTCTCCGACACAATCCCATCCAGCTGGCCCCAGAATGACCATGCTAACTCACAATTGCCAGCAGGATTTGTAGGGTTTTGACTTCATACAACAGCTGCCAACATTTCTCTGACAGCAATAATACGCGCATACACACACTGGACTGGTCAGAGACATTCCTGGCATAATCCCAAATGTCTCTGTAATTACAACAACAGAGTAGCAGCGCCTGCCTCACACTAAGCCTGGTCTACAAGGAGGATATTGATACTGGGAGAACGAGTGATGCTGGCAGAAAAAAGTAAGAGACATCAGATTAACTGGTGCACATTAAGATGTGGAGGGGTTAAAGCAGGGAGGTGCAGCCAGCTGTTATGTAAGTCATGTCTTTATGTGGGAGTGAAGGCATATGGCTGAGCTGAGAACTAACAGAGGAAACCATTGCACTGAAAACATCCTACACCCCCAACAAGAAGGCATCTACGAGGTTATTGGTTCCTGCAAGGATGACGTATTTTTTTAGGCTAACCAGGAAGTTAGCATCGCCCTGGTTCCCTCGACAAAAAGCCAATAGGATTTCTCCATTGGGTTTTTCGGATTAGTGCAAATAATCTCTACTAATACTTACATGTTTTGTTCAGGAAGATAATCTTCACAAATGAACACCATTTTGATGATTTTTTAAGTATGAATGCAATCGCCAAAAGTAAAAAGGTAACGTTAGGCTATAAACGAACTACACCACGATCGCATGAATGCGAGTATACACAACGAGGCTGTAAAGGCGGACGAGTCGGCGTGATGACGTTTAGTAGTCCCGTTTAGCCACTTGTTGGCAACCGCCTTTTTAAGACACGTAAAGGCTTCAAAATTCACGAGTGGGGTATTTACTGACGTATTTTATATCGTAGAAAAATCTCTTAAGCTTGTGTTAACCATAGACATTATTTCAGGCCTCTAACTAAAAACTAGGGCTGTCAAAGTTAACGCGCTAACGCAAATTTGTTTTAACGGCACTAATTTCTTTAACACATTAACGCAACTTGCGATTTTTAGGTTGTAACAGGCTCAGTTCTAAAGCTAGAGCCAAGATAGCGGCGTCATATGAAACTAGAAAAACCTTGAGAATCCATAGGTACCAACTATGTCATACTAGCTTGTCAGGAAGGAGGTCAAGCGCTCCAAACTTGCAAACAATTTTGGTAAGGAAAAACTGGCATGGCCATTTTCAAAGGGGTCCCTTGACCTCTGACCTGAAGATATGAAAATGAAAATGGGTTCTATAGGTACCCACGAGTCTCCCCTTTACAGACATGCCCACTTTATGATAATCACATGCCGTTTGGGGCAAGTCATAGTCAAGTCAGCACACTGACACACTGACAGCTGTTGTTACCTGTTGGGCTGCAGTTTGCCATGTTATGATTTGAGCATATTTTTTATGCTAAATGCAGTACCTGTGAGGGTTTCTGGACAATATTTGTCATTGTTTTGTGTTGTTAATTGATTTCCGATAATAAATATAAACATACATTTGCATAAAGCAGCATATTTGCCCACTCCCATGTTGATAAGAGTATTAAATATTTGATAAATCTCCATTTAAGGTACATTTTGAACAGATAAAAAATGTGTATCAATCTGCAATTAATCGTGATTAAATATTTTAATCGATTGACAGCCCTTTCAATTTGTAACAGTTTGCATGGCCAATTATTTATACCTTTCCACCCCCAACACCACTTCTACAGTAAGGTCCTTATCCCTTATAAAGGTGGGGGTGTCAGGCTGCATCATAGTTATATATCTGGTTTTATGAGCACTGGCTTAAAAAAGACTAACACTTGTAATGCTCTCATTTTAGTTTCACTTTCTGCCTCTCTAAACCAGCACTCACAGCTCATCCTGCCAAAGGCTGGTGGGAGTACACATGGTGCTCTCACACAGAGCCATGAGTGGCCCCTCACACCTGGAACCTCTGAAACCATGTTAGATTTTATCATGGTTTTTTTCTGTCAGGGAATTTAAACAGAAAATTCAACTTATTAGAATAAGAGAATTTACCGTTTGTCACTGCTTCTCTATTCCTCAACCACCACCAGTGTACTATGTGTGTATGTGTGTGTCCGTTGTGCGTTATGCAGATACAGTAGATAGATCAATAGACTACAATCACACACAGTCCAGACACCTCCTACTACTGGAAACTTGACCCCTGGAGCTGAAGCAGAGGAGAGGACAATAGATTTCATAAAGACACTAATGTTTCAGCAGCTGTTAATCATTCTCTATGTTTTTCAGCTACTCTGCACACAAAAACACCACAAGCAGGATCACGTTTCATGTGTTGTATGCTGTGTGTGTCCTTTTCTTTGTGAACATCTTTCATCACAACAAGCCTAACATGCACTGCTGAACTGCAGTAGAAATGCATTGAACTCAGTAGCATCATGCATTTGCCAGACTATGCCAACTTAGAGAGTATGGAGGACAGAACCTGCCAAAATAAAAAATAAAAAATTAAATACATAAATAAATGACTCAATACATAAATATGTCATTAAATGTAGCAAAAATAATATTAAAAATAAATGTAGCCATTAATTGATCAAATCTGACATAAATTGATATTTCTGTTTTAATTTGGGTCTTTATTTATTTTTCTTTGTATTAATTCCCTTATTTATTTACTCTTCTGTTTAATTTTCCCTTTTATTTATTTATGTATTTATTTTTATTCATTTTTAAATGTATTTATTTATTTTTGCATTTATTATTTATTTATGTATTCATCTTTTATTTATCTATTTTGCATTTATTTTTTAATATACATTTCAATATATGTATTTATTTATTTATGCATGATTTTAAATAAATAAATTAATAAATACATAAATAAATAAAGACACATATTGAATTATGAATATAAAATAAAAAAATAAAAAATAAATGCAAAATAAATAAATACTGCAAAAAAAATATATAAATTTAAAAATTCATAAAAATAAATACATAAAATGGAAAATTAAACAGAAGAGTAAATAAATAAGGGAATTATTATAAAGATTAATTTTGTATTATAAAGTAAATAAAGAAGCAAATTAAAACAGAATATCAATTTCTAATATTATTATAACTATTATATTTGAATACCATTTTTCTATGCCACAGTGCAAGGAACTCCTTGATTCCCATTCATCCACATGTTTGTTTAAACACTTTTTTGTGGGATACTCCCGACATAACCTACTGTAGTTGACCAATGATCGTGAAATTGGAAACGACCAATCACAGTAAGTTCATGAGTCACACATCCATCAATTTAACCACTTGCGGCTCCATTTATGTTGATTAGTGTTGGATGTTTTATGAGACTGCGGTATTTGTGATGCTCTATAAGGACAACACATCCCTCTGTCTTCTAATAGACATCAGGTCAGCAGCTATCACTCTCTCTATACTCACCACACAAGCCTGTCTGTGTCTAAACCTCTCTATTCATCACACCATCCCATCTATCCACACACACACTAACATTTGGCCAATTCTACTCTTCATTTTGCTGTTTGTGCAGTGTCAGCAGAAAGAGCCAATTAAGCTGTTGTCTGTGATGCAATAAAACATTAATAACTATGAGGAATGTCTGCAGAGAGATTCACTGAGCTCACACAGCTCACACAGCTATCTGTGTCTAGACTCAGAGCTAGTGTGCTGCTGCTGTACTGCTCATTGGCACTACAGAAGGGAGATGCAGGGGAGATTGCATGACTTAACACATTTGCTATTCTAGATAGAATTGATTATTATAGTACTGCACGGACCATCATTAGTTTAAGTTCAATCTCCTGCCATCATGTTGATTATTTAAAGGACCAATAGGTCATATTTTTACTGTAATAAATCATAAAATGACCATGATATGTCAACAGAGGGAAAGGAAACATGGTGGATTGAAATCCTGGCTTATTTGACGACAATACTACAGCCAGTATGTTCTTATTTGAAATTTCCATTCCGGTCCGGAATGTCCGTTTTTGTTTTGGCCGGCGTGATCCCGTCCACTGCCCATTTCAACACCCTGTTACCACATATGAAACAAACTGGCATACAAACACAGCCTTCTGCAGCCATGGAAGCAAGCAAACCAACTGGAGCAACAGAGATAACACAACATTAGATTCTACTAGGGCTGGGATGATACACCTATATCCCGATTCAATACTATCACGATACTTACCGATTCGATATGTATTGCGATTTTTAAATATTGCGATTCTACAAGAATTGCAATTTGATTTATTATATTTGTTAACTTTTTAACACTAGACCATGGGAAAAAGTTAAATCATACACTTCTAGGGACTTTTATTTTGAAAAATATAAAAATTAATACAGTAAAAATGCTTGATTTTCAGCGTGTATGTAGTCAGAGATGTCCTGATGTCAAATATATCATACATTGTCAGGAATTATTTATTACATGGTTTTGGAAGAATAAAGACATTTCCCTCACAAATTAGTTGCATTTTTTAATCTATATGGGACATGTAATGTTTTATACTTCTGGTGAATATAATACAATTAATGTTATTTACATAGATGTATTTTGTATATACAGTTCCCTTTGTTAACACCTTATTTTGAAATCAAGACGTAGTCACACGTGTATACTTCCTCTAACCTCTCCAAGGTTGTCGCTAGCTCTCCCCTCAGCTCCGTTCTCTTTATACATCCATGGTCAGCTCCATCGGGGCCGTTTGAAAGCATTTAACATAAATGTCAGTATATGGTGCTCTACAGTTGTCGCGTCGGCCCATTTGACCACGGAGATGAGAGTGACGGCCGACTTGACCGCACGTTACCTCGATACGATAATGTTTCCTGTCCATGACAGAGGTAGCATGCAGCTTTAGCCGTGATGTCTAGCTCAGCTTTTCCTGACAATGTGTGAAACCTAAAGTGTTTCCATACTTTACAGTAAGTAAGTAAGTAAGTAAGACTTTATTTATATAGCACATTTCATACAGGAGTTGCAGTTCAAAGTGCTTTACACAAAATAAATTAAAAACAAGCAGCAAGAGCAGTGCATGGAGTCAACAAAATCATGATAAAAATAATAAAACATTTTAGAACAGTAGAAATAGTCAAATATAAATAGTGCAGGATAAAATTCGTAGTGCAAGTTACAGAGAAAATGCGCTGGTAAAAAGATAGGTTTTAAGATGTCTTTTGAAAATGTCTAGCGTGTTTGCTTCCCTAATATTTATGGGTAGTGCGTTCCATAATTTTGGGGCATAGTTGACAAAGGCCGCATCACCAATCTTCTTTCGACTGCTTCTGGTGACCTCTAATAGACCTGCATCTGATGATCGCAGTGTTCTCGCTGGTGTGTAGTTTGTAAGGGAGTTAGCAATGTAGCTAGGTCCTTGTCCATTTAGTGCTTTGTATGTGAGGAGGAGGACCTTGAAGTCAATTCTGAAAGTAACAGGCAGCCAGTGTAAAGTAGCTAGGACAGGACTGATGTGTTCTCTCCTTTTAGTTTTTGTTAATAATCTAGCTGCAGAGTTTTGAATGAGCTGGAGTCTTCCAGTGGTTTTCTTGGGAAGACCAGCGAAAAGTGCATTACAGTAGTCCAACCGGCAGTATGTGTAGTGTTTACCACTTTGGATTTAAAATGTGAGGGTACAGGTCGTATCCACGCCAACCCTCCGCCGTTTCCTACTTTCTCGTTACGGCTTGCTGCGGTTTGTTTTAGTTGAAGGATACAGAACGGATCTGACGTCACGTTACTCAGACTACAACAATAAAAGCGGTAAACTTCATTCTACCTCCGCATAGACTCAAATGAAGCAAATATATTGATT